>NC_090925.1:45322467-46030237 GCF_040938575.1 Ambystoma mexicanum | reverse complement strand
CAGCACAGAGTCTCCACTGGCCGTTCGGCTTCAATATTCCCAGCACCGGATTATTGAAGGTGCTGTGGACTGGACGGATTATTCCCCGGGACTCAAGGTTCTTAATTATTTCAGTAAGGGACTCCATTGATGCGAGAGGCAAGCGATATTGCTTCACAAACACAGGAGTCATGCCAGGGTCCGTGGGGATTGTGGTTGTGTGGATGTCGGTGCGGCCACAGTCATATGAGTCTACCGCAAAGAGATCTTGGAAATCCAAGAAAACTTGTTTCAACTTTTGCTTTTGTTCCAGAGTCACACAGGCGTCAGCTAGGTTGACTCTCTCTTCCACCATCTGCCTGAAGCCTGGAAAGACTTCTGGTTTGGCTATCTCTGCGGCCTCCTCCAGCTGGGTGGAGAAGTCCCTGGTCAGAGTGCTGATTTGGACTGGAGGCTTCAGGTGGGAAAGGCAGCCCTCATGGACTTGGAAAATCACCTCATCCCTCCTGAAGTCACAAGTCACATCTTCCTTACCATAAGGGCAAGAAGTGTACACCAGGAAGTTCACCGCATGCCGGGTAAAAATCCTGTCTGGTGTTGTATTGTCATCACTGTCACTGTCAAAGCAGTCCTTGGGGATTGGCCCTAACAGTTCATTTCCAAGATCAATGGAGAAATGTCGGTCATCAACCGCCATTCCAATAATGGTGCCTGCGGCTAGAGTAATACTCTTTAAGTCGCTGTTATCCACCTCTATTGGAATGGTGTCATGTTCTATGTTGACTAATGGAGTTGGGTTTACCCCTAACCCTTGCTGTTGGAGAGAAGCATTTAGATGTATGTAAGCATCAGGGTTTTGCAAATATTGTCCTCTTTTAACTTTTACTTCCAGGGAGAATTGTCGGGTCCTTTCTGGGATGGTGACTTCCTCTTTGATCTGAATTTCAACTGCATAAGGTAGCAATTGAGCTGACCTAAATGCTTTTTCTGGATCATCAAAGCCCATGGGATTATCCGCTAATCGGGACCAAGCTTTGAAGTTTATTAGGTCCAAACTAATGGCAAAGCGATTGAGAATGTCACTGCCTAAGTAAAAGGCGGCAGGGACGTCTCGCACGACCCAACAATTGTGGACTATGCTCTTGTTGCCCATGGAGATTTTGAGCATACACCTGCTTGGCAGGAGATGTTTGGAGTTAGGTGCTTCCATGTCCATTTCCCATTTGTCTATCAGTTTGAATGTGGGAATGGCTGGATCTTTTGGGAGTTGGCGGAACATGGCTTCGCTGATGAAGCTCTTACCGTTGTTCACACACACTCGAGCGAGAACAGAGTCCTTCCCATCATTTAACTGGACAGGGATGAACAACTGCTCTCCAATTTGATGAATATCAGCCAGGCTCTGAGCTGATTTCACATCTTTCTGGACTATAGGAGTGGGAGTTTCTGATTGTGGATTAGTATAGAATTTCAGAGTGTTTCCTTCCAGCGTGGAGTACCACTTTAGGCTGGAAGGAAGGTTGATTTTCAGAAATAGAGAGGACCCTCCATCACCAGTCTGTTGTCCTACTGCTATTACTGTCACGTCTGGAATTTGGCTATTCTGGAAGTGAAATTCTACTTGGTCAGATTTTTGTTCAACCATGTGGCAGGTGTCGTTTAAACTAACATGGTTGACACTCTGTTTTAATTTTATTGGTCGGCTAGTCTGGGTCCAGAGGACCTTGTTTACACAATCTATTAGGGGTGACAACCTTCTCAGGAGGTCATTCCCCAGTAAACAAGGGGTGCCCTCTGGAGTCACAACTATGACTGGGTGTTTCAACTTGTGTCGCCCAATTTTAATGTCCAAGTCTGCCGTCCCCTCGACGGGAATCTCCTTCCCGTCAAAGTTCTGCAGTTGTCCAGGAAGAGAGGTGAGAGGAATATGGTAATTCCCTCCCCTTCCTGCATTCAGTTCATCAAAGGCCCTTCTGGACAGAAGGGTAGCTTGAGATCCAGTGTCCACCAGCGCTGAGATTGTACCCTGCCCCTGTACTTGTACCGGGGCATAGTATCTTCCCTCCTTCTCCTCAAGGGGGCACAGATAATGCACATTTTTGGACAATTGGTGGGCTAATTTTCTGGTTTTGGACATCGCTAGCAAAGAGATTTGGGCAGAATTCTGTGGAGAGCCTTGGGAATCTGAAAGAAAAAGTTGGCAACTGGAGATCAGAGCCATTGTGGGTTCCCCTGGCTCCAGTTCCGGGCCGCCCCCCCCCCCTTTTTGGAGGCAGTCATCAGGATGGGTTTGAACCAGGGGATTTTCTTGCTGTTGGTTCTGGGATGAGATGGTGGGCGGCGGTAGCTCAGTCTCCACATCTCCCCAGTCTGGACTTGCATCCCTAGGGACCCATTTTTCTTTGGGAGGAGTTCCCCCCTCTCTGAAGGAGAAGATCCTTTTCCCAGGATCCTCTGAGGATCCCTCTACCTCAAATTGGAAGATCTGTACCTCCTCCTCAAACTGTGTCTGTTTGGGTCTTTTGTTTCTCCTACCCCCCCTCTGCTCCTTAGGAGGCAGACTTTCAGGGGCAAGAGATTTTGTTTCCGGTTCCTGGGTTTCCAGGGGCTGTTTACAAGTGAGGAAGGAAGCTTCCTCCAAGGCTTTACACCCCCCTTCCCCTTGTGCCTCCTCCCTGGGAACCGGTGTGTTATCGGGTGCTGCCCCCGTCATTGTTCTGGGGCACCAGGTCCAGAGTTGGGTGCGTTCTGCGCCGGCATGCCGTTCTGAGGGTTCTGCTGAGCCCTCAGTATGTGACCCAGATCCCGCGCCATGTTTTGAACCTGGCGCTCTAACTGGGAAACCCGCTCAGGCTGATACGGGGCCCTGTTTTCTCCCCTGGGCTGATCCTGGGAAGGGTAGCTGTCCCTTCTCTGGTAATACCCCGGATTGGGAAGATTTGGGTACCCCTCCACCCTTGGCCTCCCCTCTCCCGGATTAGGTTGTCTGGGCTCAGGGAATTGGGGAAAGAAGGATGGATGATTTTGGGGTTGGAAATTGGGTGGATACCTGGGGAAAAAGTTCTGCCCAGGATTTGGAGAATTTCTGCCCTCCTGTGGGAAGTTGGGAGGGAAGTTCCCTGGGTTAGGTGCTTGGCTGGATCCCCCCCCTTGGGCTGGAGGAGTCCACACATAACCCAGGATGGGTCGATTTCCCTTGTAACGGGGACTTACATAATCAGGAGAGCGAGGGACCCCATTTGTGGGGCTGCCTCCCTGGCTCCCTGTCTGTGACTGGCCCGAGGACCTTCTGGGCCTAGCATTATTAGGTGCAGGTAGGTTTTTAGGCCCCCCCATCTCCAAATCCAAAACTGGGGTGACCTTTACCTCTTCCACCTTGGCAGCAGCAGGGGTGCTGTTGGCTTTGGGGTTTTTCTGGGCATTACTTTTGCTATCTACCGGTTTCTGCACCTCATAGATCCGGGTAGCCTGTTCAATGACCCAGTCTAAAGATCTTTTCTCATGAAAATCCCTCACGAGCTGGGTCATTATGTATTTGGGCAAGGCATAAAAAAATGTATTAATGAATTCTCTAATGTCTGTGCGCACCCTTCTGGTGGTCTGCGCAAAAACACGTTTCAGTTCTTGCACAAATTCTTGTGGGGCCTGATCCTCCCCACATTGCAAATTGTAGACTGCCTTGCGAGCCTCTTGAGGATTTCTATGAATGGAAAAATGTTTCAAGATGGCCGCCTTATAGGTGGACCATCTTAAATGATTTTGGTCCTCCAGCCCCGCAAAGAAACTGGAGTATTCCGGGGAGAAGGTCCACTTTACATATTGAATACAGCTTTGGCTGTCCTTCAAATGGAAAGTCTCCATCATTTGCTCAAACAACTCTAAGTGCTCCCAAACAGAATACATAGCGTTCTTATGGTAAGGCGTGATGACGCTCCTGATCGCCTTAATCTGCTTTAAGGGGTCCTTAAGCAAGGCCCTTTTTGCCTTATTGGCCTTTTTGGTTCGGGTAACCCTTGTCCATTCCTCCTCTGACTCAGAGGCACTGCTCCCAGAGGTTCCTGTCTGCTCTTCCAGGTTTTCCCGGATTCTGCGAGCCTGGGAATGGCTGGCCGAATGTGGGGACCTGGTCTCCTGTGTCCTGCGCAGTTCAGAGGAGTCTTCAGATTCCTCCTTGCTGCCAGGATTTGATGGGTACCCCCCCACTGACCTAACTGGGCAGAGGTTTTCAGGATGCCCTTAATGGGCCTACTCTCCTGGGGTTCCCCATTAAATTGCACTGTGCTGGGGTGCCCATACCCGGATGCCTGCCCCTCCATACCTGGGTGGTACTGGCCTATGAGCCCCATACTTTTGTCTGGATAGTAGTCTGCCATCCCTGTGGCCCGGTGCTCATGTGCGCCAGGGAATATGGGGGTGGCAGAGTCCAGTGACTGAGAGGTATGAGGGCCTCTGGTACTAGGGCTCTTGAGGTTATGCTCCGGAGCTTCCCTTTCCCAGCGAACCTCATCTCTATCCGCCCCTGCTCCCTGTTGCAATGCAAGAGCCTGCATTTGTGCCTTCAGTTCCTCAGTTAAGGCCTTACTAGACTCTATCAGTCTCTCCTGCATCGCTACCTGTTGCTGGAGCCTATCATTGTGCTGGCAGAGAGCCTCATTCTCTCTCTGTGTTTCCTGATTGGTCCTGGAGCACTGGGCCAGTCTTTGCTGCAGGAGGGTTACCTCCTGAGCTGTGTCCCTATTGGCCTGCTCCTTTCTTGCTAGAGCATCCTCCACCCTCCTGGTGTGCTCTAACAAGTGCTGGTGTTCTTTTTGGAGGTCACCCAGTCCCTGGTGGGCCAGGTGATTTTCTTCCATTTTTCTTTTTAAATGGCAGACTTCCTGGCCTAAGGCGTCTCTTTCCTGACTAAGAGCCTGCATTTGTGCCGCCAGGTCGTCCCTTTGCCTTTGGAAGGCACCAGCTTTCTGGCGTTCTTCATCAAACTCTGCCTGGGTTTCCAGGTCTTTCATAATCAGCTTGTTGCTCTCTACCTTCACTCTATCTAGATGACTTTGCAGGGTGGCTACCTGCTCCGTGCATGCCCTGTTAAAGTCTAATTGTTGCTCCAGCTTTTTCTGGCTCTGCAGTAAGGAGTCCAAACTATCTTGGTGCTCCTTCTGCAGGGCCAGAAATCTAGTATCCTGGTCAGCCTTTTCCTGTTGCAGTATATCCATGTCCTCTTTTATTTTAATGATATACTGCCTATTATCATTTTCTGACTCCTGGCTCCTCTGCAGCCTCTGCTCAGAAGAGTCCAGATCAGATTGGGCCTTCTGTAATGCCAGCAGTTGCCTACTCACCAAATCTTGGCCTTCAGCACATTTGTCCTGCATGGCTCCCATATGTAAATATAAATATGCCGCTACCCTGGCAATCTTGTTGTGCTCATCCTTGGCCTTAGAGGACATATATAGTTCACTCAGGGCCACATGTAAGGGACCCTGGTCTCTCCATATATCTGACCCTGTTTCCGTGATTTGGGGTGGGATGGCCTGCAACCAGCCTGTTTGGTCCTGGTGAGTCCACTCACCTCTCACAAATAACTTATGTAAGAAGTGCTCTCTGGCTATTTTCATGTCTACTAAGGTCGTCATTCTAGAGATTGGTCTCTGTCCTGACTTACAGAAGTTTGTATTTTATTTTTGCAAAACAGACCTTTTTCTTAGAGCGTTCCTTTGAGAAGTGCTTTACAGCGTAACACAGCGTGTGCTCCGACCGGATATGTGTATCTGGTCAGCTGGCACGCTGTATTAATCTGCACAAGTGATAGATCTAATCCAAACGTCCGGCACGAGCCCCCAATTTGTAAGAGGATTCAATTCAACACTACAGCTAAGTCAACGCCTAGTCTATAATACTGAATGAAAACCCTTATTGATATATCTTTATGTCCAGTTCATGCGTTCTGGATGACTACCCCTATATAACACCCCTCTCTTTGAATAACCCTGACCCCACTGAGCCAAGAAGTAGTTCTGTTTTGCAAGTTAAAAGGTTTATTTGAGAAGTAAAGCAAGATATATCTATCACACTTTAGAATAAATTAATAATTGAATAGCACACTTAATCTGATATGATAAAGATTAACAACAGAGAATCTGGCACTAGCACACTTCTTTATAATCACTAATGAGTGGTTATAGGATGGATAAGATAGCAACAATACTTTTATGGTTTCAAATGGATGCAATGTGGAATGAAATGCAGTAAAGAAAATAACTTGATAGGATTTCAGCAAAAGACAATGTAATCACTTTCTTGGACAATTCACCCCCCCTTTTATGCAATGTAAGGAAATGGAAGGAAGGCACACAATTCTCAGAAATGCAATTCAAATGTAATTCAGTTCACCCAGCAACTTAGACTACAGAAGTTTAAAACACAGGCAAAATGCTCTTATATGTGCTGGCAATAAAGTGAAAAATATGCTAAAATGCTTTTAATTTCCTCTAGAGGTTTAGGGTGAGTGGTATATGCTTTGAATAAGTTCAGGATCACTTTAGCAAGGATCTAGGGTGTAACTAGCAGGTTAAACGAATTTCTGGCAAATGAAAGGCAAGCAGCAGCAGATTTTTACACGTGAAGACAGAGGAACTACAAGGACTATCACTATCGTTTTGGGGTCCTAAGAAAGCCTAGGATCTCAGCTTCCAGATGAAAGTTACTGCAAGTCTCTAGCCCAAACGGTCGCGGAGATATGAGCGATTAAATAAAGGTCGTTTTTCAGATTTGAAATTTTAAAGTTCAAAAAGACAAGCGCAGCTTGCAACTAGAAAATGACAAGTGACAGCTTTACAAATGACAGGTGACAGTTAGGAGACAGTTCTACTTAGATTAAAATAGGATTGAATTATATTATTTTAACTAAGAGATTGGTTCTGCACAGTCTTGCTATGTACTCACACTATATTTTTGAATGAAATGGGCCACGCCACGGATCTGGTCAGGTTTTAGACTGGACTCTGGTCTCTGCACTTCACAGTGATCTGGGTCAGCTCTCTCTGGTTCTGCTAACAGGTCAGCTCTACTCTGCTGGTCTGGTCTGGGTCTCTGAAGGTTGATGGAGGTAAAGTATGGATTTTCCCGGCAGAGCTTCCAGCTGCAAATGGATTTGAAGGTCCCTATCTGTCCTGTCTCTCTGCTTTTATGTGTTTTTAAAATGGGTGTGTGTGAGCAGCATTACTAGCCAGCCCCTATCCACTTATCATTGGCCAAGCTTTCATTTCTCCCCTGATTGGGGGAGCTAAGTTGTGTCAGAGTGATGTCATTTTACAGCCTGCAGAAAGTCCACTCCTCCTGTCAACTTACACACAAATCTAGATTTGAACCAAATACATATTTGCAGAGGTACATATTGTTTTAAAATCATATGCACCCATCATGCATTACAGGAGGTATACCCTGTCCAAATCTGCTCTTCCTGGGGGCTTGCATTCAGAAATGGCAATATTTTGCACTTTTTAACTGGTTTGCAATACCGGACATTACCCCAAATTTACACACATGTGCGCAAGGAGTATGGACATTATTTGATGAAGTGTCAGATTTTTCACATGCACACATTTTGAGTAATATCCTCTTTTCCGCTAAAACCCCCCTGAACATGCCACCGGTTCTAAAAACCTCTTAATATGTGGGCAGAAAAATCACAAGAATTATGGTGTCATTTATAAAATTTTCACATGTCCGTACTATGAGTTATTCATCTTTTTCTAAAACAATATTCTGGCTATAGAGGTGTGTCTTTTCATGTCACATGGTACAGAAACCAGTCTTTCCAGTTTCTGCCAAGCTCAGAGACCCTGCCCCTCCCAGCTTCTACCAAGAGGAAGCTCCATTTACGACTCCTGCCAATAAAACATTTGCCTGAGTCAGGACAGGGCTTTGTTCAGAGCTCCTGTATTCTGTGGGGGCTCCCCTTAATTCAATTATCAGAGAGATGGCATATCCTTAGTGTGGCCAGCAAAGGCAGATAGGCCTGGGAACACAGCTGTGACTCAAGTTTCACTCCTGATGGGGGTAGTTGTCAGGCAGAATTCAGTTTCTTAAGCCAGGTTTCAGATAAAATGTCACTTTTTGTTCCCCAGTTTAAGTCAATACATTTTTTTACATATGCAGCTAGGATGCTGATTCTAAGTTTAAAACTATGACATTTAAACAATTGCAACCTATGTGACACTCAAAGTAGGTCACTCATTTCTTTTAAACATTTAGATTTTTTTAGTGTCTTTCAGTCCAAATTTACTTAAACTGCTGAAATCCACAGCTCAGCCAGTCTTGTTATAAACCTTCAAGTCACTCCAGAATATAACTTTACATTGGATCCACCTCTTAAAATGTCTTTCTTTGGCATGTTTTGGGTTCATTTATTCAGTTTTCTACAAAATCTGGTGGTTTTAAAACGCCGGCTTTTGGATAGTGGTGAGTACTGGTACTGCACCCCTTTTTGGGATTTAAGAAAATGAATTCCCAACAGTTATGGGTTTGCTTTTGGCAATCAGCATTGCCACTCCCAATGGTTTCAGACTACTGTGTGGGTAGTCCAATGGTGGTTTTAGGCAGCGTCCTTCTGTGCCCATAACATCGGCAAAAATGAGTGGCAGCCTATTCTTCATGCATTTCCCTGTGCATTTTCTGGGAAGCTCTGGCCATCATGATGTTTTCCATGTCAGTACTGTACAGTTTTGAGGTAGGGCTCGGATGCATGGGTAAATACATCCCACAACCGGGATGACTGGGGCAGGTTGTGGTTAAAACTGGCTGGTTGGGGCCTACCTGTAGGGCTCCTGAGACTAATTAGTGGGGTCTACATGAACTGTGGGGTCCAGGTTCGTTTGAATCAAGAAGGAGATCTTTCAATGAGAATTAGATCACATCAGGGGGTCAGACAGGGTTGCACATTGGCACCCTGGCTGTTTAACCAATATTTTTTCAGATGTAGCCATCTCACTTGCCAAAGAAGGACTTTTGGCCCCCAAGATCGGCAAGGACAACATTATTTGGCTAGCATATGCTGATGATCTGTTGATCTTTGATAACACCAAGGTGGGACTGCAACGGTCTCTGAGTAATTTTGAAGCATATGCTAAAACCAATGGTTTAACAATTAACCCTTCTAAAATCCGAATTCTGTCCTTTAGAAAAGCGAGGGTAAAGACATCAGGCTATATAGGTAAGTTGGGTGAGACTCCTCTGAAATTGGTTGAGTCTGTGTGATATTTCTGGTTCAATATATTTGCCTACCCTGGCTCTTTAATCAAACCTATCTTACATAAGGCCAAATTGTTAGAAGCACAGGTTGTCAGGATTGACCGAAAGTGTGGTACATTTTCACTGAAGTCTGCCCCGATATTCTATGAGAGGAAAATTATACCTAAATTAATATATGGCCTGGAATTGCTTCCTGAGAGAGTGAGAGATACATTGAATCGCATTGAGGGCCACATTTGGAGAAGACTGTTGGGTATGCCGAATGCAATCCCAATCTCTGCAATTGGATTCAAATTGGGTGTTGTATCAATGTGGGCTCGGGTACAGTGGGCTGTATATCTCAGTACTCAAAAATGTAAACCGGTGTGCCAAACACATTGTATAACCTATTAGATAGAAACTTGGATCTCTCAAGCACATTGATCTCTTTAAGGGACCGATCGCAGGCCATTTTAGAA
This sequence comes from Ambystoma mexicanum, assembly GCF_040938575.1. Taxonomy (NCBI): domain Eukaryota; kingdom Metazoa; phylum Chordata; class Amphibia; order Caudata; family Ambystomatidae; genus Ambystoma; species Ambystoma mexicanum. The sequence goes on along the minus strand of NC_090925.1, from coordinate 46,020,554 downwards.
AAGATTGGAATGTCAACTGAGACTTTGGGGTCATTACAAGGTGGGCGATAAGGGATAACGGGCACCGGTAAGGAGACCGGTGCCGGTAATCCCTTAACGCCCTATTCCAAGGTCCCTTGTCAGGGACCATAAGGAACGTGTGGTCTGACCACACGTCCCTTACGGGTCCCGCTAAGGGACCAGGGCGCTAATAACGGGCTTGCAAGTCACGAGCCCGTTATTAGCACCCTCCCCATTCCCATTGAGCCCTATGGGGGCTCAAATGGGAATGAGGAATAGAATGTTCAATGGGGACTTACCGGTCCTGCCAGGGACGGACTACAACGGTAAGTCCCCATTGAACTACACCAGTGCCAGACCCGTTATTGGTGACAGTCATGGCGCAAATAGTGCTTTGACTACCACCAATTTCGGAATGAGGCCCTTTGATTTGCAATCCTAATTCTGTAAATCGTGCAATATTAAATCTTGATTGGTGTGAAACTGTAGATACATTTCATTCTTATCCTTCATTAGTGCATTTGAATCATGAACATAGAGCTCGTGGATCTCCCACAAAGGTTATTTTGCCATTTCCAGATAGACTATATCGAGGAATTGTCCTTAGAGCTAGATGGAATGTCCTTCCCACTAGAGATATCCTGGTCAGAAGAGGGATGATTTTTGCAGACCTCGCTAGATGCAGGTTCTACCAGGCCAATGTGGAGTCCTTAAAACATTTGGTTATGGAATGTGTGATCCTTCACCCACTTAGGGTAAAATATTTGGAACCTCTAAAAATTAATTACATTATGTTTGAGGAGGAGTGGGCATGGAAAAGGTGTCCGAATATCCAAACCACTCACGAGGGCTTGGCCCTATCTGGATTTATTAAAAGCTTGCATTTATAATAACATAGAGCAAAGTTTGTTATCCTGGCAGGAATGGGAAACTGTTTATGCAATGTTTGAGCACAATGAGTATTATATTTTTATATCTCATTTTCTTTCTCTTATAATGTCTAATTCAACTCTGTCTGTATTGATGGTAAAGATGTTTTGGTATAATGTGAAAACATTATTTTTAAATATTTATTGATTGTCTTGATGTTTTGTAAAGGTTTGAATAAACCATATACAAATAAAAACAAAAAGATAAAGGTTGTGTTTTAACCTAATACTAATAAAAATAATAGTAATAAAAAATAACATCCCTTTTACAAAGTTTTTTCACTGAATTTCAAAGGTTTTAACCAGACCCCCCCTCAATTTTCTCAAAGTTCCTTTAATCAAACTCAACCCAATGTAGAAGCTATAGAGTCCGCAGACAGTACGAATGTCCGCAGACAGCAGGTAGCATCAACAAAACCCAGAAGCACAGGGGACAGCAGAAAATTGGCTACCCTTCAACCACACACAATCATGTACATAAAACAACTGAAATTACTGATATTGACTACTCCCAGATATACCTTATTATACAACACAACATTTAAAAATGTAAAAAGTGTTTTTTCATTTAGCACACAATATTATGGAATGTACCATGCACAAACCATAAGTTTACACCTCATATTATGAGCTCAATACAACTCTTAATACAGACTCAGATACAGCAGGAGTTCATTCCAAAACAACATCTTATGAAACAGTAAATACATTGTATTTATTTCTCTATTATTATCATTCATTATATAAACATTTCTTTTAAGCACATATCACAGTTGTTTTTATTTTAACAGAAATAGCAAACATGCTTAAGTGCTTGGAAGAAAAGTTTCTAAAAGAAGAAATGAGTGATGACATCTGTAATGGTAAACAATACATCTTTTAACATAAACAAATAATGTAATTTCTGCAGAGCTCAATGAAATAATATTTGTTTTCTTTTCTTATAGTACATACTTTACATGAAGAAACAACAACCCAATTTAATTATGAAGAATCCCAAGAATTACAAAGAAAATCTCTAACTCCAACTGTACATAGTGAAATCATGATCGTGTCTGCAAAATTGGATAAACTTGTATAGTATTGTATATGGATTTTTAAAGCACAGCAAAGAACTGGTGGCATCAAGGCACTAAACAGAGAGGATAAGGTTGCAGCAGGCATTAGAATAGCAGTGTTTTAAGCTGCTTTCAAAAGGAAGAAAAAAAGGGATACCCCGCATCTGAGGGGGGAGACCGTTCCACAGTGATGGAGCAAGTACGGAAAAAGATCTGCCTCCTGCCCATGCTCATTGGAAGCAGGGGACGACCAGCAAGGACTGGTTAGCTGATCGAAGAATTCTCTTTGGTTGGTAACGTGAGAGGCTGGATTGAAGAAATTCAGCCCCAGCATGATGAATAGCGTGATGGACGATACATAGAATCTTACAAATATCTCGACCACTGCTAGGAAGCCAGTGGAGGCAATGAAGAAGATCATTGGAATGCGACAATCTAGGAGCATTTAGGGCAAGCTTGGCTGCTGCCTTTTGGAGAATCTGAAGGCGATGGAGTAGAGCCTTAGGGTGACAAAGAGAGATTCCATTACAGTAATCGATTGATCCCATGATGGAAGCAGTCGCAACTTTTGAACTGAAATCATTCGGGAGAAAGGGAAGGAGCTTTTTCAGAACTTTAATTTTGACAAAACTGAGATTTGTGCTTCTCTAGAGCCAGAGGCCTTGATTTTTATACTTAGGCTCTTAACTGAGGTGGAGGGTTCAGGACAAGGACCTCGAGATGAAGGCCAATATTCAGAGGTCCAGCACAGTCCAGCAGAAACAGGGCCAACCACCAGAATCTCAGTTTTCTCTCCATTTACCTTAAATCAATTATTGGCCATCCAAATCCCTTCTGCTGAGAGCAATATTTCAGCTTTTGGGACATCTGGATAAGTAATAAAATGGACACCATAGCTCAAAATGTGTTTGGCCAGCGCCACCATATACAAATTGAAAAGCAATGGGGAGAGAGCAGAGCCCTGAGAGACTCTGCAGCCAAACATCATGGGGGTGAAGTAAACGGGGGGAGGGACACTGCCTGTGTACGAGTGGAGAGGAAGGAAGAAAACCATTTGAGAGGGATACCCAAACTTCCTACATCAGAGAGACACTGGAGAAGTCTGTGATGATCAACAGTATCAAATGCAGCAGAGAGGTTGAGAGGAATAAGGGCACCAGCCTATCTGCGGTCCTGCAACATTGCAATGTCATCATGAATGGCAACCATCACAGACTCAGTACCCATGCCTGGACAGAAGCCAACCTGAAGAGGATGGAGAATGTGATTTGTTTCAAAATAGGCTGAGAGCTGAGGTGTGACAATAGACTCAAGCAGTTTCATCGTAGCCGGAAGAAGAGAGATGGGGCGTTAACTTTCAGCCACTACAGGGTCAGGATGGGGTTTCTTTAGCAAGGGTGAAATCATAGCATGTTTAATAGATTTGGGAATTAAAACACCAGTGCAAGAGTATTCACGTGCTTCCGTAAAGAGGGCAGCAAGTCAATCAGAGAGATCATGAAGAATATAAAGGTGGATCAGATCAGCCGGGGATGTGGATTTCAGTTTAGACAGGGCAGCTAGAACCATGGTTTCCATCACTGTCATAAATTTGAAAGTACTGAGATGCTGTTCAGTCAAGCGGAGAGACGGGTCTATGACAATAGTGGGGATGGAACTTTCTGCACATTTCTTTTCACGTATAACACACATCTTCTCTTTAAAAAAAGAAGCAATGTAATCACAATGGCTTTGTGTGTGAGCAGCTGCAGAGATGGGTGGGGGTAGACAATTCTTTGAATGCATGAAACAGCTCTTTGGATGAGCAAGATGTATTCAGAAAACGATTAGCGTAGTACAGATCCTTAGCAATTTTTATGGAGTTATGGACGATGTTCCGCATTTGCGTATAAGCTAATTTCGTAGATGAGTCAGGCAGAAGGCGCCACTTCCGTTCAAAGCGCCAACATTTTTGCTTCAACAGCCTCAATTCTGGAGAGTACCAGGGGGCTTACGGTACGGGTGGGCAGTAACTGAGAGGAGGGCCAGAGTGTCAGCTGTGTTGTGTAAGGCTGTGACTAGTGCATTACATGCATTAGTGCCATCATTGATAGCCCAATGGGTCATTGTTTCAATAGAGTCAACAACAGACTCAAGAGGATCCTTAGACCAACGACTTTAGAATTTCATTTGAGGGCTAGGTTTGTTTTTTGAATGTGCACAAGGAAAGGCAAAAGGAAGCAAATAATGATCCAATCAGAGCACTGGTAAAGGACCAAATGATTGACGTTCCGGGAAATTAGAGAAGACCAGATCAAACTGACTGCCACCTGAGTGCGTGGGACCGTGATTACATAAAGAGAAGCCATAGTTTGTAAGTGAAGAGATGAGTTTACAGGCTTGTGGTTTGGATGGCTGGTTGAGGTAGAGATTAACATCTCCAAGTATAAATATCTTAGGATAGATCAAGGTTAAATCAGCTAAAGATTGTATACGTTCATCCACAAACCGATTGGTGGCATAGCCCGGAGGGCGATAGACATTAAGGAAATACACAGAGTTTTCCAAAGAAACCTGCCTCTTAATAAGGAGTAGCTGGCAGGTAAACATTTCTTAAATACAAGAGCGACTCCACCGCCAGCTTTGGGGCAAGCCGATCCAGTTGAAGAATGGTGCAGTTTGTAGGTAGAATCTGGATGATGTCAGGACCGGAATGGGTATTAAACCAGGTTTGAGTGATACATAGGACATCTGGACTATGTATATATAAGGTATGAAAGATATCATCACGGTGAGCTACCACGGACCGGACATTGATTAAGAAGCCTTTTAGTAAAGTGGGAGGGGTAACAGCCCTCTTAGGCAGGCAGCATTATGTTGATGTGAAAAACCATAAGGCCAATCGATATTTCGGGGTCGAGAGCTGTTAAGTCATCATGTGTGTATGTAATCCGATCAGAGGGAGAGCTAATAATATCATGAGCCACTGCCCACAGCCCAGACTAATCCCGGACGGGCACCGACAGGCTTGCCTAAGTGCACCTTAGGCGCCCTGACGGTGTGCCTGCTGCGCCCATCCACTGTGCAGGCGTTCTCTCCGGCACATAAATGCCAGAGGGATAATGAGTCAGACGATGGCCCTCCTACTCAGGAAAACAAAGATAGGACACTAGCGGGAGTGAGAAGAAAGTACTCGTGAGGCCCACGGGGGAGGAGCAGCAATATTAGGAAACAGAGTGTTACCAGAAGTGAAAATGCATTCAATTTAAAAGGAGCAATAAATCCTGATCATACAGTGATCCAGTCAATAATATAAAAACAAACGTTAAGAGCATAAGCTCCTTGAAGTCAGAGTAATGACTTCAAGGAACTTTTACAATATGTTAAAAAATATGTTATTTGAAATGTTTATTATCACTGTCCTTCTTGTACCTGTCCGCTTTGCCCCCAGCAATCACCCCATCAAATTCCCAAAACATAAAAGAAAGACGCTTTGATGAACTTCTCTCACTCCCCTGATGATCATTGGATAGAAATTCCAAATTCTCCCATTTATGTTTCCCATTCCGATATTTTTTAAAACCCCAAATAATAGCCAACGGACTATGAGGCTTTCTGTGGGGTCCAATAACACAATGGGGCATCTGCAGACATCACGCCATGTCCAGACATGTCCGTTCTCGCATGGCGCATGTTTAATTGGTCTACATACAGCGTACCCTTCTGGGACATCCATGCGCATGCACCCAACATTCTCTCGCTTATTGTTGTCCGTGGATAGTTGTCCCCTCTGCGGACGTCCGGGGACATCATCATGTGATCGTACCTTTGTGGCATGGCGGCATGTCTGAAAACAGTGTCCGTGACTGCAGACAGTTTGAAACCGCATGTTCGGCCAATATGGGATGTTTCAAGTGCAAAGTTTATTATTGCAGAGCTCCTAGACCCATTCTTAGGTGATCTGTCAACTTTTTACAACTTTCAACGTGGTAGTCCGCAGACAGTCGTGCGGTCCGCAGACCGTTCCTCTGAAGGCACCCACCCATTACTTTTAGTCATTTTCAATCTGGCTATCCAAGACAGAGCAGCGGGAGACAGCATATGTAGAAAATCCTTGGACAAGGGAACAGATGCGGTGATTCAGAAGAGAATGAAGAGGAATTTGAGGTAGAGGAAGTGTCTATCTCCAACAACCGGCATGAGTTACATAACTTTTGTCATACAAGCCCTTGAGTCAATAGTCTAGGTTATTCACCAGAACCTTTTACCTCTAAGACTGAATGTGCCCTAAACATAGACAAAGGAGTTCGACCTCTGCTCCTGTCCCTACTCACTATAACAATAGTAGTCAATAGTCCAACAATACTCAATGATACTAAAGTTTGTTCAATCTCAGGCATAGTATAAAATATGTGACCCTTTTGTGTTGACTTTTTATTACATATACAAAAGGCCCGGGGAAACAAAATGCTTGGGATGCATATTCCACACATGTTTTTCTTACCTGTCAATGTAGATATCAACTGGCACCTATCTCAGAAGTCAGCATCATATTCAATGGATCGTACTGACAGAGATATAATAAAATCACCAAAATATTAAAAATATAGATAAATAGAGAATCCTAGGGTGGCCGAAGACGTCACTGCTTCATGGATTCACAGAACACACCCACCCAACACTTCCAGACATCTAGGGAAATAACTTTATGAGCTAGATAGAGAAGGCTATAGCCTTTAGGTTTCCCCTCCAGATTAGAAAAGAATCTAGACTGCAGTGGTTACCATGCTTTAGAACACATTGGGCCTCATTACGACATCAGCGGTAGCCATGCCGCTATTGGTGGCATGGCTGCCGCCGAAATCGCGTCCAGGTCCTCAGAATGAGGAATTACCGGGCCATTCTGAGTTCAGAAGGCCCGGTAATTCCTCCCTCCAAGGACCCGGACCCGGTCCCTACCCATTCCCATTTCAGCCCCCAGAGGGCTGAATGGGAATGGGGGAGGGAGCAAATAACGGGCCATTCTGAGTTGGCCCGCTGTTTGCTCCCTCTGCCCCTCGCGGGACCCGGTAAGCACGCCTGGTTTGACCAGGCGTTGCTTCCTGGGTCCCGCGAGGGGACCTCGCAATGAGGCGGTATGGGGTAAACGGCGCCGGCACCTTTTACGGCACCGTTTACCCCATACCGCCAGGGTCGTAATGAGGCCCATTGTCTGAAGGGTAGGGACACCTGGGCCAGGGTGGATGGAGCCCACAGGGAGCAAGGGGCACTCTTATCAGTTTCACACGTCCGCAGCCTTCACTGTGTATACAATTTTAATAAAGCACCCTCATTAATCTTTGTATGTGGGTTGTTTAGGCCATCTTTGATAGCAGGAAACCACTGTTGAACTAATGGACTGTCTGTTCCCTGTTTTGTAATCGTTGCCATGATGTAACCCAAATGTCATTTCATTTATGTGTGTATGTACTCTGTTTTTGGAAACCTGTATTCAATGTAGGGCAAACAAAATGTAATCGTTGTATTGTGAGAAGATGTATATGTTAACTGTCCTGAAGTGAATCAGTGTGCGCGTTGGCACACGTAAATGGTCCTGCTCACTCCACACGACCAGTTCCTAATTGGTATAATGTAATCCCTTCTCCCTGTGATAAGTGGGAATAATGGAGTGTGAATGTGATACTTCTGTTTTAACTGGACATAATGGAATCTGGCACTGCTGTCCTAACTGGGCATAATGGAATCTGGCACAGCTGTGCTAACTGGGCATAATGGAATCTTGCACCGCTGTGCTAAGTAGTCATAATGGAATCTGGCACTGCTGTGCTAACTGGGCATAATGGCATCTTGCACTGCTGTGCTAAGTGGGCATAATGGAATCTGGCTGTGCTAAGCGGGCATAATGGAATCTGGCACTGCTGTGCTAAGTGGGCATAATGGAATTTGGCACTGCTGTGCTAAGTGGGCATAATGGAATCTGGCACTCCTGTGCTAACTGGGCATAATGTATTCTTGCACTGCTGTGCTAAGTAGGTATAATGGAATGGGGCTCTGCTAAGTGGGCATAATGGAATCTGGCACTGCTGTACTAACTGGGCATAATGGAATCTTGCACTGCTGTGCTAAGTGGGCATAATGGAATCGGGCTGTGCTAAGTGGGCATAATGGAATCTGGCACTGCTGTGCTAAGTGGGCATAATGGAATCTGGCACTGCAGTGCTAACTGGGCCTAATGGAATCTGGCACTACTCTGCTAAGTGCTAATAGTGTGAGTACTGGCCACTGGATTATGACGTTTGCACAAGAGCATATTAAGGAAATGACTGGCAATGATGGAACTGCACTCTGTGGTCAGACGAGGACACACCCTAACAAATGCATGTCAATGCCTGTTTCCTTAAACCAATCAGACTTCAAAGGGTGACATCTCTTCAGAAAAAGGGTTGTTTTGCGTTAGATTTTAAAGGTTTGTAAAAACCAATAAAATAAAAAAAAAAAAAAAAAAAGGGAATTCAGGAATTGGTGTGACGGGGGAATCACTAGAGGTTACTTGATTCTTATGGAGTCGGCACAAGTAACTTTTTAAACTGTAAAACTAAGGCAAACGTTAGCCATATAATTTAATAGGATCTTTTTGTGCTTTGCAATGTTTTTCTTTATATGAATTTGTGCTATTAAATCATATTGTAATACACTTTGTGAATGTTTGGGCCTGGCGTTATTGAGTGCTCTGTTTATCTGCATTGCATGCACTGGTGAGTTACCACCAGATTCTTTGCTGAGTTCAAACTCAAGCTACTCACTAATTTAAACCTTAGGGTCCAAATCCCTTGACTGACTTGAAACCTCTCAAGGAGAATCAGTAGATTGGGGCCCCATCCAATCAGATTCTACTGTCCACTGTTTCTGACACTTTCATAGAAAGATATCAAGGTCATGCGACCATTGCAAGAATTGTGAAAACATGATTTGCATGGTTGTGTTTCTCTATATAGGTAATGCATGTGAAATCCAGTGCATGCGCCAATCTCTCTCCCAGCCATGGAAGTAACGTGGCAGCCAGCAATAACAGTAATAGTATATGTGCCTTTACTTTCAGCTCATCTTTCACCCCAGTCTCAGCTTCATATCTCTGCACACATGGGGGGAGAAAACTGGAGCTCTGCTGAAGGCTTCCTGATTGTGGGCTTCTCGGATCTTCCACAGCTGCAAGTTCCACGTTTTGTTGCCTTACTACAACATATCTGCTTGCTTTGGGGGAAACCTTCTCATTATGGTAACAATTAACTGTAGTTCACAACTGCGTACACCCATGTATTATTTCCTCTTAAATCTGTCCTTCATCGACATCTGTCACACCTCAAACATTTTCCCGCAGATGCTGGCCCACTTCTTCCAGGAGGGCACATGCATGCATGTCTTTTATTGAGTGCATGCTGCAGGTATATTTTTTCATAGCCTTGATGTTAATTACTCAAGTTTTGTGTTCTTCGTCATGGCCTATGTTAGGGAGAATTCTCCATAATGGCTAAATTCCCTTAACTACTGAGTCCATCAGCAGCTTTGCTGGATTTCTAGGATTTATTTTCTCACCAGGTAAGAGTGTGAGCCTTTTTTTCCCACTCTTACATGTGTTTTGCGGTGTGTGTTTAACCTTTTTTTTGTGTTCATAGACTGTGGAGCCAACCTACTCCACAGGCATCATCTTTTTACTATGTGTTACACAGCACCTTCAGTGCAGTGACACAGGTTTGTCTTTTAGACTTCCCAACTCAGACTGACTACTGTCTCCCAGAAATGTGTAAAGTCACCATTAACTCTATCAGTCTATAAAAATCCACATACCCAGTGCAAACTATCTTACATAGAGTACTGGAAAGGGTTAATACGTATCTCTTTTAGTCTGTTTCTCTTGGAGAATCGTTTTGCTCCCTTTTATCAAGACTTGGCTGGTGGCAGTGGTAACTACCCTTTTTTTTCCTACTGCGGTTATCTTAAATAACCTTGGTAGTGTTTTAGGTTATATTGGTAGCCTCGAACTTAAACCCGCTAGACCATATTGGTTCTTATATGGTTCCGGCTGGGTTTATTCACCATTTCTTTTTGAAACTATCTTTTCTCGTGTTTTACTATGCGTGCCAAACCAGGTTTGGTTCCTTTGTTATCCGTCTTTTCGCGGGCTTCTACGCAGAAGCCCTCCTTAGGCGCCTGTATGTCTGGGGGCGACAAGATGTGAGCGAGGGATTTAGGACTCCCTGCACAGGGTCTCCTTGAAGACCCATGTCGCACTCTGATCTGATTGGTAGTGGTGACTGTCCCAGCGGGACAGCCACCCTGCTGTGTGATTGACAGTCAGGCTGTGTGAATGTGGGAAAACTGCATAAGAAGCAGGTCTCTGGGTCTGGAAAAGTAGAGTCGCCACTGGAACAAAAGAACCAACGAGGAGCTGATAGAAGAGGACCCCTACAACGACTGAACCACCCGGTGAAGCCCTGCTGCAGGTCTGAATCTTCAAGCTCCAACGACAGAGAACATCCTGCAGGAATCTTCTTCCCCTGAGCTGGTGGGACCAACTAGTTCGCCCAAACTGCAAGTCAGGACTCCCTCCTCTGGTCGAATTTGCTGTACAGAGCTACAGTGAACCAGATAGCCAGGAAGGTCGGACCCTGCTTGGGTTTTAAGGAGCGCACCTTTTATTTGTTGCTTTTCTCTGCTGCTGGTTTCTTCCCTGGGCATTGCAGGACCCTCCAGTCTTCCTACTTCATGTCAGTCTGACAGTCGCTTCAGGAACCGTGAGCCTGCAGGAACTGCCAGGAACGTCTGCCTCAGCTACAGCTTCTTCTCCATCTAAAGGTACTGGGTAAATCAGGTTGTTCGTTTCGTCCAGCCGCGGTGAAAGTGTGTGAAACCTTTCGCCAGTCTGAGGGTGTGTCCTTCTCTACTCTTTAAACTAACTTTTCTGCCGACCAACTTCATCCGGAACTCTTGGCAAAGGCTTAACCGCGACCTACCCTGAACTGTGTGATCTTGAGCAAAAATACTTTTGTCCTATTGACTTTGGCCCTACGTCTTTTTGATTTGATTCCCTCACTGTATTTCCTGTTTCTAGATTGTCCTGCTTACTTAGCAGTTGGTGCTGCTCAAATTCTGCCTAACTTTGTCTTTCCCTCCCTTTCAAATGATTGGAGTGCTATTTTGCTCACACTTCATTTTGAGCTTATCTTGTCCAGAATCTATTGTGAAAGGTGTGGTGTATTAAAAGTGTGATTTTTCAACTGCTTTACTTTAGTGAAATGTTTTATAACTGATGTGTAAATAAATGTATATTCTTTTACTCTGAAACCTTGAGTCAGTGTTTATTTGAATCATAGTAATTGCTGTCCTTTGTGTAACTATTGAAACTGCTCAATTGCTCTTGAGATAAGTCTGGCTGCTCCGCCATCGCTACCAATTTACTGTGTAGTATGGGCTTGTACCAAAGGTGAATTTGTACTGTAACTTCTAGTCCTAATTGTGTGTGGTGTTCCCAAAGGGTACTGCATATAATTCTGCCTAAAAGCCTATGATAGGTATGTGGCCATCTGCATTCCCTTGCGATACATGACAGTCATGAATAAGGATGTGTGCATGCAGTAGTCCAGCCTAGAGCGAAACAAGGCTCTGGAAACAGTGAACTTTTGGGGGAAAGTGAGAAAGGGAAGAGTCGCTTTAAGGAGAAGCAGCTGGTAGTGGGACTTCTTGGCGACGTCTGAAATGTGAGGAGAGAAAGAGAGAGGTTTTCTGCCTCGAAGGAAGGTGAAGGAAGAGGGCCCAACTGGTGGGCAGCCAGAGTGAGAGAGGGAAAGCAGGGGCAGGGTTCCCAATGAGAATGATCTCCATATTACTGGCATTAAGGCAGAGATCTCTGGAGGCGCACCAATCCTGAATTGTGGATAGACAGTCAGGAATGAGCGAGAGAGGAGAGGATCCTGAAGGAAAGCTGAGTGTCAACCACATAACACTGAAAGTTAGAGGAGAAGGTAGAGATCAGGTGGGCCAATGGGGCCAAGTAGAGGTTGAAAAATCAGAGTGAGAGGATAGAGCCCTGTGGAACGCCACAGGTAGAGAGAGAGGCGGCAGATAGAAAGGGCCAAGTTGGACCTGAAGGGGCAGTCCATGAGGAAGGAGGTTGCCCACTCCAGGACCTGAACCATGATGCCCAGGTTCTCACATAGTTGATTGATCAGCATGGTGTGGTTGACTGTGTCGAAAGTAGAGGAAAGATCAAGGAGGATTAGGACAGAAAAATGCTGGAATCAAGGTTAGAGAGCAGATCTTCACGGGTGTTCAGCAGAGCAGTTTCCGTGCCTCCAGCAGCTCTAAAGCCAGACCGATGGTCATGGAGACAACCAACAGATTCAGTGTGGAGAGTAAGCTGGGAGATGGCCAGCTTTTCCAAGAGTTTGCCCAGGAAAGGGGTGATGGATGTTGGGCAATAGTTTGCCGGGCAGGTAGGATCAGCAGACAGCTTCTTGAGGAATGAGTGCATAAGGGAGTGCTTAACGGGAGAGGGGAATGTTCCAGTGGCGAAAGAGTGATTTCAGAAATCGGCCACGGCTGGAGCCAGGGTGTCAATATGGTCCTTCATGGTTCGTGAGGAGCAGGGGAGCACCTGTTTGGACAACACTTTCATAGATTGGGCATATCTAGAAACCTTGTCAGGTGTTGTCAGAGAGAAAGAGCAGAAAGGTGGAGGAGAGGTAAAGATGGCCAAAGGGGGGCAGAGAGAGGAAGAGAGACAGGAAGAGGAGATAGAGGACAGCATGTAGTGAGTTTTAGCAGAGGCGTGAGAGGCCAGAGCCATACAGAGTGCCTGGGAGAGGACAGGAGGGGTGGAGACCGCAACAGGATTGAAGAGTTAGTTCCTTTCAGATTTTAAAGAGTTTGGCTGTGTTGGTAGAGGCCGCAGAGTCCCGGGTTTGAATCTTGATGAGTGTTATTGCTTCCACTGGCATTTTGGTGCAACCATTCTAGGTATGTCTTAATGTGACCTGGCATGCTTTACTGTAATGTTATTATGTGTCTACACTGGTCTACATTGTGCAGCCAGTGGGACATGTTTTCAATGTGGCATGGATTTTTTACTAGCAAAGCATTACCCTACAAACCAATTGCAAACACTCTGACTTTTTAGCCAGTTTTTCTCAGAAAGTGTGCTGTATATTGCATTAAAACACATATTTATATAGTTTTCCTAGTACAGGGTGCGGCATACCCTTTCAGCAGCACGTTTGTGCGTATTGTGCAAATGTGATAATCTAAGCCGGTCCAGAGTGTGGCACGACCCGTAATTTTCTTATGTTTTCTTTTCTTCTTCTCTCTTGTTTTATACAGTGATGATATATGTGATTTAATACGTACTGCTATTTTAATTTTGGGAAAAGTCGAGTTCTTTGACTAAAACACAATAAATAACTTAAAAAAAACAAAATCCCAAAGTGTCCCCTGTCCCCCCCAGATTTTATGAGTTTCCTACGCCCCTGTGTGCACTGCAAGGATTAACACCCATGACATCAAGGATGACATCACATATGCATCAGTGCCAGGGGTTGCCATTAAATGGTAAGGCAGTGCTGCTGAGTATTGTTATCAAATGCCCCGATACTCATATCAGCACCAGATATTGACATCAAATATCCACTTACTCACCCCCGTGGCTTGGGATTGCAACAAAATACCCACATACTCACACCACCGGCCTGGATTTCCATCAAACAGCTAAGAACTAATGTTTGTCATTAGTGACCTGAGATGGCCAGTGCAAATACCTGACAGTGTGTGAGAAGCCAACCAACATGAATTTCTTGAAATATGCACTTATTGCTTTGACGGGCATGGATCGTGAGAAAGGAACTAGACAATGGATTACATTCATTACTCAAATTCCCTGCATGTGTATGTGCAGAGAAGGTCAACAATAGAACTTGTATACATAGCACAGCCCATGATGTGAAGAGTGAAGAAAATAAAGACTGCTAAGATAATCAGATTTTACACTTTTGTAAAAGTTCAGTTTATCATGGTATGGGGTTTTGACTTCATCAATAATTTTGAGCGATGGAAGAATTTCTTCTTAACACTTTGCCCATAAATTGTAGAGGACAGTCATGTGCAACAGACTCAAGAAAGAGCTGAAAAACAGACCCAGTAGGTCAGTTACATTCAGGGGTTTGCAGATAGTGCCTACTGTTGGGCAAGGACCTCCCTATAAAGTTAATGACGTGATCAGAAAATCGGTTTATGTGATTTTCAGCCTGATCTCTTAAAATTATATGACTTGAAAAACAGCACACATAGTTGCAGAGCTACTAAGCAAACTAATGTTTTGGTGACAGCTGTCAAGACCACATGTGTCTATCCTGCTGGCATTAGCACTGAAATATCGCTTTTTCATGGGGAGAAAGGTGTGATTACTTAGGAAAGTATGTGAAGGCAAAAGAGTGTTAATTGAACACTGAAAGGAGGAAACAGGGTTTAATGTTATGGTGTGTTAAAGGAAAAGGCACATCTGGTGAAAACAATTAACATCTCTACAAGTTTGTTTTTTTTTTTTCAGATGTATCATCTTCATCCTCAGTGGATCACTCACATTTGTCTACATTTGGGAAATTCAACTGAGCTCTTCAACCTTCCTAATACATTGTGTGCACCATCATTACATTAGGTACTAATAACCACGGTATTTACAGCACTTCTAGGCAGCATAAATCTGGCAATAAGCGCTACAAAAAGAAAATACCATTATTGTATGACTATAATTGCACAGAAATCATAGGAACTATTTATTAGTCTTTTTTTCATTTTGATGAAGGTTGGTTCTAGTGCAGCTGGAAGTATGTGTTTATGTTAGGGAGAATTCTCACACAAGTGCTAAATTCCCTCTACCTTAGAGCCCTCCAGCTCTTTTGCTATATTTTGGGACTTTGAACTTTTCATTTTCAGTGTGTTTTACTTTTGTGTTCTTTGGATATGGAGTTTTAAAACAACTCCATAGGCATCATCTTTTTTTTTCTGTGTGGCACACAACACCTTCAGTGCAGTGGCACGGGGATGTCTTTCAGACTTCCCAAGGTTTAAATACTTTCTCTGGGATGGACTACTGTCTCCCAGAGCATGAAAAGTTAAATTGACTTTACTAGTTGCTTTAAATTTACAGACCCAACACACACTATCTTCCTATAAAGTGCTGGAAGGGTTGCCGGGCATTCTCTGAGTCAAAACACTCATGTAACAGTCAAATGTTACGCTTTCCTACTTTAAATGGCTTTTGGCAGTAGTTTAGATCAAACTATCATGATGTTTCCCGAACGCTATCAACGGTAGCTAATAATCGGGACAGCCATGTTTTTCAATATGGCGCCCAAGACCTATCTGTAAAAACAGACTATGGTCATCTTTTTTCACCATTTCTTTTAGTAAAGGTCCTTCTTGTGTCTGTCTCTGTGCGCCAGACCAGGTTTGGTCTCTTTGTTCTTTGTTCATTGGCCATTGGCGTGCTTCAGTGCTGAAGCCCTCCTCTGGCACCTGAGTGTCTAGGATGGACGGAATGTGAGGGAGGTGCCCACAACTCCCTGTGCTTAGTCTCCTAGGAGACCTGAATGGCTACCTCCAACCTTGTAATGAGGCCCCATGTGCCTCCAGGGATCCAGGGTATTAGCCCTTCGTTTAACTTCGGAGGGAAAGCACAGACCTCCCGTTGTGAAACCCCCAGGTCCACCATGTATAATACAAAGAGGAATGGTGCTAGGGCACATACTTGCTTCATTCCTCTATGTGTTTCGATTTTTTTTGCGAGGGCAGCGTCTCTGGTTAATCGTACTTGTATAGGTGTATTTGTATGCACACTTTGGATGGCTTCCACCAGATCCGACGGGCAGTTCCACTTTTTTAATTTGGCCCAAAGATACTCTCGATTTACAGTATCGAACGCTTGGGCCAAGTCCATAAATCCCAAGTATGGCTTGCTGTTGGATTTAAGCATTCATAGTTTTAATAGATTCAGGAGAAAAAGATTTAGCGAAGTTCCCACTCCTGCTGTAAAAGCGATTTGTCGCTTGTCGAGACTCCCTATGAAATTGCCCATTTTTTAAGGTCTTGCAGCGGCAGTGAGTCAAATAGCTTCCCTGTTGAATCAAGAAGGGCTATTGGCCAGTAATTTGTAGGGTTGTAGGGTTTTAAAGATTGGTCCGATCAATGCATCTTTCCAGGATGAGGGACGGTTTTTAATGTTCACCACTTGGGAGAATATTACCCTTATTAAATTCACCCAATGTTCTTCATTTGCCTTTAATGTGTAATTTGAGATACCGTCTGGTCCAGCCGCCCTCGATTGGCTCAGCCTCTTGATCATTATTAAGATGTCCCCACGGTCGAAGACGATATTCCAGGGGTTATTAATTTTCTCCTTCTCGGCTAATTGCGGCTCAAATGATTGCAGCGACGCTTTACTTCCAAAGAGTGTAGTGAAATGATCAACCCATTGTTCCTCAGAGACTTGCGTTATACATACCGCTGCTTGAAAAGTGTTCCCGTGATTTATAATGTACCAGAGGTTTCTGCTGTTGTTAGTCGGAAAATTCTGCTTCATACTGGGCATGTTTTGCTTCAGTGGCTTTTCTCCAGTTTTTATATTTTTGTTTCAATTTCCGCACCAGAAATTCTTTGTCCATCACCTCTGTCTTTTTCAATTTCTTTAATTTTTATTGGTATTCTTTTCTTTTTAGCACTAATTCAGGATTGTAGGCATGGTTCTTTGTGATAAGGGGTATCTTATTTGCTCCCTTTTTTATTACAAATTCATTCAGCAGCCATCGATAGTCCACTTCTTCTGGGTTCTCAAGGACAAAATTATCATAATTCTTAACCAACTTGGGCAGGACCTTCTGGTGAATTCGTAGTCTATTCATACCCCAGGTTACTTCCACTTTATTTGAGATCCGGGAGCGGGGCTGTTCAGAAGTTCATGAGCACTCTTACTTGTTTTTATGATCTCTAAGGATTTTACCCACTGTAGTAGTTTGTCAGAGATGAAACAGTAATCAAGACATGCTCCGCTGGATCCTCTGTGCCAGCTGTCAGCTCCTTTAAGGTCACCAGGAGTTTGGGCATTTAGTATCTTCATGTCTCTTATTTCCATTTCATTTCTCCAGCGAAGGGCCCTATCGTTGAGTTGAGAGATGGTTTTGACTTTTCCTTTTTTGAATAGCAATGTGATATTTAGATCTCCACAGATCATTATTGGTTTGTCACTTTCTTGTAGCATTGCTTTTCCCAAAGTTTCCATGGTGGCCGTTAGATAGCTCTCTGAATTAGGGATTTCTTCACTCCAGTATGTGTTTATTAGTAGGAGATTTATTTGGCTATCCTTTAGTTGTTTCTGAGTTTCCAAAATTTGGACATAGGGATTGGGGGTACGATGGAGCAGGACCTTAAAACCAATCCCTATTTTGACTAGGATTAGCAGACCAGCATATGGTCTTCCCAGTAATCCCTTCCTGGCAGGATTGATAAACACATCCTAGTTCTCACATACCGGTTTTGTCCTAATCCACATTTCCTGGAGACAGACAATTTCATACTCATCTAAGAAATTGGCCTCTCCCGAATATAGGTGTTGAAAGCCACAGGTGTTCCATGAGGTACAAAGGAGACCCTTATCCATTCCAGACTTCCAATTCTATGTTGATTTGTCAGCCGCTAGTGCTCCAGCAATCCACGCACAATCCTGGTGCTGTTTTCTTGATTTCAGAATCTTAATTTCTTTTCTTGAATTATCTACCATGAATTTAGGCATTGCAGCTAGTTTCTCCCAGTTCTTTATATGTACCTTGACAGAAGACTCTAAGTCTATTGCCTTGAACTTCTCAGCTGGATTAAACTTCCTTCCATCTGTTTTTTGAGCATTGTTCTTTTCTTAATGTATTTCTCCATTGTGGTCATCATTGGTGTTTGGGTCCCTGGGCTTTACATTCCATATTGGTTTGTGTTGGCTTGGTTTCTCCTCGATGCCGCTTATTGTTATGCTATCATTGCAGTTCAACATCTCATAACCCCTACCCTCCAGTTCCTTTCTCGCTGCTAGTAGTCGGTTTTTAATTTTTGTTGAGACCAGATGTAGTATTATTGCGTCCATCCTCTGTTCACTTTCAAATTTGACTATTCTCATGTCACTTGAAGAGAGATTTCTTAGTTTAGATGTTTCTCTTAGTAGATTTACCACTTTTTCTCTGTTTGATTGTTCGTTTTGAGTGCTTAGCCCTGCTGACTAAACGTACTTTCAGTGACTCTTCCTCTCTAGGTGAATGCGCTCTCCCGGGCTTAATGGGGGCCTTTGGGCACAGGTTTCATTAGTTCTTTTGTTTTCCTCTTTTTTATTCGTGTCCGACCTCA
Source organism: Ambystoma mexicanum (assembly GCF_040938575.1). Lineage (NCBI taxonomy): Eukaryota > Metazoa > Chordata > Amphibia > Caudata > Ambystomatidae > Ambystoma > Ambystoma mexicanum. The sequence continues at coordinate 46,002,160 of NC_090925.1, read as the reverse complement.
GGCAGGCATTATTTTCAAGTTGTGCATATCTCTTCAGTTTTTCTTCCAGGGTAGCAAACTCTGTCAACTTATTGTCCCTCTCCTTCAATCACCCGTCTCTTGGTTTAGGCTCTTGTTTTCTGTAACCCATTAGGTTTTTCATTTGGGGGGTTGTTTTCTCTTTAGCTTGAGGTTTTGCCAGCTCTTTCCGGACATTACCTTCAATTTCTTCCCATTCATCTGAGTTTAGATCATTCCATTCGTCCTCCTCCTGATTGTTTTTGATGGCCTCCAGTAGGTCACTCAGGTCGGCCACCGATTTCTCTTCAGTAGGGTCAATGTCGAGGCTTACATCCAATATTTCTATTGAATTCTCTTTTTTGTTGACCAAAGCTGAGTCGTTTCCAATGACAATTTCGGGTCTAGCCTTCTTCACACATTGAATAGAATCCAGTTTAAGCGGAGTTCTTATATTCCTAAGGAATGCACACGAGCCAATAGACGTTTTCTTTAAATGTTCATATTCTTCTCTTTCTTTTCCACTTCCTTCGAATTCTTTAACTTAAGTTGTTTACTTCCTGGGCCCACTTTTTTTTCGTAGTTACCGCCAGTATCTCCGGGCCAGTGGCACCTTGAAAAATGGGACAGCATATTCTTTGGCTAGGACAGCCCGAACAGGGGCTGGACTGTACTGCTCATCCAATGGTGTATATTTGACTATTTCACTGCAGCACATTTCTACATCTCATTTGTTAGCACCCCAACTACCCGGTGAATTGCAAAGTGTACCCATTCATGTATGAGCCCTTAGCGATAAAAACGTCGGAAGACTGAATGTTGAACCAGTAAGCAAAATGTCCCATTACCTTGCATACCACAATGCGTGGTTTCTGTGGATGGAGAAGTCGCACTTAAAATAATAATTTCAAATCTTTTACATCTAGGTGTCATTGTACGGATTACGGGTAGCACTTGTAACAGTCCTATACTTCCTGTATACAAAAAGGGCGACACTGCATTGCCTTACCATTTTGTAATTGACTTGTGGGCTATCAATAAAATTGTTTGTCCACAATGTCCCATTGTTCCTGACATCACAACTATTTTGACTATGATTCCTGCCCAGGCCGCTCATTTTTCTGAGGTAGATTTAAATAACACATTTTTTAGCATACTAATATGTGCTGACAGTAGGTACTTATTTGCCTTTACTCTTGGGGGGTTATCATTTACACTCATTAGAATACCCCAAAGTTACACTGAAAGCCAGAGCATTTATAATAGAGCCCTCAGGAACAACTGGACACGTCAGAATGACCTTCTTCTTGCACATTGATTCAGTACATTGACAACTTACTTATTGCCGCAGATTCTGAGAAAGATTGCAAGGAGGGCACTGTGTTGTTGTAAACAAACCTGGCTAACAATGGTCACAAGGCTTCTTTAAAGAATCCAATATTGTCAACAGGAGGTTGCCTATTTAGGATTCCTCCCGTCGAAGGAGGGTAGGCATCTTGCACCAGAAGGAATACAGACCATCTCTGACATGACCTTCCAAACCCACAAACTGAAGTTAGAACCTTTATCGGGATGGCTTGCTATTGCAGAACATGGATTCCGAATGTCTCCCTTTTCATTAAGCCATTGTTAGCGCTAACGAAGAAAGATGTAGCTCTGTGTCTACCTTGGGATACAACTTGTCAAGATGCTTTTGATATGTTCAAAACTGCTCTGTGTTCAGTGCCAGTATTGGGCACACCAAATTGCACTAATGAGTTTGTGTTATTTGTGCATGAAAGAGGTGGTTGTGCTTTGGCTGTTTTACCGCAAGAACATGGGGAAAGATCAGGCTGTGCAGGTATTTTTCCTTCATTTTGGACCCTGTTGCAAGCGCTTTGCCAAAATGTCTTAAAGCTGTGGCTGCTGCATCAGTAAAAGGGAGCGAAGGCATGGTTTTGGCTCACTCCTTAACCATCATGGTGCCTCACTCAGTCGAGGTACTATTGAATAGAACGCAAACACAGCATCTCACATATGCTCTCCGCACTAGATACAAGCTCATTTTGTTTGCACCTCACATCAAAATTAAATGATGTAATACATTAAACCCAGCTGAACTGTTACCTCTCCTAGAAGACAGTAGCATTCCTGATACCAATCATGATTGCATTGTTATCACTGAAAATGAAACAAAAGGAAGAATCGATTGGACAGACACACCTCTGCCATCCTCAGATGGGGAAATATTTTGTGATGGTTCTTGCTTTAAACTTCCAGGTGGCGCTTCTACTGCTTTCTGTGCAATCACCACACTAGAGACAGTGGTAGAAACTAGGAGGATTCCTTCCAACTCTGCCCAAGCAGCAGTAATGATTGCCCTGACCCAAGCTTGTGAGCTATCTCAAGGGTTGAAAGCGAATATTTATATGGCCAGCCAGTACGCCTTTGCTGTAGCTCACAATTTTGGGAATCAATGGGGCGAAAGGTGATTTCTGATATCCATGGCACCAAGATTCAGCATCGTCCCTTGAGAGTGCAGCTTCCATCAGCACTAGCATTACCTGTTCAGCTAGCAATGATGAAATGCGCATCCCACCAGAAAGTCACTGACAGGGTTGGGAAATGCAATGCTTTCGCAGACCCAATTGCCAAACAAACAGCCACATGGCCCAGCCTAGATAAGCGCAGAAGCCATTTGTAAACACTTCGACCCGGTATGGAGGAACTCCAACATACCCAAAATAGCAGAACACTGAGTCAAAAATTGCATGATCTGTTTACAGCATAACATTGGGACCAGTACCTAAGTGCAGCGTTGGTCCCGCTTACATGTCCATTGAAGTAATACAATTTGAATTCATTGAGATAGAAAGATGTCAGAATGTTAAATATGTTCTATTGGTAGTTTGTGCATTTATGAAATGGGTCAAAGCTTTCCCTCTGAAAGACAACATTGCAATGTCAACAGAAAAAGTAATGCTAAAAGGGTACTTTCCCTGTTTTGTTTAGACAATGGTGCACACTTTATAGCATCAGTCACCAAGCGTGTGTATGAGGAATTACAGATAAGAAAGAAATGTCATTCCACAAACCATCCCCAATTAGCAGGATTAGTTGAGAGACACAACACTACCCTAAAGAACAAGCTAGCAAAGATATTTGCACACAGCCTGCTAAAATGGCCTGAAGCCCTACTTTTAGCATTAATGTCAATGAGAATGACAGCCCAAGCAAAAATAGATCTGTCCCCATATGAGATTATGATGGGGAGACCTGCTAATGTGTGAAATGTACCCAGACTGAAAATTTTGTCAGAGTATCCATGATTGGTAGATTATTGTAACAAGTTGACTCAAATCTTGCATTTGAATCACCAACAAGTGCGAGAAGCATTGCCTGATCGATACATGGGTCCTGGCCACACCATTCGGCCTGGCAACTACTTTCTGGTCAAAGACTTACAGTGGAAATCCAGCCTTGAAATGCGCTGGAAGGGGCCACTACAGGTCCTGTTGGCCACCCATACTGCTGTGCGTGTACTGTAGGGTCTTTTGTATAGATTTAGAGCCTAGCTGTATTTTCTTACCGCCAAAATGAAAATAATTCAGTAATAATCACTCTTTGCATTCAGATTAGATTTGGTATATAGTACTACAGTATGCATACATTATTTCAGCACACAGATACATTTAGTGGTATACATTATCAGGCTGATTCATGGAATAATTAGCGCGGCACAAGTGGGCAAAAACGTGCGAATCGCAGTGGAATAGCGAAAATCGCAGTGCAAGTGCGAAAATCGCACGAAAAGCAGCGCACGTCGATTCATGGAAGTCCGTGCGCGAGAAAACCAGCGGATGTGCGATAAAAAGTGCACCGCGCACGTTGGCGCACAGGCCATCTAACAGCGTGCGCCAGGTCACAGCGAAAATCGCACAGGCCACAGCGAAATTCGCACATAGCGCGGCGCACGCAACAAAAGTAGGCGGAACACGGGCGTAACACTTGGAATGGGGAACAACTTGCAAAAACGTGGGCGTCACGGGGGAAGTACAGGGCACAAGTACGCGGAACGCCCACACGCTCGCCTACAACACGTATTCATGGAATAGAATAGGGCAAAAAAGAGCACGCTCAAACCAGCGCACAGGCACAAACACGACCGCCACAAGAAAGCAGGCGGTAGCGTCTCTGCGGCCGTAAGAAATGTGCGCCAAAAGGTGCGCCAACAAATAGCACCCATATACTGCCATGATGAATGTCCTATACTGTGGCCCTCCAGGACAAATGACGTGCAAAGGGGTACCCACAAACACGGACACGCTGACAAAAAATACGTGTGCGTGTATACCGGGGTGCGCGGGAAGTCTCACACGCGATTTGGCCGGGTAGGTGTATTTCAGGGGTGCGCGGGAAGTTCCACACGCGATTCCATCAGGGTACGTGTATTTCAGGGGTGCGCGGGAAGTCCCACACGTGATTCCTTCAGGGTACGTGTATTTCAGGGGTGCGCGGGAAGTCCCACATGCGATTACTGCAGGGCGCGTGTATTTCAGGGGTGCGCGGGAAGTTCCACACGTGATTCCATCAGGGTACGTGTATTTCAGGGGTGCGCGGGAAGTCCCACACGCGATTCCATCAGGGTACCTGTATTTCAGGGGTGCGCGGGAAGTCCCACACGCGATTCCTTCAGGGTACGTGTATTTCAGGGGTGCGCGGGAAGTCCCACACGCGATTACAGCAGGGCGCGTGTATTTCAGGGGTGCGCGGGAAGTTCCACACGCGATTCCATCAGGGTACGTGTATTTCAGAGGTGCGCGGGAAGTCCCACACGCGATTCCATCAGGGTACGTGTATTTCAGGGGTGCGCGGGAAGTTCCACACGCGATTACAGCAGGGTACGTGTATCTCAGGGGTGCGCGGGAAGTTCCACATGCGAATAGCCTGGGCGCGTGTATTTCAGGGGTGCGCGGGAAGTTCCACACGCGAATAGCCTGGGCGCGTGTATTTCAGGGGTGCGCGGGAAGTCCCACACGCGATTACAGCAGGGTACATGTATTTCAGTGGTGCGCGGGAAGTTCCACACGCGAATAGCCTGGGCGCGTGTATTTCAGGGGTGCGCGGGAAGTTCCACACGCGAATAGCCTGGGCGTGTGTATTTCAGGGGTGCGCGGGAAGTTCCACACGCGAATAGCCTGTGCGCGTGTATTTCAGGGGTGCGCGGGAAGTTCCACACGCGAATAGCCTGGGCGCGTGTATTTCAGGGGTGCGCGGGAAGTTTAACACGCAATTTCAGCAGGGTACGTGTATTTCAGGGGTGCGCGGGAATTTCCACACGCGAATAGCCTGGGCGCGTGTATTTCAGGGGTGCGCGGGAATTATCACACGCGATTTGGCTTGGTACGTGTATTACAGGGGTGCGTGGGAAGTTACACACGCGATTAGGCTGGGTGGGTCCTCACAGGTGTTCCCTGTACACCCTCCACGGCCCCTGCAAGCAGCCCACAAAACAGGGGACTACCCTGCACACCTGCTCATGTCTCCCACCACCCCCACCCCCACCATCCAGGGGCACCCTCCACCAGGCCCCCACTCATGTCTCCCACCACCCCCACCCCCCAGCAGTGCAGGGGCAGCCTCCACCAGGCCCCCACTCATGTCTCCCACCACCCCCACCCCCCCAGTCACCATGGGCACCCTCCACCAGGCCCCCACTCATGTCTCCCACCACCCCCACCCCCCCAGTCACCAGGGACACCCTCCACCAGGCCCCCACTCATGTCTCCCACCACCCCCACCCCCCAGCAGTGCAGGGGCAGCCTCCACCAGGCCCCCACTCATGTCTACCACCACCCCCACCCCCCCAGCCACCAGGGGCAGCCTCCACCAGGCCCCCACCCATGTCTACCACCACCACCACCCCCCAGCAGTGCAGGGGCACCCTCCACCAGGCCCCCACTCATGTCTCCCACCACCCCCACCCCCCCAGTCACCATGGGCACCCTCCACCAGGCCCCCACTCATGTCTCCCACCACCCCCACCCCCCCAGTCACCAGGGACACCCTCCACCAGGCCCCCACTCATGTCTACCACCACCCCCACCCCCCAGCAGTGCAGGGGCAGCCTCCACCAGGCCCCCACTCATGTCTACCACCACCCCCACCCCCCCAGCCACCAGGGGCAGCCTCCACCAGGCCCCCACCCATGTCTACCACCACCACCACCCCCCAGCAGTGCAGGGGCACCCTCCACCAGGCCCCCACTCATGTCTCCCACCACCCCACCCCCCAGCCACCAGGGGCACCCTCCACCAGGCCCCCACTCATGTCCAACTCATATCTCCCACCACCCTCACCCCCCAGCCACCAGGGGCAGCCTCCACCAGGCCCCCACTCATGTCTACCATCACCCCCACCCCCCAGCCACCAGGGGCAGCCTCCACCAGGCCCCCACTCATGTCTCCCACCACCCCCACCCCCCAGCCACCAGGGGCAGCCTCCACCAGGCCCCCACTCATGTCTACCACCACCCCCACCCCCCAGCCACCAGGGGCAGCCTCCACCAGGCCCCCACTCATGTCCCCTATTACCCCCACCCCCCAGCCACCAGGGTCAGCCTCCACCAGGCCCCCACTCATGTCTCCCACCACCCCCACCCCCCAGCAGTGCACGAGCAGCCTCCACCAGGCCCCCACTCATGTCTACCACCACCCCCACCCCCCAGCAGTGCAGGGGCAGCCTCCACCAGGCCCCCACTCATGTCCCCTATTACCCCCACCCCCCAGCCACCAGGGGCAGCCTCCACCAGGCCCCCACTCATGTCTCCCACCACCCCCACCTTCCAGCCACCAGGGGCAGCCTCCACCAGGCCCCCACTCATGTCGAGCTCATATCTCCCACCACACTCACCCCCCAGCCACCAGGGGCAGCCTCCACCAGGCCCCCACTCATGTCTCCCACCACCCCCACCCCCCAGCAGTGCACGAGCAGCCTCCACCAGGCCCCCACTCATGTCTACCACCACCCCCACCCCCCAGCAGTGCAGGGGCAGCCTCCACCAGGCCCCCACTCATGTCCCCTATTACCCCCACCCCCCAGCCACCAGGGGCAGCCTCCACCAGGCCCCCGCTCATGTCTCCCACCACCCCCACCCCCCAGCCACCAGGGGCAGCCTCCACCAGGCCCCCACTCATGTCTCCCACCACCCCCACCCACCAGCAGTGCACAAGCAGCCTCCACCAGGCCCCCACTCATGTCTACCACCACCCCCACCCCCCAGCAGTGCAGGGGCAGCCTCCAACAGGCCCCCACTCATGTCCCCTATTACCCCCACCCCCCAGCCACCAGGGGCAGCCTCCACCAGGCCCCCACTCATGTCTCCCACCACCCCCACCCCCCAGCCACCAGGGGCAGCCTCCACCAGGCCCCCACTCATGTCCAACTCATATCAAACCACCCCGACCCCCCAGCCACCAGGGGCAGCCTCCACCAGGTCCCCACTCATGTCCCCTATTACCCTCACCCCCCAGCAGTGCAGGGGCAGCCTCCACCAGGCCCCCACTCATGTCTACCACCACCCCCACCCCCAAGCAGTGCAGGGGCACCCTCCACCAGGCCCCCACTCATGTCTCCCACCACCCCCACCCCCCAGCCACCAGGGGCACCCTCCACCAGGCCCCCACTCATGTCCAACTCATGTCTCCCACCACCCTTACCACCCAGCCACCAGGGGCAGCCTACACCAGGCCCCCACTGATGTATCCCACCACCCCCGCCCCCAGCAGTGCAGGGGCAGCCTCCACCAGGCCCCCACTCATGTCTCCCACTACCCCCACCCCCCAGCAGTGCAGGGGCAGCCTCCACCAGGCCCCCACTCATGTCCCCTTTTGCCCCCACCCCCAGCCACCAGGGGCAGCCACCACCAGGCCCCCACTCATGTCTCCCACCACCCCCACCCCCCAGCAGTGCAGGGGCAGCCTCCACCAGGCCCCCACTAATGTCTACCACCACCCCCACGCCCCAGCCGTGCAGGGGCAGCCTCCACCAGGCCCACACTCATGTCCCCTATTACCCCCACCCCCCAGCCACCAGGGGCAGCCTCTACCAGGCCCCCACTAATGTCTCCCACCACCCCCACCCCCAGCAGTGCAGGGGCAGCCTCCACCAGGCCCCCACTCATGTCTACCACCACCCCCACCCCCCAGCCACCAGGGGCACCCTCTACCAGGCCCCCACGCATGTCTCCCACCACCCCCAGCAGTGCAGGGGCAGCCTCCACCAGGCCCCCACTCATGTCTACCACCACCCCGACCCCCTAGCCACCAGGGGCAGCCTCCACCAGGCCCCCACTCATGCCTACCACCACCCCTACCCCCCAGCCACCAGGGGCAGCCTCCACCAGGCCCCCACTCATGTCTCCCACCACCCCCACCCCCCAGCAGTGCAGGGGCCGCCCCCACCAGGCCCCCACTCATCTCTCCCACCATCCCCACCCCCCAGCAGTGCAGGGGCAGCCTCCACCAGGCCCCCACTCATGTCCCCTATTACCCCCACCCCCCCAGCCACCAGGGGCAGCCTCCACCAGGCCCCCACTCATGTCTTCCACCACCCCCACCCCCCAGCAGTGCAGGGGCAGCCTCCACCAGGCACCCAGTCATGTCTACCACCACCCCCACCCCGCAGCAGTGCAGGGGCAGCCTCCACCAGGCCCCCACTCATGGTCCCTATTACCCCCACCCCCCAGCCACCAGGGGCAGCTCCACCAGGCCCCCACTCATGTCTACCACCACCCCCACCCCCCAGCCACCACGGGCAGCCTCCACCAGGCCCCCACTCATGTCTCCCACCACCCCCACCCCCAGCAGTGCAGGGGCAGCCTCCACCAGGCCCCCACTCATGTCTACCACCACCCCCACCCCCCAGCCACCAGGGGCACCCTCCACCAGGCCCCCACGCATGTCTCCCACCACCCCCACCCCCCAGCAGTGCAGGGGCAGCCTCCACCAGGCCCCCACTCATGTCTACCACCACCCCGACCCCCCAGCCACCAGGGGCAGCCTCCACCAGGCCCCCACTCATGTCTTCCACCACCCCCACCCCCCAGCAGTGCAGGGGCAGCCTCCACCAGGCACCCACTCATGTCTACCACCACCCCCACCCCCCAGCAGTGCAGGGGCAGCCTCCACCAGGCCCCCACTCATGGCCCCTATTACCCCCACCCCCCAGCCACCAGGGGCAGCCTCCACCAGGCCCCCACTCATGTCTACCACCACCCCCACCCTCCAGCCACCACGGGCAGCCTCCACCAGGCCCCCACTCATGTCTCCCACCACCCCCACCCCCCAGCCATGCGATTTGCCTGGGTACATGTACTTCAGGGTGCGTGGGAAGTTCCACACGCGATTGGCCTGGGTATGTGTACCTCGGGGTGTGTGAGAAGTTCCACGTGCGATTAGCCTGGGTACGTGTACTACGGGGTGCGCGTGAACTTCCACACGCGATTTGCCTGGTTACGTGTACTACGGGGTGCGTGGGAAGTTCCACACGCGATTGGCCTGGGTACGTGTACTTCGCGGTGCGCGTGAACTTCCACATGTGATTAGCCTGGGTACGTGTACTTCGAGGTGCGCGGGAAGTCCCACACGCAATTGGCCTGGGTATGTGTACTTCGGGGTGCGCGTGAACTTCCACATGCGATCGGGCCTGTGAGAGTGGGGTTGTTAGTTGGAAACCTGTGCAGTTCCCTCTGGGACCACTGCAAAAGATTTAGGACTACAGGCGTTTGGCGGTGAACCCACTTGGTAGCAGTTTGTACCACACAGATTCACTTGATAGCTGTGGCTGAGCAGTCAGACTTCCCTCAAGAAGAGTTGAGCAGTATGTGGAGTATACAAAATAGGGCAATTCTTCGCAGTAAGACAAGCAAACACGCAACGAGGCTCAGTGTAAAGATATTAAGGTATTTATTTATAATGAAACATCTATCAAAAACGCTATGGCACTATCACAGCAAACAAATCAATCACAATTACTCTACGAAGAAGAAACGATCAAACCCCGTAACAATGTTTCGACAAGTCTAGGTTCTACCGGCACCACTTATTTACAGACAGAGGTGTATGCCTCAACCTAGATGGCACTCTAATATTAGTTAGGACGGGAGAGAAAAATAGGCAGGTTATGAAATCAACACAGTTCAATACTTCACGGGTAAAATGCAAGGCAAGAAGGCAAGAACCACAATAGATCATAAAGTTCAGAGGCCAGGTCCACTCGGAGAGAGGCAAGGCGATATGTCCCAAAAGTCTCTAGTGGAAATGCGTTTGAGTCTTTGTAGCAATTTGTTATCGGCAGATTGAACTAGTTCAGAACAATAAGTGAGGAAGCTTGGAGGCGACCCAACGGAAAGGAGAGGATTAAGACACCTCACTCGAACCGATTGAAAGGGAAGCCAGGAGGACACGGTACCTTGTTGTGGAGGGCAGCTCCGGCGGGGGCAGTTGTTCCTGGTGGTGGATGCACGTCGGGTCTTTGCCAAGAGTAGAGATGTTCTCGTCGTCGAAGAAAAGTGAAGTCCGGTGCACCACCAGGGAAGAGACCAGCCGCGGAGTGCTCAGTCACAAGGCACCACCTTTTGGTTGCGGTACAGGGGTAGTAGCTATCCGGTTGCCGGGGTGCTCTGCACTGGCAATTCGACCACCGCGTCCTGAGGCGAAGAAAAAGCAAAAGGGCACTGGTTGTTCCCACCAGTCAGGGGAAGAGACTCTCCGGCAGGGAGATCTCCTCTGTCGTCAGGGAGTGGTTGGTCAGTTCAGCAGAGCTCCACCGGAGGTGTCGTCGTTGCAGGTCGGCTCAGCGTTACCCTCGTCGGATTCTTAGGTCCTGTGGCGACTTCTGGAGATCCAGTCCCAAAAGCCCTGCTTTTATGCAGAAAACCCCCATTCATTCAGCCTAGCTGTCAATCAACACATGCTAAGTGGTGAGCGGGGAGGCTCACCACTTGGGCGAATCACTACAGAGTGCAACCGGAGTTGGCAAGGCCTAAACCCCCTCCCACACCCCTGTGGTAACCCAGACAGAATGGCACCACTTTGGAGGGTCTCTGTACAGAGGCCCGCCAAAAGTGGAACAAAGGGCTCAACCTTTGGTTTAGGAGTCACAGAGATGAACACAGACGCCATTTTACAAACCGGGTTCTGGCAGAAAATACCATCCGAGAAACTTATTTAAGATAAGTAGACCGGTGGTAAGCAAGAGATTAACGAGAAAAAGTATCAATCTCCAACAAAGGGACGAATCCCATAGGGTTATGTTCGGGTCGAACATAACAAGTAGTTTCCACTGCCACCAGCTAAAACTCGACGAGGGGGGGCGGGGCAGTGCCCCCTCGAGTGACAGACCCAGGAGTAATAGAATTACCCCTACTAGCACGTCCACAATAAGATGCTTTGTATTAGTTCTGTTAGTAAATTTAGGTCTAGTAAAGCCAATGGTGACTTTACATGGCCGGGGAGACAGTAGTCAGTCCCCGGGTATGGAGTCTATGATGGAGGTCCTCTAGGACGCCCCAGTGTTACGGCACGTAGGGTGCGGTGTAACACACATAGAAAAACATATGAGACCCTATGGAGTAAAAGACCCCATAGCAAATAGAACACATTGACATTCAAAGGAATTACACACATTCATGTCCAAGAGTGGGAGGAAAAGAGTCTCACTCTTGGCAGGATGGAAAAAAACAAACTCCCGAAATCCAGCAAAGCTGCTGGGGGACTCACTAGGTTAGGAAATTCAGCCTAAACAGAGAATTCTCCCTAACACTATCCATGGCCTGAGCCATCATCTCTGATGATGCTGCCTGTTGGGTTGCCATACCGTAAATGGATTGCTCCCATGCGGTATTGCCAGGTGGCGTACGGCCACCACGTCGGCGGGCACCACACCTGTCTGGGGCAAGGCGAACTGCGCCTTGCTGTGCCGGCACTGCCTGAGGCTGCAGGACTGCATTCCCCCTCTGATCTGCTGGCCCAGGAACAGGATCAGATTGTGACCCTGCATCCGTAACCACCAAAGGCGTACTTGCCAACACTGACATCCCCATTGAGGGTTCTAACCCTGGTGCAGGTGGGTCGGACAGAACAGAATCCCTCCCAGGAACACTCACCTGCGATGGCACGTAGGTCTCATCATCCGAATCAACACCTGAGTAGAGCTCGGGGGAGGTACAGCCAGAGACACCCCTTGAGAGCACGACCTGCAGCAGTTGTGGGTTCTCACCCACCACCATACCACGTCCCTCACTGGTGGTCGGTCGGCCCTCAGACCCCTCCTGGGTCTGCACCATCTCCACAACCCCAGCAGTATCAAGTGAGTCTTCCCCTGCAAAGACATAAAAGAAAACAAATGGAAACAGGCATTAGCACTATGGCACACAATGAGGGCTGAGAGGCTACAGAAACAGTACTTGATTGACACATGTCCCACATGACTAAAATACTCCCATGCATGCACCGTCACTGCGTGTGATGGGGAGGCAGATGGCACACATTGATGACACCAAGATGGAAGATGAACACATTTGCTGCATGCTGCCTAGCAGTGGCATCACACATTGGCCAGTGATTGGCAGGTCAAATACACATGCCATCACACAGATGGCATGTACCCTAGCCATGAAGTGAAGAGGGAGAGGAGGTCACCAATTGTTCATTCAGTCCAGTTTGTTCATATAATTGATTATTTTCATTGCAATGGTTCAAATGTTTAACCTGCAGCTGCCAGTCAAAAATGGTCCTATAGCACAGGGACATGTCCAAACTAATCATGTCCACGAAACTGAGCCAGTCCACTGTACCATAGCCATGTCAGACATGTGACAATAGGACTGAGAAATCCCGAGTAAAAGTGGTGGTATGCAAACAATCTGCCTGAATAAACAGAGGTAAATAAGCAACAGTGTTGTGGCAAGATGACACTCCAAGGGCAACTGGCGTGGTGTTGGGCTGGATGTCTAATGTTGGCCGAAGGGATGCTGCTATACCCAAATGCTGTTGCCAAGAATGTATAGGAAGAGGCACATGGGTGAGCCGAACCACTCAGGCACACACACCCTCCCCTGGCACCAAAACAGAACCCCTCCCACACACACCATGCACATGGATGACACACACATGCATGTGCACTCACTGGACAATGCCTCGTAATCTGGCACTTCTCCCACGCCTTGGATCTGTTCCTCCATCCCAGCAACCTGCTCATGTGGAGTGAGTTCTATGTCGTCTGCTGGAGACCCACCTCCAGTCACTAGAGTTGCGGCATGACTTGAGGCCATCTTATACTTTGCCCTGCGCTTCAGGTCATTCCAGCGCTTGTAGCATTCATTAGCTGTGCGCCTCACTTATGATGTCCGCAATGGTCTGCCAGTGTGCCTGACGTTGTGCAGGTGTGGTATTGGATCCTGCAACAATCACCATTTTGCGGTCATGTGCGGACACATACTCTACAAGTGCATTCAGTTCGGCCTCATTGAAGCTGGGCTTCCTTGACGGGCCGGACTGTGTAGCCGTGTCTGGGGCATCAGCCTCTACTGGATGAGCACTCTTCCTCTTCCGCTTGGAAGGTGGTGGGGATCCTGAGTGTCCTACGCCGCTCTGGACACTAGGGGCAGGAGCGTGGGATTGCACACTCAGCATGGGAGTTGGTGCAGGCATTATCTCAAGTGTGATGGTGTCAGGGGGAATGTCAGCATGATGGACTTGGACCGACACTGTCCTGGATGGGTGTGTGAGATGTGGGGTGGATGGAGCCGCAGCTGCCCCTGCAGCCTCCCCAGCCTGCCTGCGTGGGGCAGCAGATGACCTAGCTGCCCCTGATCCACGTGGCCTGATGACACCAACGTTCACCGGCGCACGTGGCCTAGACCTGCTGACCTGAAAGTCAGCCATGGAGTCACCCTGTGCCAGGTCTGGTTCCACAGTGGGCTGGTCCAGCAAGGGCTGAGCATGGATGGTGTCAGCCACGGTAACCTCAACCGGGGGGGCATGGGTGTCCCTGACTGCTCCTCCACACATGGGGGACTAGGGGCACCCTGCAAGTCACGGCCACGTCCCCTACTGGATCCACCACAGCCACCACTTGGGGCTCGCCCACCTTTGCCACCCTTACGGCTTGGTCGTCTCCCAGCCATGGCACTGATGTTATTGTGCGTATGGGAGTCGATGTGAACTATTGTCCTGGGCAATTGGGGGTCAAAGGGGTTGGGTACCAGATGGTAATCGTACCCTAGTGCTCTAGCAAGGCTGTATGTCACCCCTGGGGAAAGATGACGGGTCACGCAACACACAGGCACCCCAAAAAAGCGAAGTAAGGTGCACGCAACCCCTCCTAGACCACGTGCGTGGAAAAATAAACCTGCACTACACTGTGGCACCCAGGAACACATGAATGAACGTATGCGTGTCACACGCAGCCTAGAATGACCTCTGAAGGAGTACGCGACACACGGGGCAAGCACAGATGTTAAATACGTGCGCGACTCACCGTCCGCCAGGAACAAAAGCGTGAAAAATATGCACGTGTGCGCGTTGGCAACACCCCCGCCAAAAGAAGAATTGTACGCTGTCTGAGGAGACAGGACAACAGTAGTAGGGAACGCTGTTTGAGGAAACAGGCCCAGGAAAAAGAGGAAAAGAGAAAAAGCTGTCAGAGGTAACAGGGAGTACGAACTGGAAACGCTGTGAAGTAAATCGCGTGTGAACCGACAAGAAGTACAGATTTCACCCACTCGCTCTCCACGAAAAGCACGTACAAGGAAATGGCGTTCTACACGTACCTTTTATACACACGTCACAGACGCGCATACGCAATGAGGCCATTTCCACCAATTACGCGCTTTGACACTCGGACGTGTATCTCTTCATTTTTACACGCGCCATTTTCTACGGCTATGCGCGTGACGTCACAGATGCGCATGGTGGCCTTTGGGCCAATGAAATCGCATATGCGAGCACACGTGGTAAAACTGCATGTCCGAGTGTCATCGCATGTAATCGGAGGGAAGTGAGCGTACACGTGATTGGCCTGGGCACGTGTATTTCTGGGTTGCGCAGGAAGTTCCACACGCGATTGGTGGAAATCCACGTGTGCTCTGTCATCACGTGTAATGAGGGAAACACCCGTGCGCCTCACGTCACAGACGCGCTCACGCGCTAAGGGCCTTTGGTCCAATGAAATCGCATATGCGTGCTGACGTGCATACGCGCTAAGGGCCTTTCCTCGATTTACACACAGACGTGCAGGATTTTCACGTGCCAAATCACTCCGTATCAAGCTGGCCACGCGTAAGCACACGGAAGACCACGCTCCTGCCCAAAAGGCCGAATTACTGCCCCCCAGAGTCCCGAGCAGCCTCCCATGAGCCATCTGCTGCTGCCTGCCTGCCTGCCTGCCTGCCTGCTGCCACCGTGCCCTGCCATTTGGTGCCTGCACATCAGCCATCTGCAGGGGTCCATTTGCTATGTCCACCCCTGCTGGAACAGAAGACTCCCGACTGGGATACCATTGCTCCACAGCCCAGCCCCAGGACCCAGTTGCCCACCCACTGCTGCCTCTGGGGTTGCCATATCAGGCACTGCAACATCTGGCACCACTGGCAACCCCCGGCCAGAGAGGCAGAGGGGCACCAGTTTCACTGCCACCGAAGTTGGTGTCCTGGTGGAGCAAGTCCTGGGGCAGTATGATGCCCTCTTCGGAAGTAAGCGCGCCAACAAGGAAGGACGGACTCGGATCTGGACGGACATCGTGACTGCCATCAACGCGGAGGGGGGGGCAGTCAGCGACTACCAACATGTCAAGAAGCGCTGGGATGACTGCAGGTCCAGGACCCTCTTGAAGGCCCGGCGCCTTGTGGAGGGGGGCCGGGGCCGCATGAGTACCATCCAGATGAGGGTCCTGGAACGCATAGGCCCAGCGCTCCACGCCCAGATCCTTGAGAGGCAGACCCGTCTGGAGTTGAGCGTTAAGTGGCCAAGCATTGCTGTGTGAGACAGGGCATTTCGCAGTGTGCTGGTTGTCTGATACTTGCCTGTATGTGTGACATAGGCCATGTACGCATGTGTGTGTGCAGGGACGTCATGCATGTGAGACCAGTAATGTGTGAACCACACGGTTGGTGCATGTGTTCAAATGCAACATGGGTTGCCCTATGTGGAATGGCCACATGAAAGCATTCCAGTCTCTGTTCCTGGACATGGGTGAGGGATGGGTGCTGATGCCATGTACATGTATGCTATCCATGTCTGTGTGTCTGACCTGTGTGTCTGTGACTTGTGAATGCCAGGGATGCATGACACATGTCTGTCGCAATGTTCAGGTTCACTGATGCAGCCTAGTCATCCTTGTATCCACTGTGTCTGTGGTGTACGAGGCCAGATGGATGAAACTAGGGTGAAGTGTGTGCATGTGATAGGCATGGCACATGATGCATGTGAGTTCCAAAACAACAGTGTATGTTTCAAGAATCAATTGGACATGTATGCTAATGTCCATAGCATGCACCATGCCTGTTACTGCATGTGTTTTACCTGCACTGAGCCATGTGTTGTGGAGGGACATGATGGAAGTGATCTTTGACAGTGCCACTCATCTGCTATTGCTTCCTGTCTAGGGGACCATTGTACAGTACCCTGATGCTTGTGTTCTATGTCTCCCTCTACACAGCGCCACGTGAAGAAGAGGGCGGAGACGGCTCTGTGGGGCAAAGCGGCGGGGATGCCCCCACGGCTGCAGCGGAAGGGGTTGGTGAGCCCCGACAGGGGCTTGCAACGGCGGAAGACGGGGTGGAGCCATCCAGGTTGGTGGTTTCCACAGAGGAGGAGGAGGCCGCTACTGAGGCGCACATGGGGCCTGGTGGGGGCATCCCTGCTGGTGCAAGTGTTGCAGTCCAGGGGCAGGGGCAGGAGGCAGCACAGGTCACCGTGGAGGGGCCTGTGCATGTCATTGGCCCTGACACTGTGATTGCACCACCATGCACCAGCAGGGATGCCCCATCCCAGGCCCGTCCGCAGGTAGGGGGGATGTCCATGTCATCTGACTCCCCCCACCTGCGTATGAGGGGACCCCTGGCCGTATGGAGAAGGTCCTGATTGGTGTCGCGTTGCGCACAGGTGCAATTCGTGATGAGGTGCGTGCTTCCCGGGAGGAGCATGCACGTCATCACGGAGAGCACCGTGCCGACGTGGCCCAGTTGGGAACGGCCATGGTCGGGGGTTTCCTACATGTGTCGGCCAATCTGGCGACCCTCTCCTCCTCTGTGGAGACTATGCACCAGTCGTTCTCCATGCCGTCTTCCAGCCCAGATGCCACCAGGGCCCCCTGTGGACCTGCCCCGACCAATGCATCCGGCTCGGTGGGGATCCCATCCCTGCCACAGTCGGGAGTCGGAGGTCCAGCAGGGGTGGACACACCAGCAACTGGACCCCAGCAGATGGAGGATGTGACGGCATCATCGGGCAGGGCACGTGCACGATGGCGTCGGTGGATACCATCAGCCTGGATGCCGTCGTGCTGGCACAATCAGTTGCGTGGGAGGCAGCGGCAGGCTCGACGTGGGAGGCATCATGGCTCGGGGCCATCAACATCAGGGGTGCAGGCATCGGCCGGGGGGCAGGAGATCACTGGAATGAGAGTAGCTTCCGTGTGGGAGCGGTTGGGCCAGCAGATAGGTGCGGAGCGGCAGCGGGCACAGGAGGAACGGCTCACAATGGTCAGGGCGGAGAACTCCATGCGGAGGGCGCTGAGGTGGGCTGAGTCCCTCGAGGGTCTTCGCAGGGAGTTGGAGCTGGACACTGATTTATCCCTGCGAGACCTCGGGGCCAGGGAACATGCCCGCCTCCAAGCCATTGAACAGGAGTTCGATGATGCCCTGGCCCATGACAACATCCAGTGAGCCGTTGGACTAGCCCGCTGCCCATGTAAATAGTTATGTAGTTAGTGTTAGGTTTCCTTTGTTTTTGCATTTTCTTTGGACCTTTTGGACAATGGGCCACATTTTTGTATATAGTTATTTTTTATTAGGTAGTGTTGTTAGATAGGTTTCATTTCTTTTGTTGGGATCATGGACCCTGGCTTGTTCACCTGTACATAGTTCACTGTTGGATTTTCTTTTCTTTTTACAATTTACCCATGGAGCAATGGCTTTCAATTATAATTTCCCATTGGATTTTCTTTTCTGGACTGTGACTTTGGACACCATTCCTTTGGATTCTGATTTTTGGTTTTGCATTTTTTCATGGACATGCTTCTTTTTACTTTTTTTACATTCCCATTTCTGTTAGTTTATTTTTGATTCAATTCATGTTTTCTTTAATACATATTTTTTGATCAAACTTCAATGTGTAGTATCATCTCATTGGTTTCATGCATATCACCCCCAATTGGTTTTGAGATTCACTGACACCCATTGGGTGTATGTGAGGGACATGTGTTTGTTTCCAAACTTGCAATTGCAGTTCTATCATGTTATTGCCATTTCTGAGTGGGTGGATGCAATACTCGGGTGGGTGTTTTGCATTTGGAGGCTGACCATAGGGACCGGGGATCTAGATTGTGATGACATGTTGGCTGGGGAACATGAGTTGGACATGAGTGGGGGCCTGCTGGCAGGTGCCCCACAGTGATGGGGGGTGGGGGTGCAGGGGAACATGAGTTGGACATGAGTGGGGGCCTGCTGGCAGGTGCCCCACAGTGCTGGGGGGTGGGGGTGCAGGGGAACATGAGTTGGACATGAGTGAGGGCCTGCTGGCAGGTGCCCCACAGTGCTGGGGGGTGGGGGTGCAGGGGAACATGAGTTGGACATGAGTGGGGGCCTGCTGGCAGGTGCCCCACAGTGCTGGGGGGTGGGGGTGCAGGGGAACATGAGTTGGACATGAGTGGGGGCCTGCTGGCAGGTGCCCCACAGTGCTGGGGGGTGGGGGTGCAGGGGAACATGAGTTGGGCATGAGTGGGGGCCTGCTGGCAGGTGCCCCACAGTGCTGGGGGGTGGGGGTGCAGGGGAACATGAGTGAGGGCCTGGTGGAGGCTATCCCTGGTGGCTGGGGGGTGGGGGTGGTGGTAGACAATAGTGGGGGCCTGGTGGAGGCTGCCCCTGCACTGCTGGGGGGTGGGGGTGCAGGGGGACATGAGTGGGGGCCTGGTGGAGGCTGCCCCTGCACTGCTGGGTGGTGGGAGACATGAGTGGGGGCCTGGTGGAGGCTGTCCCTGGTGGCTGGGGGGTGGGGGTGGTGGTAGACATGAGTGGGGGCCAGGTGGAGGCTGCCCCTGCACTGCTGAGGGGTGGGGGTGGTGGGAGACATGAGTGGGGGCCTGGTGGAGGCTGCCCATGGTGGGCGGGGGGTGGGGGTGGTGGTAGACATAGGTGGGAGCCTGGTGGAGGCTGCCCCTGCACTGCTGGGGGGTGGGGGTAATAGGGGACATGAGTGGGGGCCTGGTGGAGGCTGTCCCTGCACTGCTGGGGGGTGGGGTGGTGGGAGACATGAGTGGGGGCCTGGTGGAGGCTGCCCCTGGTGGCTGGGGGGTGGGGGTTTTGTTATAGACATGAGTGGGGGCCTGGTGGAGGCTGCCCCTGCACTGCTGGGGGGTGGGGGTAATAGGGGACATGAGTGGGGGCCTGGTGGAGGCTGCCCCTGCACTGCTGGGGGGTGGGGGTGGTGGGAGATATGAGTGGGGGCCTGGTGGAGGCTGCTGCTGCACTGCTGGGGGGTGGGGGTAATAGGGGACATGAGTGGGGGCCTGGTGGAGGGTGCCCCTGACTGCTGGGGGGTGAGGGTGGTGGGAGACATGAGTGGGGGCCTGGTGGAGGCTGCCCCTGGTGGCTGGGGGGTGGGGGTGGTGGTAGACATGAGTGGGGGCCTGGTGGAGGCTGCTCCTGCACTGCTGGGGGTTGGGGTGGTGGGAGACATGAGTAGGGGCCTGGTGGAGGCTGCCCCTGGTGGCTGGGGGGTGGGGTGGTGGTAGACATGGGTGGGGGCCTGGTGGAGGCTGCCCCTGCACTGCTGGGGGGTGGGGGTGATGGGAGACATGACTGGGGGCCTGGTGGAGGATGCCCCTGGTGGCTGGGGGGTGGGGGTGGTGGTAGACATGGGTGGGGGCCTGGTGGAGGCTGCCCCTGCACTGCTGGGAGGGGTGCAGGGGGACATGAGTGGGGTCCTGGTGGAGGCTGCCCCTGCACTGCTGGGGGGTGGGAGTGGTGGGAGACATGAGTGGGGGCCTGGTGGAGGCTGCCCCTGGTGGCTGGGGGGTGGGGGTGGTGGGAGACATGAGTGGGGGCCTGGTGGAGGCTGCCCCTGGTGGCTGGGGGGTGGGGGTGGTGGTAGACTTGAGTGGGGGGCTGGTGGAGGCTGCCCCTGCACTGCTAGGGGGTGGGGGTGGTAGTAGACATGAGTGGGGGCCTGGTGGAGGCTGCCCCTGGTGGCTGGGGGGTGGGGGTGGTGTTAGACATGAGTGGTGGCCTGGTGGAGGCTGCCCCTGCACTGCTGGGGGGTGGGGATGGTGGGAGACATGAGTGGGGGCCTGGAGGAGGCTGTCCCTGCACTGCTGGGTGGTGGGGGTAATAGGGGACATGAGTGGGGGCCTGGTGGAGGCTGCCCCTGGTGGCTGGGGGGTGGGGGTGGTGGTAGACATGGGTGGGGGCCTGGTGGAGGCTGCCCCTGCACTGCTGGGGGTGGGGGTGGTGGGAGACATGAGTGGGGGCCTGGTGGAGGCTGCCCCTGCACTGCTGGGGGGTGAGGGTAATAGGGGACCTGAGTGGGGGCCTGGTGGAGGCTGCCCCAGCACTGCTGGGGGGTGGGGGTGGTGGGAGATATGAGTGGGGGCCTGGTGGAGGCTGCACCTGCAATGCTGTGGGGTGGGGGTAATAGGGGACATGAATGGGGGCCTGGTGGAGGGTGCCCCTGACTGCTGGGGGGTGGGGGTGCTGGGAGACATGCATTGTTGATCAGTAGTGCAAGGTGACATGTGGGTTGGCTGGGGGCCATGCCCATGGTGGATGGGCTGCCTGCGGGACATGAGCAGGGGTGCAGGGTAGTCCCCCGTGGTGTGGGCTGCCTGCAGGGGCCGTGGAGGTTGTAGAGCGAACACCTGGGAGGACCCACACGGCCAATTCATGTGTAGTACTCCCCAGAACCCCTGAAATACACATACCCTGCCGAAATCGCGTGTGGAACTTCCCGCGCACCCCTGAAATTTACGTACCCTGCTGAAATCGCATGTGTAACTTCCCGCGCACCCCTGAAATACACGTACCCTACTCGCACGGGGCCAATTGCGTGAGGAACTTCCCGCGCACCCCTGAAATACACGTACCCTGATGGAATCGCGTGTGGAACTTCCCGCGCACCCCTGGAATACACGTACCCTGCTCGCATGGGGCCAATCGCGTGTGGAACTTCCCGCGCACCCCTGAAATACACGTACCCTGATGGAATCGCGTGTGGAACTTCCCGCGCACCCCTGGAATACACATACCCTGCTCGCACGGGGCCAATCGCGTGTGGAACTTCCCGCGCACCCCTGAAATACACGTACCCTGATGGAATCGTGTGTGGAACTTCCCGCGCACCCCTGAAATACACGTACCCTGATGGAATCGCGTGTGGAACTACCCACGCACCCCTGAAATACACGTATCCTGCTGAAATCGCGTGTGGAACTTCCCGCGCACCCCTGAAATACATGTACCCTGCTCGCACGGGGCCAATCGCGTGTGGAACTTCCCATGCACCCCTGAAATACACGTACCCTGCTCGCAGGGGGCCAATCGCGTGTGGAACTTCCCGCGCACCCCTGAAATACACATACCCTGCTGAAATCGCATGTGGATCTTCCCGCACAACCCTGGAATACACGTATCCTGCTCGCACAGGGCCAATCACGTGTGGAACTTCCCGCGCACCCCTGAAATACACGTGCCCTGATGGAATCGCGTGTGGAACTTCCCGTGCACCCCTGAAATACACGTACCCTGCTGAAATCGCATTTGGAACTTCCCGCGCACCCCTGAAATACACGTACCCTGCTTGCACGGGGCCAATCGCGTGTGGAACTTCCCGCGCACCCCTGCAATACACGTACCCTGCTGAAATCGCGTGTGTAACTTCCCGCGCACCCCTGGAATACACGTACCCTGCTCGCACGGGGCCATTCGCGTGTGGAACTTCCTGCGCACGCCTGAAATACACGTACCCTGCTGAAAGTGCGTGTGGAACTTCCCGCGCAATCCTGAAATACACGTACCCTGCTCGCACGGGGCCAATCGCGTGTGGAACTTCCCACGCACCCCTGAAATACACGTACCCTGCTCGCACAGGGCCAATCGCGTGTGGAACTTCCCGCGCACCCCTGGAATACACGTACCCTGCTGAAATCGCGTGTGGAACTTCCCGCGCACCCCTGGAATACACGTGCCCTGATGGAATCGCGTGTGGAACTTCCCGCGCACCCCTGAAATACACGTGCCCTGATGGAATCGCGTGTGGAACTTCCCGCGCACCCCTGAAATACACATACCCTGCTGAAATCGCATGTGCAACTTCCTGCGTACCCCTGAAATACACATACCCTGTTTGCACGGTGCCAATCGCATGTGGAACTTCCCGCGCACCCCTGCAATACACGTACCCTGCTAAAATCGCGTGTGGAACTTCCCGCGCACCCCTGGAATAGACGTACCCGGCTCGCACGGGGCCAATCGCGTGTGGAACTTCCCGCGCACCCCTGAAATACACGTACCCTGCTGAAATCGGGTGTGGAACTTCCCACGCACCCCTGTAAAACACATACCCTGCTGGAATCGCGTGTGATACTTCCCGCGCACCCCTGAAATATACGTACCCTGCTGAAATTGCATGTGGAACTTCACACGCACTCCTGTAATACACGTACCCTGCTGGAATCGCGTGTGATACTTCCTGCGTACCCCTGAAATACACGTACCCTGCTGGAATTGCATGTGATACTTCCCGCGCACCCCTGAAATACACGTACCCTGCTGATTTTGCGTGTGATACTTCCCGCGCACCCCTGATGCACACGTACACAGGACAATCGCATGTGGAACTTGCCGCGAACCACTGAAATACACGTTCCCCGCTTGGCGTTTGCTGTTTGCCAGCCCTGTGAACTGGTCCAGGGTTTGCGCAGCCCTTTGCGATTATTTGGGGATTTTGAAGGCTTTTCCTTGCGCGAGGGCGTTCTTGGGGGCGTAACTGGCACTGCTGCAGGGTCGCAGCGCCACGCTGCGCCACGACTGGTTTTGGATGCGAAAATTCATGAATACGCTGTGCGCGGAAATCGATTTTAGCGCACGCGGCTGGCGCAGACATTTGCACGGGTCGCGTGCGCCACTTTTCTATGAATTACCCTAATAGTCTTGTTGTGGCTTGTTGACACATGGGTAGTATCATACCATGTACGTCCAGTTTGTCTGTGGAGGAAATTTCAATTATTGGTTGCATTTCTTTTTTCCACATTATTTCATTGAATTTGGAACAGCTTGCAAGAGTTGGCATCAAGGACATACAATTGACATTTGTGTGTGCTAATTGTTCCATGACATCAGTAGCACGAGTTATGGCCAAAAAGTGCATGAATGTGCCTGGTTTTTAATATTGCTTGTGCTTCTTGAGATAGTACACCAACTCTAATACTTTTAAAAATGTTGGCGTAGTTGAGGTCTGCAGACTGGCGCATGTTTTCTGTTAATTCTCTGTAGTGGAAATGTTGCCAAAGGTTGGCATTTCCAATGCTGCCAACAGTTTTATTGCAGAGTTGTGTCCTAAGGTTTTAAAAATAGGTTCACCTTTCACAGGTGTCAATTGAAGATCTCCAAAAAAAAATAAGGTGTTTTCCTCCAAAGAGCTCTTCGTAGTTTGTTTTAAGTACTTCTTGTAATCTGAGGTGAATCAAAGCCAACATTAGGTTGGAGACCATGCTCACTTCATCTATTAATAGCATTTTCATTTGTTTTAACACACTGCATAGTTCCATTGCAGCTTCTGTAGACATTTTGTAATCACTAATTTGTTTTGGTGTTCTACTGGAAGGATTAGTAATCGTTGTAAAGTGACACCACCTATGTTGTAGGCATCTAAACCTGTGGGGGCAGTTACAATAGCTGACAGTTTGTTGTTTGTTAATTGTTGAAGGAACTTGCTGATGATTTTGATTAAGAATGTTTTGCCTGAACCAGCTTCAACACTGACATATAGTAGTATAGGTTTGTAATTTTGGCAGGTACATTCTTTATTTTCATGTTGTACACCATGTGCAATTTCTTTTGTTACTTCTTGAAAAATGCTACGTTGCTCATTGTTCAGTTTTGATTATAGTACAATTAAGTCTTCTGTATCTTCATAGTGACACATGGGGGGTAATTCATAGAATTCAGCGTACAAGTGGCGCACGCGGCTTGCGCACAGTGTGCGGCATCCTGTGCCAGCTGCGTGCGCCAAAATCCATTCCCACGCACAGCGTATTCATGGATTTAAACATCCATAACCAGCCGTGGCGCAGAATGATGCAGTGACCCTGCAGCAGAAGTTACACCCCCAACCCCTCCCCATGCGCGATGAACAGCGCACAAATCCCGTACGGGGCACACAGGCCAGTGGACCAGCATACAGCGACCCCACCACGAATACGCCTGTGAAACTCCATGCACACCCCTCGGAATACACGTACCCCGCTGCGCGGGGAGAATCACACCCGATTGGCCCTGTGCGAGCGGGCTATGTGTGTTTTGGGGGTGCGCAGGAAGTTTTACACACGATTGGCCCTGTGCGAGCGGGGTATGTGTTTTTCGGGGGTGCCTGGGAAGTTTTACACGTGATTGGCCCTGTGCGAGCGGGGTACATGTATTTCGGGGGTGCGCAGGAAGTTTTACAAACGATTGGCCCTGTGCGAGCGGGGTATGTGTATTTCGGGGTGCGCGGGAAGTTTTACACACGATTGGCCTTGTGCGAGTGGGATATGTATATTTTGGGGATGCGCAGGAAGTTTTACACGCGATTGGCCCTGTGCGAGCGGGGTACTTGTATTTCGGGGGTGCGCAGAGAGAATCACACGCGATTGGCCCTGTGCAAGCAGGGTATGTGTATTTCGGGGGTGCATGGGAAGTTTTACCCGCGATTGGACTTGTGCGAGCGTGGTACATGTATTTTGGGGGTGCGCGGGAGAATCACACGTGATTGGCCCTGTGCGAGTGGCGTATGTGTATTTCGGAGGTGCGTGGGGAGAATCACACGCGATTGGCCCGTGCGACCGGGGTACATGTATTTCGGGGGTGCGCTGGAAGTTTTACACGCGATTGGCACTGTGGGAGCGGGGTACGTGTATTTCGGGGGTGTGCGGGGAGAATCACACGTGATTGGCGCTGTGCGAGCGGGGTACATGTATTTCGGGGTGCGCGGGGAGAATCACACGCGATTGGCCCTGTACGAGTGGGGTATGTGTATTTCGGGGGTGCACAGGGAGAATCACACACGATTGGCCGTGCGAGCGGGGTACGTGTATTTCGAGGGTGCGCTGGAAGTTTTACACATGATTGGCCCTGTGCGAGCAGGGTACATGTATTTCGGGAGTGCGCGGGGAGTTTTACACGCGATTGGCCTTGTGCGAGCGGGGTATGTGTATTTTGGAGGTGCGCGGGAAGTTTTACACGTGATTGGCCCTGTGCGAGCGGGGTACGTGTATTTCGGTGGTACGCAGGGAGAATCACATGTGATTGGCCCTGTGCAAGCGGGGTACGTGTATTTCGGGGGTGCGCAGAAGTTTTACACTCGATTGGCCCTGTGCGAGCGGGGTACATGTATTTCGGGGGTGCCCGGGAAGTTTTACACACGATTGGCCCTGTGCAAGCGGGGTACATGTATTTCGGGAGTGCGCGGGAAGTTTTACACACGATTGGCCTTGTGCAAGCGGGATATGTGTATTTTGGGGGTAAGCGGGAAGTTTTACACGCGATTGTCCCTTTGCGAGCGGGGTACGTGTATTTCGGGGGTGCGCAGGGAGAATCACACGCGATTGGCCCTGTGCGAGCAGGGTATGTGTATTTCGGGGGTGCACGGGAAGTTTTACCCGCGATTGGCCTTGCGCGAGCGTGGTACGTGTATTTCAGGGGTGCGCAGGGAGAATCACACGCGATTGGCCCTGTGCGAGCGGGGTATGTGTATTTCGGGGTGCGCAGGGAGAATCACATGCGATTGGCCCTGTGCGAGCAGGGTACGTGTATTTCGGGGGTGCGCAGAAGTTTTACACGCGATTGGCCCTATGCGAGCGGGGTACATGTATTTCGGGGGTGCGCAGGAAGTTTTACACACGATTGGCCTTGTGCAAGCGGGATATGTGTATTTTGGGGGTACGCGGGAAGTTTTACACGCGAT
Organism: Ambystoma mexicanum; assembly: GCF_040938575.1. Classification (NCBI taxonomy): domain Eukaryota; kingdom Metazoa; phylum Chordata; class Amphibia; order Caudata; family Ambystomatidae; genus Ambystoma; species Ambystoma mexicanum. The sequence goes on along the minus strand of NC_090925.1, from coordinate 45,975,749 downwards.
TGCCCCTTTGCGAGCAGGGTACGTGTATTTCGGGGGTGCGCAGGGAGAATCACACGCGATTGGCCCTGTGCGAGCAGGGTACGTGTATTTCAGGGGTGCACGGGAAGTTTTACCCGCGATTGGCCTTGTGCGAGCGTGGTACGTGTATTTCAGGGGTGCGCAGGGAGAATCACACGCAATTGGCCCTGTGCGAGCGGGGTATGTGTATTTCGGGAGTGCGCGGGGAGAATCACACGCGATTGGCCCGTGCGAGCTGGGTACATGTATTTTGGGGGTGCGCTGGAAGTTTTACATACGATTGGCACTGTGCGAGTGGGGTACGTGTATTTCGGGGGTGCACGGGGAGAATCACACGCGATTGGCCGTGCGAGCGGGGTACGTGTATTTCAGGGGTGCGCTGGAAGTTTTACACGCGATTGACCCTGTGCGAGCGGGGTACATGTATTTCAGGGGTGCGCGGGAGTTTAACACGCGATTGGCCTTGTGCGAGTGGGGTATTTGTATTTTGGGGGTGCGCGGGAAGTTTTACACACGATTGGCCCTGTGCGAGCGGGGTACGTTTATTTCGGGGGTGCGCAGAAGTTTTACATGCGATTGGCCCTGTGCGAGCGGGGTACATGTATTTCGGGGGTGCGCAGGAAGTTTTACACATGATTGGCACTAAGCGAGCGGGGTACATGTATTTCGGGGGTGCGTGAGAAGTTTTATACACGATTGGCCTCGTGCAAGCAGGATATGTGTATTTTGGGGGTGCGCGGGAAGTTTTACACGCGATTGGCCCTGTTGGGCGGGGTAAATGTATTTCAGGGGTGTGCGTGGAGAATCACACGCGATTGGCCCTGTGCGAGCGGGGTACATGTATTTCGTGGGTGCACGGGGAGAATCACACGCGATTGGCCCTGTGCGAGCGGGGCATGTGTATTTCGGGAGTGCGCAGGGAGAATCACACGCGATTGGCCCGTGCGAGTGGGGTACGTGTATTTCGGGGGTGCGCTGCAAGTTTTACACGCGATTGGCCCTGTTGAGCGGGGTAAATGTATTTCGGGGGTGTGCGTGGAGAATCACACGCGATTGGCCCTGTGCGAGCGGGGTACATGTATTTCGTGGGTGCGCGGGGAGAATCACACGCGATTGGCCCTGTGCGAGCGGGGTATGTGTATTTCGGTGGTCCACGGGGAGAATCACACGCGATTGGCCCGTGCGAGCGGGGTACGTGTATTTCGGGGGTGCGCTGGAAGTTTTACACGCGATTGGCCCTGTGGGAGCGGGGTACGTGTATTTCGGAGGTGCGCGTGAAGAATCACAGGCGATTGACCCACTGCGAGCAGGGTACATGTATTTCGGGGGTGTGCGGGGAGAATCACACGCAATTGGCCCTGTGCCAGCGGGGTACGTGTATTTTGGGTGTGCCCAACGAATTGGCAGTGTGTGTCCTCCCAGGTGTGCTCTTTCCCCCCTCCCCAGGGCCTGCAGTCAGACCACAACACAGGGTAACACACTGCACCGCTGGCCATGCCCCACAGGCAGCCCATCCACCCTGGCGAAACCCCCCATCCAGCCCACATGTCACCACGCACAAGTGAGCACTGACACATGGGCCTCATGTCCACCAAAATCCCACTGCATTCCACCCAAGTCTTTAGACACAATCAAGTTTCCCATCCACCCCACACTGAAAGGCCTATTACCTCTCACTAACCAAAAGATAAATATGCACATCAACACATGTCCGTCACACAAACACACACTGGGTGCGAGTGATAGTGTAAATCCACATTGTGACATGCAGTAAACCAAAGAGCAAATACCACACATGGAAGTAAGAAATCAAATTGTATTGTGCACACAAATAATAAAAATGATTCAAAGCATGTAAATAATCATAAACAAGAAAGAAAGGCATGTCCAAATCAAAAAAAATTATAATGATGACACAATCCAAATGAATCCAAAATAAAGTTTGTCAAAAATCCTTGTCCACCAAAGTAAATCCAAAGGAAAATAAAATCCCAAAAATCCATTGATTCATGGTGAGGGTAAATGATGTAAGAAAAAAAATCCACTGTCCAACTATGTACAAATATTGCAATAAGGGTCCATGAGCCCAACAAATGAAATGAAACCTATATACAAAACCCTACCTAATTTACAACTATATACAAAAACGTGGGGCATTGTCCAAGCGTCCAAAAATTAAAAAAAAAAGAAAGGAAACCTATCACTAACTAACTATATACAATGGCGGCGGGCAAAGGCAAGTCCTGCTGCTCACTCTGTGATGTTGCGGGCCAGGGCATCATCGAATTCCATGTCTATCTCCTGGAGGCGGGACTCTGGCTGGCCCCGAGGTCTTGTAGGGATGCTCTCATGGCCTGTTCCAACTCCCTGCGAGTTGCCTCGAGGCAATCAGCCCGACTCAACGCCCGACGCATGGAGAACTCCGCCCTGACCATGGTGAGCCGCACGTCTTCCGCCCGCCGCCGCTCCGCATCTATACGCTGGCCCAACCGCAGCCATACGGAAGACACTCCCATTCCAGTGTTCTCCTGCCCTCTGGCCAATGCCTGCCCCTCTGATGTTGATGGCCCCGAACCATCATCGCTCCCACCTAGAGCCTGCTCCTGCTGCTGCTGTTCATGTGCCCTGTCCGATGATGCCTGCACATCCTCCATCTGCTGGTCTCCAGTTGTTGGAGTGTCCACCCCTGCTGGACCGCCAACTCCCGACTGTGGCAGGGATGGGATCTCCACCAAGCTGGCTGTGTTGGTGGGGCCAGGTCCACAGGGGGCCCTGGTGGAATCTGGGGCAGAAGACTGCAGGGAGGAACCCACCGACCAGGGCCCCTCCCAACAGTGCCATGTTGCCACGCAGCTCTTTGTGATGGCGCGCATGCTCCCCCCAAGAAGCACACACATCATCACAAATGTCACGTGTGCGCAACGTGACACCAATCAGGACAGAGCCCATACGGTCATGGGACCCCTCGTCTGCAGATAGTTGAGAGCCAGATGACGTGGGCCTCCCCCCTACCTGCGGACAGTCCTGGAATGGGGCATCCCTGCTGGTGCATGGTGGTGCAGTCACAGGGACAGTGACATGCACAGACCCCTCCGCTGTGACCTGTGCTGCCTCCTGACCCTGGCCCTGGACTGCATCACTTGCACCAGTGGTACTACCCCACCAGGCCCCATGTGCGGCTCAGTAGCGGGCTCCTCCTCCTCTCGATGTCTCTGCACCGTCTTCCGCCATTGCAAGCCCCTCTGGGGGCTCACCCGGCCCTTCCGCTACAGCCATAGTGGCAGACACGGCACCAGTCCCCTCGCTCCCCGATGATGGCAATTCCTGGGAGGGTGGCTGGGCCTTGCGTCGCTGCCCGGTTGATGCATCCATGCCGCTGGGCTCCACAGCGCCATCTCCGCCCTCTTCTTCACTCGACACTGTGTAGAGGGAGACATAGAACACAAGCATCAGGGCACTGTACAATAGTCCCCTAGACAAGAAGCAATAACACATAAGTGGCACTGTCAAACGTCACTTCCATCCTGTCCATCCAGAACACATGGGTCAATGCACGCAACACGCATGCAGAAACAGGCACGGCGCATGCGATCAACATCAGCATCCATGTACAAGGTCCTCCATGGACATAAATGTTGCCGTCAAACTCTCATGCATCATGGCTCATACTGATCCCATGCACACACATCACCAGAGGGTCATGCATCATGGCTTGTACACCACAGACACAGTGGATACAACGGTGACCAGACTGCATGAGTGAATCTACATATTGTCACGGACATGTGTCATGCATCCATGGCATTTCGAAGTCACACACACGCTTCTCAGACACACAGACATGCACACCATACATGTACATGAGAGCAGCACCTATCTCTCACCCCCCACCCATGTCCAAGAACAGGGACTGGCATGCATTCATGTGTGCATTCCGCATGCAGCTCCCCATGTTTCATTGGAACACATGCGCCATCCATTTGGTTCACGCATTACTGGTCTCGCATGCATTACCATGATATCCCGGCGCACACACATCCATACATGGCCTATGTTACACATACAGGCAAGTAGCTGACTACCAGCACACTGCAACATGCCCTGTTTCACAGAGCAATGCATGGCCACTTACCGCTCGACTCCAGACGGGCCTGCGTCCTGAGGATCTGGTGGCGAAGCACTGGGCAAATGCGCTCCAGGACCCACATCTGCTGGTTGGTAAACTGGCCCCGGCGCCCCAATGCATCCTCTGCCTCTAAGAGGCGCCGGGCCTTCCTGAAGGTGCTGGATTTGTAGTCCCCCCAGAGCTTCTGGACGTGTCTCAGGTCTTGGGGTGCCACCCCCTCCGTGTTGATGGCACCCGCTATGTCCGTCCAGATCCTCCACCATCCTTACTTGTCGGCACGCGATGGTGTGAAGAGGGCATCATAATGCCCCAGGACATGCTCCACCAGGACACCAACTTACTTCTGACTGAAGCTGGTGGCCCTCTGGCTCTCTGGCTGGGGGTCACCAGTGGTCTAGGATGGTGTTTGACCTGACATGGTGACCCCGGAGGCAGGTGTGGGTGGGCAACTGGGTCCTAGGGCTGGGCTGTGGAGCGATGGTATCCCAGTCGGGAGTCTTCTGTTCCAGCAGGGGTGGACACACCAACTGGACCCCTGCAGATGGCTGACGTGCAGGCACCAAATAGCAGGGCACGTGGGCAGCAGGCCAACGACTAGGTCCCTTTTCTCTAGGAGCCAGCAATAAATTAACTCAGTTTCAGAAAGAAATAATGCCTTTTCTCTGACACATGGTTTTGACCCCACACATTCCATATAGGTGTTTCCCTTGTGTTTAAATAATATACTATGTTTATTTGCATTCATTGCACACTTAGGCAAACCACAAATGATTGTGCATCTGTTTGTTTTATTTGTTCATTTTTCTTAAGCATTTGACATTCAATCAATCAATCAAAACAAATTTATTCGGATGTATAAAAACAACCGTTCAACCACAAATCAACACATTATTGCACACATCCAAAATACAAATTCTTAAAATTACAATTCATAAAACTAAAGTCAATATACATTTCCACGGACAACATACAGATACAATTAATTATCAGATGGTTAACTCATCAAAGGCTATTTTTTTAAAAAAAATAGTTAAGTAAGGGATCATACAAAAAGCAATACAGGAACCTTTGTCCCAATACTGGTGCTATTAGGCTTTATTACAGACCTTCACCACCTTTCAGTTTTAGAATACTATTTCTGAAATACATCGCTCTTTTCAAGAACGTCAAAAGAGCCCATGCTGTATATACAGTTTCGGCACTCAAAAAGAACACAAGAGCAGCCCTATGTGTGCGGATCAACGTCTTCTTAAGAGCTGGAATCAGTGTCAGTTTACGAATACCAACATACCCAGTACAGAAGAACAGCAAATGAGAGAGATCCTCTCTACAGTGTCCACAGACTGGGCAACCCGCTGTGTCTGGAAAACCCTTCCAATTATGGGTGTTCAATCAAACCTTGCCCTCGTGATCAACCATCTATCCTTTTTTAGCGTACTCCATAGCAGATATGGTTGAATTCCATTCAGACAGCTAATGCTGGTATGAAATTCACCCTTTCTGTGGCCATACTCTAGCAAAGTTCTTTTTCTTACTAAGGTTTCACCCAACATATCTTTGTAAACGGTCCCTTCACTCTTAGAAATGTGTGTATCAGGCGAAGAAAGGGCACCTAAGTTGGCTTCGCCCAAGGTTGAAAAGACATACACTAGCCAGGGGATTTTTTTCCAGCCACATTTGCCCAGCACCGTGCGTAAAATGGTATGACACAAGGAAGCATGCTCATTGGCCCACAGCCTGACCCAGAATAAAAGTGGAGCCAACGCCCACTGATCTTCCCAAAACTCCACACCCACCTCCCTGTGGATGGCTATTCCAGATGCGTTGGACGGGAGCCCGAGCAAGTTTTTGAAAAAATTGCTCTCCTTTCTCTGGATTTCCGCCACATTCTGGAAACCCCAGATGGCTGCACCGTACAGAGTGGAGGCCGCAGTTTGGGTGCTATAAAGCTTAAGGATCACATCCAAAGGCCGGCCCCTACACTTCGACATAAACCGAAAAATACCCCCTATCTGTTGACTCATCTTGAGGGGTTGTTTGGCCACGTGGTCTTTACCATTTAACGCCTCCGAAAAGCGTATTCCAAGATAGTCAAAGGATTTAACTCTGGGGATGATCTCTCCTGCACAAAGCATGGGTTTCATGGGCACAGGACGTTTTCTTCCAACGCACGCCATTACTGCAGATTTCTGAGTATTTATTTTTAGGCCCAAATTGTCCATAAACGTTGAATACGCATTGATCAATATCTGTAGGGCCCTGGGTGTTCTTGCAAGAAGGACAGTATCGTCCGCATAGGCCAATACTGGAAACCCCCTTCCTCCCAAAACTAAAAAATCTGCCAAAATACCAATCAGGTCCTGTGAGAGGCCATCAATGTAGAGGCAGAAGCAGATGGGGGCCAATACATAACCCTGCCTCACACCACACCCCACCTGAAAGCAGGCCGTGCAGTGCCCCCTAGGACCACTGCGAACACAGGCCTCATTATCCATATGGAGATCAACCAGAGCCTGCGAAATTTTCCCTGGACACCCTAAGGACCCAAGCACTGCCCAGAGCTTAGCTCTATCAACTTTATCAAAGGCAGTGCTTAGGTCCATGAAAGCCAAATACACTGCCTCGCCCCTGCAATACACAAAGTTAGCCACCAACAAGTACAAGTTAAGGCTCTGTTCTATAGTGCCCACTCCAGGTCGAAACCCGAACTGGATAACTGATAAAACTGACTGTTCCCCAAGCCAAGATTCAATTCGGGCCAGCAGTATTCTCCCAAAAATTTTAAACGAGGAGTCTAACAAAGAGATAGGCCTATATGCGCCGGGGCTGGACAGGTCTCCCTTTTTAAAAATAGGGAAGATCATCGCCCTCTTCCATGAGGGGGGATATTTCCTCGCTTTCAAACAAGCGTTAAACACCACGGTTAAAAGTGGGGCCCACAGATCTACTGGATCCTGGAACAGATCCGAGGGTATCATGTCTGGGCCCGGGGCACGATTATGCGCTTGAAGTTTCATTGCCTTAACAGTCTCCTCCACCTCAAACGTCAGGCAGGGGCCACTATAGTCTAACTCAACTACTGATTGTTCAGACCCGAACAGGCTACCAATATGCGCCAACCATGCCCCTTCTTCCACATGAGTGCCACTCCCCACGTTGGACCAACACCCCTCCGGGCCACTTTTTTTGATACATTACCATTGGCCTTTAAAGTTTTTGAAAATTTCGAAGTTAATGCAGCCAATAGTTCTATGAATTTCTCTACAATTACAAATGCAGATTGATGATTGCCCAAAATGTCCATCACCAACAGATTATTCTCGCCTATGGTGATATAGTGCAACCCCTCCTCATGGATAGTACCCCATTTAATTCTTCTTGAGCCAGGGGATACTCCCAACCGTGGGCTGGGGGCTATAGCCAGCAAATCCTTAAGAGTTAGACAGATGGGCAGATGGTCTCTATGGGTATCCGCTAACACCTCGAATCTTCTACACATTCCCAGAGGTTTACTGAAATGCAAAAATAGTCAATTGTTGAATAACCTTGATGATTTTTGAAGGTCCCCTCCCCAGGTATGTCTGGTGCCATTCGGCCATTAACAATGCGGAAACCCCATTCCAACAGCCAAGAGTTAAATTGTAGGCCCTTTGGGCAGACTCTCCCATCTCTCATACTCCTAGGCAGGATGGTCTCTACCTGATCCTCAAGGGGGTCTAAAACAGCCAAGTCCAACCCACCCCCCATTTTTATATTGAAATCTCCTCCCCAGATATAAGAGGTGAGTTTCCTTCTTTCCTTGGACATCAAGTTCTCAATAAACTTTTTGACCTTAGATAATCTTTCTAGATCAGAGATATGCGGGCTGTTGTAAAAGTTAATAATACAGATTACCTTCCCCTTCTTAATTGTTAACAACACCACCTGCAAATAGTCCAGCCCTGTTGGAATCACCTCAATCCTACAATCCAAAGTGACCTTGATCAAAATACAGAGACCACCATATGACATTCTTTCTTTGTTGCATCTGTTTAATAAGATGAATGTGATTTGATCCACATGTACACCAGAAAACGAAAAAGTTTCATGTTAAACCTAAATGCAGAAAATTCTCTCTGCATCTACTAACATTGGCTAAATAAAAAGCTACAGTGCACCCTTGAAGGGCCCAATTGCTCATCTTTTTGAATACGTATGACAGTTAGCTTAATGAAATAGCTTTTGCTATATTTTGCATGCTGAATAACATAGCTTTTACCAAAATATATATGTAAAGAGTCTTAAAGTAAGTGGCAGAACGCCATCCCTCTTGTTTCAAGGCAGGCAGCAGAAGATGGGAAAGTAAAGTAAAGTAAAAGTAATGGCGTCAGTTCCGCTCCACGGATGCTGCTCGCCAACAAGTGGGGAATGTAAAGGGGTGCTGCTCAGAGTAGAATATCCTGAGCAGTACTGCCAAAATCAAGTAACGGAGCCAGTGAAGTGGCACAGTGAGTACAGCGCTCGCTTTGACATGTGTGCAGAGCCTGCTAACGCAGGTTCGAATCCCGGCATGGCCAAACTCAGCCTTTCATCCTTCCGATGTCGATAAATGAGCACCACGCACCGTGGGTAAAAATAAGTAGCACTCAGATACCTGAAAGTTTGTAGCACTATAAAAATGCCAAATTATTATTATTATTATGGCAGGTGGGAGCGTGCTCGGGGCTCTTTGGGGCAGGAAAATGGCCTTGTGTTTTCGCGTGGCCAGCTTGATACAGAGTGATTTGGCACATGAAAAAAGTGCACGTCAGCGTGTAATTCGAGGAAAGGCCATAAGCGCGTCTGTGACGTAGCGCACAAAGGTGTTTCCCTCAACACGTCTGCATAGTGGATCAGCACATGAAAAAACCACACGTCCATGTGTGAATGCGTGTAATTCGAGGAAAGGGCCTAAGCACGTAAGTGACGTGATGTGCGCAGGCGTTTCCCTCAGCACGGGTTAAAGGGCAGCGGGGCCAGCAGTTCGCTGTATGTGCCTTTCGTGGAGACCGACGTGTGTTGCTACTTCGTGTTGTTATGCGCACCATCACAACTTCACAGTGGATCAAGGACGTATCTCTTCTTTGGCGGGGGTATTGGCTACGTGTGTTTTTCATCATCACGCTAGTCTGACGGTGTGCCGCGCATGCTATTTTTCCCACTGCGGGTGCCCCTGTGTATCGCGTACCAGTTTTTGAGGTCATAGTAGCCTGCTTGTACCACGCATATGCATTTTTCGTGTTCCTGTGTGCCACCGCGTACTGTGGAGGTTAATTCCACACACATAGGCTGCAGGGGTTGCATGCACAGTTTTATTGCAGTTTTGGGGTGCCTGAGCGTTGCGTGACCCGTCACTTCATCACCGGGGTCACATACAGCCTTGCAGGTGCAGGGGTGCTGTGAACATCTTGCATCCCACCCCCTTCACCCCAATTGCCCAGGACAATTGTGGTGTACACCTCCCATTGGCACTCCTCCATCTGTGCCAGCACTACTCCATCTGTGCCATGGTTGGGAGGCCACCAAAGGTGAGGGGTGCTTCAGCTCGGCATACTCCTCGTGGTGGGTGTGGTCAGGGATGTGGCCGGGGTGACCAGGGAGTAGGGGGACTCCAGGGTGTCCAGGGTGGCCGCAGAGGAGGAAGAGGCAGGGGGCGCCCCTGTGGTTCCGGGAGATGCAGCTTCTGCATCTGGCACTGGCACCCATGTGAACCGGCAGTCCGTTTCATCGACCGCCATGGGCCCAAGGACAGTGGTAGCTGCAGGTGCAGCTGTGGACACCACCAACCAGGCTCAGGGTCTGCCAGCACAGGCTGCATTGGCACTTGAAGAGTCCATGGACGATTTCCAACAGGGCAGCCGGCAAACTGTAGGTGCAGGCAGGGCTGCCCTGACCGAGACACATGTCCCTGGGGCAGTAATGTCATCTGCTGCCCCAACCAGCCGGGTGTTGGCAAGTGCAGGGGCAGATGCAGTCAACAACACTGCGGTTGTGAGGCTACCAACCAGGACAGTCGCGGTCAATGACACTGCCACAGCGGATGTTGCTGTGCAAGGTCCATTAGAGGGCACCCAGCTGCCACTGACGCAAGTCAGGCCTTTGATCGTCCCTCCACCTGCCACTCCATTGGCTCAATCCACCAGTGCCACTGGCCATACTGATCAGGGTGGCATTTTCCTGCAGCACAGACTGGGACCCCACACACAGCCACAACCTCCTGCATGTCGAGGAAGAAGCCTTTCTGCAAGCAGGAACTGGACTTCCTCGTGGACTACGTGCGGGACCACAGCCGTGACATGCTATTGGGGCCTGATTGTCAAACTACGGCTGCCCACCGTGATACCCACTGGAAGCAAGTTGCGGAACATGTGAGTGCATTCAGCCATGAGGTGTGCACGGCGTTGGAATGACCTCAAACGCAGCGCTAAGGCTAAGCGTGCCTCAAATTACAACATGACTCTGGTGACTGGCAGTGGGCCGGCACCTGAGGAGGAAGACTTCACTCCGCACGATACCACCTGAATCGGTCAAAGGAGTGGGAGAGATGCCGGACTTTGATGCCCAGTCCTCCAGTAAGTGTTGCTGCGTGTTTGTCGAGGACATGTTTGTTTTACTTGTGTGATGTGTGGTGCATGACTGCCACTACATGTCATGTGTCCATGGTTCTGATGTGCAAGTAATGCAATGCTTCACTGATGCATGGCTGCTCTGCAGTATGGTGGACATGTGGAGCAGACAGGGACTGTCCGCATCACCACTATTGCACCCTACTCACATGCTGGTCACCAGGATGGCCCTCCGGTCCATGTTCCAGCTCACTGGCCCTTCTGCATGTAGCCTGGGGTGACCTTCCTCTCAGCCCTGGGACTATGTCATAGCATGACTGACATGCATGTGTACTCTGCCTGCATGCAGGTACTTCACATAGGCAGGCTCCCTTCGCACTGGTCTGCATCAATTTTGCCGTAAATAACTTGTCTGTTCATGCATCCTGTGTACATGCTAACTTCCACCAGCCAACCTGCCAGACATATGCTGTGGGGTATAACCTTTGTACTTGATGCAGGGTGTCTCACTTTGACATGAGTGCCCATCCATGCTTCATGTGCATTCCATGCATGCCCCTATGTGTCCTTGACTGGATGATCATTGTAGTACGTGTCCAGGGTGACCTACATTGCATGGCATTTCATCAGCCTTCCCACAGCCACTGTGGCTCAGTCCTGCGTCCCACACATGTTTAGGGTGTGACAGTCTGTGTGGGTCACAGGCCTCAGCCTGTTTCATGCCCAATGACTCTGTCCAACTGGTGTAGTGTCTTCTTCACACATTGGTGTACTCCTGAGGTTTCATCATGTGTCCTGCTTACTGTACCATAATCATCTGCTGTGTTGTCACTTGACTCAGATTATGCAATTGATGCTAGTCAACACTGTCCGTCAATACACAGGTCTATGGTCATCCTTTTGATACCATGCTAGGCATCCCTGCATTTCCACTTAGGGGGATGTGTGGTTTGCTTGTAGCCATGCTACCCATTGCATGCACATTGCACGTGATGCCTGAAGTTGACCTTGCACTGCCTTAACATTTTCTGATACACATCATGAAGTACTTGTACATGTAGATAGTGAGTAACATACACATTTGCTGCACTGCATCAACCCTCTTCTGAGCGGTATAACACTCTTCTACATGCCTAATCACAGAAACAATGTCAAGTTGACCCAGCATGCATGGTAGGTTCTCTTTTGTGTGTGACATGTCTGCTTGGTGTGTTTGATGTTTGTGTGATATCTATGTGTGTGTGTGTGTGTGTTGTGTGCTTCCAACATGTGTAGTGACCTTTTTTCTCTCTACTTTTCAGATGATGACGCAATGGAGCCAGAGGATGGTGTTGTTATTCCAGGCACAGGGTTGTTATCACTACAGCAACCTGGCACAAGTGGGGGTCGTGGGGTGGTAGGCCACGAAAACCCACATGTGCTACAGACCATCTTGTCTTTGGCTGGCAATGAGTCCAGCCCTAATGAACATTCTGACGTCCATGTCGAGTTGGATGTGCATCAGGTCCATATGTCAGGGGTGAGTGATTCTGATGTGGAAACTCCTCTGTCCGCGACACCTGCACTGAGGGGTCAGACAGTGGTGGAACCTCTGCCTGTGGTGAATTGGGTCGCAGGGTCACCCTCCATACCAGTCGCTGATGTGCCTGGGCCATCAGATCGACGGGGGCATGTTGTCGTGCAGCCGCAGGCGGTACCACTCCACGAGGACACCCGATCCTTGGGTCCCGCAGTTGTCAAGCCCAGCAATGCAGTGGCCACGCGCAACCATGGTATACTGAGTGGGAGCAAGACATGACTGCCAATTCTGAATTCCAGGTGGCAGCAATGGAGAACATCGCTGTGAGCATGTGCTAGGCAGGTGCTTCTCCAGCAGTGGGCAGCACGGTCCACGGCCGGCTTGCTCAGGCTGGGCATGGCGGCCTCAGACAGGCACGCCAGGCTGAAATGTTGTCTCTGCGTCAAGCAATTGCTGGTCACGCAGAGGCACACATGGAGGCCCTGAGGGCTGAGTATGAGTCCCTCAGATCCACTCTTTGTGTCCTTTTGATGCCCCAGAGGAAGCGGTCAGAGGAGAGGTTTGAGCAGCTTGAGCGTACCATCTCGACTGAGCTACATGTTTGCCAGGAGGTGCATCAGTTGTACAGCCAGGCCTTGCAGGAAGAACTCCATGTTACACGTGTTACCTTGCAAGAGGAAGCACGCGTATCACAGGAGGTTCTACATGCAGACCTACGTGTCATCGCCGCACAGAACCAGGCTCACCCGTCCGGCAGACTTGCTGCCGACGAGGGGCAAGCTGCGGCTAGGCATGGTCAGGCTCCTGTGCCACGTCCTCCTTTTCAGGAAGAGCCAGACTCGGATGACGCGGTCTCTCCCATTTAGGTCGGGCTATGCAGGCGTTGAGCCCATGGAGGTTTTTTTTTCCTCAACATCATCGCATGAGGGTGTTCAGCAGCACCCTGTACATCCCCCCTCCTGGGTGCCTCCCCCCCGGGTAGTATGTGGCCATTTTTGATTTTTCTTTTAGGTTAGTTAGTTCACTTTCAATTTCATAGTTAGTTTAATTAGGTAATGTAGGTTTTTCATGGTTAGTCTAATTAGTTAATATATTTTAAAATTGCTTGTCTATTGTGCTTTCATGTGACAGTGTGGTGCTTTGTGGCTTGTGAAAGCGTCCACTGTCTGTTCCAGCTGATCCCTTCAAGCTTGTCTCGTGTATGTGTTTGCAGCTTGGGGTCCTGACTCACATATGCCACTCCTGCTTCCCTTATCCATGGGCTCGCAAGGATGGTTCGGTGTTACAGCCTATTACACAAGGGCTTTGGACTGTCATATCTGTGGCATGTCTGCTGCTGTACTACTTGTGTTGACACCCCTAGTGGGGATGATAGGGGTGATATTGACCACAGTTCTTCCTTTGCTAAATGGGTGGTTTCATGATTCATGTGTACATTAATTGCTATACATTGTGTAGTATGTTTCTTATCTTTACTGTACAGGTGATTGATGCAATTCATGCTGTAGACAGTGGCTAACACGCTTTGCCTGTGAAAGTCACACTGATGGAGTGATTTCTGATGTACGTCTCTGACATGGTCCAGTCATGACATGCCTGAGGAGACAAACACAGGTAAATTTCAAGCATTAATCATGTGTTTTCTGCTCTTTCTGCAGGGGGATGAGCCTCCAGACCACCTTTGCCAGCAGACATGGGCCATTGGACGTCTGGAAGCTGGACACTTTCGGTGGTGCAGACATGCGCATGTGTGCACAGGTAGAGCCACAGGGATTGCACTCATACATCCTACAGAAACTGACGTGTTTCAAGGAACTCCAGGCAAGGTGAGCAGTACAAGGGGGCCACACCGCAGCCACCCTTCCACCAGGCCAGTTGCACATGCATGCTAAGTAGCACCATTGACGGTGAGCTTGGACAGATATTGGTGTTGAAGAGCACAGTACAGCTAAGATGCGTTGGTGGACTAATGTCTAGTTGATGGGAAAGTTGTCAGGGGCACATGCAGGGACAGTGGCACATATCCTCCGGTCCACCATGGTCCATTGAAGCAGTTGTATTAGCCATGTAGCGTTCCAAGACAGAGAAAGAAGCAGCTCACAGGGACAGACAGCGAGGGACAGACTTGTGTGCAGTGCATTTCATTTTCATGTTGAAATTGCCACATGCACTACCTACTTTATTTGGGTTATGCTGGAACACGACTTGTACTGAAGTCGTACCTTGCTAAATGCATCTGGCTCCTTACCCAGGGAAAATTGGATGTTGTGTGAATCTTGACACATTGGTCTTCCATTTGCCACGCACCCACTGGCGCCTGACTTACTGCATTGACTGTGTATGAACCATCACAGGGGCAATCTTACGTATGGGTACGACGCACCACACCAGATAGTTTGTTTGTAGGGTATTTTGTTACTTTGCGGCGTGCATGGTGGTGTATGTTATGGGCACGCACAGCTTAGTAACTCTGGCTCTGTTTGCAGCATTGAACTGCTCATGTTACCGGACCTGAGAGTGCGCAGGCAGGAGGCCAGCACTCACCCCAGAGATGAGTTTTCTCTTTGACTTCCATTTGAGTAATTTGGTACTATGTGCATGATGTACACGTTTGGTCTGATTGTGTATGTGTTAATGTGATTATTATGTTTTTGTACATTCCCTACTTTCCCTTGTCAATCCTACTCCCCTCTCCTGCCCCTCATTCCGGTTATCCATTATACCAATGCCTGACCCGACTGCATATCCCTGACCCTCCTTCACCACCAGGGTCTCAGAGGCCTGTGTAAGTTTGACCTTGCAGGCACCCAGACCACAGTGGGGGTGGTTGGTTCGTTCCACTCCTGCGTCTGTACACGGGAGCTGTGACAGTATGCATCAGTTTGTGGTGCATCATTCTATACTACGTACCAAACATGGTACACATCCTGTTGTGACATTGTTTTACTGTGCTACCTTGGTTGTTCCATCATTGTGCTAGTACTTGTGCTTTGTGATGTACTGATACTTCACGTCATCTACTGGAGACTCTTCTGGTTTATTTTGCTGCCTGCAGGCTTTTTGCTTGGCTTGTGTGTTTGCCTGCTTTGGGTTCTCTTTGATTTGGTGTTTTTGCAAGTCAAGGTGGCCTCTGAGGGAGCTGGACACTTTTTACACGCAAGGTGGAAGATGGAGACAAAGGGGACGGGTGATCCTGTGGCTAGGTAGACTTCAAGGATGAAGGCTACATACCCCATGCGCAGTTGTTCAGTGGGTCATGGTGATATGTGAGGGAGGACGGGTATTTTGTTGTTGGACAGTTGCCTTGCCCCACAGTGTGATGGGCACCATGACATTGTAATTGTGGTATCCTATGTACATGATGTATTCTGCTGTTCAATGGCTGTTCATGTGTTGTGTTTACCTTTCAGGTTTGAGGGTATAGTTGTGGTTTGACATGCTGGGGTGTACACACGGGCAATGTTCACATGTGATGAGGACACAGATGGTCACTTGATTGCACATGCATGTATTGAGTGCATGTCCCTACTGACACACACACTCGCACTATCATCCCCAACATGTACAACCACCCTTCCATGTCCACATGTGCACTCAGTTTGCCTTCTGGGGCCCGCTGTGTCCCTGTAGCACATGATCTATGACCATTTGTGGATCCTGTGCATGCGTGATTTGTTTTTTATTTAGTTTGTCGTTTTCATGTGTTGCTCAGGGTGTGTGTCACACACAATGGCTGGTCACTATGCTTTGTGCTGAGCAGTGTGTTGCAGGAGATGGACACAGCACACATATTATGCAGTGTTGA
Organism: Ambystoma mexicanum; assembly: GCF_040938575.1. Classification (NCBI taxonomy): domain Eukaryota; kingdom Metazoa; phylum Chordata; class Amphibia; order Caudata; family Ambystomatidae; genus Ambystoma; species Ambystoma mexicanum. Next base: position 45,959,697 of record NC_090925.1, on the reverse strand, counting down.
TTTTGCCGTGCACAATGTGCATGTAAAGAGACATTCATTGTTATGTTCAAGCTACAACTGCTGGTATGCATTTGGGTATGACTTGCTTTGTGTGGGAGGTTGTTGGTCAGTCATTTCATCTGATTCCATGTCAGGCATCATTGTCTGACGCACTTTGCATTTTTCACATGTCAATGTGTACATTATTGTTACTGTGTTGGTGTTTTGCTATTGCTTGCCATGTCATGTTGTGGTTTTGGTGGCTTTGGGTGACATACTAGTGATTGTCAGGGCCTGTTTTGCAGGTCAGTGTGATACACACCTTGCATGTGTATCTTTTGGTCACACAGGATTGGTTAGGTTTGAGTAGCTAGGGATGCACACAATGTGGCACTTCCATGGCAACATTCTCAGGGTGGTAAGGTTGTGACAGTTGACTGTCCCTTTGTCATCATCGATTGTCACCTGGTATGTGCCAGGCCTGTGTGCACTCCGCAGGGGTGGGAGTTTAGGTGAAAAATGTGGCCATAAACTGGGTCTGGGATGCCTCGCCACATGCCCTATCCCCTCCCAGCTTCCAGGGCCCGGCTCAGGGCAGATATTCTGTTTATGAAACTGTCATGGGTGGAGCCAGGGTAGTTTGCATAGACAGAGGTGATTTTTCCCTTGGCATCGCATACCACCTGCACATTGATGGAATGCCAGTGCTTGCGGTTTCGGTAGATGTGCTAGGTGGCCCTAGGTGGACGTAGGACCACATGGGTGCAATCTATGGCATCGAGCACTTTGGGGAAGTGTGCCACCCTGAAAAAGTCCTGGACAATGGCCTGCCTTTCTGCGGGTGTTCTGGGCATGTATATGTGCCTGCGGACTGAGGGGCGCGCAGTCATGATTGCCAACACCTGGTGTAGGCAGTGTGACTGCGTGGCCTGTGAGACCCCCCCACTATGGCAGTAGAAATGACCCAGTGGCCAAAAAATGCAGGACATTGAGCACCTTCTCCAAGGGGATCAATGGTTGGGAGCAGAGGGTGGGGGATGTAAGGTCATCTTCCCACTCCCTGACCAGGTCTAGGATGATATGAAGTGGAAACCTATACCTGCCTTAGACCTGGTCATCGGCCTCCCAAAAAGGCTAGTCCGGGGGGAAAAAATGCAGGCCCTGGCTATTCTCCTCCTCCTGCGGTGTCCCACGATCAGTGCTGCGACAAATGGGGCATTCATCGTAGCGGTATATACGTGTTTGTAGTTTGTGCGCGCTTTTATATTGTGTGCAGGGACGCTTACGCCTGCCTTCCTGTGGCAGACGTGTTGACGCCTGTGTGTGATTTTTAGCGTGCGCTTGTTTCCCGTATTCAAATCCATGAATACGAGTTGTTCGCGTGCGTGTGGGCGTTCCGTGTATTTCCCTGCAGTACTTCCCCAGTTATGCCTTCTTTTTCACGCGGTGTTCCCCATTCCGTGCGTTACGCCCCATTTCCCGCCCCCTTTTTGGTGTGTGCGCGGACGTTATGCGCTGTCCCTGTGCGCGTCGCACACGGCTTTCGGGTTGTTACAATGAAGTGTGGGCACGTGTGCGCCACGCACGTATTTGGCGCACAACCAGTGGAAAACATGCGCAGCGCCTTCCTTGAATCTCAAGCTTGCGCCACCTTGCGCCAGCTTGCACTGGGATTTTCGGCGCACGTTTGTTCCATGAATCGACCCCATGGTGTTTTCTACTTCTGTCATAGCTCATTCTGCCTCATTTGCTATTAGTGGCTGTCCCAGTGGTTCTTGGCTTCCTGTTACAGAAGGTTGACTACTTTCGGGAGTGTCCTTATCTAGTTGGGCCTGGAGTTCTTCTTTGTGTTGCTGTTCATTGTGCAACATTGCTTTGTACTGTGTAAAGTTTACATCGGTTATAGTGCTTTAATTTGCTTTGGAAGCATCTTCATAGTCATAGTTATCTAGTATCTCTTCTTCTTTTCTCCATGGTTTAAAGAGTTGTAGCAGGGACATGTAATATAGTTCTTTATGTTGAGGAGTTTTTAATGACAATTTGATATGATTAATTAAACTTGGTTTGGTAAGTTTTACTAAGCTGCCTTCACAATTTGTCACTCTCTATCTACCTTTTTTGTCATCAGGTTTTATATTATTTTGGTATGTGAAGTTTTGGGCTATGTGGTAGAGACATATGGTTTCCAAAGTGGTTCTTCTGTTTGGGTAGTATGTGCCTAGTAAATTGTTTTTCAAAATGTCTTGGCTGTTGGGATAATTTTTGGCTATTGTTTCTATGTCATCGTATGATTTGTGAACTCTTTTTCTAGATTTAGCAGGACCAAGACTTAGCCATACTAGATTTTCCATACAAAGCAGTACCGTTTAAATGATCTTCAGCTTGCAGGTCTTGAAGCTCTGCTTTTTCTGCTTTGGTTAAGTAGGCTGTAACATATCGTGCAACTGCAGTGGAATGGTCTGTAATCTACTGCACATCTATTTTTGCATTCCATAATAGAATAGAGCAATGATTGCATTGTAATCATTGATATATTTTGCTTCTTCTGTTCTATTTATGTAATATGTATTTTTAGGTGATTTACCTTCAACACTATGGGCCTCATTACGACCCAGGCGGTAAGTTACCGCCTGGGCCGTGACTTTACCACCATGGCGTAAACTACGTTTACGCCATGGTGGTTGGCGGACTTACCGCCCCATTCCGACCTTGGCGGGGCGGTAAGTCCCCAATCCCCATTTACCCTTCCCCATTCCCATTTTTGCCCCATAGGGCATAATGGGAGTGGGGAAGGCGTTACATACGCCACCATAAATTACGGTGGCGTAATTAACTCCATGGTCCCTTAGCGCCATGGATTTTAACACCTGCTAAGCGCAGGTGTTAAATCCGCCATGGCGCTAAGGGACCTCGTACTCAGGCGGTAAGGGTCGGCGCTGTTTACGGCGCCGTAAAACCCTTATCGCCTGAGTTGTAATGAGGCCCTATGTCTAACTGACGGCATGAAGTTGTTCACTTCACCTGTTTCTGTAACCAGTTTAGGGAACCAAAGTGGCATTTGGTGTAGCATTTCCCTTTGTTTTTGTATTTGCGACGACAATATTTGCCACATTTGTGTCTTTGAAATTGTACAATTTGTGCATGAAGATCACTATGTGTTGCTTCTGACGGAATTTCACAAGTGACATATTTTTAATAAACTGTAACACAGTGACGGCCTCACTGTCTACAAATAAATTGTAGCATAGCAATGAAGCGATGATGGAAATATCTTGAAACATTAACAGGATCTAGAGAGCAGAGTTCTCCAGGTGTTAGTATATCTATGTTTGTTTTGTTTTTGTTTGATATGCGTAGGAAATCATGTAAATCTTCCCATGCATATTCTGCACAACTTAATGTAACAAACCAAGTGGGTGGGCTTGTTCTACGTTATTTCGCCGAATGATTTTACATTGTGGGACTTTTCATCGCCACCCTTTTCATCGCCAAAAACTGCTTTTTTTTATTTATGGGGGGGCTTTGCCATTACTTAAATAATCATACCCCAAACTGCACCAAACAACCCCCCCATAAAATGTTTGCTAACAGATTTGTAATGCTTGATTGTAAAACCTCATCTTTTTTTTGCAATTATTGTAGTAATTGCGTAGCTGACATATTTTGAAAGTGGATTCCTGATTTTAATGTGTGTGCAACTCCGTAACATAGAGTTGCTAGTTTACTTTCAAAGACTAGGTGGAATATGCATTCCACATTTTGTCTAAATCTGGGATCTTTAGAATACATTTGTAAAGAGTGGTTTTCTGATGTTGTTATCTGAATAGGTCTATCATCCTTTGCCAGCAGGAAAGAGTAGAGGAAAAGCATGTGCTTCTATACTTTTTTCCCATATGCTGATTGGTGATCCTTTGGTTTGTCACATTTAGTATGTTTCTAGTGCATCATCTATGGTGTCATTAGAGTGTAATGGATGATTTCTATAATGGTCTAAAATATTGGATACTGTAGCAGGATCTAGAAGTTCAAATTGACCAGTTTCTTGTGACTCTTGAATTATTTCAGTTGTTTCCCTTAGGTTTTCTTCAATATTTCTTTCTTTGTAGTATTCATTATTGTCTTTTAGATATTGCAAGGCTTGTCTAACTTTATGTAAGTCTACAAGTTGTTGCCAATTTATTTTGTCTTTTGTATGTACACCATTTACTAAGACAATTAAAGATTGCTCTATTGGAGGTTGCACTCCCAGAGTGTGCACATTTTCTTTAAGATCTAATGGTAAATACACTACTTTGCCACGAATGCCTTTCACCAATTCAGAGGGAGGTAATTTTGCTGTTTTTGGTTGAAGGCGTATTATTGCTTAATAATAATAATAATAATATGAAATGGGTGCACTGATTGAATTATGATGCTCTCATATAAATTGAGTTGTTACAGGGGTTTTGGTAGTGGGAATAATTCCAAATTATGTGTGATAGCACGTGAATCAGTTTGATTGTTCTCAAGTTTTGTAGTGCAGTAACTGCAAAATATTAAGGGGTCAGTTATTTTGTATTTGTTTTCTGCTAAGGTAGAGAGCTAATTCAAACCATTTGGAATCTTCATTGTCTTCTATTTTGTAGGTTACATCTAGTTTTTGTGTTACTTTTATAAAAAGTTCTGCGGCAACACACACATACATGGTACTTTACATTTTAGTATTTATTTTTTGTATGTGTGTAGTAGAAGGTTTCCATCTGTACAATTGTTGCTATTCTGTTGTAAAGCTATTGCATTTTGTAAGTGGCTTTCACTTGCAAAATATTTTTTCTGGATATGCTCTATTTCTTCCAGTATGTCTTTTGCTGTACCATGTAGAGGATTGTTATTTAAATTGGCTAGTGTTAAAGCAGGACTTTTAGTACAGTACAGTTTATAGACTAGATTTCTTATAGTTGAATGATGTGTTGATATCATTTTGATATGATGGAAGGTGCTTTTGCAAATAGGTCCTGAAATGCAGACCAATGAATGTCCTTGCAGTCCTGTCTATTTGCGCACTGGACAGGTATCCATATTTTGCAGCAGTTTCATTTTGATTTTGTCTTTGCCTTTCACATATTGATTGAGGAACTGGCATAAAGATTTGAATGATTTTTTGGCAATGTTATACATTGACTTGCATGGCCATTTGTATACTGGAAGATCTGGTTCAGTCGAATGGAGAATTGATACTGAGTTTTCTGGGGATATTTTTGTAAGCAGTATTTATTGTTGCATTACGGTATTATTACGTTTTTCATAACCTCGTCCACTGCTATGTATGGCAATTGTATTTGTTTGATTTTGTTTGTATGCTTCTTCATTAAAATATGGTTCTGTGCTTGTCGTGTGACTCCATTCACCTCCATACATATTTAAGAAGTTATTTTTGTTGACATTCTGTTTATTGAGAAGTCTTTTTTGTAATTTAGTAGTTAGTTTTGTTAGTAGTTTCATTCGGTTTAACACTAAAATAAATAGCTTTCTTTTGAGAAGGATTGCACTGTCTATCAAAGCTTCTAATATTAATTTTCTACTGTAGTTTTTAAGGGTTGTGCATGATTTGTCTCCTGTTTTTATAGGATTCTGAAGGACTCTGTGGCGGAACATTTTTACTAATACACTTTTTACAGCGCTTTACACCAAAGTGCTGCACATTTTAAAAACAACAGGATACATATAACAATTAACATTCTAACAGAGTAGAAGCAATTTACAATTGAGAATTAGACCAACACAACAGTAAGTAGAGCATTTAAACTGAAGGGGAGAAGATAAGTAGTGCAGTAGAAGTGAGAGAGAGCGAGGGAGGGGTGGGGAAGAGGAGGAGGAGGGAAACAGATCGGTGAAGGGTCAGAATGGGAGGAGGGGAGAGTGGAGGGAGATAATTAAGGAGATAAGGCAAGGGGGGAGGGGGCAACAAGGGGTGAGGGGTTTCATGGTGGGGAATGGATAAGGAGAGATTTTCATGACGTGCGGAATGAGGAAAAGGTAGAAATAGAGCGGAGTGAGAGAGGTAAGGAGTTCCAGTGCAGGGGGGCTAGGAGATGGAAGGAGCGGAATCGGGATGTGGCACAAGAGGAAGGAGGAACAGTTAGAAGGAAGTGGTCAGCAGAGCGAAGGGAGCGAGAGGTAGTGTAGAAAGAGAGGAGAGATAAGGGGAGCAAGATTGTGGAGAGATTTAAAGACTAGGCAGAGAAATTAAGGTAGTATTGTACTTACTCTTTTTTTGTGGAATTAGCAGGTTTCTTTGGAGTTGGTGTTTGTAGTTCAGATGTTGCTGTTTTCCAGGAGAGTGGTCTTCACTGCAATTGTAAAAGAAAGAAGTTAGTAATTTTGTGTGTTTATAGGACTGATGTTAATTGAGAGGTTCATTTTTATGTCTTTGTAGTAGTATTCTTGTTTGATTTCTGAACATAGTGTATGCATGCAGTTTCATTTGACTATGGGCAGCCTTTATATTTTATTCACATTATGTTAATTCAACATGCTTTGCAAATGAGTAGAATTTTAAGTGTATGAAATTCACTTGGTTTTTTAAAGCTGTGTTATAGAATGTTAGGAGAAAGAAAAAATAATAATATATTTATTTTGCAATTTTTATAAGGTAAATGGCAGAAACTGTATAGAAAAGCATGTAGTGTATGCATTTGTGAAGGTGTGCGTGTGTAATAAAGCAGAAGGATGTGATTTACAGGTAGTGGTGTTTTTGCACCTGGGATCTTTTCAATGATAGTGTCTATGCGAAGATACATGACCTTTTACTGGCTCTGTGTAATTTTATGATACACTACTAAGTGTTTTTTCCACAATTATATTGTTATTTCTTCCATCTTCTAATATTATAATTTTTAGATAGGTGTGTGTGTCTTTTTTTTTCGATAGCAGACAGGTTTGGAAGTGACAGTTGTTATAGCAGATGGAAAAAATGACAGTATGTTTATTTTATAGGCTATGCAGGTTAAGTGGCAGTTACTCTGCTTATATGCATTTATAAGAAAATATGCATACCTGTAGTTTGTATTCATGCGTGTGGATATGCAAGCAGCTGCAAGTAGACATTTTGGAGACTTGTAGAGTCGTTTTTGTAGTAGGTGCTTTCCAATGATATGAGACTTGTACTCAGAGTGATCAACAGTACACTTGAAGTGCTGAACTCTGATGATGGAGTTAGATGTAGAGGTCTTGGATGTGATAGGTGGATGGTTGTGTGACTGGTTAGCTGTATCCAATGAGGGAATGGCACAGAGATTGAAGTGGAAATGGTAGAAGGGCTGTCCAAGTTACGATATGTCTGCAGACATGGCGGTAGTCCGCAGACACTGCGTATTACATATGGGAATTTCGGGGTGGAGAGGCATGCAAATGAGAATAGGCAGAGCAAGGGATTGGACAGTAAAGTTTACTGGGTGTGTTGTGTAAGGAGAGAGTTAGTCTTTTTCCTGAGAGAAGAACAGTTAGCTATGGCTGTGTGTTTCAGAAAACAGATTATCTGGATTTGGGAGACTCATGGATACATTAGTTGGAGGTGCATGCAGAACTTGGATTCCCTCATGTGGAAGTGCACTGGCATGGAGTGCGTGGAATGGAGTGGTTGGACTTGGTACCTCTCTGTGCTAGTTTGGAGACAGAGCTTCATCCAGACATAATTATAATTCATTGAGGCGGGTTTAGGACATGTGTCAGGAATTTCTTTGCAATTTGCAATGAAAGAAGGACTTGGGAGGTCATGGAAATGTTTCCAAATTCCCAAGTAATTTTTTCTCGTATTCAGAAAAATGTGGCTGTGTTCTTCTTCATTCGGTCAACAAATGAAGAAAGCGAGGCAGAATGTTAATAAGGCTGTTTGTGCCTTTCTAAGAGATGTTGGCATGTCCTCTTTCCACAATAAAAATATTATGTTTCGCAGCAAATATATTTTTCGCAGAGATGGAGATCATCTTACTTATGCTGCTAATCAGATTTTTCTGAGAAATGTACAAAATGCATTGCGACCTTTTGTGGAATTACAGCCATCCATTTTGCAATAGGTGTTGACTATTTCAAGCTTTTGAAACACAAAAAAACACCACCAAAAGGCTCTTTTCAGAGCCACCACTTCCTCCTCGAGAAAAGTGCAATGGTTTTGATAGGGCAGCACCCCAAAACTTTAGATGACTTCGGACTGTCCGCAGACTTCTAAAAAAATGCACAGGGCCCTGCTCCATTTATTTGTCACTTCTATTTTTAGACTGTGAAAGGCGGCTCTGAAAAGAGCCTTTTTTGGGGGATTTTTGTTGTTAATATTTTTTTGTTTTTTTTTACACATGACACACTAGGAGAGGAGGGGAAAATAGGGTAAGGGGGGACACCAACCACGGGGATAAGAAAGGGCAGGTAGAGAGAGGAAGATGTGGGGTGGGCCTTACTTAGGTAGGTAGCAGGTCTTCTCGTGCTCCGAGACCACAGTCTCAAAAGCACTTTGAAGTCTCTCCCCCCTGCAGAGTACTGCATCACAGTACTTACACAAAACTGTGACCCTTGAAAGGTAAGGCTGAATGGCCTGTGAGTCAGCTGGAGGGATGCGCTCTCCCACAGGAGTGTCTCTTGTGGTGAGAGGAGCGGAAACGGAGGATGTAGTAGAGGAACTCAACCTACTAAATTGACCGCAAGATACAACCATGGGAATGGCCCCACCGTGGAACGACCATAGGTGTTGCTTCATAGATGTTGTACCAAAGCTGTACGAACCAGGCCTCGCGCGACTCAGCACCATTTTGCACTGGTTGCAGGTAACCTTGTTCGCACATGCTTTGGGTACGTCACCATGAATGGTAAATAACCGCCACACCCAAGCCTCTCAGCGAATGCTGGTAGTAGGGACTTCAGGCCCTTGGGGAGGTGGTGGAGGGTTTGGGGGTGGTGCTGATCCAGATGTAGCACCAGGTGCAAGAACAGCAGCCATGGATGACATTAGTTTTCAGCAAAGGCAGCAAAATCTGTATGATTGCAAGGCAAAGTAGATAATGCTCTGTGGGATAGCCAGAAGAACAATGAAGATCAGCTCTGGGGTGTGGCCTTTTATAGGGGTGCTGGTGCGCTCCGTGGATAGCCACACTGTCCCCGGTCAGATTGAACACCCCAAAAAGGCACAAAAAGTTCCAAAAAGTATGTAGAAAAGTCAGGGTCAATGTGCTATGGTGAATTTTTACTATAAAATACTGTTGATTGCCTAAAAAGTTACTTTTAAAATGTTCAGGGACCTGGACAGTGTCCGCAATTCAGGACACACGCTGAGTGTGGGTGCGGTCACATGATGACGTCGCAAACACCTCCGCAAAAGGAACGGGTGTCCGCAGGACACCAATTGTACAGGAACGGCTGTGCGCATGTGCACGGGTGTTCTACGGACAGTGTTCGGTCCTGAAACTAATTAAAAGTGCGACACAAGTGAGACTAACAGTTACAGACAGGTGCAATGTTCGTAGGACTTATGGGTGTGGTGCGCATGTGTGTAGATGTTCTACAGGCAGTACGGACAGAAATTGTGTCCTTAGCACACCTCCATTTTGATTAATTATGGGCAACCCGGACACTGCATCTGTTCTTAGAACAGTTTCAACTTGCCTGCGGACATCACGGAGAGGCATAGTGTCCTTAGGACACCTCCATTTTGTTTAATTGCGGACAACCCGGACACCGCGCGTGTTCTAAGAAAAGTTCCATTTTGCTTGCATACAGTACGGACAGGCATAGTGTCCTTAGGACACCTCCATGTTGGTTAATTGCGGACATTCAGGACACCAGGTGTGTTCGTAGAACAGTTCCATCATGCCTGCGGATATTACGGACAGGCATAGTGTCCTTAAGACACCTCCATTTTGGTTAATGGCGGACAACCAGGACACTGCGTATTTTCTTAGAACAGTTTCAACTTGCCTGCGTACATTACGGACAGACATAGTGTCCTTAGGACACCTCCATTTTGGTTAATTGCGGACATTCCAGACACCAAATGTGTTCTAAGAACAGTTTCAACTTGCCCGCGGATAGTGCGGACAGGTATAGTGTCCTTAGGACACCTCCATTTTGGTTAATTGCGGACATTCAGGATGAAGAAGGTGTTCTTAGAACAGTTCGATCTTGCTTGCCGACAGTAAGGACGGGTATAGTGTCCTTAGAACACCTCCATTTTGGTTAATTACGGACAACCCGGACACCGCGCATGTTCTTAGTACAGTTTCAACTTGCCTGCGGACATTACGGACAGGCATAGTGTCCTTAGGACACCTCAATTTTGGTTAATTGCAGACATTCAGGACACCGAGTGTGTTCTTAGAACAGTTCCATCTTGCTTGCGGACAGTACGGACGGGTGTAGTGTCCTTAGGACAACCCCATTTTGGTTAATTAAAATGTTTCGGTCACCCGCGTTGCCCGCGGACATCTTAACTGCCTTTTAAAAAAAAATAAGACACAAAGGACTGAATTAAAACACATCTAATATTTTTTTAATTATATACAGATATAAAATTGATGAAAGAGGGGGAAGCAGAAACTGACACAAACACAGGGGAATTGGGGGTTTGGAGAGCATGGATGGGAGGAGATGAAGGGATGGAAGTCTCATCGTAATGTTTTTCTTGGTGGGGAAGTTTTGGGGATAGTTGACTGGGACATGGAGAGGGGGAACAGGTACATGTGGGACAATGATATTTAATTTTTTCTTTTATGTGGACCTCCACAAAATGTTTCAAAAGATTGAAACCATAACTCGCGCCACCACCATGCACTGCTAAGACTAGCACCCAGGACATCAAAGATTACATCACAAATGTCATTGATGACATCAGTGATGACATCACATGTGTATTTACCTTTTATGAAAAGTCTGTACAAGGGATTATTATTGTAATGTTAGTAAAAAAAAAGTGTCAAGGATCATTGGAATAAATATCATGAGGTACGTAGTGCATTAAGCAATGCATTAATCCAAATAGCATAGTATTATGACGTTTTTTCCAATATATTAAGGTACACATGTAGTAACATAGAGTCTGAAGCAGACATGATGGAGATGCAATATTAATAATCTTGCCATGTTAAATACTAAAATTATAAATGCTTTCTTAATAGAGTTTTGCATACTGTGAAACATTTAATAAGTACCTGATAAAACCCACTTACTACATTATTGCATTACTGCACACAAAACACAAACAGACACCACCACATAAATATATGAGCATATATGGGAAAGTGAAGTAACCTAACTGATTATCTTCATGCACAGAAATGCTTGCTCTGCTTCAAAGCTACTACTTCCCTATGTATAACTATCACATATTGTGAGTAGGCCCTAAGGAAAGTAGTTTAAGTGCAATGTGTACAAATATGAGCATACCCAGGGAAAGTACAGTAATAAAAAAACAGAACTATAAAACAGTGTTGATAACCTAACTGATCATCTTCATACATAGACAGCATTGCTGTCTTCCAAGTCTGTGTTTTCCCCTTTGCATATGTTTCATATGCTGTGAGTGGACCCCAAGTGAATTACTGTAATAATATATTTGAAGTATAAGTCTACAAATATAGTACTTTTTGAATTTTTAGTTCCTGACTTTTACTGGCTTAGATATATCGGTAAAGGAAAAAAGAGTGAGCCAGACATGTAATGTCATCAGTGATGTCATCAATGACATTTGTGATGTCATCTTTGATGTCCTGGGTGTTAGTCTTAGCAGTGCACGGTGGTGGCGCGAGTTATGGTTGCTTAGCTTACCATAACAGGCAAATTTCAGGGGGTTTTCGGTTTTACTTGGATCCATAACGTTCCTTTAACAAAGTTTTTTCACTGAATTTCAAAGGTTTTTAGTAGCACAACTTAACCCTAACGTCCCTTTAACAAAGTTTTTTCATTGAATTTCATAGGTTTGTATTAGTGCAACTTAACCATAACGTCCCCTTAACAACGTTTTTTCATTGACTTTCATAGGTTTTTATTAGTGCAACTAAACCATAACGTACCCTTAACAACGTTTTTTCATTGACTTTCATAGGTTTTTATTAGTGCAACTTAACCATAATGTCTATGAACATCTGACTTCATCGCAGACCTTCCGGAGAGTGCCACATGACCAAATGCTGGCGCGCGGCATGATGACGTGTCCGAGAACCCGTCTGCACTCCACGATAAGATCTGCGCTTCGTGAACAGTTCGGAACTGCATTTTGTACTGATCAAGGAACTTTCAACTTGCACAGCTCCAACACCTATTCCTACTCATCCATTAACAATCTAGTACACAGTACATACTTTTAGCAAAACTGGTATTTATCTTATATTGAATGAGCTAATGCCATGCCTCCTCCCCAAGAGACACCACTACAGCTGTAATCAAGTAGCATGAGAAACACTTCCCCCTACCTTAGAAATAACACAGGTGCAACATTTTCCCCTGTCCACCTGCCCCTCCATATTAGTGTTTGGTGCCTCTTCCCTCATTTCCCTCCCCACCTTTTCATTCTAAGCTCTCCTACCAAAATAAAATGCCTCCAAAAACAATAAAAGAAATGTTCCTTTAGGAACCTTCTTTCACAGTTAAAAAATAGAACTAAAATAAACATATAGACTCCTTCTACTTTATATTTCTCAGTAAAGTAGATACACTCAATTTTCCAACATTTACATTTGCATTTTTCTGTTATGCCAATGGCAATATTGCGGCGTTTATCCCCTGTTCCAGGGATGGAACAGTGGATACCACCCTGGCAGCCCAAGTTATAAGCCCAAGCGAAGTGAGGGTGGATAACGAGGTCTGCGGACCATTGTCCCCCCAATCCAGCCCCTGTAATGGGGGATGAAGGCCATTAGCAGCCTAGGTTTCTAAAGTGGGAAACCGGGGTGCTAAAAAAAAGATTTTTCTTCCTACACCGGGACGATTCTGCGTCCCGGTGTAGGAAGGAAAATCCTTTACCATGATGGCCACCATGGAAAGGGAAGGTGTGCTTCCGTACAGGGCCCCTCTTCACTTTCCATGGCAGCCTGCAGAAAGCGAAAAGAGAACCATATGACCATATTACCATGAGCACATTTTTCTTCCCTTTCAAACCTATCCCAATTTCGAATAACTTTACCACAAAGCCAGTCCCAGGTGGACATGGCCACTTTAACCCCATGTGTTGTCCCTCGTGGTCATGGCCAGTAGCCTGATTGTCCGGATCATTACCTTATTCCATGACCAGGACAATCTGGCCACTGCACATGTCCACAGGCTACACCTCAGTCACCAAAGGTATATCACTATTTTTTGTACCTACATTATGACACTTGTCAAAAAATAAAACACGGACACATTTGCAAAACCATGCTTTCAGGTCCTTCTCAATGCTCCTTACACAGGTTTGCTGGAAATCCACCGGTGTTTTATTTTTTCAAAAGTGTCAAATGATGCACATACAATCATCATATAACGTAGCCCCCACTTGACAAAATCCATTCAGATTTTACGAAAACATGAATATCTAGTTCTATAATCTTTTTGCAAACCTTTGTGTAGATTTGTCAAATGGCACCACATTTATAAGCCTTTATAATATTTTGGGACCCCCACTCTAATTCTGCCCCCCCTTGTCAAAATCCCACCAAACTTCGCAAAAACCTTTATGTCTATATGTATTATCAGTTTGCCAAATTAAGTGTATATTTGTCAAATGGCACCTCATTTATAATACTTTACATTATTTTGGGACCCCCTCTAATTTTGCCTCCTCTTGACAAAATGCCACCAAACTTCACAAAAATATTTATATCCATATGTATTATCAGTTTGACAAATTAAGTGTATATTCGTCAAATGGCACCTCATTTATAATACTTTACATTATTTTGGGACACCCTCTCTAATTATGTCCCCTCTTGACAGAATCTCACCAGACTTTGCAAACTCATTTGGGATCAGGTCATGATTACAAAATTACATTCAGTTCCATTAAGTGGAGCCAAAGTTATAAGCCATCTAAGTACAGCTTTTCACCAAACCAGTAATGCAGAGGTGTTATTTGTGATGTCATCTTTGATGTCATGGGTATTTGTCTTACCAGTGCACGGTGGTGGTGCAAGTTACGGTTGCTTAGCCTACATAACTGGCGAATTTCAGGGGTTTTTCAGTTTTACTTGCAAATATAACATCCCCTTAACAACGTTTTTTCCCTGAATTTGATAAACTTTTAGTAGCGCAACTTAATCGTAACGTCCCTTTAACAATGTTTTTTGTTAGTGATTTTCATAGGTTTTTTGGTAGAGTTCAGTAATGGGAACATTGCTTTAGCATAGTGCTGGCAGTAAAGGTAATATATCTGCAGTACCGCACCTTCACCATAACGTCCCCTTAAGAACGTTATGTCAGTGATAGATTATCTGCCATCCTCATGAACTTGTGGAAAGCCCAAATTCCCCTGTGCATGTTTCCATTTGTGCTACCCCTTGCCATGCCTAAGAGTGTTGGTGTATCTGACAAATGAAAGGTGTGCATGTTAAGTGTTGGTGAAACTGTGCATGGTGTTTCTTTTTGTGTTACCATAGCATGGTGATTCTGTGTCGCAAATTAGTAGCCGAGATAGCTTCAGGTAAGCAACATGGAGGTTTCCTATTCAGACTGCACCTGGCCGGCGTATCTGGAATCACAATGCAGGTATCCGTTGGACTGCAGTACCTGTCGTGTGGCCGCAAGCAGAGAAGCACTTTCAATTGCTTGTGGGAGCGCACATCTATCTGTTGTACAACTATGTCCATGCCTAGAGCATCCTCTGTGTGATGGTAAGAACACCCCTGTCGCCAGCCCCATGGATTCATACGGTAGGCTAACGCATTTAAAGTACTCTGCACAACTATGTGGGTTGCTCTGCAAACCTACCAATTTGTCCCTGCACCACGCCTGCCTGCATGAGGCCCACCTGAAAACAAGTAACAGCAACCTCGAGTGTACGCTGGGCGTGCTAAATGTCACAATAGTTTTATTGATATTGCTGCTTGCCTTTCCATGACCAGTGAAACAGACACACTGGGCCTCATTACGACTTTGGCGGTAGCCATGCCGCTATTGCCAGCATGGCTGCTGCCAAAATCGGTCCGGGTTCCCAGAATGGGGAATTACCTGGCCATTCCAAGTTCGGAGGGCCCGGTAATTCCTCCCTCCAGGAAGCCGGGCCTGGACCTTGCCCATTCCCATTTCAGCCCCTATAGGGCTGAATGGGAAAGGGAGAGGGAGCAAACAACGGGCTGATTACCAGTGTCCCGTTGTTTGCTTCCTCTTCCCCTCGTGGGACCAGGTAAGGACGCCTGGTTTGACCAGGCGTTACTTACCGGGTCCCGCGAGGGGACCTCGTAATGTGGCAGAATGGTGTTAACGGGTCTGCATCCTTTTGCGGCTCCTGTTAACGCATTCCGCCACTCTTGTAATGAGGACCACTGTGTCTGCACTGAGCACTGTGACGGAGAGTGTCACGAGTTTGCCTGTGGGTCGTACAGATGGAGATAACGTTTAACTGCAGGTGTGACAGTTTGTAGTGAGCCTACAAAATGGCAAAGCTGTTGCGGCTTGGTCACCAGCATAGTAGTGCATGTTTGTAAGAGAAGTACGTAAACAGAACATTCTTCGGAGAGCAAACAATATTACCGTTGCTTAAAACAGTAGTGTAGCTGCATGGGTCGTGCTTAAGATGTACCTACCTCCTGCACGTATTGAAGCTGCATTTTTCTTTGTTGTAAGCATTCTTCTATTTCATAAATCAGTCATCTCTGTGCATCCTAGTCCTACGGCTAATGGTATACCATGAAGTGTCCGTACCGCATGTGATGAGAACAGCAATGCAAGCATAAGGGACCAGTGGGCAGGGTACTAATGCAGTAGGGTCATTTCATGTCCAGCATTCACCAAATAGGCTGCGGCCCACAACAGGGACACACCTGTACGGCACCAGAGCTGTACGACACCCTTGTAGACCATATGCTGTGCTAAGGACCTTTACCTACCAAAGGGCATTGTACTGTGCATGTACTGCTAAGCGGTACTCTACAGAGGGAAGTTACTTTGAAGTGCTTGGAGATACTTCGTCCGGGAGAATGTCAGTGAGTGGCGTCTATTGAAGTGAGGGCCACCCAACATTTTCCTCTCTCTGCACATCCCCTATAGGTGCTGGCCCTTCCATACAGGCCCTGGCCTTTTGTTCCTTCGGTGGCGTGTGTTACAAGACCAAAAGAAACAGAAATGCACTGGAAAAGGAAAAAAGGTAAGTAAACGAAACTTCTTTCAGAGTTCAACAATGTAAGTTGCAGTGAAGGGAGGCAGGGCGCCACGCATCGTATACCCTCCACAGATTGTGCGCTAAAAAAAAGGAGCTGGGGCACTGTGGAAAACACTGCAGTCTCACTGTTAAAATAGATTGTTGTGCATTTTCAAGACCTGAAGTACAACAAACATTTTTCCTATACTTTCAAAAAGGGCATCAAATCAATTTATGTAGGGCGTGCAAAATCGAAAATGCAGTAATGTTAAGAGGAATGCTATTTGTGGGGAAAAATCTTAGTGCTGTGAAATGTCAGATTCCCATTTGCAAAGTACGACATTGGCACACGTTGTAAAAAGGTACAAATAGACTTCTTTGCAATGTACTGCGCTTTCTCCATTTCCTGACCAAATGAAAAATAACAGCAACATGGGTGTCTCTGAAGTGTCATAAAAATATATGCAGGCGATCGCGAACAGACACATGACCTGGCCAAGAGCAATGACACTGAAGATTGTGTTACATGTTCTGCAATTTTCCCTCCACAATGAAGAAAAATAATATCGTTGTGATCGCACGTCACCAAAGTGTCACACAGACAAACCAAAATCAATCACTTCTTTGTAGATATTCCATACCAGTACACATCCACATGATACAATCCACAATGATTTGCCACTAAACCTTGTCTTCTATTCACTGTCAATCAATGTATTTACAACTCCCCCACAAAGCATACACTGTGGCTCGTGCAAAACACAGCCATAAGCACACCCTCTACATTTTGCTCGACAAATACGCTGTGTACCACAGTCTGTGCATGCCATTCACACCCAGAAACCTTATTAACCAATCCTGTGTCCTCCACAGGCCCAATGCTATGGCCTCTATCTGCAAAAGGGGCGTATGTCACACGTACAACCCTGCAACTGCTGCGATGCCCGCTGACTTTTTGAGCTGTGCGCGCGAGGGAGTGGGGGAATACATTTCAACCAGGATAGGGGACCTCTTCAGTAGTGGCGGCTCTGAAAAGAGACTATTTTTTCATTTTTTTTTAAAGGTGCTTCCTTACAAAAATCATTTCCTATTTTGTACTTGAGCTTACATGCTTACAGTAAGGTCTTCAGTGCAGCCTGTATATTGGAAAACAAAATATGATTGCCACTGGTCGACAAAGAAATTCCATTAGCATTGAAATGGTGAACATATCGATAACCAAGGTTGTCGTTATCACAGGAGAGCATCCCAGCAGTACTCAAGAAGTTGCACATGCTTCTGTTGATAAGAACCCTTCCGACCTCTGGCTGGTGACAACAATCATTGGAATAGTCCCATACTATTTGTGGTGGGATACATGAGAAAAGCACCTTGGCAGTGGGAAAAATGTACTTCACTGCTTTCTTTTACTTCTTGAGTTGACGGTACATAGGGGAACAAGGCATGAAGCCCAAATGGAATGCTCCATAATGCATGACCACAGCATACATAATTGTGAAAGTGTCCACTAGTCGACATTCTCCAACGAGACCGCCGAAATTGCGCACATCGCCACAGCACCACAAAGCGTCCACTGCTTCCATGTAGAAATCACAATGAAAGCCTTTTTCCACAGCATACTGGAACAGATCTTCCACAAGCTCATCACCGACTACCAACACAATGAGCCTGTGCATCTCTTCCCGCCACCCTCACTGCACAGAGTAATGGAACAAAATGTTGCCGCCCTTTCCTGTGATCCACACCCTGAGCACCTGATTGGAGAAATCCCACAGTCCCATTCCCATTGGACAGCTTGATGAGACGAGAACAATGAGGCATGTGCGCTTTCACAAAAACCACTATGGCCACGCCCCAGCAATGCAGGAGTAGTCCTTCTTCACTTTCCACTGCTGTTGCGCCACCACTACCTCATTGGCTACTATTAAATAGTGACACACGCATCCACCAATGTTATCGAAGCCTCCATCATCCACCCGAATCACTACTGTATAAGACTTCACTTGTACCGTTACACATTCACATTGCAAGTGTCGTGCCTTTCCAAAGCATGTCCCCTACAAAGTTCACCAAAAGTATGCACGATTTCTCCATCTGCATACATCCACATGCCCACCGACAATGTGGCACGTGTAATCCTGACATTATCATTGAATCCGCTACTTTTTGTCTTGATATTGAGGGGTCGGGCGAATGAAGCAATTTCAAGCAGGGTAGGGGATTGGATCTTTCAGTGTTGCTCTGATATAGTTTATTTTTTATTTTTCTGCTTCAGAGCAACTTCTTTTTTCTCTTTATAAACATTTCTGTTTGCCTCTCCTCACATTTTTACCAAATTCTGCTCAACGCTTCTTGCACAGTGTAAAAGAAAACAGCATTGCCAATGGCACTCAAATAAATGCAATTTCTATGAAACCACTGGATATTTTGTGACCTCATGATCTCAAAGTGGGTGGCGAACATCTCAGCAGTATGAATAAACTCACACATTCTTCTGACCTGTGGCTGTGGACAAATTACATTGGCATGCTCCTTGTGGTGTTATGCATGAGTAGACCACCTTGGATTATTTTCTTTTTAATTTTGAGGGATTGGCCCAGAAGTTTGGTTGGAGTGAGGACCTAAAGGCCTGCTACCACCCTCCATTATTGAGTGTGGAAATCCAAGCATCATACCAGACACTAAATCCTTTTGTTACCACTTCTTTTGATGAAGTTAAACAGGGCCTATTAGAAAGGGCAGGGCAAACTAAGACGTTATTTAGACAAAAGCTCTGGGAGATCTGTTTAATTTCTACCAAAACGCTGTTGGAGTTGGGCACACAAGTCCAGAACACCTTATATCAATAGTTAGGTAAAAATATCCTGCCAGAGGTACTAGAAGTATTGGCCCTTGAACAATTCAAAACCGGATTACCCCCAGACTTGCAGAAAGCTGTTTCACAACAAAACAAACCTACTTTTAATGCAGCTATTGAGATTGTCCAGGCCCACACAGAAGCTGTGAAACAACTACAGGCCCAATATAGAGGGGAAAATACCCCAAAAGTAGTGAAACATCACCTTAAAAAATACCATAACTGAGAAGGCTCCTAGAGATGTTAAACATATTCTTAGAGAACTGGGGAAGAAAAAAGAGAGGAAACATCCCCTTTAGAAATATGGCATTACAGTAAAAACAGAAACGGAAAAAAAGTAAAATTTCCCTGTGTCCTGTATTAACCTGTTTTTCCTGCGGTGAGAAGTGACCCTTAGCAATACACTGTCCAAGAAACCGATGGGAAGAACCTATGAAAATAGGTTGGATGGTAGCTGACAGCTGGGAGGGGAAAGAGTTAGTAAGGGCCTCATCACGAGTCTGGCGGTAACCCTTAAATCCGGCGGTAGCGCTATTACTGCCGGATTTAAGGGTCCGCCAAATCAGGACTTCGGCGGAATTCTCCCCAGCTCTGAGCATCCGCTGGCGGTAAGAGCGCAAATTTTCCCCATTGAGCCCAATGGGGAATGTGGCATTCCCGAATGGGCTCAATGGGGGATGGGGAATTACATTACCGCCAAACTCGTGATCTGGCGCTATTAGAGGCGGGTAGTTCGGCGGTAGGGCTAATACCGCCGGCGTTACCGCCAAAGTCGTGATCAGGCTATAAGTGAAGAGCAAATAGAGGGGGCCGATAGCTATTTTTGCGTGTCGAGTCCTTTTAAAACTCAAGAGAAAGTAATAATTAATGGGATTCATGCCTTAGCTATAATAGACTCTGGAAGCAGGCAAACAGCTGTTTGATCAGATTTCCTATATCCCTATGACTTACAATTGGGAAAAGACATCAAAATAACCTGTGTCCACAGGGATGAAGAAGTACATCATAGGGTCCCATTCACCCAGTTAGAGGGGAAAACACCATAATGAATTCAGCCAAAGTACCAGGGCTCCCAGAAGAGATTTTCCCAGTTTTAACCATCTAATAGACAAACTAAATAAATCATCTTCAAATGCCTCCCCCTTTGATACATAGGAGGAAAATGGCTTGGAAGTACAACCATCTATCTCGGATTAAAAACGTTTTACCAGAGCTGCTTGTGAAAAAGATATTGTTCCCAAAGACAAACACTAATCATAGAAGGAGAAGGCAAAATCCTAATGGGAAGGGTATGTGATAATTCATGGGATCTTCTCCCTTCTCCCCAGAGGGTAGCCCTTCCCTGTGAGGCTAAGGAGATGACCCGCTATGCAACATTGCCCCTAAGCGTGGCGGAAAGTCCGACCTCACCGGGAGAGACTCCACTTATGGGGACAAGGACTCCCGTTCCATGATGGCACCTCCTAACCCTCTGGTCCCTGAGACCATGAAACACATGTGGTCTGTAGAGAATCAGTCTGACAGCACTGCTATGTGTTATTGTGCTACTCCGTCCTTTCTTTCTGTAAGACTTGATACCCCCAAGACGAGGAAGACTAACATGAATGTATCATGTGATTGTGAATCATAAAGTGCTGAGAAGAGGATTGAAGGAGTTATACAAACTACCCAATTGTCAAATATAGCCAGTATTGGGAAGAGGTGGCCTGGATGAGTCATGAAGAATACACAGTAGAAACAAACAAATGACTATGGCACTGCGCTTCGAGGACCCACCAATATGACATAAAAAGAGAGAAAGGACAAATGAAATGAGAAGCAGACTTGAAGCCTGGAAGAACCAGGTAGTTTGCACCTGGAAGCAAGAAAGTTCTCAGAGGAAGCACATCTTCAGTCTGGAGGACGCCGATAGCAGGTTGCAGGAGTAAAGTAATCCTCAGGCTGATGTAAAGCTGGCCTGAGTAGAAGCTGTGAACCGACTGACTGTGGCGTGACCTCAAGGAGGTGGATCGAGTGGTATGTCAACTGCGGCGATTTCTGCTCAAATCAGTGCAGCAGGGAGCAGAGAGAAGGTCAAGGAGAGTGTTTGATTGGAATGCAGTGAACCAGCACCCCAGGAAGACCTGCTGACATGCCCCTACCAGAGAAAAGGTAACAAGAGATATGCGACATTGGTAGGGGTTGGGAGAGTCTGAAGAAGACACCCCTCATTTCAGTAGTTGTGTCAAGAGTGCCAACTTCTCAGTTGTTGTACCAAGGATACAAAAAGGGAAGAATACATCAGGAGTAAACTCCCTGAACACATTAGTCACAAGAGAAACATTGAAGCTCTCCCTTATCAGAGTGTTAGAAAGAACCAAGGACATTGTGGGAATAATTTCCTTGTTCTCATAAATACAAAGAATATAAGGAAAGTCAAAGCCTTCTTGTGTATGTGAGAAAGAAGGATTGTGGGACATTTAAGCAAGCTCTAGGAGAAGCCTGGAAATAATTGCAAAGGCTCATAAACTGCTGCAGGAAGTTATCAGAAGACAGCCAGGGGCTGAACCACTTGAACCAGGAGAAGGAAGTTATTCTCCTGGTTTCCCATATAACTGTTGAATCGGATACTAAGGCAAAAGGCAACTAGACAATAGCCTGGAGGCTGACTGACCTGATGAGGAGAAGATAGTCATTTTCCTGGTGCTGTTGATGTTAATTGTCTTTTGCTTAGTGGGGGGGGCTAGAGTAAGATAGTTTGGACAGAGGACACTTTGAGTGGAACAACCAACCTGACGATGAACATTAGGTAGGAGAAACCCTTTAGTGATAGGGAGATATAGGCCTTTACTTTATCTTTAAATGACGTTCTATAGTTGGGTGGTCATCCCTTTGCTCGAATCCTTACTCCAGCAAGCCACAAGTTGTAACCTTCTTCAGTAAGATGTACAAAGTCAAAACTACCCAGCCCGTCCACAATACACATGAGTCTATTCGTCATTTAAAGATAAGGAACTGCAGCTGTATAACAGGTCACACAATTCTTATGGAACAGAAGGAATTATTTATACTAATTTTTGTTGAGAAAACATCTGCCTTATGACTAGGCCTCCCAGTTTTTCCTGTATCTGTTTCATGCTCTTCAAGAAGTATTGTGATCCTTTTAAAAGTTTGTGAAGCAAATCCACTCACAGGTTTTGGGGGTTATCTTTTACAATTGGCATAGTTCTTGTTTGGTTCCCAGCCTTACATTCATACTATTGAAAGATACGTGAAACCTTGAAGATATTCTTAAGGGTGTGTGCACACCCAGATTGCTCTTGCATGTTTACAACAAATGGATCATATGTGACTGGTGTCTCTCTTGCTGATTCAGGAAGGCCTTTTACAATTCACTTTATTTTAGGACTTCATCTGTTACTACATTTTTGCTTTGGAACTGATGACTTTAGGACACAAGGCCACAAAACATATTAGGACTGGACTTACATTGTTAGGGAACTGTTTCAAGGCTACTCTAAGTGTATCTGCTGAATTGCATATATCTGAGTAGCTACCTGTTTTACATTAGTTATTGAATCAAACGCTTCTTTTCTTCTCCAAAGGGTGAATTTATACATCTGTTTTACAATAAGTGTGTCACAATACTTGGCCAGAGGTTTCATTTGCTTAGTGTGTGTTTAAAGGCCTAACATATGTCTAGCTGGAATGATTGTTGTTCTGTGTGGATTCTTTTTAGCCCTAGATCACTCTCTCACCCCTCCTGAGTCTCGCCCTTCCTGCTCTGCTACCTTAACTTGATTAGATTTGGCTAGAAACAGGTGTCTCCCTATTCACCAAAATAGCTTGGACTCCCAAAATCTCCCCCCAAGTATTGATTTTGGAAATCCATCTTAACACACACATGTGCTGCAGAGCAGGATCCCCACATGTCTTTGGGCACTGGCCAATGCAAGGAGAACCCACCCCAATGGCACTTAAAGGTATCCAAATTACTTTATGGAAGTGAACTGCCATCACCACTTAGCCAGGATGGATGAGGACTAATATTACCTACGTGTAAGTGACCAGTTTGCATTCCATTTGCAGGTGACGCTGGCCACCCACAACTACCATGGCTTATGACTCCAATAAAGAACCATGGGACATCGCCATGAGATTGCCTACAATGAGGCACAGACTAGGACTAGGTTACACATTTGAACAAAACAAAGAGGTGATAGCTGGAAGGTTTATAATGATCTTAAACTCTGGCATTTGTGACTAAATTCCTGCCTAAAGACTAAAGACTACTTGCAGGTGGCCAGGGAAGGACAGATGCTTCCTGAACCTGAACTCGGGAGCGGTGCTCTGCCAGATGATCACCTGGGAGGAGAAAAGGCTCAGAGAGGAGAGAGGAAACCATGGGGTGTGACACATTAATAACTTCCCCTAAGAAAGAAGTATTATAAATATGGGGAGAGACACAGTATTTACCTTCCAAAATACCTTATAGCTTGTTGCCACAATATTCTAACTGTTCCACTTGTTGAACACCTAAATGTGGGTAAAATCAGCCATAGGTCCTATGGCATAAATGTGAATAAGACCCAATCTCAAACCCATAGAGCAAAATGTTTCCTTAAATCAAAAGAAGGTAAAGGACAGAAGTCACCAAAAGTTTAGAACACCTTACTCCTCTTTTCAACCCAAACTGGTAACTGATTTGTATAATATTCTTCAATTAATGTTTTAGAAAGTAGAAGGCAAATTAGCAAAGCACAAAAAGTTAGAAAAACTAAGTTTGTTGCCAGGGACTTCAAGCCACATACTTCCCTTGGTACTGGGATGATTAAGAACGATGCAGAGGAACACTACTGTGGAAGTGATCTCCTGATTAGAGTAGATGACCTATACCTGAATGGGACTGAGAGGCTTAAAAGACCCCCTCAGGTGCAGGCAGCACAGAGAGAAGCAGAGCAGTGGAAGAGGACGAAGCAGTGCAGACCGTGGTTGCAGCTGAGATGCAAGCATAAGATTAGAGAATACCCTGGGACCACTAAATCACCAGAAGCCGTGGCAGGTCCTGAGAGAGTCTTTGCCTTTAACTCTCCCTATTGCATAGGTTGCACAGTGGGAAGCTTGAGGAAGGGATGATTGCCTGATAAAATGTTGTTATGCAGAGTTTGTGCAGCAAGAAGCAGCAGTAGCAAGGGAAGTGTTCTCTCTTTTGAGGTTCAAGGTGGTTGGGTTGCACCTGGCTCCCTCCGGAGCAGAGGAGGCTCCATACCTCAGTTGGTGGAGGACCAGAAGAGGCTGTCCACCCGACCACAATGAACAAGAAGTACTGAACACCAGGGAACACTGAGCAGATTGTAATTGAGCAACTTACCCAGTGAGTTCACTGCTTGCAGGTGACTTTGGAGCACTGCAATGCTGTTCGCGTGTTCACAGCAGGTCGCTTCACTCGCGAGTGAGTGAAAGCAACAGTGGCAGTAATTTTAAATATTGAACTATACAAAACCAACAAAAGTTGTGCCTGTTGAAAACAAGTGACTGTATAAATAAGCACATGAGTGTGAAAAGGCCAAAAAACCCATGGCAAATCTTTATAAGGTCCAAAAGCTTACACACAATACCCAAGCTAAGAGTGTATTACCAACCAGCAAAACCAGTGTAACAAACAGGACTCAAGGTAAGAGGGGAATACTAAGAGGTTTAATGATTGTAAGACATACTACTTATGTTCTATGAAACACAAATCTTCAGGTGACAAGAACATACATTGTCAAAGCCAAGATAGAAGAAAAGAGAGACTATTTTGGTCAGAATTTGATTGTTGGTACAGAGGTGAATGAAAGGTGGAAAAAAGGCTAACCTTCTAGAAAAGGTTATCCAAAGGGAGAAGAGAATAGTTGCCATAGAGTCTTGAAGAGCACTAATGGGGTTTCTTGTTTCCACCATAAATTATTTGAAGTATGATGCTAAAGAAGTCTAATGAAGCTGTTGTTATTCTAAGTTGCAACTGAAGCACTTTTCTGTTCTTTTTGTAGAAGCAGTAGATGGCAGGCGAGTATACCCGGAGGGCAAGAAGTCGTTGCCTAAACTTTGAATTTAACAGAAACAACTCATGTTGATGTGTGACATTAGAAGAAGAATTGTGAAAGATTGTTGAAGAAAATGTGCAATTCTTTACTAAACCAACATTTCAGTAAACCATCCTGACAAAGACACTTGTTGTTATTACAAAGGTGAAACCTGTTCTTACTCAAGAAGGAGTTGAAATAATGTATTTATTTTTTAAACCAAAAGTTGTGACTATAATCATGATCAAGACAATTGCTGTTACTTACTTTGAGAAAACAACTGTGAGGTTGTTTTTATTCCAGGAGGAGTGGGAACTTGTGATTACTGGAGATACTTTATTGAAGAAAAGGAACTTAAGAACTGTATTTGTGTCAAACTGGATTTCCTTGATTTCTTTGAACTGTGGGTGAAATTATTTTTCAGTTCTGGGGAAGGGAGATTCAAACAGGTAATACAAAGAGACATTGATCCTTTTGTGAATCAGATCAAATGTTATACATTATTGATGAATTGAATTTCCATATATTTCCCTATTGCTTTATATGTTGTACAAGTGTGAGGGTCATATATCCTTTTATTTGACTTTTTCCTTTCGTTGATTTTAGGCAGGAAAATCGGTCTCACCCAATTTGATCAATTTTAATTGATTGAATGGTACAGCTGGCCGAATTCAGCCATTACCATTTGATCGATTAAAATTGATCGAATTGGGTAATCACTACTAAATATGGTGACCGGGGTGTCCTCCACTCCCCATGTTCAGTATTGATGTCCTTTGGGCGTAGAAGGGGTGTCCCTCACTTCCTAAGAATTGGAGGCAGGGGACAGGAAAAAAAGAAAAGCGGACCCTGTGGCGTCAGAACCAACCTGCTTAAGAGGGAAGGAATTGATGCCACAGGGTCAGAAAGAAAGAGGACATGCAAAAGTTAAGTGGGGGTGGGAGTGGGAAAGAATTGGGGGCAGGCGGTATAATTTTGTGGATTGTGGCCGCTGCAATATTTGTTTTGCAGCAAAATTGACTACATTAAATTTTAAAATAAAATGGCCAATGTTGAAAACTCTTTACAAAGTTTTTCAAAGGTAGCGGGCGCCCCTCTCTCACAAGAACAGACATGATAACCTGTTCAGTGGTTATTAACCACTTGAGAGTTCGCAGCCACTGCTTTTACTCACTGTGCCTTTCACAGATGGGAAATATCCATTTGCATATCAGTCTTTGTCCTGCCCAGGGGCAGTCCAGCACCGAAATACAATGGCAATTCCAATCTGAACGAGAGTACCACCAGCAACCCCATACACGTGTTTCACCCTTGTTGGGGATCATCAGTGAGGTGAAGCTGATGCCTCTCTAAGCACAGTGAGAGGGAGACCACGTCTGGTTGCCCCCAGGAGACCTAGGGTTACCAATCCCAGGTTCGTTAACAAATAGTTTTACAAAGGTAGCGGGCGCCCCGCTCTCGCAAGAACAGACATGATAACCTGTTCAGTGGTTATTAACCACTTGAGAGTTCGCAGCCACTGCTTTTACTCACTGTGCCTTTCACAGATGGGAAATATCCATTTGCATATCAGTCTTTGGCCCTCATTACGACCCTGGCGGAATCCGGAAAACGATGGCGGAAATGCAATACCGCCATCGAATAGCGCTCGGTGCGACTATGACCTGTCACCGCAAAGTACGATGCCATTAGCGACACCGTAGTGAACGCCAACGCCAACTGCACCAAGCACGCGCGCGCGCGCCATGCCAAAACGTAAACACCACCATGGCGCAAGGGTACGCCAATTCCGACCCTAGCGGACATGTACCTAACGCCATCAAGCATGGCGGAATGCACCATTCCACCATGGTGAGAAGTACGGCATCGCGAATCAACCGTAAACGGCCCCACTGAGTGCCTGTACACCGCTCCCTGCCCACAAAGTACAACTCCCCGTAGGTGCAATGAAGTCACAATGCAACCATTGAAATGTACAAGTCACCCATGCATGCCAACGAACAAAAGAAACACAACAGGGGCCAATGGGAGCTGCAGGGCACAGATGGCACGAATACAGAAGCCATCCCAATGGACATGACCACAGTCCCCCACCAAGAAACGCACGCAAACACAGGCACCTGTGACCAGCAATATTCCGAAAATCACATCATTCCACCAGTCCACCTGGCTGACCGGCATCTGGCACACAAAACCCAATCCCCCGCCCCTGAGCATGACAACATTGGGCAGCCCCCATCCCTGACCTCACGGGCTTCATAGGCAAACGCGCCCAGTACAGTACCACGCAACTAAACTCCGAAGCTGGAACCCAGTGCAGATCTCCTCACAATACATCGCCCCCCAAATAGGCATATGCCACATCACTTGCAAAGAAGAACGCTACACGGGCCAAATCAGAATAGAAATTTAATGCACATCAAAATCACCAAGCCCATACAGCCATCAGGCCATGAACTCCAAAACACATTTCACCATTGTGGGCTGCATCCGCAAGAAATGACCAGCCACTACTCGTGTGACGCCCTGTTCCCTCATGGTACACAGAGACACATTCACGTACGAAAAGGCAACATGGAAGCGCACAGAACCGCAGGGCCGTCCCAATGGGGAGGCACTAGTCCAGCTGAAAGGCCGAAATGTTGCTCCGAGCCACCAGTACTGCGTAAGGGCATGTGGCCCATTGGCGATCGTCCCATAAGATCGTAATGCTGCTCCACTGATTAACACGAAGCAGCAGGTGTCGGGAGTAAAACCCATCTGCAGGAGTGGCATACAGATGGCAGTGGCAAAAGGGGAGGAGATACCTGTCAACCAAAAGAAAAGAAAAAGAACAGAATGGCCATCAGTACTACATTCCAACAACTCACTGCAATGATCACACTAAATCCACAGCCATATGCATGCTAGCCCACTCCAAAGGATCATCACCACCCCAAAACCACTTGCGACTCATAACTATCTATATCGAGGTGTAAACACCATCACAAACGAGTGTACCTGTGCATGCGTCTGTGAAAACAGAATCCATCTGATGGGATTGTTAACGTGCATGGACACAAGTGTCTGAAGGCGCGTCGAGACAGGGAGGGCTCAACAAGGCCAGATAGACGATGGTCCCACTATGGCAGCCCTGCATCACATAGCGCAGGGGAGGCGGACAGATTCCAAGAAGCCCTGTACATGGCAAACTCTGTATCAAATCATCTGCCCATGCATCCATTCATCATTCCCTCATCCCGGTATAAAAACGCCTGAATATTTACTCACATAACATTAGAAATATCCATTGAGTCTGTGCGTTATGCAGCCTGCAAAATCCACAGTGCCCCAGCCCGTAATTCCAGTGTAGTGAAGTAACATGTATTTGGGAACGTCCGGCCTCATCGCCCACGTCGCTATTGCGCATCCCAAACCATTCATATCAATCATTGCATTCTCGCCATGGCCCCTGTCTCAAGGACATTGTACAATAGTACGTTATATTTGCAGTCAGACCTGTGGGCATTTCCTCGCCGCTAGCTGAAAACCGAAATCCTCATTTGCAACATCACGTCGAAAAGGCATCTGTGGCCGCTTGAAATCACAAATTAATCCATCTAGTGCGGCTGTGTGTGAAAATGGCAACTGCCTTCACTCACAAATGGCACGCCCCGCCCGTCGGTGAACCTCGGTACAGTGATGCATGAGGGTCCACCGTTACTCGAGTACTACGTTCCACTGACCCTTCACAACTCTGTTCGCGACTGCACAGATAGTATGTGAAACAATGGGACCACAGCAGAATGAACATATCAACCAATGTTACACGGCCATCGGGTACAAATACATGATTGCAATAGCAAGATGCCATTCCACGAATTGCAGCGTTGTGCGCGGGACGTGCTCGGCCAAAGGGGAGAGCAGTTTGCACAGGTGGAATGAATCACCACAGGTGGAGGCCATTCAGCCTGAAAACACATAAATTGCACAGCCAGTCTCCTCCCACAACCACACCGAAATGCTACCGGCAGGACTCGCGATGTTGGCCCTGGGGGACCTGATAGCACTGCAAGTACTCCAACTCCAAGAAGAAGACGAACACCAACTACAACCGGCCGCACGGAGGAGACGCAGGAGGAGGAGGAGGCCAAGGCAGGGCCAGCAAGGGCCGCCAGCACAGCCACTACCACCACGCAGGCAGCCCGCAATCCCACGCCTCCGAGCACATCCGTTCAACCTCACTGATGAGCAGATCCACACCCTCTACCGTCTGGACCGGGACACCATAGCCGCCATTGTGGACATGACACAGGCTGACCTTGTCAGCATGATAGACAGCCCAACCGCCATCCCACCCCTACTGAAGGTGGTGTCTGTACTCCACTTCCTGGCCACAGGCACCTACCAGCACACAGTCGGACAGTTGCATGGCATTTCTCAGCCACTGTTCTCACGGACACTATTGCAAGTGCTCGATGCCCTCCTGCAGCACGCAGACGACTACATCTCCCTACCACGCTCGGAGCAGGAAATTACCAACACAAAAGTGGGATTCCATGCACTTGCCGGCATACCTGGTTGCATTGGTGCCATCGACTGCACCCATGTGGAATTGGTCGTCCCACATGCCATGGAGGCCCAGTACCGCAACCGAAAACAATTTCATTCTCTGAATGTACAAATGGTGTGTGACTCCAACAGGATCATTACACATTGTTGTGCCCGATTCCCTGGATCAACCCATGATTCAATGGTCTTGAGGAACTCTACAATACCACGCTACATGGAGCGACACGCAGGGAACAGATCCTGGCTACTCGGTGAGTCTCATTACATGCATGATAATGTGGGGTATGTGATTCGGCAATGACCTGGCAGGAAGGGGGGGGGTGTGCGTACGTAGCAATGGCATTCCACATCATACGTTTCTCGTCCACATACAGGTGATGCTGGATATCCACTGAAGAGATGGCTCCTCACACCAGTCCGGAACCCACGGGACCAGCATGAGGAGGACTACAACCATGCCCACTCACGTACCCGTGTAGTCATTGAACAGGCATTCGGCCTACTGAAGGGTCGTTTCCGCTGCCTCAGCAGGTCTGGCGGGGCACTCCTGTACCGCCATGAGAAGGTTGCAAAGATGGTGATGGCATGTGTCATGCTCCACAACATGTGCGTACGTAGAAATGTGCCCATGCCCCCTGACGCAGAACTGCAAGCACCTGATGATGGTCATGATGAGGGTGGGGATGTGGCAGCACCTCAAGGAGTCCGCGAGGCACAGGAGGGCCGTGACATTCGTCAGCATCTCATTGATGCATGCTTCTAGCACTCACGCCTGGTGGCTGATACATGGACACGGGACTCTTGTGTGTCTGGGACATGCACAATATGGACTGTACGCCTATGATGGCCTAGTACACAAAGATCAATGTCCACACATCTCATTGGTTGATCGTGCACTTTTTATGGCATATGTGATATCATGTGGAACACCCTATCGACCCGCCACCCAAGTGAGCCCAACACACCCCCTCCACCCTCCTACCTCCCCCCCGAACACCAGTGTCCAAAGATGCTCATTGTCAGTGGGCAGTCGCTATTGCAAGCCCCCTCTGTGGGTATCAGGGGCACCCCTGCCTGTGGAGCGCAGGTTCCTCCCAGATCTACGTTGGGGGCTGCCCTGGACGGAACTTGCAACGGATGATGTCTCTGCCTGCTCACGTCCATGCATGTCCCTAAGGGTTTGCGAGAGCTCAGTGAGCACACGGCGCACTGCGGCAAGTTCGGCACATACGTCCTTGGACGTCGCATGCAGTTCCCCCCTCAGGCTCTCGGTGCTTCTCTCCATTTGGACTCTCAAGCTATCGGTGCTACTCTCCATTTGTGTCCTTAGTGTCTCTGTACTCCTCTCCATTTCTGCCCTAAGTGTCTCAGTTGATGTTTCTATGTCTGCCTTAGTGCCCCCACATTCATCGGCATGGTCCTTGAGGAGCGTGGCCAGTTGCTGCTGTTGCACGATTAACTGGTCGAGGGACTGTTGCCTCTGCTGGGCCATGGCCATTTGCGGGGGTGTCACAGAGGGGCTGTTGTCCTCATGTTGCCCTGCCACAGGGCTTGTGGGGGATGGCCAGTCGTCGTCTTGTGGGTGCCCCTGCGTGGTATCCTCATGTTGTACGGGATGGGACAGACAGGGGGATTGGGACAGGTCATGGATGGATCTGACTTCGACATCCCCGTCTTCTGTGTCGGAGCATGCTGCCATCAATGGGGTGTCACCTATGGTGCTGCTGCCACCGGAGGCAGTGCCTTCTGTGGCATCCATTGGAGGGACCTGTGGTGGTGGTGTTGTGGGCATGCTGGCTGCTGGGGTGCCTGTTGATGTTCCCTCCTCTGTGCTGCCACCTGATTTGTGCTGCTGCCGTGTCTTGATGCGTGCAGCTGAGGTGGAGGGTCTTTGGCCGTTGGTCTTGGCCCTCTTTGCAGGTGTGCTGGTAGGGGTGTCCTGAAGCTCGTCGTTTGGATCGGACCCTGTGGTGGAGTAAAGGAGGGCGAGGGTTATTGATGGGTCTGTGGGAATTGGAATGGCATTGTATCACATGCATTGGGGTGGTACCTGAGGGTGATTTGGGTCGGGGCCTTGGAGGTGCTTTCATTTGTGTGTGGAGTGAGGGTGCAGTTGTTTGGCAGCCTGCAGTTAGGGTGTGCCTGCTGCACGTGTAGTGCGTGTTTTAGGGGTTTTTAATTATTTATGTATTTATTGTGGGTTTTAACGTGCGCTATCAGGCCGATGTGTGTGGCCGTTCTCCTGGACATGTGTTTCTGTTGCACTATGTGGACGCATGGTACTTCACATGGATGGACTTTGTGGATTTGGCATTGTTTTATTTGGGCCACCTACCTGAATCTTCGGATGTCTGCACTCCTTTCTCCATCCCTCCGACTCCCTCTATGCTCTCCATTCCGATGGTGGAGGCACAGATTTCTTCCCAGGGGGTCAACTTGATGGGTGATTCAGGACATCCCCCGGTGGCTGTGGCAATGTTGCGGTTGGCAGAGAGTATGCTGCGGACGCGTATCCGCAGGTCGTCCCATCGCTTACGGCATTGCTGTGGGGTGCGGGATGCGGTCCCCACCGCACTTACCCGCTGTGCCACCAGAGCCCATATTGCCTTCTTGTTTGCAAGTGCCGTCCTGGTCATTTGCGTGCAGAAGACGACGGCAGCATTCTCCTGGAGGGTCTCTGATATGCAAATGGATATTTCCCATCTGTGAAAGGCACAGTGAGTAAAAGCAGTGGCTGCGAACTCTCAAGTGGTTAATAACCACTGAACAGGTTATCATGTCTGTTCTTGCGAGAGAGGGGCGCCCGCTACCTTTGTAAAACTATTTGTTAAGGAACCTGGGATTGGTAACCCTAGGTCTCCTGGGGGCAACCAGAGGTGGTCTCCCTCTCACTGTGCTTAGAGAGGCATCAGCTTCACCTCACTGATGATCCCCAACAAGGGTGAAACACGTGTATGGGGTTGCTGGTGGTACTCTCGTTCAGATTGGAATTGCCATTGTATTTCGGTGCTGGACTGCCCCTGGGCAGGACAAAGACTGATATGCAAATGGATATTTCCCATCTGTGAAAGGCACAGTGAGTAAAAGCAGTGGCTGCGAACTCTCAAGTGGTTAATAACCACTGAACAGGTTATCATGTCTGTTCTTGCGAGAGAGGGGCGCCCGCTACCTTTGTAAAACTCTTTACAAAGTTGTCTGCATCACATTTCTGACCCCTCACACAATGTTCTGGGCAACCCTCCAGAACATTGTTCTTTGCCTGCCAAGCCATTTTAAAAGGGGAATGATTATATGAAAATCAGGATTTACCCACCCCAAAAAGGGCAGTCCAGCCTGGACTGCTTGATCACATCCCTTCTGCATGAGACCACAGGCATCCCCAGACATGCTTCGGCATCGTTGGATCTCATCAGTGAGGAGTAGCTTGAGTCTCGAAGCACAGCAGGTATGGGTCCCACATCTGGACATAACCATCACACTCGGGTCACTCCACACTCATACCCAAATCAATGTCCACAGACAACTGCTTCTCTTTATGCTGAGCTTCCCCGGGCTAGATGGAGACTTTGGTGTGAGTATGGCAGTGTGTTGAGACCAGTATCTTTGAATACCATCAAATGCTCCCTCTGTTGGGCTGGCAGATGTAGAACTAATGGCATCAAGTCCATGGATTTGCAGCATCAGCAGCAGAGCACACTGCATGGTTTCATTACCTACATATATGGCCTCAGTTAGTTCTCACACTCTCTGTCCACTCACAGTATTTGACGCAGTGGCTTCTGTGAGGTGTTTTAACTGGCGGTCAAGTTCCATTGCCACCCATCGACATGCACCCTGCACTACGTCCTGCATTACCTGCGCATGCTGCAGTTATATGTATGTGAGCTCCTCCATTCTTTGCTGGTGCTGCCCCATCCGTGTGAGTCTTACCCATAATGCTGTCAGGGTACCTTGCAGCACCTGAACTGGTGGGTTGGTGGGGGAGGGGGTTTCTCCTAGTGCATTCTACTTCCATCATCCACAGCACTTGCAGAATCTTCATCCTTGTACCAATATCCATGCCCCATGGCCCTGCCACAGTGGGCATGAGCAACAAAGGAACACAGAGAAGCAGATGCAAGGGGTTCAGGGCTGGGAAAGGGATCAGATGCAGGCAAGTCATCATCCAGGAATGCACTCTCCAATGTCCTGGCATGTATGCTGGTGACCAGAACAGTCTAATGAGTAGCTCTGGCCTGACTGGCAGCGATGGGTGTTGGTCCCTTGCCAGTTGTGACAGTGGCCTGACTGGCAGCGTTCGTGATGTGTTTAGAACTGGGAGTGATGGCCGGAGTTGCTGAGGGCACACGTATCACAGTAGATGCAGGTTTCTTGGATGTTGTTTTTTGGTGGGTTGGCAGGCTTTGGCTACCATGGTTGTGGACAACGATTTCCTGACAGTTGTTTGCTGACCTCAGTTGTGGCCTCAACTTGTGAAGGTCCAGCTGCACTGCTGCTGACATCATCTGCTTGGCTACTTTGGGAACCTGTTGAGGGGAAATATAGTAGTGTTCAGTGCTTTGCTTACTCAATATCACACCCATAGATATATGGCTATTGATGAGATTGAGGTATGGAGTTAGTGAGCTTTGCATAAGTCCTTTATAGGCATCAAATAGTTTTTTTGGCCGAGCATGCAGTATGCTTTGGTGCAATGCTTCCCATTGCCAGGCATTTGTTTTTGATGGTTCTACAGTGTTTTTGCTTCATTGTGTGTTGTCAGGCACCTGTGTGTCAGTCATTCATAATGAAGGCACAGAGTCATATTATATAATTTGAGCGCATCCTTCAGAACGCTGCCTGGATTTCACATTGCCATCATGTATATCGGGACTGCTATGGCCCCTTGGTGCCTGCTCCACACTGCAGCAATCATGATGGCATGCTGCCAACTCTATGGGTCCAACATGCTTTAGGTCATGTGCCCTGCTGACTTTATATGAAGTTGCCTGATTACAGTGAGGTGTAAGGCTATGGACTAGGGGTGCACCGGCTCCCATGATTTCATGAGGAGACACTTATATAGAGGCCTGGAGACATTCAATTGATCGCTATCATGTTGATGTGCGCTCTGTGCAATGAGTCAGGTGTTGACTTGACCATTCCCGTGGAAAGTCTATTGGAAATTCTGCAGGAATCTCTCTCCCATCTATATGGTGTCTTTCCAAGTTAACAAGTATTTCTGTGGAATTTCTCTGGTAATGCTGAAAAATGTGGTGATGTGACAGCACTCAAAATGGGACACATATTCTCCAAGATTAGGGTTGCAGCATTCCAGTGTTTATCCCCATTCATGGGTCCTGGGCATTCCATTGGTGTTTGGAAGTTTTTCCCTGTAGGGGGGGATCCGGGCCCGAGTTTCGGCAGGATATTTACACTGAAGTGGGGGCTTACCTGATAGTTTCTGTGATGCTGTGCAATCATGCAATTATACATTGCTGAAACATTTATGGTGGTGCCGGCTGTACTGCTGGTTTCTTCACCCCCCAACCACATCACCGGATAACATGATTTTGTCTGTTGTGAGACCTACATGCATAAGTGTCATGTTTGCAGCTACACATGACACATTTGCATTCCCTTCTCCAAAGTATCCAGCCTCCTCTGTTGTACTCACGTGAGTCTATTTATTTATTTATTTATTTGGTCATTTAGCGCCCCTAACCCCGAGGTATCTGGGCGCTCGTTTACAGGTTACAGTACGGTACATGGGGTTTAATTTGACTGCCGACTCCAGCCTTTGCTGTGCCATCTCCCTCTGTGCCAGCCATGCCAATGATGCTGGCCACTTTCTCCTCTAGGGTGTGAAGTCTAATGGCTCCATAGCTCCACCCGCGGTGGCTGCTGTCTATCATCAGATGTTGGCAAGCAGAGTGCACACATGTGCCTTCAAGTCATTCCAATGCTTCCTGCAGTCTTCTGCACCATGCGTCACTGTGCCCTCCCTCACCACCTTGTCTCTGATGTTGTTCCTGATCGTGTTCATTTTTTGTAGGGAAGTCTTACGCTGATGGCACCACACAGCTCCTCAGCATTGAGCACCACCTCCTCTGATAACACCTGCAGCTCCCCCTCACTGAATTCAGGCTTGCAGAACTGCTGTTTTTTTTTTTTGGTACCCTGCCCTTCTCCTTTTCACCTGCCTGCTTTACTGGGACACTGGGCGAGCAACGACAAAGCGAGCATGACCGGTGCAGCTGCCCAATCACTGGTTCCTAATAGCCTGACTCAGCCATCCCAGAGTTCAGAGCTGAAGAGGCCACAAGGTGTTCAAAGATCTGCGTCATCTCATCAACCAACAGCTTCTCGGGTTACATCCCCTGACCTTCTTATCTTCCAGATGTTGAGACCAGTGAACCACCAACTGCATAGTCTCTGACACAGTGGCCTGGGGAGATGACTATCATAGAACTACAATTTTCCTCTAAAGAATTAGTTTGAGACCCATTTGCTCCATTTTATTAACACATTTGGCCACAGAAAAGTGCAGGGGAACCCCCACATCTCCACTTTCCCCCACGTGCAGCTAAATGTGTAGAAAATAGATCACATGCACCTCCACCAAATGGGGCTTGGAATAAATGGACTAGTTCCTACTGGCCTCATGTTGTCACACTTTATCATCCCAACTCCATTTACTGCATCACGTACAAGAGGAGGTACCAATTAAAGGAGAGACACATCGGTCATACAAACCCCACTGAGAAAACTACTGGGCATTCAGCTAATAGATATGAGAACCTGCTTACCACACATGTTCTATGATCCCTTGGGGATCTTAGAAATCCATGCTCTCATGTAGGAACTTGGACTGATGTTAAGACCCTGAAAAAATACTTAGTGCAATGTTTTGGGTGCCTGTCAGTATGAATAGAAATAGATGTGTCCATTTCAATGCACACTTGGTAAAGGAATTCTATTTTGAATTACAAATATCACATACATTGCATTGTCCACCTGCCGTGGCAGTGGAGAGCACAACGGGTTCTTGAAGAATGCGTTAGTCGCGTTGCGCAGCACAGCTAATAGAAGCATGGGCTTGAGCCCTGATGAAGAGCTGGTGGGCCGTTCAATGCACTTTCTGTCATTGCCACCTATCAGAAGGGTTGAGTACTCACCTTTATAGATTATCTAATGCTAACCTAATGCCGGGGATTCATATCTGCTATTAAGTCTTTGCACACGCAGGTAGGAGAAGCACTCCACAGGGTCCAGAAGAGCCCTGTCATTCCATCCGGCTGGGTATAATGTTCTGATTGAAGTCCAGCAGAGGAATAGCGCAATAGCCCCCAGTTGGCTGGGGCCCTTTCAGACACTTCTTGTACATAGACACTGCAAAAAAGGCTAGAGAGATAGCCACCTGGACACACTACAGTGTGGCACCTGAGAATGGAGGGCAGGCTGTTGATAGCAATCTGGAATGCTTGATCAGGAGAGTGCAAACAAGCAATGTGTGCAATGTTGTTACTACATCCAAATGTGGAGCAGCACTTGATATAAAAAGAGAACTATTATGTTCCTGGAAAAG
This sequence comes from Ambystoma mexicanum, assembly GCF_040938575.1. Classification (NCBI taxonomy): domain Eukaryota; kingdom Metazoa; phylum Chordata; class Amphibia; order Caudata; family Ambystomatidae; genus Ambystoma; species Ambystoma mexicanum. Next base: position 45,922,411 of record NC_090925.1, on the reverse strand, counting down.
GCAAAATAGTGCTTCAAAGGATTCCTGGCAGTGTGGTGTGGCCCTTTTGTTAGGGTTTATTCAGGAAGCTGCACAGTGTAAAGAGGGTGTGTGGGAGCGAGGGGCCAGCAGGCCCCTCTCTGCCTCACTTCTCAGTACAAAGCTTGGACCAAGTGCCTCCAGTGGTGGGTTTGCCCCTTGCCCTTATGCAAATGTAACTTTTGGTGACTTTCGTGGAGCTGGGACCACTGAGCAGGACACAGGGCATCCATCTTTTGTGGCCCTTGTGACTCCATCTTGGTGACCAGGCCTCACTGCGATAGTACGAAATGCTTCTGTAAGGATATTTGGCGTGTTACAGCACAGAGTACAGCACTACTGCACAGGTAGCAATTTTTTTTTATGCAGCACCACCACATGGGTGCGGTGCATTGCTAAATGTGTTACCAGATTAATATGGACATATAAGTAAAGACAGGCTATTCAGTCAAAAACGATTTTAACATATAAAATGCAAATCTATTTTTACAGTTAAAAGCACACGTGCACATTCAAAAATGCACACTATTTTTCACCTGAAATGCCTATGGTGCAAGAGACACAATTGAAAATTAATAACTAACATTATTAATAACTAACCTGACTAATAAAACTGCATTTAACATAACCCACTAATAAAAATGTGTCTCCACTGCAGAAATAGGCCTACTCTGAAAGTGAACTTATAAACGCACATTCATTTTTTTTCTTTTTCTCTGCTGCTCTGTCCACATAACTACAGGAAGCCGAGGACTCGAAGGTACAGGAAATCAGTTGGTTACAAATGGTTACTGTAAAAAGGAGCCATTGTGTAGTGAGGGAGGAGATGGCATGATTAATTTCTGATTGGAGCAGCGTCATAGCAAGTATCATGCTAGAGGCAGTGATGAGAGTTTTGCTGGGGGAAGTTTGAAGAGAGGGGGAGGACAGTCAGGATTTGGCAGAGCTGGGAGAAGGACCTGTTTTCCTGGCTGGAGCATTCCTGCTGCAAAAGCTGAGAATTCCAGGCAATAACCCCGGTTTGAGAACGAAAGACGCTTGTTTTCACCGGGGTTAATCTTCAAGGGAGCCAAATTCAGAAAGAGAACAGCTGAAGAAAACTCAGGCTGAACAGATAAGGTAATTACAGAATTGTGGGGGCTGAGTGTGTACGAGAATATTCAGTCAGTGTAGGAAAGGAGATTCCTGTGCTTTAATCACATGTTAATGTTGCAAATTGAGTTCTTGTCTCCGCCACTCTCTTTTCAGTGTATCACAGACAATGCTGTTACTGTGCTATTTTATTTATTTCTGTAAAGAGTGAGATCGTGTTTAAATGCAACTTTTATAATACACAAAAATATTTGAAAGCACACGGGTGGTGTGTTTTATATTTACCAAAACAGTGCTGATGATGTGGGGAGATGTTTAGACAGTGCAATTGTCATTTTCAAGCTAGCTAAACATCAAATTTGGTTGCAGCCGTGTGCACAATGTAATTCAGTATAAGCAATTATAACTAACTGTGTGTGTTGTAGTTTGTCGGAGGTCTATGAGTCGGCAAAAAGGGAGGCCCGGGACATAGTTCACTACCGTATATAAGATAGTGAAAATACCACATGATAGCTCGCTGCCGTAGATAAGACAGAGAGAAATTGCCCATGGTGGCACACTAAAAATGAAAATGTGGTGTTCCTGAAATGCAAGCATGAGGTCTCTCTAGTGATTACACGAAAAATCTAAGCAAAAATAAGGGATTCTGGATATTGGGGCCACAAATAAAACAAGGGAATTATGCTCACCAAAATACCACCAAATACGCATACAACCACGCATACCAAATACGCATGTCTGGGTGCTGAAATAATGCATGTCCACTGTATTATTGTTGTACATGGCCCAATCTGAATACAAGGAGTGATTGTTGCTAAGTTATTTTTCAGCGGTAAGAAAATACCATCAGGCCCCAAATCTCCACAAAATACCCTACACTTCTCTCCCTTTCCCCGCAGCAGCCAGGCTCAGAGCACACGGCCCCCACCCTCATTCCCACTCTGACTGGAAAACTCTGCGGCTCCATTCTCGCACGGAAGCCGGAGGTATTTGCAACAAATAATAAATGTATCACATCAGTCTTCCTCTGAGATCACTGTCCTGCATGTGAACCAGCATGAACTAAGCACATAGCTCGTTCATCTCCACAAACGTGTCCTTGCCCCCGCACCCTCGCCAATGGAAACTTACTGCCATTCTGACCCTGTGTCCCTGCAAGATATTCCTTTCATGTGCCAGACCGCTGGCCATGCTATGAGGCCCACCCAACAGACTCCCAGCTAACATTAGACCCCTGCTGCAGTATATCGTGCCTAATACTAACAAATGCCACATACCTGAGATTCTTGTGAGACTAACCCCACAGTTCAATGAGAGTATTATAGTAGGCAAGACCCTTAAACCTGTGACCTGTATAACCCAAATGTTATAGATAATATAGACACCTGTGTGATTTGTATAGTGACATGATAAACTACTGAGGGTCTTTTGATCAACCATTATTTAGTGCATGCATTATTTAGAATGTATTCATTAGCTTAGATAGTGACCACCCTGCTTCACGGCGACCTGACCTTCACCCATTCGGAGCACAGATATCTGACATCCTTCCTCCCGCTAACCAAGCAACCAACCAGGAGGAAGAGATGATGCTCACACCTAAGACACCACCCTGGCTGACCAATCCGGGTCCAACGTAGCATCATATGTTAGATATGACAATGTGCCTATATAATGTGATGTAACATTGACTTTGTCAGAGCGCTCTCAGAGATCTAGATAAACTTTTCCTTGAACTCTCGCAGGCAGCTCTCTTTTGCCTTATTCCCTGTCTGGGGAGTGTCTGTTTTATTTTCTTGCACGTGTGAGACAGGGTGGGCACAAACATTTGGTGACCCCCTGCAACGTGATTTGGAGGTGCCTCGAGGCCCGCACTGTGCAGCGAGATCCGGGACGCCCCCCAGCAAAACCATCGCCTCTGCTGTCGACGAGCCTATGCGCACTACTAGAAAGGGTCAAGGGTTCCCGGTTGACGAATACCCGACTGAAAAGCTGCTCGCCGGGGCGGGCCACGGCTTGGGTGGGGTGCGGACCCAACTGGGGTCGGACCGCGAACGGTGACCCTTGGATCACCTGACTGAACACATGAGTGCCGGTTGCAAAGGTTACCAAGGAAAGGTAAGGGGGAAATAGGAGGGAACAGGGGAACAGGTGGTAACAGATTATAGGGAAGAGTAGGGCCTGTGTGAGTGATGATGAGGCTTTTCTGATCTGTCCTTTATATGGCCATTAGGTTTTGTGAGAAGTAAAGAGAAGAAGAAAAGAGGTATCCTAACCCGAACGGGGTAGAAGGCGGCGCCGCGTAGCATTGTCTCGTCCAGTGGAGAATAAATAAGTGAAGATAAAGAGAAAATAATAGGAGTCTCGTATATTGAGTAGACTCGGAGTAGTTATTTAGAATATTCTTTTTCCGTGTAAGTGAGAATTCTTGGGAACGAGTAAGAAGGTGTAAGAGGTGGGGAGTGAATGAGGAGAATAGGTGAAATGGGGACGAAGTGGTAACGGGAACAAAGGGGAAAATAAAAGCGCGCAGGTAGTGCATGTTCATGATATGTGTTTTTCATGCTCTGTTTATTTGTTTTCAAGAATATCAAGGTATTGCAATTAATTTATTGATAAAATTGTATACATGCAAAAGTGAACTGTTGAATTTGGAAAGGCAATAATCACATTAGTGACACTGCATACTGACATGAGTTGATAGATATATGTGCACGAAGAAACTATCAGTAATAGAAAGACCCGTAATATATTGTTGATCTAGAATTGATTGATTGATATTTTATTTATATCGCGCTTGTACACAAGTGTTTCAGAGCGCGACAAGGCAAGGGAGGGGAACAGGGGAGAACAAAACAGCGATCTTACTAGGCCCAGTGACATTGAGAACGCGCAAGTGCATGGGAGAGGGGGGAGGGGAAAAGTGCATGAAGGGGGGAGAGGTGGAAAGTGCGAAGCAGAGGAGAAACAGATAAATAACAATAAATAAATAATAAAGGCAACAAACAGTGGTAATGCAGCCAGCAATTTGCAAGTGCTAGGTTTAAGGCAGCAGACAGGGTAGGTCCGATAAGTGCAGGAAGAAAAAGGGGGGCTGTATGGGTACAGATACAGACCCCAGTGCAAGGGGTGGCCGGGAGGCAGTGCGGGAGGGTGACAGGATGAGCAGGTACCTGGGCCCAAAAGACAGAGGGTGGCCAGGTGCACAATGACAAGAGAGAACAGATCAGCAGGGGAGATGGGGAGCGAAGGCAGAAGAGAAGAGGAAGGCCTTGAGGTGCTTCCGGAACCGGAGATGGTTCTCCTCAAGTTTTAGAGTGGCAGGGAGGCTGTTCCAGACAGACAGAGATCTACCCCCAGCTTGTTTCTTAGGAAAACGACTGACCCTGAGTGAGTTGGAGGTAGAGGAGTGAAGAGCTTGAGATGGGAGGTATTTGCGAAGGGATAGCTGAAGGTATTTTGGGCCCAGGCCCCAGAAAGTCTTGTGGACAATGCAGAGGGTTTTGAATTTAATCCTTGCATCCACTGGGAGCCAGTGAAGAGATTTCAGAGCTGGAGAGATACGATCCCAGGGCTTGAGGCCAAGGACAAGTCCCACAGTCCTGTTCTGGATTAGTTGCAGAGGGCGGAGAGTAGAGGCAGGTAGATTTAGAAAGAGGCTGTTACAATAGTCCAAGCTACAGAGAACCAGAGCTTGAGATACCATGAGCTTCTGGGGGAAGGAGAGGAAAGGCAGAGTACCTCTGAGGAGGTGCAGTCGGAAATTTGACTTTTTAGAGACCTCAGAGATGTGGGCGGAGAAGGAAAGGGTGGAGTCAAAGATGACCCAGAGGTTCTTAGCCTCGCAGGTGGGGGTAGGAGGAGGGCCAAGGGAGGCCGCCCAGAGAGTGAGGGGAAAGGATGGTGAAGGTGTGCCGATGAGGAGGCTCTCCGTCTTGCTGGCATTCAGGTAGTTAGGCAATCAGAGATGAGAGAGGGAGAGGAGGTGGCAGAGGGCAGCCTGAAAATTAGTTGAGTGTCATCAGCGTAGCACTGGAAATTTGAGCAGAAAATGGCAATGCAGTGGGCGAGAGTTGCCAGGTATTGGTTGAAAAGCTAGGGCGAGAGGTTAGACCCCTGGGGAACACCACAGGTAGAGAGGAAGATAGATGAAAGGAAGGACCCAAGTTGGACCTGGGAGGGTCGATCAGAGAGGAAAGAGGTCAGCCAGCGCAGAGCCTGATCAGTGATACCCAAGTTTTCACAGAGACGGTTGAGCAGGATGGTATGGTTGACCGTGTCAAAGGCAGAAGAGAGATCGAGGAGGATGAGGACAGAGGGAATGTTAGAGTCAAGGTTGGTGAGCAGATCTTCACGGATGTTTAGGAGGCGTATTACGAAAGCCCCAGCATTTTCAACAGAGTATTGCGTGAAGATATTGGAAACATAGATGTAGAGAGCACCATTATACAATACGGAGACGATTTACTCGTCTGCAGCCCCACAGAAGAAAAGTGCAGAGAAGACTCTATAACACTATTAAACGTGTTGGCTGCTAAGGGGTATAATGTGGACAAAGGAAAATTGCAATACTGCCTGGCTGACGTTGTATACCTCGGACAGCTAATATCAAAAGATGGGAAATGGATACTCCCAGATAGGGCAGCTGCTATACGCAACATGATCATACCTAAAACAGTGAAAGAAATGCAAAAATTCCTCGGTACATGTAATTATTGTCAAGCATGGATCCTTGATTACGCAGCAAATACACGCCCATTGCTACAAGCATTGAAAGAAGCACAGAAGAGTAGGGGCCCAATAAAATGGACACATGACATGATGAAACAGTACTTTAGATTAAAAGACCTCATTGCGGATGCTCCAGTACTCGCGAACCCAGATTTTGAGAGGGATTTTTTCTTGTTTTCACACTGCAATGGAACACTGATGACAGCAGTGCTCACACAGAAAACATCATTAGACACAAACCTTTGGCCTATTACAGCAGAACATTAGATGCAGTGATGCAAGGACACTTCGCGTGCGAACTGTCCCTCGCTGCAGCAGCTTACGCCATTGAAAAAAGCACCACAATTGTGATGAGATGTTCAGTAACACTATATGCAGAACACTCCTTATTTGCAATTCTTGAGAGGTCAAAATCAACATTAACAACACAGAGAGCAACAGCATATGAGATAATAATTTCGAGCCCCAATGTACACGTTGTCAGGTGCAAAACAGTAAACCCAGCAACATTTATTACAGAACCATGCACCACAGAGGACATGCAGGAACACGACTGTGCCACCTATGAAGGGGAGGACGATGACATTCCCAAAGCGAGCGAAAACGCCCTGAAGGAAGGAGAGATATATTTCATAGATGGGTCAGCATCAGTAAATCCTGAAACAGGGGAGAAGCATGTAGTGATGGCTGTAGTACGCATGGAGGAAGATGGCTGTGAAACAATTGTCCAGAAGCGCCTCCCGTCCCATTACTCCGCACAAGCAACAGAATTAACTGCATTGATTGAGGCACTGCATACAGCCAAAGGATGCACAGTAACAATATACTCAGACTTAGCATATGCAACAACCGCAGTCCATTCAGGCCTATCCCGCTGGCGTAGGAGGGGGTTCAGAAGAGCGGATGGCTCACCAGTACAGCACGCAGCACTGTTGACTGAACTGATAGATGCATTAGCAGAACCATTGGTTGTGGTAGTGGTGAAATGCCAAGCCCATCCCAACAACACAGATGCAGTGTCATTGGGAAACACGGCAGCCGAGGCAACAGCGAAGGAGGCCTCGTATTTCAATACAACACCAACAGTAGAGTGCGTTGTAAAATCAGCCATTACAGAGCCATTGGAAGAGGCGTACAGCAACACACCAATAGCGTAGATAATAGAATTACAAAGGAGAGCACCACAGGAGGAGCAAAAGTTGTGGAGCAAACAGGGGTACAGACAATCAGCCACAGACCTAATTTGGAGACAGGAGACCACAGGAAACGTAGTGATGGCAGTAGAATTGCTAGAGGTAGCATACCAACAGCTGCACTTCCCAGCCCACGTAGCAAAACAACATATTCCCGCAGACATCCAGGAACATTGGTTTGTCCCCAATTTACAGGAACATTTGTCAAAATTTGTAGTAGAATGCACAACATGCCAAACATACAATTCAGCAATGACATTGAGAACATTGCATGGCACCCTGCCACGACCAGTAGGACCATTTAGAGAACTACACATAGATTACGCTGACACGGGAGAGCGATGTAATGGAGCAAGATACTTGATTGTGGTGGTATGCCTCTTTTCAAGGTGGGTGGAAGTGGGTCCCTGTCCCCACCCAGATGTGAGGTGTACGGCGAAGTTCCTGGTGTGAGAGGTCTTTTCTCGTTGGGGAATATGTGATGTGATAAGGTCAGACAACGGCACACACTTTGTGAATGACCTTTTCAAGGAAGTGCCGTCAATCTTGGGGGTGAAACACAAACTGTGTTCCATTTATCATCCAATGGCGAATGGAGTGGTGGAAAAGATCAACGGATTACTAAAGAGTAAACTATCAAAATTGTGTAATACGCTGAAAAATAATTGGGTGTATTGCTTACCCCTAGCACTGTTTCAACTCAGAACGCAACTATGCAAGGACCACCATCTGAGCCCCCATGAGATTGTGACTGGGAGGCGAATACACACACCGCTCTCCCCGATTAGGAGAGCATCAGACGCGCACAGAGCTGCCACAGTGCTGGGGGAGGAATTTAAGGAATACCTGACCCAACTGACGCGCGTAGTACGCAGCATAGCGCGACAAATTGCACCACCATTTACTGAGAATGCAGCGACTGATGCTACCGTGCCAGCTGCAGACAGCCCAAGCGGGCCACTGATGCCAGGAGCACAAATCTACGTTAGAAGCTTTGTGAGGAGGTGGAATTCACTGAGGTTCCATGGCCCCTACGAGGTCATTTATAGTACCCCCACCGCAGTTAAAGTTAAGGGACTGAAATATTGGGTGCACCTCTCAGATGTGAGAAAGGCACGCGATAGTGCACTCCCTCAGACTGAACAGGAATGTGCAAGCGGCACCAAGGATGAGGTTCAGACACACTGATAATGTGATTTAAGTAAATAGAACATGTAAAGGACGAAAGTGACGACGCGCCCTCTGGTTAAAATGAACTATGTCCATGTCATTTTTCTCCTTCCACTTTCTTTTCACCACTATCTCTCTCTCTCTCTCTCTCTCTCAATATTGACATGAAATGCTTAAAGCAAAGGACGTAATTAAGATAAAAGTGAACAAAGTGAATAGCAGAAATGAATGAATAATGGAAAAATAAATATGTAGATCTACAACTGTATTTATTGTGGTGACTTAACAACTTTGTATCGCCCCCCCAGGTGGCAAATGGACCAACGCAGCACAATCACCGAAAACACCATTATGTTAGATAGCGATAGGGACACCATTAGGGCTAATAGGTTCAGCAATGTTGAATGTGTTTTGAAATGTGCTGCAGTTTTGTTTTCAGTGATGTTGTTTTGTATAGCCTGGTACTACACCATTCTATCTTTGGTTAATGACATGCACAAGGGGGGGAGTGGGGCTAACTTGATACGAGAAGGGTCCCACTTGATATGGACTGGGGTAAAGACGATGTGGAAAGAAACATATGACATTGATGCTAATGATACAAATGCAATGAAACCTTCAGAACACTCTGCCGCCGATCCAACAAGTGTGTCCTTGTTACATCCCAGTATAAATATAAGTAATGATTATGAATTGAATGTATATGATGGTGACTACTATTGGCCAAGTAACGTAAATAACACAAGCTTGCATGCACAAATAACAGTAGAGCCTACCTCATATTACGCTGCTGCCACTAATGAATACACACATGATGACATATTTAACGGTAATGACACAGCTTGGGCGGGCATGTTCCCAATACACTACCAAATAGTGAAGAGCCACAAGGAGGGAGGGAGAAGGAGGAAGAAGAGGGGGGCAGAAGGGAAAAGATATGACATTTATCATGACCTGGGGTTGGATGAGATAGAAGACCCCCGCCACCCAGATCAATCAAACAAGTGGTATTCGGACATGAGTGCCACGGCAAAGCAGGCGACAAATGAGAGCTGTTACGTTTGTTCGCTCATACCACATGCATCAGGGACACCAAAAATGTTAGTGCCACAAGAAGTGCCCTTGTCGGAGGCCCAGTGTTTGATTCATTTGGTTTTGTGCAGGATAAAAAGCCCCTTCCAAGCGCACACCGTCACAATGGAAAAACTGGAAAATTAGAGAACATGCACAAGCAGACGCCAAGGAGGAATTTGCCTTAAGGAACCATTTCTTGTCATCAAAGGGACGAGATATGCAGAAAATAAATGGCACGAGGAAACTATCGAATGCAAAGCAGAAGCGCTCCGAGGGCTATCCAATGACACCTTCCAATGGATAAAGGAAGTATGTGCCCCCATCTGGTCCCAACATGTCAAAAAGCTAACATGGCTCACAGCCCTGGAACAATACAGAAAGAAGTACCACATGAACTGTGTTTCCATGGGGAAGGAAGAGTGAACATGGGGGAAACAAAGAAAGGCAACAAGACGGTAATTATACCTGACATGAAGAAAGGCACCGCTGCACTCATGGACATGTATTGGGTTTGTGGCAAGCAAGCCTATCTACACCTCCCAACCACATGGAAAGGTACATGTGCCTTAGCCACCCTCCATACAGCACTGATGGTAATACATGAAAGCCATATCCAAGGAATGACGGGAGAATCGGCTGGCATATCGGCAGCAGGGCAATCGGCTGAACCATCGACAGTGCCCGAACTAATGATAATAGATGCTCCATATTACAAACTTTTGTCAGAAGATGAAATAAAGAGAAAACTGTCACGGAGCAAAAGATCCTCCAACTATATCTCATCCGAATCATCGAAACTCCTTGCTGAGATCCCGCAGAAATACAAGCTCTTTTCATCAGCAGAGACATTTTTTGTCTCACTTCTGTGTTCTGCAAGCATGAACAAATGCCAAATGGTTGCAGATAGTGTGCTGGGAGCTCATCCAACTGGCTAATGACACTGAAGAAGGGCTCAACGTTATAAAAATAGAGCTCTGCGCACTGCACCTAATAATAAAGCAAAAAAGATATGTCCTAGATCTTCTCACAGCGATGGATGGTGGTGTTTACCGAAAAATTGGGGGTGTCTGTTGCACGTTCGAGCCAACTGAAGATGCTGATAACGGGACACTCTAACATGTGATAACAGCAGTACACAATCTAGGAGAGAGGATGAGAACTGAAGGAGGCGCTGAAGAAAGCACATGGTTCGAAAATCTGTTCAGCTGGATACCATCATAGGTAAACGTGGCAATGAAAATACTCATCCAGATCATCGTCTTTGTGCTCCTATTCTTCTGTGTGTGCCAACTGGGACTCTGGTGTTGTGAGAAAAGCATGCCTACCTCAGCTATGATGATGGTAACAATGGGCCGACCGACAACGGTAGCTACCATGATAGATACACAAATACAAACAGGGAAATACACCACACCGCAGTACAGGGTGACAGCCATTTACAGGCAATATGGGGACAGGGTTAATAATTTGCATCAAACAACAATAAAGGAACCAACAAAGCTGCAATGGTACAGAGAGGTATGGGTGGACTTAGATGGAGATGGTGGGATCTGCTTAATGTGTACACCAGACGAATATGCCAGAAGAGGAAATAGCCTAAGAAGTGTGTGCAGGGCGTGGATGTCAATAAAAGCCCCCCCTCCCCCAGCGTGGGACGAAGCAGTAGCGGAGGCTGCGTACTACTGAAGGGAGAATGAAAAGAATAAAAAATAAAATATTTGTTACTTTAGATGTAATGAAAGGGGGGAATGCGTGGGAGCGAGGGGCCAGCAGGCCCCTCTCTGCCTCACTTCTCAGTACAAAGCTTGGACCAAGTGCCTCCAGTGGTGGGTTTGCCCCTTGCCCTTATGAGGATTTAACTTTCGTTGACTTTCGTGTAGCTGGGACCACTGAGCAGGACACAGGGCATCCATATTTTGTGCCCCCTTTCGACTCCATCTTGGTGACCAGGCCCCACTGCAATAGTACGAAATGCTTCTCTCCCTTTCCCCGCAGCAGCCAGGCTCAGAGCACACGGCCCCCCACCCTTGTTCCCACTCTGACTGGAAAACTCTGCGGCTCCATTGTCACGCTGAAGCCGGGGGTATTTGCAACAACTAATAAATGTATCACATCAGTCTTCCTCTGAGATCACTGTCCTGCATATGAACCAGCATGAACTAAGCACATTATTTAGTGCATGCATTATTTAGAATGCATTAATTAGCTTAGATAGAGACCACCCTGCTTAATGGCGACTTGACCTTCACCCATTCGGAGCACAGATATCTGACGTCCATCCTCCCGCCAACCGAGCAACCAACCAGGAGGAAGAGATGATGCCACACCTAAGACACCACCACCCTGGCTGACCAATCCGGGTCCAACGTAGCATCATATGTTAAATATGACAATGTGCCTATATAATGTGATGTAACATTGACTTTGTCAGAGCGATCTCAGAGATCTAGATAAACTTTTCCTTGAACTCTCGCAGCCAGCTTTCTTTTGCCTTATTCCCTGTCAGGGGAGTGTCTGTTTTATTTTCTTGCTCGTGTGAGACAGGGAGGGCACAAACAAAGGTCAGGCTTTAGCTTCTTGTCATGCCCTTCCCACTTAGATGCCAGATGAGAATTAAGCCAAGGCTGTGGCTGCAATTGAATGCCCTTAGACTGCAGCACTACTCATTCATTATCCTGTCCCTGTCACAGTTACTAAAGGTCTTCTATATGTAATAACTCGATTTACTCTGAATAATAAGACAGTGACAGAAAGGGTTTGAACAGATGGACCTCGTTCATGGAGTATCACTTGTATGGACCAGATGACTTCTCTTGCTCACTTATCTCTCTCTCTCTCTCTCTCTCTCTCTCTCTCTCTCTCTCTCTCTCTCTCTGTCTCTCTCTCTCTCTCTCGCCCCCCCTCTCCCTCTCCCTCTCTCTCGCTCCTGGGAATGATCCCATAACATTTTGGAATTTACCTGCAGTATCTGGTCACTAGTTAGGGTAGAGTAGAGCAGCTGAGTTAGACGGATCAGAGTTTAGATACATTCTGGAGAATGCGTGGTTCTGGAGGAACAGCTGCTCGTTGCCTTGTTCTGCCTGTTAGGTCACGTCAACATTTGACAACTGCTCCCGAAGTGCAGGGATCCAGTTGTCACAGCAGAAGCAATGTCTCTGAGAAGCTGGCTGGATGCCTGTGCTCGTCTATGGGATGGGGCAAATACTGTCCTTGCAGATAAAAAAGATTTCCAATGTACATCAGAAAGTAGCGCACAAGAGCCAGCTCGGCCTCTACATCAGACAAAGAAGATTTGAAAAGGGGTGGCACTAGTAGGCATCCTTTTTTCCTCCCAAGTTTGGATTTTATGAAACCTACACAAGTCATCTCTTAGTCAATATATTGGTATTGGTATAAAGACCTGTTAGGCAGAAACCTGTGCAGTTCCCTCTGGGACCACTGCAAAAGATTTAAGACTACAGGTGTTTGGCAGTAAACCCACTTGGTAGCAGTCTGTACTACCCAGATTTACCTGGTAGCTGTGGCTGAGCAGTCAGACTTCCCTTAAGAAGAGTTAGGCAGTATATAGTGCATACATAATAGGTACAGATGCACAGTAGTACAAGCAAACACTGACCAGAGCTAGGTGTAAAAGTATATAATTATTTATTTAAAAGACACACTCATAAATTACACTAGCACAGAAAAGGTAAGTAAGTCAAAACACAGTCACTATTACTTATATGTACATCCCTAGATATTTGTTGGACAAGTCTAAGTTAACACCACTTATTTCCAAACAGAGGTGAGCGCTTAACGTTAGATGGCACTCCAACAAGTTAGTTAAAAAGGGAGGGAAAAGGCAGAAGTAATGAAAACAGCAAAGTAAAACACTTTTCAGAGATTCACAGTAAGTTTAGAAAGGCAGTCTATTGTGGAGCAAGGAAGTTCGGTTGCTAGGCCCACTTTAGGGAGAGCCAGGCGAAAATGTGTCCAAGATCACACAATGTCACAAGTCTTTACAGGTGAGTAGAAAAGGTTTTTACTAAGTTTAGAAAAGTTTAGTTAGGGTGTCCCAGGCTTACCCAGGTTCGAGAGCCGAGGGCTAAATCTACCTCGTACAATCGGTGGCAAGGGAAGCCGGGCGGAACACGGTACCTTTAAAAATGGAAAAGATCCTCCAGCGGTGGCAGTTGTTCCTGGTAGTGGGTGCAAGTCACGGCGTCGTCCAGAGGAAGAGAAGATCTCGACGTGGAGGAAAGCTGAAGGTCGTTGCACTACCAGGGAAGAAACCAGACGTGGATTATTCCGGTTAAAAGGATGTTACCCCTCTTTCGTGGTTGAGGTTAAAAGTGGCATCCCGGTTGCTGGGGTGCTTGGCACAGGCAAGGCGGCCACGAGATGCTTCAGGGAGGCGAAAAGAAGGCAGAAACTGGTTGTCCCCACCAGTCAAGGGAAGAAGACTCTCCCGGCTGGAGATCTCCTCTGTCGTTGGGAAAAGTGGTGAGACAGTTCCGCAGGGCTCCACCGGTGGTGTCGTCTTGGCAGGTCAGCTCGGCTTCTCCCTCTTCGGCTTCTTAGGTCCTGTGGCGACTTCTGAAGAACCAGTCCCAAAAACCCTGCTTTTATGCAGCAAACCCCCATTCATACAGCCTAGCTTTCACTCAAACAGGCTAAGTGGTGAGCGGGGCGGCTCACCACTTGGACCAATCACACCAGAGTGCGACATGAGTTGGCAAGGCAACTCAGTCCAGGGTGCCTAAACCCCCTCCCACACTCCCCGTGGTACCCAGACAGAATGGCACCACTTTGGAGGGCTTCTGTGCAGAAGCCCGCCAAAAGTGGAACAAAGGCTCAACTCGAGTTCAGGGTTACTGAAGTGAACCTAGACGCCATTTTGGTGGCGAGTTCTGGCAAAAAATCCCAACCGGTGAATTTATATTAAATAAATAAACCGGCGGTATCTTTAACATTGCACCAAAAAGTGGTGCATTAAAATCAATGGGAAATCCCATTGGGAAATATTCCGGTGGAATATTTCCGTGGAATCCACTGCCACCAGCCAGAAACTCGGCGAGGGGGGACAGGACAGTACCCACGCGACAACAAACCCGGGTGCAATCTAATAGTACTTCCACAGTATGATGGTTTGTACTGGTTAAGTTCCTAAGTTAAGACTAATAAAGTCAATGGTAACTTTACAGACCCAGGGAGACAGTAGTCAGTCCCAGGGTGTGGAGTATATGTTTGGGGGTCACTATGACACCCCTGTGTTACTGCACTGAGGGTGCTGTGTAACACACATTCAAAAACCAATGATAGCCTATGCGGAAAAAATACCCCATAGCCCATAAACACATAGAAAGTCACAGAAACACTCTCAAGTCATGTCCAAGAGTGAGGGTAAAAGAGTCTCAATCTTGGCAGGAGAAAAAAATAAACCCCAAAAATCCAGCAAAGCTGCTGGGGGACTCACTAGGTTAGGAAATTCAGCCTAAACAGAGAATTCTCCCTAACAAGACCAATCAACATGTTTAACAGTCCCAGATCAATCACTCAATTAATCTGCTTCAGCAACAGAATCAGAAGGGTTTGGTCTATGGGATTGAAGGCTGAAGGGTAATCCAGTAATATGATGCAAAAAGGGGAGACAATTCTTGGATATCATAGACACATGTTGATGATGATGAGTGTGTCCAGTGCTTGAGCTCAGTCCCAAGTGTCTGCTCGGTTCAGTGGGCACGGTGTTGATGGTGCCTCTGCAGGCTTAAACCTTTCCATGTATGCCTTATATATTGCTGTTGGATGTGTGGTCCTACTGTATAGGGCTTGATTGCTGCTGCCTTTGGAGAAGGGGAGGATATAAGTAACAACAATAAAACAGGAAGGAGTGAGATGTTCAGGCGAGGTCAGAGGAGGAGATGGCAGACCAAGACACCAGCGGAGGAAGGGAGGTGTGGGAGGAGGGAGGTGTGGGAGGTGTGGGAGGAGGGTGGAGGTAATGTCTAGGAAAGGTGAGAAGTTGGCTGGTGGGAGAAAGTAGTAGTGTGTTGTGAATGTGAGTGCAGGATGTCTGAGAGTGATTGTGGAGGATCAGGGTGTGAGGATCAGGGTGTGAGTGAAGGAGTGACTAAGTGATTGAAATGAGAGTGATTGAGCAGTTGTCTGGTAGGAGGAGTTGTGGTGTGGAGACAGGAGCATTGGTGTGCTGCGAGGAGTAGCTTTATTTTGGAGAGGTCAGAGGTCAGAGCTGTAGGAAGTCAGGTCAAAGGTCGGCGGTGGACCAAAGAGAAAGGAATTATTATTATTTTGTGCACTTCTGCTCGGCTGGGATTGGATGGAGGAAGAGAGACGCTGATCGTACTTCACATCCAGTGACAGCGTGATAGACCTTGGTTGATGGGCTTGGTAATTATGGGTCTAGTAGCAAGCTCCATAACTGGAACTGAAGACCAAGTCTGTCACCACTGGCTGCGGTGCCACACAGGGTTGTTGCGGTTTTTGTATCAGGTGTTTGCAGATGATTCAAACATAAAACACCCTCTTTTTCAAATTCAGAAATGTTTCAACCATGCAAGTCGCTTAATACCGTAGCAGGATACTCCATTGAGCTCCATCTCACTGTGTAGCAACTTTAATGTTTTACTTTGCCATAGTGTGCTGTAGATTTTGTGTTCTCAACAGTTGGCTACTAGTTCTGCACTTGCTGGCACAATATTTTGGCCATGTCTCAAGCTATCTTGCTACACTGAAGCTGGGCTGATTCTGGACACACACAAGGCTTTGCGGCCACTGGTGGACATCACCAGATCACAGCTGTCCTGTTAATTGGTGCATTCTACTTCTATACAAACATGTGTTTCATTTCGGAAATTGACAAGAATTTCAGTGTTAATGAGCAAAAACATTTCACTCGCCCAGTTCAGCAGCTGTGCCAGATTTGCCGTTTCCCACCGTGGGGACCATGTCTCAGGATCCCCGAGCTGATGTGAAACTTCTGCTGCATTATATAAGGGGTCCAAAAGAAAGGGAACTGGGAGAAAGGTGCCTTGGCTGTGTCGTGTTCATTTCTCTCTCACTGTGGTCCCCACATTCCTGTGTGGAGTGGCATGACCAGTGCTATGTTCTCTGTTCAGGAGCTGGTTGCTGTTAACTGAAGTCCGAAGTTCTCGACCACAACTCTGTCACACCTGTAGTACAGTTTTACCAAGCTAAAAGGATTTTAGGAATCTGCAGGCGGCTTGCTTCCATGCTGCCCCACAGGTAAGGAGCGCTCTACATCAGGAGTATTGTTGTGTTATTGTGTTTGTGGGGTGTTTTATGCAAAATTAAGAAACACAGAAAACTGGAAGAATTAAAAGATCTTTAGTATAAGTACCCTGTCCCTTTCCCTCTTCAATAGATAACTATTCCTTCAACTTCCTCGTGCACACCTGACATATAGAACTATTTGGTATGAAATATTCAAAGCAATCACACTGCTGTGAGGCATGCTTTATTTATCCATAGGGCACGCGCAGTCAGCCTTATAGTTTTAGTCATATACACTGGCTCAGTGCCTGCTTTACTCACAGTGCTGTCTGCATACCGCATGGCAATATGGACATAGACCCAGCGTGGGAATGTCATGCATTGCGTTGAAAGAGTGAAGCACGAAGCAGGAGTGATATCACCATAGTCGAGTGTCCAAGGGAGACTGGATCTAAAAGTAAAAGCAAGGAGTGGACACTGTTGTCACAGTACACCAGGAAGCCGAGGGCAGTAGTACATGTGAGCACGTGTGTCACAATACACCAGGAAGCCGAGGGCAGTAGTGGATGTGAGTACATGTACAACATAAGCCAGACAGGAGATGAACTACAGATGTAGGGAAGAAAGGTCAAAAGGAAACAGGCATTGGCAAAGCCAACGTTTGCGCTTTCTTTATAGGCACAGAGTCACGGTGGTTGTCAGGCATTACCTTTGTCTGCCGAAGTACTCACGCCGTTTGGAGGGTTACTTGCATCGTCACCATCGATTGCCATCAACCAGGTGCTGCCATTTACTCACCACATTTCTGTGTGTTCTTATCCAATGCGCTGTCACTCACATCAGCACCAGAGATTGCATTCCAGTGCAAAGTCACTTTGCACTGCAAAAGTACTCTCAGCACCAGTGATTGAGAAAAGGGCCAGATTCATGGAACATTTTGCGCGGCGCAAACTGATGCACTGGTGAAAAGGCACTTTGCACTGCTAACAAACAACCCGATTCACAGAGCGGTGCAAAGGTTACTTTTGCAGTGCAAAGTGACTTTGCTCTGCAAAAATACACTTTCCACTGCTCTATGAATCAGGGTGTTTGTTGGCAGTGAAATGTCACTTTGGACCACGCTAAAGGTTTTATGAACCAGGCCACAAATGTCCACATCCTCATCCTTGAACAAACAGAGGCCAATAGGCAGGAGTCTTCTCCTGAAATGCAGGAGCCGGTCAATGTGAACTTTCTTCAAAAGAGACACTCACTTTTCCAAGGTGCAAAGGAGCTGAGCGAGGAAATTAAGAAACTGTAAGTGCCAAGAACGAGTATGCTCGTCCGTTTTGCATAGACATGCACAATAGCCTGGAGTTTATAGATGCAGAGAAGGTCGAGGAGAGAGAGGGCAAATGATTGAAAAGGTTGTCCAGTCTAAGCAAAATGCATGTCATACAGTTTTCCTACGTCACGCAACATCGACCACAAAATGGAAAAGGTCTGTCATGCTCACCACTACCCAGACCCTACTTTCCACATGTTTTCTGGGAGCAGTGGCTGATTGGCTGGAAGTGCTGAATAAGAGCCCCAGTGGGTTGGTTACATTTAAGGGCTTCTAAATAGTGGCTGCCTGTGGGTGAGACCTCTCTATGAATAGTAGTATGCAGCTAATTAAGCTAATGCAGCTAATTAAGTTTGCAAGAAATCTGTATGTGTGCTTTTCTTCTTGGCCTCTTAAAACTAATGGCAGCTAAAAAACGACACACAACGTTGCAGAGCTAAAACCTTTAGTATGCAAACCTTGTTTTTGGTTTTCAAGACAACATGTACCTTTTACTCTGGCAGCAGAACTCTGGCAGCAGAGCTGAGGTTTAGCATACAGTAATATGGAAGAACAGCAGGTAAAGACATCAGAGCAGAGGTCTAGCCTACAGTAATATGTAAGAACAGCAGGTGAAGACAGCAGAACTGAGGTTTAGCCTATAGTAATATAGAAGAGCATCAGGTGAAGCCAGCAGAACTGACGTCTAGCCTTCAGTCACATGGAAGAGCAGCAGGTGAAGGCAGCAGAACTGAGGTCGAGCCTACAGTCACATGGAAGAGCAGCAGGTGAAGGCAGCAGGACAGAGGTCGAGCCTACAGTCACATGGAAGAGCAGCAGGTGAAGGCAGCAGAACTGAGGTCTAGCCTACAGATGTATGGAAGAGCAGCAGGTGATGGCAGCAGAACTGAGGTCTAGCCTACAGATGTATAGAAGAGCAGCAGGTGATGGCAGCAGAACTGTGGTCTAGCCTACAGATGTATGGAAGAGCAGCAGGTGATGGCAGAAGAACTGAGTTCTAACCTACAGTTATATGGAAGAGCAGCGGTTGAAGGCAGCAGAACTGAGGTCTAGCCTAGAGATGTATGGAAGATCAGCAGGTGATGGCAGCAGAACTGAGGTCTAGCCTACAGTTATATGGAAGAGCAGCAGGTGAAGGCAGCAGAACTGAGGACTAGTCTACAGATATATGGAAGAGCAGCAGGTGAAGGCAGCAGAACTGAGGTCTAGCCTACAGATATATGGACGAGCAGCAGGTGATAACAGCAGTACTGAGGTCTAGCCTACAGCTATATGGAAGAGCAGCAGGTGATGGCAGCAGTACTGAGGTCTAGCCTACAGATATATGGAAGAGCAGCAGGTGAAGGCAGCAGGACAGAGGTCAAGCCTTCAGATAGATGGAAGAGCAGCAGGCGAAGGCAGCAGGACTGAGATCTAGTCTACAGTTATATGGAAGAGCAGCGGGTGAAGGCAGCAGGACTGAGGTCTAGCCTACAGTTATGTGGAAGAGCAGCAGGTGAAGGCAGCAGAACTGAGGTCTATCCTACAGATATATGGAAGAGCAGCAGGTGAAGGCAGCAAGACAGAGGTCGAACCTAGAGTTATATGGAAGCGCAGCAGGTGAAGGCAGCAGAACTGTGGTCTAGCCTACAGTTATATGGAAGAGCAGCGGGTGAAGGCAGCAGGACTGAGGTCTAGCCTACAGTTATATGGAAGAGCAGCGGGTGAAGGCAGCAGGACTGAGGTCTAGCCTACAGATATATGGAAGAACAGCAGGTGATGGCAGCAGAACTGAGGTCTAGCCTATAGATGTATGGAAGAGCAGCGGTTGAAGGCAGCAGAACTGAGGTCTAGCCTAGAGATGTATGGAAGAGCAGCAGGTGATGGCAGCAGAACTGAGGTCTAGCCTACAGTTATATGGAAGAGCAGCAGGTGAAGGCAGCAGAACTGAGGTCTAGTCTACAGATATATGGAAGAGCAGCAGAACTGAGGTCTAGCCTACAGATATATGGAAGAGCAACAGGTGATGGCAGCAGAACTGAGGTCTAGCCTACAGATATATGGAAGAGCAGCAGGTGACAGCAGCAGAACTGAGGTCTAGCCTACAGTTATATGGAAGAGCAGCGGGTGAAGGCAGCAGGACTGAGGTCTAGCCTACAGATATATGGAAGAACAGCAGGTGATGGCAGAAGAACTGAGGTCTAACCTACAGTTATATGGAAGAGCAGCGGTTGAAGGCAGCAGAACTGAGGTCTAGCCTAGAGATGTATGGAAGAGCAGCAGGTGATGGCAGCAGAACTGAGGTCTAGCCTACAGTTATATGGAAGAGCAGCAGGTGAAGGCAGCAGAACTGAGGTCTAGTCTACAGATATATGGAAGAGCAGCAGAACTGAGGTCTAGCCTACAGATATATGGAAGAGCAACAGGTGATGGCAGCAGAACTGAGGTCTAGCCTACAGATATATGGAAGAGCAGCAGGTGACGGCAGCAGAACTGAGGTCTAGTCTACAGTTATATGGAAGAGCAGCGGGTGAAGGCAGCAGGACATAGGTCTTGCCTACAGTTATATGGAAGAGCAGCAGGTGAAGGCAGCAGAACTGAGGTCTCGCCTACAGTTATATGGAAGAGCAGCAGGTGAAGGCAGCAGGACAGAGGTTGAGCCTACAGTTATATGGAAGAGCAGCAGGTGAAGGCAGCAGAACTGAGGTCTCGCCTACAGTTATATGGAAGAGCAGCAGGTGAAGGCAGCAGAGCTGAGGTCTAGCCTACAGATATATGGAAGAGCAGCAGGTGATGGCAGCAGTACTGAGGTCTAGCCTACAGATACATGGAAGAGCAGCAGGTGAAGGCAGCAGGACAGAGGTTGAGCCTTCAGATATATGGAAGAGCAGCAGGTGAAGGCAGCAGGACTGAGGTCTATCCTACAGATATATGGAAGAGCAGCAGGTGAAGGCAGCAGGGCAGAGGTCGAACCTAGAGTTATATGGAAGAGCAGCAGGTGAAGGCAGCAGAACTGAGGTCTAGCATACAGTTATATGGAAGAGCATCAGGTGAAGGAAGCAGAGCTGAGGTCTAGCCTACAGTTATATGGAAGAGCAGCAGGTGAAGGCAGCAGAGCTGAGGTCTAGCCTACAGTTATATGGAAGAGCAGCAGGCGAAGGCAGCAGAACTGAAGTCTCGCCTACAGATACATGGAAGAGCAGCAGGTGAAGACAAAGCAGTGCTTGCTGAGCAAGGACAAGGAGGACACAAAGGTTAACCTTATTGTGCACTAAGGGAAAAAGCCAGGCTTGGTGGAAACACTAATAATCTGCACAGTGTTACTTTTTGTGTAGCTGTGCAATGATAAAAGAGAGGTAGGGAGGGATGGAGGGACGGAGGGAGCAAGGGAGAGAGGGATGGAGGGAGGGGGGAGGAGAGAGAGAGAAAGAGAGAGAGAGAGAGAGATATTTGTCTCTATACCTTCATTGTTCATCACTCATGTACATCTCTTTTAGCAATATATGTCACTGTCACCATGTCTACCCAATCGCCTTCTATGTACCTTGTAAATATCTTGCATGTACTTTGTAAGCATTTTGTGATATTATTGTATTGTTCTCGTTTATGCTTACTATGTAACTGTAAATTCAAGAAATGCGCCCAGATGCCTTTGGGCCAGGTGCGCTATATAAATAAATAAAATACAAAATACAAAATGTGCACATTTGCAGCTAAAGACATAAAGCCCCCTCATTATTTCCAAATGCTATTTTTGCTCGCATGCAGTTGCTCTCTATTCCCCTGAGTGCTTCCCCAGCCCCTCCACCCCTTACAAGGGATTTGGATGTCAGTGTTGGCTATCAGGAATCTCAGTGGCAAATACAGTTATCATAACACTGGTGGTACCACCTGCCATTGCAACGGTCTGTAGCTGACATACATGTGGGGGTCTGCTTATTGTGTCAGAACTTCCTATTTTAGAAACATCTTAAAATCGAAAAATCTCCTGAAATTGCCTCGATTGATAGCACAGAAGCAGACCTGGCTCAACCCCTGTGCCGGGCGGATGGGTGGGTTTGGTCAGATTTCACTATCACCAGCACATACCAGATTGCTATCCCAACCTTCTATTCTAACTTCCTATTTTTTTTAAAGTAGCGAAATCAGCAATCTCCCAAAATCCCATATAATGCTAGCACAGGCCCTGACCCCGCCATGTGCAGAGCGAATTGGTGGGGTTGGTCAATTTTCACCATCGCCAGTACACCCGAGACTGGTATGCTGAACTTGGGCCAGAATTTCAGCCCACCAACTGTTATGGGTCTGGAGCCAACCCTGAATATAGAAACACAGTAACACAAATTGCAGGGCCTGTGGTAGCAGCCCTGTAGTTATAGTTAAGTTGTTGAATCCATAGAAAGAGCAATTTTTGTGCAGCTTATTGCTTCACCCAACCTGGATGAATCATCACCAAACTTTGCAAAGAAAGTCTATGGCCGAACAGAATTATTCTGCGAAGTTCGGTGTGGTTTTGTCAAGGGGGGGCCAAGTTATAGGGGAGGTGGTCCCAGAATGTGTGGAAATTCTCATAGCCGCAATGGAAAATAAATGTTGCTCATGCCTACATCCCAAACCGCTGGATGGATTGTCACCAAATTTGCTCCAGGACTGGTGGTTTGGCCCCAAAAGTGTGAATTTGTAAATGTGGGGCAAAACCACCAGTAGTTTAAAAAATAAATGTAAAAAATGTCAAAAAAGTAAGTAAAAAACAAAATAGTGATATCTGGGGCTGGTCTGCGGACCCCTTCCCTATTATTTCTGCGGACACCCCCCTGGAACAATCAGGGGGCGGTATGATGTCCACGGACATCGGAGGAGCCCACTTATTAGATGGTGTAAACCATGAGGTGTCATATTTTTGGAAACGGTCACCATGTTCGATCCGCAGACTGTCGACGGTGTCCGCCGACAACGCAGTGGGGATAAAGTCAGGAAAACACTTTTGTGTTATTTGGTGGTCAAAAGAGGCACTGGAAAGGGTGGGGTGTATAATAAAGAAATTTCACTTCAAACACGAGAGCTCATTACTTGAGAAATGTATTTTCAGACTTTGTATTGAGCGATGAAGACTTATGTTGGTCACGTATGATTATGGGAGACAAAACTATGTGGTTGGTGGCCACCTACAAAATTCTGCAACACATAGAAAAGTCTCTCTCCTCAGTAAACCAGCCAGTGGACGCCTAAGGCGCACAGACAACAAACTTAATTGTCTGAACTTTTTTCACTTTTTCTCAAGATTTACTTTTTTACGATGCTAAAGACTTCAGAGATAGAATAATCAACTTGCAAATTCTTTTGTAAAAATCTAATTTGATTAATATACAAATAAAATAAAAAAAATAAAATAAAAAATAAAGGTAATATTGGGCTGTTTTTAAAGGTGAAAAGAGGGCGTGCAGGTGTCGCGATAGTCTGAGAACTCTGCAGTAGTCCACAGATAGAGCTGTAAACGAACAGTTTGGAAAACACAATTGGGGTTATTTGATGACTGAAATAGGCCGTGGAAAGGGTAAGGGAGTGGAATTGAGATGATATATAGCATTTTTATAGGTAAAAAATAGGTTTGCAGATACCGCAGAGACTGCAGCCAATTTTAGTGTTCGCATTCATCATTTCAATTGCAGGGGGTTCAGGGCAAGATGTGTTATTTGAAGGTGTATTGTATACTATGGTTTAATTATATTGTGATGGTAGTGGCCATTGGCCATGCCCCAAGAATGTGGGCACTGGCCACACACACTATAGTAATATGTGTATAGTAATTAATGTACTGTGGAAGGAGTATACAGTATTTGTAATATGGTGGAATGATATATTTGAAGTGTATGTGGTATCTATGATTGTAGTACAATTGAGGATAGTGCTTATGTTTTTATACTTGATATGGTTACTTAGTTGCATACAATAATAAAATTGACATTGCTGGTTCCTTTTCTGTGACAAAGTAAAATGTATAATGTGTTAAGTATGATAGATTTAAAGCATTATTTGCATACAATTTTACATATACATTGACTTTTTTGACCCTCTTAAGCAGTACATTTTATGTACTATGTTTGGTACAAAATTAGAGTGTTCTACCCTGTTGTTGTATTAACATTAAATAATCATTGGGTCATTGGGGAAAAAATCCATAGAGGATTACAAAAACCCTATTCTAATTATCTGAGTGTACGTGTGATAATATGTTTGTTCGAAGTGTGGGAATGTTTAAAGTAGTTAGATACCTGTTGGTGTATTCTAACTATATTGGGGGTTAGCAAACATTTTGTAGTAACAAGAACTGTGATGGCGTATGTCAAGTGTATTGCAATGTTGCAATGAAGGGTATGTTCTGAAGTAGCTAGATACCTGTTGGTGTATTCTAACTATCTTGACTTTTAAAAGTAGTATTGAAGTGTTTATTGTGCTACAGTTTAGTGTGTACATTTGGGTTGAAGGAATATTAAGTAGGCATGGGTTAGATTTGCTTGTAGCCTGTGTTTTGGAGTAACGGTGGTGTTGTTATATTCAAACCAAGCACTTATTTTTCTTGACATATGCAGTAAAGTGACCTGAAGTGGTTGTGGCACCAGTGTGCTATATTACGCCTACTGCTTTGATGTTGTTCTTGCGAAGAGATACATGGCTGTGTGTACAGCTAGTGAGCTTATAGTTATTGTTGGTACCATATGCATTGTGCTTTAGCAGCATTGGTATGACATATAGACTATGTGAGTTTTTTATTTGTTTGCTCAACCATTGTCTGATTTACAAAAAGTGCATAATATGCCATGATTTGCATTCTGCAGAAGCTGGTGAAATGGAATGCATTCACAATTTGGTATAGATACATACACAAATCGTTCATTAGGGATGTGCTCTTGTGAAACATTGTTGCAGAGACTGCATGCATGTTTCCATGTGTATGACATCTGGAAGATTTCATTGATAGGGATGTTTTTGGTTTGCAGTACTTGTAGTAAGTACATTAGGAATTCGAGTGGATCTTTCTGTGTTTGTATGGTACATTTTACCATTCCTGCACATTAGTCCAATTCTTCGTATACCTGAGGCACTGTAAGTGTTGTCAGGATTATTTGTGGCATGCATTTTGTTACACTCACCTGGTATCCACGGGGATGCTACCCAGCTGTGGGGACTCTGGTATTCTTCTCAGCAGCTCCCAGTTATGATCAGCGGAGAAGTTCTGCCTGGAATACAGATGGGCAATGTTCAAGACTGGGCAACTGGGGTAAGAGCCTCCCAACACCCTGTATGCCCGCAGCTCGCCCCCAGAACTTTCCTCACCTTGTTATGGGTTTTGGCGTGCTCTCCGCCTTGTTGGCAGGGGTGCATTGTCCTTTGTGGGCAAGTGCGATCTAGTTACTTCACTGATGCCGGCCCTTTTGAGTCTTTCAGGTAGGTCTTATTACTGATATGCTTGTATGCCTTTCTTTGGTTTAAATAATGTCTTTTCTCTTTCCTTAGGTGTGCAGAAGTTCACTGTGGAACATTGGCTGAATTGGGAGTCTCCGGTAAATGATGGTGCATCGACAGCGCCCTGATGTGGTAAGCAGGCGCTATGCGCAGCGCTATGATGCCTTGCCTTTTGCTAACCTGTTGCCTTTTCGTTCCCTTAGATTGCGGTGCTCACTCGGAGCAAGAAGTCCCAAGGCGATGCTGGTCGATGGGCGACTCGTGAGGTAAGCTTCCGGCACGATTGTAAAATGTCAAATGTCCTGTTTTTCCCTTTTTTGCAGATCCGTCGGTCCGGGAGGCTCGCTGATCCTTGGATGCTGTTTGCAGGAGCTGAGGGAAGCTAGCGATGGAATTACAGGTAAGCTGCTGCTATTAACGATGTCCTTTTGTTTTTCAGATGCTGTTCTTCCGAGGTTCGCAGGTACAGCTGAACACGATGAGCGTCACGCTGCAGGATTGCAAAGTAACGCGAAGCGTGTCATTCAAGTCGGGTGTGGTTTAAATAGCTTCAGAAAAGTAGTCCAGGAAAAGTAGTTCCTAGGCTACCACACCCTGAACACTATACCGCATAGCTTGGTTCCAAAGAAACCAAGCTAGGTGGGTGCCTCCATGTTGGCTGGCACTGGAAAAAAAGTAGTCCCAAAAACACAAGTCCACACGAAGTATGAGCCTGGCGCCAACGGCGCCAGGACTGGCCCCAAGAGGGCTTCAGCAAAGGATGTCTAAGTTTGTTAGTGACCCGATTCAAGTCCCCTCCTGGCCCATGGGCTGGCCAGGGGGGTTTTAGGATACGGGTCGTGACAGCACTCCCCCCCAAGGCCCCTCTCAAGGTGTTCCCTGTGTCCGGCCCAGGCTTAGTTGGGAAGTTCCAATGGTGTTTTTTGATTAGACATGGTGCATGAATGTTCCCACAAGGTTCCCAGGACCTATCTTGGGGTCCGAATCCTTTCCAATCAACTAGATAGTAAAGCTTGCCCCTTGAGTACTTGGAATCCAAGATGCTTCTGACTTCTAATTCTGGTTCCCCGTCAATAAGTATGGGTTTTGGTGGTGTCTCAATCCGTGTACCAGGCTGCGTGGAATACCGGATGGATTTGTAGGTTAGCTGGTAAATCCAGTTTGACAGTTTGACGGCTGCCGGATTGATAATTTC
This sequence comes from Ambystoma mexicanum, assembly GCF_040938575.1. Lineage (NCBI taxonomy): Eukaryota > Metazoa > Chordata > Amphibia > Caudata > Ambystomatidae > Ambystoma > Ambystoma mexicanum. The sequence continues at coordinate 45,895,941 of NC_090925.1, read as the reverse complement.
TTTGATGGTGTAAGGCCCTAAGTACCTGGGTTGAAAGGTCCGGGTTCCTTTAATGGGTACAAATTTGGCGGCCAGCCAGACCTTGTCTCCTACCTGATAGTCAGGGGCCTTTTTCCGGTGTTGGTCGACAAATTGCTTTTGTTTTGCTTTGGCGTGAGTAAGATGTTCTTTGGCCTTTTTGAAAGCTTGAGTGATGTTGGTGTGAAAAGTTTTTACTCCTCGCATTTCCAAACTGGTTGGGAGATCCAGTTCTGAGGTACGTGGATGTCTACCATAAAGGGTATAAAAGGGTATTTGTCCAGTACTAGAATGTAAGGAATTATTATATGCGTACTCGGCTATCCAAAGTAAATCCTTCCAGTCTCTTAGTTCCAGGTGCAACATGCACCGTAGGTATAGTTCGAGAGTCTGGTTGGTCCTTTCGGTTTGACCGTCCATTTGAGGGTGAGGGCTAGTTGATAGCCGGATGTCAATTTGTTCCACTGCACAACACTTCCTCCAGAAGTTGGAGACGAACTGGCTACCTCGGTCGGAGATCAGGACTGATGGAAAGCCATGTAGTTTTACAATACCATCCAGGAACACTTTGGCTAGCGTAGATGCGTCAGGGAGGCCCTTGAGTGGAATAAAATGTCCCATTTTTTAGAATAAATCCACGACTACGGGGATGGTGGTAAACCCTTGGCTGGGAGGTAGGTCAGTGATGAAGTCAAGGGAAAGAGTGTGCCATGGAGTGGGAGGAATGTCCAAAGGTTGCAGAAGCGCGGATGGTTTTTGTTTTTGCAATTTATTTTGTGCACAGACTCCGCAGGACTGAATATATTGGATGACATCCTTACGCCAGGCAGGCCACCAGAAGTTCTGTTTTACCTTGGCTGGAGTCTTGGTGATTCCAGGGTGCCCTTCGATCAGGGAATTGTGATATCCTGAAATGACTTGTTGTTGTAAGTCCTTGGTGGGTACACACAAATGATCCTTAAAAAAGGGCAAGTGATCTTTAATGGAATATTGTTCTCCTTGCGCTTACCATGCGAGGAAAGCATCTGGGTTCATGGTTCGTTGAATCTTATCTCTCAGTTCTACTTGGGTTAAGGCCGTAGTGAGGCCCAAGAGTTTGTCTTCCGGTATGATGGGGACTGGGTCTGGAGTCGTGTATACCAAGTCATCAGTGCCTGTACGGAGAGAGTGCGTCAGCTTCTCCATTCTTGACCCCTGGTCGAAAAGTGATGACATAGTCATATTCGGCAAAGAAAAGGACCCACCGCAATTGGCGTGAAGACTGGGCTTTAGCTGTTTTAAGGTATTGCAGGTTTTGGTGGTCCATGATAACTTTAATGGTGTGTCTGGCCCCCAGAAGGTAGTGCCGCCAGGTATTAAAGGCGGATTTGATTGCCAAGAGTTCTTTGTCTGTGATGGCATAATTCATCTCCGGAGGTGAGAATTGTTTTGACCAAAAGGCTACTGGATGTAGCTGGCCTGTTTCTGGATCTCTTTGTGAGAGGACAGCTCCCATCGCTATACTGGAAGCGTCTGTTTCCACAATATAAGGAAGATCTGGGCGAGGATGTCGCAGGATTGGCGCGGAGGTGAACCTTTTCTTGAGTTCCTGAAAAGCTTTTTCTGCTTCTTCGGTCCAGGCACATTTTTTGTTATTTTTTCATAGCAATATGGTGATCGGGTGTACGACCTGTGAGAAGTCTGATATGAACCGGCGATAGAAGTTCGCAAAGCCCAACATGCTCTGTACCCCTTTTACTGACGTTTGTGATGGCCATTTCAAAACAGCGTCTGCTTTATGCAGGTCCATTCTGATGCCTCCTGGAGTAAGAATAAAACCCAGAAACTCAACTTCGGTGACGTGAAAGAAACACTTCTCCAGCTTGGCATATAAACGATGTTCCCGGTGCTTGGAGATGACTGAACGGACGTGCTTGATATTATCCTGTTTTGAAGTTCAGTACACCAAGATATCATCTATGTACACTAGGGCGCAGATATCAATGAACTCTCTCAAGACGTCATTCATGAAATACTGAAACGCTGCAGGAGCGTTGCATAACCCAAAGGGCATGACTTGGTATTCGGACAAACCATATTTGGTGCGGAAAGCAGTTTTCCATTCAACACCACATCTGACCCGCACCAGGTGGTATGCTCCTCGAAGGTCCAGTTTGGTGTAAATTTGGGCATCTTTGACCTGGTCCAGCATTTCATGGATGAGCAGCAAGGGGTAACGGTTCTTCAAAGTGATCTGGTTTAATGCGCGGTAGTCAATACAGGTTCTTAAGTCCCCTTCTTTTTTCAGTACAAAGAACAAAGGACTAGCTGCAGGGGACTTAGATGGACAGATGAATCCATTTGTGAGGTACTGGTCTAAATAAGACTTCAGATGAAGGTTCTCGGGTTTCGTGAGAGCATAGATCCTGCCGCAAGGAATTTGAGCACCGGGAACAAGGCCGATCTGGCAGTCATAGGGCCTATGTGGCGGCAGCGTGTTTGCTTGGTCCTTCTGGAATACATCCTGGAAATTGTGGTATTCCTCAGGCAAGGTATTAGTCACTCCCAGGGTTGCCACTTCAGAAGTCATAGAGATACTGAAAGCAGGTTCCTGTTCTTGGTAATAACAGGCTGGGGAGCAGTCGCTGGGGAAGGTTAATTTTCTTGCCCGCCAGTCAATCAAAGGGTTGTGAGTGACTAACCATGGCATCCCTAGTATGAGCCTGAATTGAGGTGCCTTGATGAGATCGAACAAAATAAGTTCCCGATGTCCGTCCTTGCACAGCAAGGTTATCTCGGCTGTGCACTGGGTTACCGGTCCGGAAGCGATTTCTGTCCCATCCACCGAGGTTACCTTGTCTGTAGTCGGCTTGGAACACAGGGGAAGCCCCATCTCTGCAGCCAGGACCTGATCTATATAATTCCCAACTGCTCCGCTGTCGATGTATGCTTCAATGGCATGCATTATTGACGATCGTTGGTTATTAATTAAGATCACCGGTATTGCAAAGTGTGAGGTTGGTGGCTCTTTCCTCTCACTCGACAAACTGACCTATACGTTTGCCGAGCTGGGTAGTTTCCCGACTGACACTCCTTCTCTTTATCTTTTTCCGTGGCCCCGACGATCTTCCTCGGAGGTTTCACTGGGCAGTCCTTGAGGAAATGCCCTGACTTTCCGCAATACAGACATAGTTGTTGCTGTTTCCTTTTATTTCGCTCTTGTTTTGTTAGTGGGGTTCGTACCCCTCCAATTTGCATGGGCTCCACAGTATTTTATTGCACTCGAGTTACACTGTCTCTAGGTCGAACGTACACCGGCCGAGGGTCCATTTTAGAACGGTCTGCTTTTCGGTCTTGCAACCGGTGGTCCAGTTGCACAACCAAGTCTATTAATTCTGAACAATCTCTAGGAGGATTAACCACTTGAGCTAGAATTTCTTTTAATTCGCCTCGTAAGCCCCAATGAAACAACGTGGATCTTTTGTCTTCAGGCCACCTAGCTTCAGCAACCAATCAGTTGAAAGTAGCGATGTACGTTAACAAATCCTGATTCCCCTGTCGGAGGGAAAGTAGTTCATTTTCCACAGCTTGTTCTCTGGTATGGCGAGCAAAACGTTTTTCCATTTCCCTCTGAAATCCCCCAAAGTCATGTAATAAAGGATCATCATGGGACACCAATGGTACCGACCAATCTGCGGTGCTGCCACTTAGGTATGATAAAACAAAGGCTACCCGGGCTTGGTCATTTGGGAATGCTCCCGGCCTGCAAAGAAAATGAAGGCAACACTGATTCATGAAAGCTGCATATTTTTGTGGATCACCAGCAAACCTTTCTGGTGGTGCCAAAGGAACTGTACCTAGTAACACAACTTGTACCGCAGTAGAGACAGTGGATGACACGGTAGGGTTTTGCATCGGTGGGTTGTTACCAGGTAGAGGCATCAGACCCGCTTGTGATTGCAAGACTTGCCTTGCTGATATTGTCGGTACGATCTTTAGTCACCAATAAGTCTCTCCGGAGAGTGATAGTCTCCTGTCGGGTAGAATGAACCTCGGCATGAAGTTCTCCTAAAAATTGGGCCAGTTGGTCTAATTCTGACGTTTCCATGGCAGCTAGGTGGATTAGTTTGGCAGTCTTCGCGTTCTGTTACTCTCACCTGGTATCCACGGGGACGCCACCCAGCTGTGGGGACTCTGGTATCCTTCTCAGTGGCTCCCAGGTATGATCAGCGGAGAAGTTCTGCCTGGAATACAGGTGGGCAATGTTCAAGACTGGGCAACTGAGGTAAGAGCCTCCCAACACCCCGTATGCCCGCAGCCCCCCCCAGAGCTTTCCTCACCTTGTTATGGGTTTTGGCGTGCTCTCCGTCCTGCCTTGTTTGCAGGGGTGCATCGTCCTTTGTGGGCAAGTGCGATCTAGTTACTTCACTGATGCCGGCCCTTTTGAGTCTTTCAGGTAGGTCTTATTATTGTTATGCTTGTATGCCTTTTATTGGTTTAATTAATGTCTTTTCTCTTTCCTTAGGTGCGCGGAAGTTCACTGTGGAACGTAGGCTGAGTTGGGACTCGCCGGTAAATGATGGTGCCTAGAGAGCGCGTTGTTGCGGTAAGTAGGCGCTATGCGCAGCGCTATGATGCCTTGATTTTTGCTAACCTGTTGCCTTTTCGTTCCCTTAGATTGCGGTGCTCACTCGGAGCAAGAAGTCCCAAGGCGATGCTGGTCGATGGGCGACTCGTGAGGTAAGCTTCCGGCACAATTGTAAAATGTCTAATGTCCTGTTTCTCCCTTTTTTGCAGATCCGTCAGTCCGGGAGGCTTGCTGATCCTTGGATGCTGTTTGCGGGAGCTGAGGGCAGCTAGCGATGGAATTACAGGTAAGCTGCTGCTATTAACGATGTCCTTTTGTTTTTCAGATGCTGTTCTTCCGAGGTTCGCAGGTACAGCTGAACATGATGAGCGTCACATTGCAGGATTGCAAATTAACGCGAAGCGTATCATTCAAGTCGGGTGTGGTTTAAATAGCTTCAGAAAAGTAGTCCAGGAAAAGTAGTTCCTAGGCTACCACTCCCTAAACACTACACCAAGCTATGTGGGTGCCTCCATGTTGGCTGACACCGGAAACAAAGTAGTACCAAAAACACAAGTCCTCACGAAGTATGAGCCTGGCGCCAACAGCGCCAGGACTGGCCCCAAGAGGGCTTCAGCAAAGGATGCTTGAGTTTGTTAGAGACCCGATCCAAGGCCCCTCCTGGCCCATGTGCTGACCAGGGGGGTTTTAGGATACGGGTCGTGACACATTTCTATGAAAGATGAACATTTGCAAACACAGCTGTTCTAAGCCATTTAAGCAAATGTTGTGAACAATTGGTGGCAATTGGATGAGATGATTGATTGTTCCATTTGCTTAGCAATTTACTCCAGTTGTGTTGCTGAATTTAAATGGACCAGAGAGTTGTGCCTCTGCATCCACTGATAAGCCTGCAGATATTTTTTGAGGAGAGATATTTGTCTCTTTGTCTTCTGATGGATGTTCAGTTGAGTTTGTAGTAGACCGTTTTTTGGTTATATTATTGGATGGAGAAGCAGTTGGTCATTGTTTCTTAAGCAGAATTGCTGGGAGATCCATTACAGGTTCTGTTTGTATTAGTTTTCTTTTTAAAGGTTTTCTTTTTTGAGGTACATGGTAAATATCTAGATGGGGAAATACAGTGCACTTAGCCTGTTATATTTTACGATGCAAGGAATGTCAGTGTTGACTTTGTTTGCATCATAAATAACTAGGAATAGACCATTGAGTGTACAGAGATGTGAAAGTACTATATAAGCCACACCTTCCTTAAAGACGGTGCTGCCAATGTCAATCAATATGTGATCTAGGGTTAGACCTTACGATTTGTGAATAGTGACAGCATTTGCAAGAGATACAGAAACTGTTATCTGCATAGGTACATGACTTTGAAAAGAAGAAAATGGGCTATTGTATGGCCAATTTCTTTTAACTTCTGCAAGTTTGTCAAAGTGTATGTTGACAACCAGAATGTTGTTTTAATGGGTGTTTCGAAGACAACAACTGTACCACTTGCTCCATTGACTAACCCTTGTTCTACGTAAAGGTTACATTTTAGAATTACTCTGCAGTTTAGAAACAAAGTTAATACTTGTCCAATCCAGCTCTGTTTGAGATACATTTTTCTAAGCTATTTTGTTGTGCTGTTGCTTTTCGACACATAGGGAGTGTCATGCCATGCACTCTTAGTTTGTCTGTGTAGCTGCTAAGCAGTATGGGTTGCATTTCTTCTTTTTAACATTGTCTTGTTGATTTCACAACAGCTTGCAAGGGTTGACATTAAGGACATGCATTTTATATTTTGTTGAGTTAATTGTTCCATGACATCAGGAGCATGTGTGTTGCCCACACAGCTCTTGGATTAGTGTATTATTTGAGATGGATTTTGCATCTTTAGTAAGCAGACCAGTTCTAATGCTTAAAATGTTACGATAGGTGAGGTATGCAGACTGACACATGTTTTGAGTTAGTTCCCTGTAGTGAAATTGTTGCCAGAGATTTACATTTCCAATGCTGCCAAGTGAGTTGCAACATTGTTTGTGACCTAATGTTTTGAAAATAGGATGACCTTTTACTGGCGTTAACTGTAGGAGGTCTCCAAAAACGATAATGTGTGTTACCGCCAAACAGTTTTTCATAGTCAGTTTTTCGGACTTCTTGCATTTTGAGGTGATGTAAAGCCAACATGAGGTTGGAAACCATGCTTACTTCATCTAAAGGTACACCTCCTATGTTATAGGCAGCTAAACCTGTGGCTTCTGTTTCAACAGCCAAAGGTTGTTGTTTGTTAAGTTTTGTAGAAATGTGCTGTTTATTTTAATTAAGAACATTTGATCAGAACCTGCTTCACCACTTAAATACAGGAGCACAGGTGTATAATTGTATAGCTACAAGTTTTAGTTTCATGTTTAAAATCATGTTCTTCAGGGAGTTTTAGATAAATGGTGAGTTGTTCATCATTTAGATTGTTTAGATTGATGCATGGTATTTTCTACCTCGGGGATGGCCTGTTCTGCTTCATTTAGAATGATTTGTTCTCCAAGTGCATCTTGGCTTCCTATAAGGGAAGGTTGACTGCCCTCAGGACTGTCTTTAGTGGAGCTTACATGTCTTCCTCTTGTTGGAATTCATTGTCCAACATTTCTTTGTATTTTTTGAAAATGACATTTGTTATACTGCTTTCATTTGCTTTGAATGCAGCTTCACATGAGTCATAGTCACCTAATAAATCTTCTTTTTTTCTTCAAGGTTTAAAAAGTTGCAGCAGGGCCATGTAATGAAGTTCTCTATGGTTCAGAGATTTAAATGATAACTTTATATGATTAAACAAGGTGGGTTTGGTAAGTTTCACTAATTGTCTCATCTGGTGTGACATTGTTTTTGTAGGAGTATTTTTGGGCTATCTCATTCAGGCACATGTTTTCCAAAGCAGGTCTGCTGTTTGGGTAGTATGTGTTAAATACATTGTTTTATACAATGTCATGGCTGTTGGGATCATTTGTGACTATTGTTTCTATCTCTTGGTAGGATTTTAGTATTCTTTTTCGGTATGAAGCTGGACCAAGGTTTAGCCCGACTATGTGTTCAGATTTTCCATATGTTAAACGGTCCACAGCTTTTTAGCATCTGCATTCTCTATGGGAGAGCATTTTTATACCGAAGCTGTACAATTTTTGTGAAAGAGTTTTGTCAGATGATATATCATCCCAGAGGTATTTTAGCAGTGTTTTCTCAGCTTTGGTGAGACAGGCTGTGACATATCTTGAAGCTGCAGTGGAATTGTCTGCAATGTATTGTATGTCTATGTTTGTATTCCCCACAAGGGCAATAATTGCATTGTTATCTTTGATGTACTTGGATGCTCGTCGCTTTTAATGTGTTTTTAGGGGATCTGCCTTTTACACTGTGTCTAATAGAAGACAACAAGCGGAGGGGTAGTTTTATTACAGATGATGTGCAGCATGGCAATGAAGCTTTGGTGAAAGTACCTTAATATATTGACAGGGTCAAGAGACCAGAGTTCTCCTGGTCTTTCTATATCTAGTCATCTTTATTTTGGTTTGCAGTGCGTAAACAGTCGTGCAAGTCATCCCATGCATATTCTGCATAAGGTAAAGTAACAAACCATGTGGTTGTGCCTATTTTTATTTATTTATGTATGTATTTATAATGCACCGTAGCCCGCAGGCATCAGGGCGTACATTTAAACTAAACAGCTCAAAGGACAGAGAACAGTTCAATTGTCAGTCAATTAAATAGCAGTGTCTTCAGTGATTTCTGAAACTTTTGTCAAGTTTACTTCCTTCTGCATGATCTCAGGGAGTTTGTTCCATGCTAAGCCTGGCTGAACCGGAAACGACCGGCTGTTCCCTCTGATGCACTTGCAACGTGGGCAATTCAGATAAATGGTGTGACCTAATATTGTATGTCTCGTCGATTGATGGTGGGAAAGAATTTCTTGTAAATATGACGGGGCTGACCCATACAAACATTTGTGGGTGAAGGTAGTAATTTTGAAACAGACCCGGGCTGCCACTGGCAGCAGTGTAGCTTTTTCCTGTGAACAGAAATGTGGTTACTTTTAGGGATCCTTTTTATGATTCCCACAGCGTCATTCTGCATAACTTGAAGCTTTCTAATACAATTTTAACTGGCTCCACACAACAGTGCACTCCAATAATCTCTCCATGGCATAATGATGGCTCTTACCAGAGTCTCGCAATTTTTATTGGATACGTATGACCTAACTAATCTTAACGACAACCCAAAATGGTAATGTGTTCTTGGTCAAGTTGTCTACTTTGGCATCTGCCCCAAGTGTCAAATCAAAGGTGAAGCCTAAGGTTTTTACTATCTCTGATACATTGACATAGTGTCCATCAAGAGAAAAAGCCTTCATACTGTGGTTCAAGCTTGGCTCTTGTGGAGCCAAAAACAAGCAGTTCCGTTTTTGAGCCATTAAGGCAAAGGCAGTTAGCCGACACGCTCCCCTCCTTCTCTCCTCTCTCTCTCTCCTATAACACCTGATGAATTTTCTAGGGAAGTCTGATCTATGAAACCTTGATCCAAACAGTTGATCCCCTGCTCCTCTAGAAACATTAAGGACAACATTGTTTCTCTCGCTCCAGCCTTGGCCGATTTCTGTAATAATTGATTTGCCGCTGGAACTCACCCCTCTCTCCTCAAGCACTCCCTTGTGCACTCCCTCCTAAAAAAGCTTTCTGCTGCTCCCTCCTATCCAGAAAACTGCCGCCCGATTTCTATCACTATTTTCCCGGGAAAACTCCTGGAGAAGTTGGCTATCTCACGGCTTACCCTCCACACTGAATCTGTTGGTTGTCTCCATGATCATCAGTCTGGCTTCAGAGTGGCAGAGGCATGGAAACTGCTCTCCTGGATAACACCCTTGAGTATCTGCTCTCTAACCTCAACTCCAGTGCTCCCTCTGTCCTCATCCTCCTTGAGGTTTCCTCTGTGATTGACATGATCAATCATGCCACCCTGATCAATCGACTCAGAGACAACCTTGGCATCACAGATCCGGCACTGGCTTGGGCGCCCGCCTTGCTCTTGCCTCCAATGATCTCTGCCTTAATGTCAGTAAGACAGATATTCTTCTCATTGCACCCCCTGCTCTCCCTTTTCCTCTCTCACTTTGGCCACCCTCGTTGGGCCCCCTCCCCTAACCCTCCTGTGAGTTGAAAATCCTTGGTGCCATCTTGGACTCCACTCTCTCCTTCTCTCCTCACTTCATGGACATTGCCAAGAAGGCCCACTTCCAGCTGCACCTCCTCAGAGGTATTCTACCTTTCCTCATCTTCCCCAAGAAGTTCACTGTCTCCAGAGCTCTGGTTCTCTCCAGGCTGGATTAGTGTATTATTTTCTTTCTTAATCATCCTACCTCTGTGTTTCACTCCTTCAACTAATCCAGAACAGGACTGCAAGACTTATCCTTGGCCTAAAGCCCAGGGAACGCATCTCTCCAGCTCTGAAATCTTTCCACTGGCTACCGGTGGCTGCGAGGATCACGTTCAAGACCTTCTCCATTACACACAAGACTTTCTGGGGCTGAGGTCCTCACTATATTCAACTCTCTCTAGCTAAATACCATCCTTCTAGTCCCTGCTCCCAGCTACTTCCACCTCTCTGTGGTTCAGTCGCTTCTCCAAGCCGAGAGTTGGAGGTAGATCTCCCTCTTGTAGGCCCCCCCCTGGCCCCTCAGACTTCAGGCAGACCACCTGAAGTTCGGGAAGCTTCTCAAGAACTTCTTTTTTTTCCTCTTCTTTCTCTCACCCTCTCCCCTGCTAATCTGCCTGTCAGCTCTTCTGACTGGCGTGTGGTACCCTCAGAGTCTCACAAAGCACCATGCCCTTCCCCTGACCAGTCATCCTGCACTACTTCGTGGCCTAATTTGCACTTCCTGTCTTGGGCTGTACCCGAGTAGCCCTTGCCTCCCTTGCCGCCCTTGCCGCCCTTGCCACCCTTGCACTTACTCAGAGCCCTGCTGCCCTGACTGCACTTCTCCCTTACCCTATCCCCTGCATTTCCCCCCACTCCCGTTACCCTACAATTTCTGGTTTATGCACTTGCACAATCCAAATGTCACAAGACCTAGTAGGATAATATGTCTTTTCTTGCCCTCCATTTCCCCTCCCTTGTCTTGTGGCGCCTAAAAACACTTGGGTATAGGCATGTTATAAATACCATATCATATCATATTATATCATTGTAAGGCAACTGTCCAAGGATAGGAAAGCTCTGGATGCATTGGATATATTTTGTAGTGAGGACGGCAGAGGAGGCAATGGTATTCACTTGCTGAGTGAGCAAAGCCGTAACATCCAGATAGACTGAAGGTGAGAAAGGGATCAGGATGCCATCAATGTTGAAAGAGGTGTATTTGCTATCAAGCTTCTTGATCACCGCCATGGGATCTACCAGGAGGATCTCTGTCTTTTTGTTGCAAAGGCAATGCGTAGCTATCCATGACTGGATGGTCATGTAGGCAGTGTTCCGAGTGGAGGAGTCATCAAGATAGTTGCCGGAGAGGGGGAGTCAAATGTGTGTATCATCGGCATAGTTTCTGTAGGCTATGCTGACAAAGAATAGAATTCTTCTTTACTTCGCTGCTGCTTTCTCACCTCCTTTATCCATTCTCTCTGGCCTGAAGGCATGCAGTGCCCTATAAGAAATTAAATAAATAAAATGAATAATTAAAGTTTAGAAGGACAAATAGAGATTTTGTTAAGATGTAATAAATGGTAAGGATACACAGCACCCTGCCGCAGGGGGTGGGTGCTGTGGTGGGCACTAGTGTTCTGAGCAAATACTCTAATGGATCTTTACCCCAGTAAGTAGGCAATCCACTTCATGGCCTCAGCTGAAAAGTTAGCCGCAGAGGTTAGATGGTGTCAAAGGATATCATTGTCCACAAGATCAAATGCAGCTGATAGATCAGGGAGAAGCAATAGGGCCGGTGTGCCCTCATCCCTGATCTCATCGAGCTGGTTCTTCAGGTCAAGCAGTGCTGATTATGTGCCATGGCTTAGGCTGATGCATACCCAGGGTGTGCTTGGCTTCCAGAGAATGCTGAATTCGCAGATAAGCGGCTCCTTGCATGATTTTAAGTAGGAAAGGGAATGTTGTGATTGGGTGGTGGTTGGTTCGGATTGTAGGGTCTAGTGAGGGTTTTCTAATGAGTGGGAGTAACCAGGCATCCTTGAGCCTAGTGGGGACTACACCGGTGAAGAATGAGGCATTAATAAAGGAGGCGATGAGAGGTGCCAGGACCTCAGAGTAGTCCTTAGTGACGGCTGCTGGGCATATGTCCCCTGTGCATCTTGAAGGTTTAAGACCCTTTAAGATGGTTTTGACTTTGGTCTCTGAGACGTTGGCCAAGCAAAACATTGGAAGCTCTTGATGAAAGGTGGGAGGCGGTCTGGCCGTCAAGGACTACTGAGAGGATTTAAGTGTGGATTGCTTGAGGTCAATTAATCATGTCCCATCTTTAGTGATAGTGGCAGGGGGGTTGGAAGGGGACCTTAGTTCCCTGAGGATAGTGGAGATCTCATAGGTGTTGGTCTTTTCATTGGCAATTTGGGCGTTGTAAGTGGTAGATTTGTCAAGAAGGATGGTGTGTTTGTAATATTTAGCTGCTGTAGTGAACACCAGATTCTTATCTTCTTTGGGTGTTTTTTTTTCATTTGGCTTCTGGTAGCTGTTTTTTTACACAGAACTCTTGGAGGACTGAAGTGAACCAAGTGTTTATGAGTACTGATGGTTGCGTTTTACGTGGCAGCATTGGCGCACTAGTGTCAGTGGCTGCAATCAGAGTTTGTGGTTACAGATCAGCAAGCACATTGGGTTGTAGAGATACTCAGAAAGGAGTGTGCTGAGAAGGGGAAAATACGTTACTTTGTGAGGTTTTGGAGCTGTGGTCCAGTGTAGTGTGCATCAGGGGGTAGCAGGTGTGGAATGCTCGATATGAGAGATTGTGAAGTGCACTATGTGGTGTTTAGACCACAGCGTGGGCTGTTAGTGCAGACAGCGACCTGACAGTTGAGGTCTGCAACCCAATCTAAGATTCCACCTTTGATTTGAGTAGGGGCGCTGATTCTGTGTAAGAAGCCTAGAGCACTAAGCGAGTTAGCTACGGAAGTGGCTATTGGGTCGACCGGGTCGTTGTATCCCAAGATAAAGTCCCCTAGGAGAATTATTTCAAAGGTGGGCTTGATGTCCGGTGCCCAGGGTGTCTAGGAGGTCCTCTTTGAAGGTTTACGCCCGGCCTGGGGGGTGATACATGATGTAAAGTGTGATAGTGTCTGAGTCTGAGATGGTCAGTTTGACCAAGAGGATATTGCAGTACCCATTTACGGTTGTCCTGAATTCTCTAATAGCTAGGAGTCCATTGCTATCAGTGTCACTCCTCCCCCCCTAGTGTTGGGTCTGTCACTTGGGGAAATGGTGAATCCCAAGGGGAGCAATAGAGGGCTAAGCCAGAGGCTGCATGTAGCTAAGCTTCTGTGACAGTTAGGATATCAAGGTTTAGCACAGTGATGGGATCATTAATGTCAAGGCTAGGAGCACGGAAGGATCTAGCATTGACAAGTGCACATTGTAGCAGTGGCGTGGGTGAGTCATGTAGCGACATTACTGTGTCAGTTAGGATATCAAGGTTTAGTACAGTGATGAGATCATTAATGTCAAGGGCATGTGCAGGGATATGATTGACAAGTGCACATTGTAGCAGTGGTGTGGGTGACTGATGTAGCCACATTCCTGTGACAGTAAGGATATCAAGGTTTAGCACAGTGAGGAGATCATTCATGTCAAGGGTGTGAGCAGGGATAGAGCTAGCATTGACAAGTACACATTGTAACAGTGGAGTGGGTGAGTTATTTTTTTTGTGCAAGAAAGGGCGGGCCTGAGAGAGGAAGGGGCTGGGTTTAGGGGTAGGGATCACTGAGACGCAGGTAAGGCGGAATGATTTTGCAAATGGGGAACACATTTTGGAGGATAATCGCAATAGATACCAGCGAGATATAGGCTTACCTTTGCCATAATGCATATCAATATTTCTAGGAGTCATTGGGGAAGGGGTGACTTGCACTGGAGCAGCACGTAGGTGTCCTGTTGAGCTGGGCATCAGCATTAGTCGTATCATAGTGTCAGGTCTCTCGTCAACCGCAGCTTACCAATGTCTTTAATTCTGAACCTGGGGGAGTGAAAGGAGTCCAACATTATATTTGCACCCGCCACCCAGGAAAAGTCATCAATTTAAAGCCATATTGGATCCCAGAGGCAAGGAAAGAAGTAGCCACCAAGATTTATTTTTAGCCGTAAACATTGAACTGGAACAAAGTCCTTGGCCCTCGCCAATAGATCTTGTAGCAAAACCTGATCAATCGTGGTGGTTGTGTAGAGAAAGCTAAATGCCCTTTACCAGTTCATTAATTATTCATTGCCATGGATTGACGACCTTATTGATTGACTGGGATCAGCGGTATATCTCTCCACAATTGATCTCTGCAAGGGCTATTGGCAGGTGACTTTCAACCCTAAGGACAAAGACACTGCAATGTCCACCCTTAGAGGACTATTTCTCTTTAAAGTCCTTCCATTTGTGCTCCATAGAATTCCGACCACTTCCCAGCACCTAATGGAACAGATTCTGCACCCCTATTCCAGCTTTGAGGAAATATGTAGACAATATAGTAATTCATAGTAAATTTGGGGAAGAGCATATGTTCCAACTTTATGAAATCACCATAGCCCTAAGATGCACGGCGTAATTGCCAACCCCAAGAAATGCCATTTAGCACAGCCAGCAATAAAATACCTCAGATTTTTTGCGGGTAATGGCCTGGTTCAACCCCAGCAAGAAATGGTCGGTGCTGTCCAAGAAACACCAGCTCCAAAGAACAAAAGAGACCTACTGGATTGTTTAGGTCTCACCAGATATTACAGGAGATTCAGTCCTATTTACTCAGCCATCACCTCCTGTCTAACCTATAAATTAAAATATGTAGAGGCTCAAAAAATACATTGGTAGACAGAATAACAAGCCAGTTTTTGACAGCCACACATTCATTCTGTGTAGCAACCCTGTGTTAAAGGTCCCCACTGTTAATAAGGAATTCAACCTTCAAAAAGACGCCTCTATCTGGGGATAGGTGTGGTGCTGTCACAGGAATACGATAGTCTAGAAAATCCCTTACTATATACATCAGCCAGAACATATATAGGGATAAGGAAATTATTCCACCATCATGCTAGAGGCATTGGCCATAAAGTGGCCAAACACTACCGAAAGTTGTGCTTAACAGTTAGGAACTTTAGGTTAGTTGCGGATCACTCGCCCCTTATACGGCTCAGTCTACGAAAAGACACCAACCCTAGGATAATGTGCTTGTTTCTAGACCTACAGCCTTTTGGTTTTAGAGTGGAACAGGTTAATGTTGATTTCCTGCATTACTTTACCAAAGAGGACTTTGGGAAAGCCAGCAGCATTATCAGAAGGGTATATAACGATTCCATAGATGTTGTCACTTCTGAGGAGACACTTCCCATGAGGGTAGGAAGGTGCGGCTGCTACTGGATAGTCTCCTTGGAGGAGGTACACAGCGGGAGGATCTCATGGGGAGGGACAGTTTCCAAACAGTAGAGGAATCCACAATACTATCCTAAGACTGGATACCGAATTGTAAAGCAACCAGGGGAATGGAGTCATTCCCCCTGGCCACGTATTGAAGGAACCACAAATTAAGCAACCACCAGGAGAAGGGGGTCATTCTCCTGGTGCATGAACTTTACTTCATTTAGAGACTTTTAGTTGTAAGTGTTAGAGATATTTAGCATTTTCGAATAGAGGACGGATATCTATTGACTTGATGTACATTCTGACAGTCACACCATTTCCCCATTTCTTGGATTGAGGAAGGGAAACCTCTCACAGCAATAGGGATAGGTAGGCATTCTTTTTTAATATAAATAGATATTTATAACCCAAACCATGCCCCCTCTTGTCCCGTCTCATGCTTCTACACCCTCACAGTCCCTATACATAAATCAGTGTGCATGTTGGCACTCATACAGGTTTCTATTGGCTAATTATGGCCATATACTGTTAACTGGGCATACTATCATCTTTCCAAATTGTCCTAACTGCAGATCATGGAACCCACCATCCCTATGATAAGTGGAATTAATAGGATGTTACGCTTGTGTTGCAAATGGGCATACTGGAATCTGACACTTCTCTGTTAAGAGGCCAACTGCTTGACATTGGTGTGAGTACTGTCCATTGGGTATCCATGGTGTGATGGGCCGGATGTTGGATGGCAATACTTGCTTTATGAGTTTTGCACCAGGACACATTATGGCAATTACTGGTAATGGTGGAAGTGTACTCTCTGGGCATATGAGGAAAATCCCTACCAAATGCCTACTCAATACCTGTTTCCTCAAACCAGTCAGACTGCAAATATTGACATCTTTGCAGAGAAAGGGAATTCAGGGATTGTTTAACTGTGGGATCCCTAGAGTCTAACTGAGGTCATAGGTAGTAGGGCAAAGTATTTTTAAATTATTAAACTGTAAAACTAGTGCAACCTTTGATTGCAAAATTGTTAAAAAGGATATAATGTTTGCGTTGTTCACACAGCAATATAAACCTTAGGGCCCGAATTACTCAACTTTCTTGAAACCTCAGAGGGGAATCAGTGCACTGGGGTCCTATTCAATCACATTCTACTGTGCACTGGGTCTGCCACTTTCATAGAAAGTTCGGCTCATGTGACCATTGAATACATGAAGAAAACATTGCGTAGGTGTGTTTCTCTTAATAGGTAATGTGTGTAAAATACTGTGCATGCACCATATCTCTCCCAACCATTGCATCAACAGGGCTGCCAAAAATAAGAGTAACACTGTTTGTTCTTTTACTTTCAGCTCGTCTTTCAATCCAGTCATAGCTTTTTATCTCTGCAGAAATGGGAGCAGAAAACTGGAGCTTGGCCGAAGGCTTCCTGATTGTGGGCTTCTCAGATCTTCCACAGCTGCAAGTTCCACTTTTTGCTGCATTGTTACTGGTTTACTTGATAACATTGGCAGGAAACCTTCTTATTACAGCAACAATTTACTGTAATTTACATCTGCACACACCTATGTATTTCTTCCTCTCAATTCTGTCCTTCATTGACATCTGTCACACCTCTAACATTTTCCCACAGATGCTGGCCCACTTCTTCCAGGAGGGGACATGCATGTCTATGACCGAGTGCCTGCTGCAGGTACATTTTCTTATAGGCTTCATGTGTACAGAAGTTCTCCTTCTAACAGTTATGGCTTACGATCGATATGTGGCCATCTGCAACCCCTTGAGATACCTGACCGTCATGAATAAGGAGGTGTGCGTGCAGGTCGCTGTTGGGGTATGGACATTAGCTCTCTTCTATCCACTACCGTATAGTGCACTGTTATCTAAGCTCTCCTTCTGTGGGTCCCACACCATCAACCACTTCTTCTGTGATCTTACAGCCTTGATGAAGCTTTCCTGCAGCAGCACTCAACACATTGAAGTGTTTATTTATTTTTCGGGTTCTATGATAACAATGATGTCGTTTATTTTAATCATCACTTCTTACACCAACATCGTCTCCTGCATCTTGAAAATCAAATCTAAGGGAGGGCGGCACAAGGCCTTCTTGACATGTGCCTCCCATCTCACGGTGGTATTGTTATTCTATGGATCTGCCTGCTCTGTGTACCTCCGACCAACAAAAATGTATTCAATGAAGGAAAACAAGATATTGTCCTTTTCATACATCGCTGTCACTCCAATGTGTAACCCCATAATTTACAGTCTGAAGAACGCAGAAGTTAAAAAAGGCCTGAGGAAGGTCTTATTGTTTTAATGGGGAAGAATGAGCTTTACCAGCAGAAAACTATTTCCCAAACTGCTGCTTACAAATGTCACAAATTAAATCATTATTATATTCAATGGGTGCAGGTTTAAAGGCAAAACTATTAGCTTGAGTTCATGGCATGCACAAGAAATCAATTCCAGGCTTTAACATTGCCTACAAGAGAGATTTGTGTTATTCAACCTTTCATCTCTCATCTCTCTAAATATTCAGTCAAAAAAACTGTTTTAAAGGGGAAGTTATGATTAAGTTGCACTAATAAAAACCTATCAAATCCAGAGAAAGAACTTTGGGGACGTAATGGTTACAGTTAAAATTCAAATACCCAAGGAATGTGCCAGTCATGGTAAGCTATGCAACCATAGCTCGCGCCACCACCATGCATTGATATGTCTAACACCCAGGACATCAAAGATGACACCACAAAATGTCATCCCTACAGCCCTGGGATTTCATACCATGACTTCTTGCAAACCCACAGACAGAAACAATCTACTCCACCGTTTTGAGTTTTCACCGCCCTGGTTTGATCAAACACCTTCCGCATAGCCAAGCTTTGAGGGCAAAGCAGACTGTATGTCATACCAAGATATGTCAGTCAACAAAGCAACAGATGGTGCAGAAGTTTCATGCCAGAGGTTATCAGACAGAGGAAATAGACACAGCCCTCAACAAGGTATGCATCGGGTGAACCTGGACAGAGGTGATCTAATTGGCCCATGATAAAACGGATAACCATCTTGTCTATGTTTACAAATCCTCCACGTAAAGACATCGAATCAATTCAAAAGACTAAGGTGGGAAAAGAGAAATCGGATGAAAGCTGCTTTGTATACTTGCTTCTTCCATATGCTTTGAGTGTCTGCAGGTTGTGGCCAAGAAAATACCAGCACCAGGACCCATTTCCGAACTCATATTGCAATGTGCAAAACAAGGGAACCATTTCAGGGAAGTTGGGCTTACTTAAAATGAGTGTCACAAGCATAATCCCTTTATGAAGATAACTTTATTAAAGAAAATACAGGACCTCAAATAGGTGACATAACAATAAGTGAACATCCATTGCTGAAATGTACTGACCATCAAGGAAATGAGATACCTTTCAGTTGGGACAGACCCCTGTTAAACATAGTAGAAGTGTTCACCCATCAAGGGTGTGTGGAAGGAATAATGTGATGCAGAGAAGAAGCACTTATAAGATACTCGTGGGGACCTGTGGAAAATACTAATGCAATATGCCTGGAATGGAAAAAATATGCCTGACTGTTAACATGGGTGGAGAATAATGAAGGGCCAGTGCACATAACAAGGATAAAAAGTCAATTTCTGTGTTTCAGAAATAATGTCAGTGTGTGGTTAGGGAATATTTGAGGATGCAGACGCATCATGGATATTCCAGGCATTCACGCAGGCACAGCAGTACTAATGGACCTCTATTGGGCTTGTGCATCACGGGTGTATATGCAGCTCCCGCCTAATTGTGGTGATATTGCTAACTAGCAGTGTTAAATGCACTTGCACTGGTGCTGCCTCAAAGTGATGTGGTACAAATAGGAGACTACCCTATGGTAAAAAGTGACCAGAAAGTGAAAAGCTACAAAACACTACAACGTACAAAAAGAGAGAATTATTCCTCAGACAAAACTAACAACGCAAGAAACGATATCCTATCTGAACACCAGCTGTTTAGCAAGGCATCAATATTCGTTGTGTCTCTTCTCGCCGCAGGCTCACAAATGCAATAAATTCCAAATGTGTTTTTTTTCTTTTCTTTTTTCCTGTTTCTTTCCACTGCACTTGAGCGCTCTGAATGGCACAAGGCCTAGTAGGACCTCTGTTTCTAATTATTCATTGTAATTTTCCCTCAAGGGTCTGTCATATCCCCTACACTGTACAACCTATTCACAAGGTCACTATTCAAATATCTCAATTCAATGGTCATCACATACACCAACTACGCAGACAATACACAAGTTTTCATCCCTCTTACAGGCAACTATGAGGCTGACCAAAAAACCCTTAACTACATCTACACCACCATCCAAACCTGGATGGTTGAAAAATGGCTGTGCCTCAGCAGAGAAAAGGCAGAACTACTTATCATCGGATCACCAGTCACAATCAAAAAAATGGGATCCCAATATGACTCCTTCCTCATTGACAACTCGCGCACCTCAGTCTCCAAGTCAGTCAAAACCTTGGGAGTATACCTGGACTCAAACCTCACCATGGATAGACAGGTGAATGCAATCTCCTCAGCAGCTGCCTACCACTTACAACTTATCACTGCTGCAAGGCCATTCCTCTCGCAGCAAAACTCCCTCACCATCGCCAGAGCAATCATAGGTTCCCCTAGACTACTCCAATGCACTTCTACTAGGCACTACACCAAAAAACATCAAAAACCTCAAACGGTTCAGAACGATGCCCTCAGAGCAGCCACTGGAGTCTCTAAAAGAGACCACATCTCGGCCACCAGGAAATCCATCCACTGGCTACCCGTTGTGATGCTGGAAATGCATTGGAGGGACAGGGCCTTCCTGTCCTTCTCCTGTAGTCCTTTTTCACTTATGTTCTGTATTGTTTTTTGCCCAGGAGTCCATGTGGGACCCCTGGCAGTGCAGCTCTTCCTGTTTTTGGTTTGGTGTACAGACCCATGGGATACCCTTATGGCATACATGGGTGGGGGTACAACCCTGTGCCCCTAGTGTATGGTTTTGGGCACCTGTGAGTGGCCCACAGAGCAGGGTATGGGCTGGTGGCAGCTCCATGCTGAATTTGACAGGTGCTCTGAGTATCCTCTATTTTGGGATACCCAGGCCCTGCCATTGGAATCAGTTGATTCCTGATGGAAAACAAGATGGCCCCTGTGGCCTCTTGCTTTCTATTGCCTGTTACCTCGTTTTCCTAAAGTCCTGGGAAGCCCTGACTCTGTTCCTTATGGTGTTGTTGTAAAGTCCAGTCCAGACTGGCTGGAGCCTTCCCAGTGACTGTATGTTGTGGGTACACCCTGTGGGTGGGACCTGGGTGGATGGAGTGTGTGACCAATATGCACTTCTTGTTTTGGCTGTCTGGTTTCTGGTATGAGAGACAAAGACTGAGACAGCCCTGCCCGAAACTGGCCTGAATGCAATGTGTTGTGTTGAATGGCTGGGTACTTGTCCCAATCCACATTCCTTGTTGTGAGTGTCTGAGAGGGAGGAGGATGGCCTGAATGCACTGTATGCCTGATTGGCTGACTGACTGCATGAATGCCCTTCTGTATGATTGGCTGCTGAGTGTGACCCAGCAGTGTGGATGAGAGACAGAATAGTATATCTGGGGACCTCTCACCACTGGAAATTGTTCAGAAGCCGTGTCTACACTTGAAGAGTAACTGGAACGGCTGCTCCTAGACGCCCAGCTTCAAGAAGAAGACTTGCTGTTGTATGTGCTTCGACCCGTTCTGAAAGCTGCTGAATTCGTCAAAGACTGATCCAAGAGAGAACCTGGTAAGGTGCCCTCTTCCCGTGCTCCGAGGGACCATTGAGCACCGCTAACCTTCCCCGAAGCTCCCTGGAAGTCAGACCCTCGAAAGGATGCCGACCGGAGACGTGGACCGCTGAGGAGATCGAAGTGAAGCACCCGGACTTAGCCGCCATCGAAGTCCATTGCCGTCGACCAGGGTTCGCAGGTTTGTGTAACCGCTGGAGGCCCGTCGAGGTTGTGTTGCCCCAGAAGAGGGGATCGCTTGACGCCATGCCGCCGATGACCGTAGCCGGCCGATTCTTTGCCTAAGAACATTTCAATCAAAGGACTCCCTTGTCCACACCGACGACCGCTTTATCCTGCCTGAGAGAGTCGAGGCCACTGACGCGCCGAGGAGAATCCACCGGTGTGTTTCCTGCCAACTGAAGACCACAAAGACTTTGATGACTCGATGCCCTTGCTGGGCCACAGTTCTTCTGAAACTCTTTGCGGTCCAGAACTATCAAACGCTGAGGTGCCCCGCACACCTCATCCTCACAGGACATCGCCGACGAGCACCACCTGGATCGACGCCGTGGTCTCGGCACAGTCGAACTTCTCATCGACGCCGTCGACGCCAAGTTCACCTTCTTCAACGCCTCTCGATGATCCGTGACTCCTGCTTGAAAGGGGGTCACTCAAGAAGGATCCATCGACGCTTCTTCGAAGCACTCTGCTTCACCAGGTACATTGGGGGTGTAAACACATTATAGGGGGAAATAATACTATTGAACAATATATGGACTGGGTTTGAGCTATATCTTTATTTTACAAGTTGCCCAGGTTGGGGGGATCTCCACACAGAACTGTGTCTAGGGGTAGGGGCCAGTATTCTGTCAATTGTGTCAACCATCTTGCTTTCCTTCCTATCTCTATTGCTGGTTTCCTTGTTATTGATCTGTGTGACATTCTGACAGTACAGTTGATGCACTTTAATGAGATCTGATAAATATTGGTGGTACCACTTTAGAATTGTATATATTTACCATTGTTGATTTCTGAGTACAAAGTGAGTTATTGTGATAGTGTACATCCCTTTGAATATTCATTATATAAAGACTGTTTTCAGTAATACATTGTGTGGACATTCCTTTGTGGGGGTTTGGGGACTACACTCTACTTAAGAATCTGCCTGCATCACCTCCTGAGAAGCTAGGCCTTGATTGCTCATCCGTTGCTACCGTAATAGAGAATCTTGGCTGGGGTCCTCTGTGCCTCTCCTCTACCATATAGAGAGCAGAAGTACAGACACCCCCCTCCAGTCTTTACACTGGTGGCAGGGGTGGGATGCTCATGGTTTTAAGAGTCAGTGTATAACCGTGCCACTTACAAAATATCTACACTTTATTCAGTTAAGGTTTGGTTGTGTACAAAATAACTGCATTACAAGCAATGGAGTCTATTGCAAATGGTAAATTGACTAAGATGAGCTTAGAGGCTCTCCAGAGTGCTTGTGAAGCCAGGGAGTTAGACTTTGTGGATAAGTCTAGGGCTGAGCTGGTGGACTACCAGACTGATGGTGAAACTTTTGATGAGGGGGGGAACGCAACCAATGAGGACTCTGGGGTTTCTGCTGAATCTGTTTCTGGGACGCCACCATTCCTGCTGCCTCTGTTCCAAACCCCAGCACTGCTCTTCAGGGGGAAGCCCTGAAGATTGAACTTTTAAAATTGGAGCTACAATGAGAACAGTTAGCCTTTCAATACAAAAAGTTGGCAACAGAAGCAAGAGGAGTTGGCACAGTAAGTGATACTCAAAGATAGGGACACTGAGCACCACAGAATCCAGCTAGAGAAAGCTAGAGTGGAGACTTCAGCTAAACCAGTTGAGAGTGGCAGGTCCCCAGCCACCAAGTTTATGAAAGATTTGGTTGGTGTGTTTGCAGAGGGTTCTGATATCCTCCAATGGATTGAAGTGTTTGAAATGGCTTGTTCAATTCATGATGTTGACAAAAGAGATTGAGCTTAGTGTTTGTTAAGCAGAGTGCCTCAGACTGGG
This sequence comes from Ambystoma mexicanum, assembly GCF_040938575.1. Lineage (NCBI taxonomy): Eukaryota > Metazoa > Chordata > Amphibia > Caudata > Ambystomatidae > Ambystoma > Ambystoma mexicanum. The sequence continues at coordinate 45,872,949 of NC_090925.1, read as the reverse complement.
TATGACTGTATTCTGAAGCTGAGCGTGGAGGACAGGGGTCAGTATGAGTGTATGAAATCTGCTTTGATTGCCAAGTTTGGCAAAACACCTGCCCAATACCTTAAAAGTTTCAGGGAATTTAAGAAAAGAGAGAATGTGTCTTGGGTTGACTGAGTGAGTGCTGCGCACATGAACATGATGGGGTGGATTGATGGTTACACGGTGAAAACTTTTGTTGAATTGTCCCACCTGCTGTTTTTTGAGCATTTTTCTGAAGCCTGTTCACCAGAGCTGTGTCAGTATGTTGCTGACTAGAACATTTTGGATCCCTTTAAGCTGGCTAGGTTGGCTGACAAGTGGGTTTCCCACCGGGTGTCCCCTAAGGACTCCAGTGGGAAGGACAAGGACAAAGAGAAGGGGGCCTCTCAGAAAGCTGAGAAGTCCCAAAAGCAGTCACAGTCGGGTAAACCTAAACCCTCCTCTCCTAAGACCCAAAAATCTAGTGGGGATAAGTCATCTGTGGGTGGGAATAAGAGTAGTGGTCCACCTGCTGCAAAGCAGGCTCCCAGTGGTTCCAGTACCCTACCACGCACTCCGGGCACTTGTTGGGATTGTGGGGCTCTGGATCACAAGAGGGGTGACTCCAAGTGTAAAGGTAAGGCACTTGGGGTACAGGCTGTCAGCCTGCCCTACCCTTACTCCATGTCTGAGGTGGAGGCCACTGTCCTCCCCTCCTCTACAGGGATCACATTTGGTGCTCCTGTAGAGATATCCTTAGTGTCCCTTGGGACCTGGGACCAGTACGCGGAAGTACTGGCGACTATCCCACAGAATACCCATAGGTTTTTGAGAAGTGTCCTCCTGAACGGCCAGCCTTCTACTGGTTTGAGAGACACTGGGGCTAGCATGGCAGTGGTGGACAGGACCCTGCTCAAGCCAGAGTACTATGTAGGTGCTCCTCTGAGAACCACCAGGTTAGCTGGTGGGCCTCCCAAATTATCGCCTGTAGCCTTAGAAAGCTTCCTGTCCTGGTTCAGGACAATGTCCCTGCTAACATTCTGTTAGGTAATGATCTAGTAGAATTGGGGTTGATCTCGGATGGTCTTCCCATGACTGCTGCTGCAGTCACTAGGTCACAGGTGACACAGGGTCTGGCTGTGAGTCAGGTACCCGAGCCAAAGGCGAGGCCTAATGCAAGACGAAGGAAGAACAAGAAGGCCACCTCTGTGCAGGGGACACCTTCTCTTCATGCTGTTCCTACAGCACCCATTGGGATCCAAGCTCCGGAGGGGCTGAATCCAGTGGTAAAGCCTGTCTCACCTCCTGTGGGAGAAGAGCCAGAAGACTCTCCTGTGGGAGAGGTTCTCAACCCGGAGGATCATCCCGATCTTCAGTGCTTGTTAGCTGAAGGGGGACCCTCCCGGGCAGACTTCTGTACGGGACAGAGAGAGTGCCACTCTCTCGAGGGTCTGAGGAAACAGGCCCTGTCCCAGGCACAAGGAGAAGTGCCTAGGACCGTCCGATATATTGGGAGGGTGAGCTCTTTGTTAGTGAGCCCACTAAGCCTGAACCTGGTGCCCTCAAGAGGTTGGTGGTACCCCAGGTTTACAGGCCCTTCCTACTGCAGTTGGCGCATGAGGTGCACTTAGCTGGTCATCTTGGTACCAAGAACACTACGCAGAGGCTCTCTGCCCATTTCTGCTGGCCTCGGATGGGAGTAGAAGTGGAGTCCCACTGCAGGACCTGCCCAACTTGTCAGTTGTCTGGCAAGACCGGAGGCAGTGTCATTGCCCCACTGCAGCCGTTGCCAGTCATTGGCATACCATTTGATAGGGTGGGCATCGACATTGTCGGTCCCCTGGACCCCCCCACTTTAGGTGGACATCGGTTCATCCTGGTCTTGGTAGATCATGCCACCATGTACCCTGAGGCTATACCCCTTCAGACTGTATCTGCCAAGGTGGTTGCCAGGGCTCTCCTGGGCATTTTCACCTGTGTTGGATACCCTAAGGAGGTTGTCTCTGACAGAGGATCCAACATCATGTCTAGTTATATGAAATCCATGTGGAAAGAGTGCGGGGTAACCTATAAGTTCTCCACCTCTTACCATCCCCAGACCAATTGTCTGGTTGAGAGATTTAATAAAACTCTCAAGGGTATGATAGGTGCTTTGGAAGAGCCCCTAAGGAAGAAATGGGATCTCCTCCTGCCATGCCTGCTGTTCGCTTATGGAGAGGTACCTCAAGAAGGTGTTGGTTTCAGCCCCTTTGAGTTACTCTTTGGACATCCCGTGAGGGGGCCCCTCACCTTGATCAGAGAAGGCTTGGAAGCCACCCCTCCAGTTCCCGACAAGCAAGTGGGGGACTATGTGTTAGGCCTCAGACGGAGGATGACACCGATGATGGGTCAAGCAACAGCGAAACTCAAGGCCAGCCAGGAATTGAATAAGTACTGGCATGACCTTAAAGCATCGCAAGTGGATTGGACTCTGGGACAGGAGGTCCTCGTGATGGAGCCCACCAAGCCTCGGGAATTGGCAGATAAGTGGGCTGGACCCTTCAGGATAATCTCCAAGATGGGCAAGTTCAATTATCTGGTTGACATGGGAGCCTCTGGGGTAGCCCCTCAGGTATTCCATGTCAACAGGCTCAAGCCTTTCCACAGGCGAGCAGAAGTCTCATGTCTCTTGCTAGCTTCAGAGCAAGAAGAGGATGAGAGTGAGCCCCTTCCTGATTTGCTACATAGCAACCCTCCGGATGGCTCAGTGGACGGAGTACATCTCTCTCCAGATTTGACAACAGAGCAGCAGAGGGCCTGCAGGGCTTTGCTCCAGTAGTATGCCTCTCTGTTTTCGCTGACACCAGGCCTTACAACGTGGTGTAAGCACAAGATTGACACTGGTGACAGTGTGCCCATCAAGAGCAGGAGCTACCGTATGTCAGATACAGTTAAGAACCACATCCAGGCTGAGGTCGCCAAGATGTTGGATCTGGGTGTTATTGAACCCTCAACCAGTCCCTGGTCCAGTCCCGTTGTGCAAGTTCACAGGAAGGTACCAAGGATTGGAGGTTCTGTGTGGACTACAGAGGAGTCAATGCCGTCACCAAAACTGACGCGCACCCATTGCCCAGGGCTGATGAACTCCTGGACACCATAGGTGCTGCCAAATTTGTGAGCACCTTTGACCTCACTTCAGGCTATTAGAAAATAGCTCTGACGGACCATGCCAAGGAAAAGACGGTGTTCTCAACACCAGAGGTCCTCTACCAGTTTAGGGTCATGCCTTTTGGGTTGAAGAATGCCCCTGACACCTTCCAGAGATTGGTCAACCATGCGCTCAGTGGGCTGGAAGCCTTTTGTGTGGCTTACTTAGATGACATTGCCGTCTACAGTTCCACCTGGGAAGAGCATTTGACACATCTGGGTAGGGTGTTGCAGGCCTTGAAAAGGGCTAACCTCACTATCAAGGCCACCAAGTGCTAGATAGCTCAGGGGAAAGTCACATATCTTGGTCATGAGGTAGGAGGGGGTCAAATCCAACCTCTCCCCTGTATGGTACAGGGTGTACAGGACTGGGAGACTCCCACTACCCAGGTGAGAGCTTTTTGGGCCTCACTGGGTATTATCGCAATTTCATGGCGGACTATGGAACCATAGCTGCACCACTGACAGCTCTGACTTCACCCAAACAACCCAGGAAGGTTAATTGGACTGAAGACTGTCAGAGGGCCTTTGATGGCTTGAAAGAAAGTCTGTGTAGGGCACCTGTGTTGTGTGCGCCTGACTACAGCCGACCCTTTATCGTCCAGACGGATGCCTGCGACACCGGAATTGGAGCTGTCTTGTCCCAGTTAGATGACAAAGGGAGGGAACATCCTATCATCTTCATCAGTAGACAACTCAAGGGTAGAGAACTTAGGTGGGCTACTGTTGAGAAGGAATGTTTCAGTATAGTTTGGATCCTTAGGCGTTTTAGGCCCTACCTTACGGGGTCTACCTTCAAGGTCCAAACAGATCATGGCTTATGCAGATGAAGGGTGAGAACCCGAAACTGCTCAGGTGGTCCATTAGCCTGCAAGGGCTAGACTTCACCATAGAGCATAGACCAGGGAAGAGTCACAATAATGCAGATGGCCTTTCCAGAAGGTATGTTGACCATCTGGATGAGGGTGCCTATCCCGTGGGAGATAAGGCACCCTAACCTCAGTCTGGGGGGGGGGCAACTGTGATGCTGGAAATGCATTGGAGGGACAGGGCCTCCCTGTCCTTGTCCTGTATTCCTTTTTCACTTATGTTCTGTATTGTTTTCTGCCCAGGAGTCCATGTGGGAGCCCTGGCAGTGCAGCTCTTCCTGTTTTTGGTTTGGTGTACAGACTCCTGGGATACCCTTATGGCACCCATGGGTGGGGGTACAACCCTGTGCCCCCAGTGTAGGTTTTTGGGCACCTGTGAGTCGCCCACAGAGCATGGTATGGGCTGGTGGCAGCTCCATGCTGAATTTGACAGATGCTCTGAGTATCCTCCATTTTGGGATACCCAGGCCCTGTCATTGGAATCAGTTGATTCCAGATGGAAAACAAGATGGCCCCTATGCTTCTTGCTTTCTATTGCCTGTTACCTTGTTTTCCCAAAGTCCTGGGAAGCCCTGACTCTGTCCCTTCCCCCTAACTGGCTGTTGGGTGTAAGTTCCATATATGGTGTTGTTGTGAAGTCCAGTCCAGACTGGCTAGATTCTTCCCAGTGACTGTATGTTGTGGGTACACCCTGTGGGTGGGACCTGGGTGAATGGAGTGTGTGACCAATATGCACTTCTTGTTGTGGCTGCCTGGTTTCTGGTATGAGAGACAAAGACTAAGACAGCCCCGCCCGAAACTGGCCTGAATGCAGTGTGTAGTGTACAATGGCTGGGTACTTGTACGAATCCACATTCCTTGTTGTGAGTGTCTGAGAGGAAGGAGGATGGCCTGAATGCACTGTATGCCTGATTGGCTGACTGACTGCATGAATGCCCTTCTGTATGATTGGCTGCTGAGTGTGACCCAGCAGTGTGGACGAGAGACAGAATAATATATCTGGGGACCTCTCACCACTGGAAATTGTTCAGAAGCTGTGTCTACACTTGAAGAGTAACTGTAAATGCTGATCCTCGATGCCCAGCTGGAAGAAGAAGACTTGCTGTTGTATTTGCTTCGACCCGATCTGAAAGCTGCCGAATTCGTCGAAGACTGATCTGAGAGAGGACCTGGTAAGGCGCCCTCTTCCCGTGCTCCGAGGGACCATCGAGCACCGCTAACCTTCGCCAAAGCTCCCTAGAAGTCAGTCCCTCGAAAGGCTGCCGACCGGAGACAGGGACCGCTGAGGAGATGGAAGTGAAGCACCCAGACTTCACCGCTGTTGAAGTCCATTGCCGTCGACCAGGGTTCGCAGGTTTGTGTAACAGCTGGAGGCTAGTCGATGTTGTGTTGACCCAGAAGAGGGGACCGCTTGACACCGTGCCGCCGACGACTGGAGCCACTCGCTCCTTTGCCTAAGAACATTTGAATCGAAGGAGTCCCTTGTCTGCACGACGACCGCTTTATCCTGCCGGAGAGAGACGAGGCCGCTGGCGCGCTGGGGAGAATCTGCCGGTGGGTTTCCCGCCACTTGAAGGCTACAAAGACTTCGCAGACACAATTCCTTTGCTGGGCCACAGTTCTTCTGAAACTCTTTCCGGTCCAGAACTATCAAACGCGAGGTGCCCCGCACACCTCATCCTCGCAGGACGTTGCTGACGAGCACCGCCTGGATCGACGCCGTGGTCTCGGCACCCTCGAACTTCTCATCGACGCCGTGGACGCCAAGTTCACCTTCTTCGATGCCTCTCGACGATCCGTGACTCCTGCTTGAAAGGGGGTCACTCAAGAAGGATCCATCGACGCTTCTTCGAAGAACTCTGCTCCACTAGGTACATTGGGGGGGTAAAAATATTATAGGAGGAAATAAGACTATTGAACAATATATGGACTGGACTTGTGCTATATCTTTATTTTACAGGTTGCCCAGGTGGGGGGGATCTCCACACAGAACTGCGTCTAGGGGTAGGGGCCAGTATTCTGCCAGTTGTGTCAACCATCTTGCTTTCCTTCCTATCTCTATTGCTGGTTTCCTTGTTATTGATCTGTGTGACATTCTGACAGTATAGTTGATGCACTTTAATGAGATCTGATAATATTGGTGGTACCACTTTAGAATGGTATATATTTACCATTGTTGATTTCTGAGTACAAAGTGAGTTATTGTGATAGTGTACATACCTTTGAATATTAATTATATAAAGACTGTGTTTTCAGTAATACAGTGTGTGGACATTCCTTTGTGGGGGTTTGGGGACTACACTGTACTTAAGAACCAGCCTGCATCACCTCCTGAGATGCTAGGCCTTGATTTCTCGTCCATTGCTACCGTAATAGAGAATCTTGGCTGGGGTCCTCTGTGCCTCTCCTCTACCATATAGAGAACAGAAGTACAGACATCCCCCTCCAGTCTTTACACCCGTCAAGGAACGGATCCTCTTCAAATCACTGGCACTCACCAACCAATGTTGTCACCTCACAACATTGCGCAAAGATTCTCTGGTCCCCCCTCAAACAGACCGACCAGATCCAGCCATACCAACCCACTATCAATTCCAAAAAGCATTATGACCAGAGCAGGCGGCGCTAGCTTACCAGTCCTCGCAGCTACCAACTGGAACCTGTTACCCGCCTCTATCAGAGGCATCGAGTCCCACCTGGTCTTCAGAAAAGGTATAAAAACCATGTTGTTTGTGTAAACCCCACTTTGACCTGGTACCGGGTGTATACACTTCTCATATGTCCGTGCTGACCTTGCCAACTGTATAGCTAATATAAGGCAACCATCCATGTCCAGGCTAATGTTAGACACGCTTTCTCTGTAACATGCACAGTCTATTGCAACCTGATCGTAACTAAGTAATTTCCTTGAAACAGCGCCCCGATGCCCTGGGGCTGCGAGGCGCTTTACAAATTCAAAAATAAATAAATAAATACATTTTAATTGTTTATTTACTACCTTGTGCTTTGTGGTGCTTTACAGCACTGTCTTGTATAAGTGCCTTATAAATATCCAATAAATAAACAAATCAATAAATAAATAAATAAATAAATAAATAAATACATAACCAGATGGTAGTTACTGCAGGCCATACATTCCACTGAAAAAGGGCCCAATACAATAGATGGCTCTCCAAAATGGGTATTTCCTCGACCTCTTCACTGCCAGGGAGAGTAGCGTTTGTGCAAAAAGTGGCTCAAGCTGTTGCACATTCAAACCAGCACACGATGAGCAGAATGGGAGCTTGACGGAAGCAATAACTTCCCTGCAAAATGTTCACAATTAAATGGTCAGGAAACTAGTGAAGATTACGAATAGTTCACAGCTCTATTTTCATGGGTGCTTGTTTGGCTAGGTACATCGATTAAAATAATAACAGCAGTTTGGATACTGGTACAAAAATGTCTCTGCATCTTGTGAATAATATTAGCACATTCTAGTAAAAATGGAAAAAAAGGTTGCCGAGCAGCACATGATGACATAGATACTGGGTAACGATAACAGTGTACACATCCACACAAAAACAGATGAACCACCTCAGATGCAAGTCATCGAAAGACCTATTGGACTCAAAGCACCAGATTCAAGCCCCCTTTAGATCCTGGAAATTATACGAAGCACAGCGTCGATTGTGGGGACTGCTGCTATATGGCATGTGGGCCAAAGAAATATGTAGAACAAGTATGTAGCTTGAGGGGTGCCTTCAATATGGTCAATCATGCTACCCTGATGAATAATCGGCTCCATGATACCCCTGGCATCACAGACCTGGCTCTGGACTGGTTGACCTCCTTCCTCTTGGACCAACCTTCCCAGGTTCAATTGGCCCTTTTCTCTCCACCATATCACTCTCCACCTGAGGTATCCCTCAGGGCTCTATCCTCTCGTCTTGACTTTTTAACATCTACCTGGCCACTCAAGCCCATTTGATCTCCACCTTCTCTCCTAACTTCCAGTGTTATGCGGATGACTCGCAGCACTCCATGAAGCTTCCCTCCTCTGCCTCCTCTTCTTCCTCTCCCATTCCTGACTGCCTGTCTGATATTCAGGCATGGCACACTGCTAACAATCTCTGCCTTAATGCCAATAAGACAGTTATCCGTCTCATTGGGACCCCTGCTCCTTCTTTCCTGCCACAAACTGGCCACCCTTCATGGGCCCCCTCACCCTCCAGGGGAAGAAAAAACCTTGGTGTCATCTTCGACTCCTCTCTCTCCTTCTCTCCTCAAAACACTGACCTTGCCAAGAAGGCCCACTTTCAGCCGCCCCTCCTCAGAGTAATTCTGCCTTTCCTCACCATTCCCCAGAAACTCAATGTCTCCAGAGCTCAGGTCCCCTCCTGGCTGGACTACTGTAACAGCCTCTTCCTCATGATATCCTTGCCCTCAAGCTCAGGGACCGCATATCTCCTGCCCTAAAATTCTCCACTGGCTCCACTTGCTGTGAGTATTAAGTTCAAGATCCTCTGCATCATCCACAAGATTTTCTGGGGCCTGGGATCCTCCTACACCCAACTCTCTCTCCCTAAATACCTCGCTGCTAGAGCCATTCAGTTGTATAGCTCTAACTCTCAGCAGATCAGATGCATTTCCAAGCAGAGAGGGAGGTGTAGATCTCTCTCCTCCGCAAGTGCCTCCCTGCTCCTCTCAGATTTGAGCCAGATCTCCTTAAGTTATGGAAGTTTCTCAAGACCTTTCTTTTCTCTTCTTCCTTCCCTCTCCCACTCCCCTGCTAATGTCCCAGTCTGCCTGTTGACTGGCTGCCATGGTCCTTCGAGTCCTACAAGACAGCAGGCCCCCATAGCCCTGTCTACCCCTGCACTTGGGCTCCCCTGATCCCTCTCTCCCAACCTGCACTTGCCCTTCCAGGCCCCTCCCCCACATTAGTGTATGGGAGGATAGGTCTGTAGGGCCCGCTCCCACCCATTTTCCGCCTCTTGTAAGGCTCACGACTCATCGGCTGCCATCCATGCACCTGGGCCCGGGAGGCAGGATGGCTGCTGATCAACGTGTGAGGCCACACGATCCGTAGTATAACACAACATAGACACCATTTTGCAAACGCTATGACTCCATTTTAGGTATGCTGACTTGTGCCCAAGCGAAATAGCCTGCGTGCAAAAGCTGCAGCTTGGCTCCCGCTGACCGCGCACTTCCCCCTCTCCTCCACCCCATGGCAGATCCGCTGAAGGCCCGTTCTCACAAGCAACTAGACACAAACAAGTAACAGAACAAACACAGAATCATTTACCTTCCGCAGTACATCACTGCCCTAGAAGTGACCTGACTCGTAGCCGGAGTCTGGAAAATAACAAGAACCATATCAATCAAGTATGCCCTGATCCCGCATCTAATCACCAGTATTCAAGATATATGTTGCCTATGACCCCCCGCCCAGATCCCCAGATGAAGTGTTAACCATACTTAAATCCCAGCATGTTGCAGTCTTATTCTGGAAAAGGTTAAAACGTGCAATGTCATTAAAGCAAGATGACTTCCAGTGTTCCCCAAGGTTATGCGCTATAATGTTTAATGTAAGATCTCTGAAAAATCTACCTGTGCCAACTAATGTTTGCTGTTAATGTACAAAGGATAAAGCGAAAAGCAATACATAGAATGCTTGTGTATGATGTAGTGAAACACGTTTTGAATAGTATGTAGGTCCTCTAGGGTATTAAGCCAGTTTTTGCTGTACACGGAAATGTTAAATGAACATATTGCTTCCATGCTCCTGAGTACACGACCCAACCTGATACTACCTCACTTTTGTTATTCGTCTGCTTGTCTCATGAATTACAAGTATGTGTTTGACTAACGTTATGTATTGCATGTGCCACTGGAATCCTCCATTGTTATGAATGAAGAAATATACGCATATGTAAACGACAGAAATGTGTAATCATCCTAATGCTGCTAGCTTTAGCATCTGTCCCCTCTAATGGTATATTGTGCAGCCCAGTGAATAGAGAATCGCTCAGAGTCCCCCTCCTCCCGCCAAGGCCCGCCAGGGCTTGCTGGTGTTCTAACAGCTCAGCCTCACCTCCCCACATTTCTGCTGGACCAGCTTCAAGTATTTACCCCCCCATGTCAGAGGCCGCCATGGCCTGGCCAAGTGAATTATGTGCTACCTGGTCCGAAATCCCACCGCCTTTGAAGGGCCAGTTATGTGCCCTTACTGATCCAATGGTATTCCAGTTCACCCCAAGTTTAACGGGCCATAGAGATAAGTATTCACCCATGTACTAACATATCATAAAACAATCCCTCACCACATCTAACAGAATAGAATGACAAGGCAGCTTACCCCGTGCCCTCTGACAAGACACCTGGAATCATTAGACCAGGCCCTTAGGTCAAGAGTAATTGTATACTGATGTATTGGTGAAGCTTCACATTGCATACTGTCTTTCTCTGTCTCCCACTTGACCTTAGATTAATGTATTGTAGGATTTGCAGGACAACTGGAATTGTATAATATGATGAGTGTGTGTGTGTGTGGCCACAAGGGTAAAGTGTTAGTGCAGCCACCAATCATCGATACAAACCGCCACCGGCCCGGCAGCACCACCCCGATGAGCCCAGCTGACCCGTCCACCCCACGTTGGCACCATGCAGATGTTCACCAATCCTGGATCAGCTCTTCTACACATTGTTTATAGTCTAGTCAGCGCCACCCAATCCCTGAGAATATGTGCCACCTATAGCTTACAGGATGCATGACGTATTTTTGTAATAAATATGACTGTCTTTGCTATTGTCAGACAGAGCTCTCTCGGAGTTTGCAGAGTCCTTTGCATGCCCTATATCGAGTTATATAAAAAACCCTTTTAACTTCACCCGCACTTGGTCCTGGTCTCATTCCCTCCTGGGGTGTGTCCTTTATTGTCTCTCATTAAGGGGGGTTACTGCCTTTTTGGGGGATGCTTAGTTTCACTAGCTTGGCTGGGCCTGCACCCTTGTTGCCTTTCCATCCCCTTACCTTGCACTTAGCTCCTGGACCTTCCTTCCCCTGCACACTCTGCTTTTCCCTGACCTCCCCTGGCACTCGCTTTTTCTCACGGGCCCTTCTGCCCTGACCAGCACTTCCCACCCTCCCCCCTACACTTCTCTTACTGCACGTAAACGATCCAAATGACACAAGACCTAGTAGGATTGTTTTTATGTTTTGTCCTCCTTGTTGCTCCACCCACTTGTCTTGTTGACCCTCAAAACACATTGTGTATAGGCGCAATATAAATACCCAATAAATACAATAAATTAGTTGTGTAAGAACCAATACTAGAAGGTTCACTTATAGATAACTATATGTTCTATATGCTAGTAAGCAATTAAATAAGAGAGCAGAAGTTTTTATGATAATTGCTTACTATGGCCCTCATTACGACCCAGGCGGTAAGGGGTTTACGCCGGCGTAAACTTCGCCGACCCTTACCGCCTGAGTACGAGTTCCCGTAGCGCCATGGTGATTTTAACGCCTGCTTTTTGCAGGCGTTAAAATCCATGGCGCTAAGGGACCTTGTTGTTAATTACGCCACCGTAATTTACGGTGGCGTAATTAACGCCTTCCCCACTCCCATTATGCCCTATGGGGCAAAAATGGGAATGGGGAAGGGTAAATGGGGATTGGGGACTTACCGCCCCGCCAAGGTCGGAATGGGGCGGTAAGTCCGCCAACTACCATGGCGGAGTTGGCAACTTAGCGCCATGGACCATGGTGCTAATAGCACCATGGTTCTCCGCCAAGGTCGTAATGAGGGCCTATGTCTTCAGCTATGACGTTTTTCTAACTGAATACCTCGTTGTTCCTAACACTATTTTGAGATTGTCCTTTGGACACTCTCCCTTTCAATATTTGTATCTGAATAAAGCTTGGTGTTCTCGTGCACTTGGATTTACTCCGTTATAGTGTTTTTCTATTTTATTGCTACATTTGCGCCTATCTTAACACAGGACATTTTTCTTTAAGGAAACTATATTTTTAGCCTTCTCATGATGGAATTGTATCAGTAAGCTCCAGCGCACCCCTGAGACATACCACACTTCAATGACAAGGAACCCCAAAGAAAGCAGAAATCAATCCAGTAAGGAGGTCAGGAACACAAGACGACCCAGAAGCACTACACAAGGTTGTTATTCAGAGGAATCTAATTAGACCCTCTAGAACTGCCGGAAGACACTAGAAGATTAACAAAGAAGCAGTATTTCCTCAAACAAACTCTCGCCCTTCAAGACCAATCCACATGTACATCTCACAATACCTTCCGTGCTTCCAGAACCAGCAATCAGTTAAGAACATATCCACATATGGCTAATACACCACAGAAAATGCACCGGCTGAAAATAGAAAGAGAGGGGAATCGCAACAGAGACGAATAAAGTAATTTTTTATTACATGCTTAATACCGGAGACCAATCGCTAAGCACAGGACTGGGATTCAAACCTGTGTTTCTCTGCATTGTCTTACTTACAAGACAAACACATTACCCTAGAGTTATTCTCCAGGAACACAATCCTGTAATCTCAACACAGGCCTGCAGTACAACATCTTGCTAATTATTGCAGTGAAACAACATACTTCCTTAAGACAAAACATGCAATCTCACGTCTTATACAACAAACCAAACCTCTAATCAGGACCCTCATAACTTTAAGCAGCTCACACTACCAACCAACCATCAAGTCCCCATCACCATTGGATGAATACCTTCCAAAATGTTATCTTATAAACCTACTGGTGGTTGAAACACTAATAACCCAATGTCTCACCCAATACAGTAGGAAAACACATTCTTCATCAATATATATGGCATACAAAGAAAGGTTCAAGCCAGCAGTTGCCCTATCAACACCATTACCCTTGAACTTAATGGAAGATCACAGAGCAGACACTTGGAATGGTCTAGGTGCAAGCATTGGACAAGCAGCATTAAATTTGTATTAACTGAAAATGTATTTTTATATAAGGCGTGTATTACCAACAACGCTACGGTACCAGCATGGGTGCTACTTTTGCCCCAGAGTTTGCAAATCTGCATTTGGATAATTCTGAGCCGGCAACTGTCTTTATCACAAACAATCTGTTCCAAGCCCATATCACTACGTGGCATTGATACATCAATGATGTTGTCATGGTAGGAGCGCAGGCCGGGAGACGCTGCGTATTTTCCAAAACCTTCAAGACAAATTTTATGATGTCTTCTGATCCGGATAAAATCTTATTTCTGGACCTTGAAATCTACAGATCTACAGATAATAAGCTGGGTACTAACCTGTTTAGGAAGACTACAGACAAAAATACCCTTCTAGCATTTAGTAGTTTTCAACCACAAAGCTTAAGACAAAACCTTCCTTTTGGTCAATTCCTCCGGATTCGGCAGAATGGTAGTAAAATGGACGATTTTGACACCTACAGTAAACAGTTAAGTACTAGATTAAAAGCATGCAGCTACCTAACGCACATTATCCGTAGAGCTCAGAAAAGAGCCTGAAACATCAATAGGCAGACGTGTCTCAAAAAACAACCCAAACAATACTATGTGACGTCTTCTCACCTATAAGCCACCATGTCAGACGCACCATCCTTAAAAACTGGGGCATATTACATAGTGACGATTTCTCTATCAACAAACCAGATTTTGCATTTAAAAGAACCTCCAATCTCAAAGACAAGTTAGTGCATACATTCGAGCTAACGAAAGTTGGACAACCCTTACAAACAACTCTGTGGGATTTACCCCCAGTAATAGGTAATTTTAAATGTGGTAAGTGCTCTGTATGCAACTTGACTAAGGACATGAAAGAAGTGGGCTTGAAGGGAAAAATGTGAAATTAAAGTATTTTACAAATTGCCTGACTAAATAGGCAATATATGGGATACAATTCCATGTGCCCTATTATATATAGGCAAAACTAAAAGAGAAACTTGTCAAAGAATTTGCAAGCATCACGTGTGCATTAAGAATCAAATTGTTGATAAACCATTAGTCGGCCATTTCAAAGAGGCGAAACACAAACATACCGATTTTCTATGGTTTATCATTCAAATACTAAGATGGCCCCCACGACGGGCCGACAGAGACCTTATGTTGAGAAAATTGGAGCAAAAATTGATTTTCCATTTAGACATTTTAAAAAAGGGCCTCAATATCACCATATAATGGAACATATGCATCCATTAATCAGTAACTACTTTGGTATTTATATATATAAAGTCTTTACTAATGATGGTAGACTCCATCTTCATCTACAAGCCTTAAAATCAGTATTACAAAAGGGGAAGATCCAATAGAAATTGGAACGCTATTTAACATTGAATAATATTACCTTGGTTACACTGTGGCATTAGAATAGTGTCATAACAACATAGTTGCTCTGCAAAAATTATTAAGTAACAGATACTTTGCCATTGAAAATATCTATCCAAGATGGTGAACATAGACAACCAGTGGCGTCTAACAGTAGCGTTCTAGTTTTTCAAAATACCTTGTCTGTGACCGACTTAGAAAGAACTATGTTAGGCAGTGTTTTGTAATCTTGCGCCACATTTGCACTACGGAGTACGAGGAAACCAAAATTAAAAGCTGTATTGTTTACCGCACAGAAAATACAAAAGTACGTTTCTACAATATGGAGAAAAAGCATTACTGTGGTTTAACTGATGTCCTAAAGCGTTTTGACCTGCAGCCTCTGATTAGATGCACATTTTGAAGATGCAGTATCTCTTTTGTTTTCCTCCCCTGTACTGCCTACACAAGGCAACACGTAGCGTCCCCTGTATAGAGGCTACAAACACAGTGACTATTGTGCTTTGGGAGATACATGATATCAAGTTATCCTTGTCTACAGTGCAGTAATAACACACAGCCGGTAAGGAAAAAGGTCAAAATATCTACATTACCATGTCCTTCTGCAATACGAAATATATCTTTGAGGATACATGTCAGAACTCTATGAGATTCCTGGTTGGAGTTCTGCTCCGGCAGGTGAACCCGTTGTGTAGCCGATGAGTTCTTTCTGCCAATGTACCTGCCAGGGATGTATAACAATCGCCTGAGAAGTCTATTGACACAAAGATGAATGGACACCACAAGATTCCGCTGACCTGCAAAGGAAAGTCAGGCTTAGTACAAAAATGTATTTATGTGAACAAATAACAAGGCAAGATCAGGGAGTAGTACCTTTGGACTAGCAGGTAAGGTCCCAGTACTAACATCAATAATCCTGATGCAATGTTAACAGGCGTATCCTATGAAGAGGATAACAGAGTATTGGAATCGGGTTAGTTAACCAAGAAGAGTAGCAGTGGCAAAACAGTGTGCCAAAACAAGACAGCACTCTTACAATAAGCCCAAGAATAGGGTTCCGTAGGGAAATTATGTTGAAAACACCTACACGCCGGGAGACAGTCCTTGTACAACTGACGTGAAGAAATGCTCCTCCTAACACCCGGTGGCACGAGGACGCCTAACAGAGTTCCTGTTAGGGAGAATTATATGCAGTACTCTTTGGGTGCACCACACACAATTAAGACTACAAGTGACAGTACAAATTCACCTTTGGTACAAGCTTGTACTACACAGTAAAGTGGTAGCGATGGCTGAGCAGCCAGACTTATCTCAAGAGCAAGTGAGCAGGATCAATAGTTACACAAAGGACAGCAATTACTATGATTCAAACAAACACTGACTCAAGATTTCTGAATAAAAGAATATACATTTATTTACACATCAGTTATATAACATCTCACTAAAGTAAAGCAGTTTAAAAATCACACTCTTAATACACCACACCACTCCCAATAGATTCCAGACAAGTTAAGCTCACAAAATGAAGTGGGAGCAAAATGCACTCCAGAAATGTAAAGGGGAGGAAAAGACAAAGTTAGGCAGAAATTGAATAGCACCAACAGGTAAGTAAGCAAGGCAATCTAGAAAGAGGAACTACAGTGATGAAATCAAATCAAAAAGGCTTAGGGCCAAAGTCAATAGGACAAAAGTCTTTTGCTCAAGATCACACAGTTCAGGGCAGTTCGCGGTTAAGTCTTTGCAAGAGTTCCGGATGAAGTTGGTCGGTAGAAAGGTTTGTTTAAAGAGTAGAGAAGGACAAGCCTTCAGATTATAGAAAGATTTCACACACTTTCACCGCAGCTGAACAAAACGAACATCCTGATTTGAACAGTACCTTTCAATGGAGAAGAAGCTGTAGCTGAGGCGGACGTTCCTGGCAGTTCCTGCAGGCTCACGGTTCCTGAAGCAACTGTCGGACTGACACGAAGTAGGAAGACAGGGTGTTCTTGCACTATCCTTGGAAGAAACCAGCAGCAGAGCAAAGCAACAAATAAAAGGTGCGCTCCTCAAAACCCAAGCAGGGTCAGACCTTCCTGGCTATCCAGCTCACTGTAGCTCTGTACAGTGAATTCGACAAGAGGAGGGAGACCTGGTTTGCAGTTTGGGTGAACTGGTTGGTCCCACCAGCTCAGGGGAAGAAGGTTCCAGGAGGATCTTCTCTGTCATTGGAGTTCGAGGATTTGGACCTGCAGCAGGGCTTCACCGTGCAGTTCAGTCATGGTAGGGGTCCTCTTCTGTCAGCTCGTCATCGGTTCTTTCGTTCCAGTGGCGACTCTGCCTTTCCAGACCCAGAAACCTGCTTTTTTTTCAGTTGTCCACCATTTACACAGCCTGGCTGTCAATTGCACAGCAGGGTGGCTGTCCCGCCGGAGAAACAGACAAAAGAGTTAAGTATTAACCCTTTCCAGTACTCCATGTAGGATGGTTTGTACTGGGTCTGTGGTTTAACAGAGGCTAATAAAGTTAATAGCAACTTTATATGTTCTGGGAGACAGTAGTCAGTCCAAGAAAATGGAGTCTGAGTTCGGAAGTCTAAAAGACAACCCTGTGTCACTGCACTGAAGGTGCTGTGTGACACACAGTAAAAAGATGATGGGCCTCATTCCGAGTACGGCGCTAATCAATGGCGCTATTAACGCCTTGGTTGACGCCGTACCCGGACCGGCAGCGCCTTGGTGGATGGCGGAATTACCGCCCCATTCCAAGGTTGGCGGGGCGGTAATTCCCCAATCCCCATTTACCCTTCCCCATTCCCATTCTTGCCCCATAGGGCATAATGGGAGTGGGGAAGGTGTTAATTACGCCACCGTAAATTACGGTGGCGTAATTAACATCAAGGTCCCTTAGCGCCATGGTTTTTAACACCTGCTAAAAGCAGGTGTTAAAACCTCCATGGCGCAAAGGGAACTCGGAGTATGGCGGTAAGGGATTACCGCCACCGCTCTCGTTAGCGGTGGCCGCTATCCCTTACCGCCATACTCGGAATGAGGCCCGATGTCTGTGGAGTAGGTGAGGCTCCACAGTCTGTGAACACAAAAAAAAAATTAAACACACACAGCAAAACACAGGTAAGAGTGGAAGAAAGGCTCACACTCTTGCCAGGTGAAAAAATGTATCCTAGAAATCCAGCAAAGCTGCTGATGGAATCAGTAGGTAGGGGAAATTAGCCATTCTGGAGAATTCTCCCTAACAGTTCCCAGAAGGCAGTCCCAATTCAACCGATGTGAAGAAATGCTCCTCCTAACACCGGCCGGCACCAGGTCGCCTACAGTGTTCCAGGAGGCTGTCCGGGTACACGTGAGGAAAAAGTCTTGATAAGGTAAGAGAGCAAGGATTCCTAAGGTAAAGCGGGAATGGTTATTTGAATGCGTGTGATGGACAGCAAGTTGCTAGAGCAGGAAGAGGTGTCCTGTAAAAGGATTGAATGCAAAAGGATGAAATGCGATAGGGTCGAGTCAATAGGACCTAAAACAAAAGGGTTGAATTTTTGTTTTAAATGTATATTTTTTTTTTGGGTTTCGTATAGGAAAAAAAAGTGATTTTTACAGGAAAAACAGGGGTTTGTGGGGGGACCCCCACCCCAAAAAAAAATGTCACCCTTTTGTTTTCAGTCCTTTTGATTTGACCCTATTGTATTTAGATCCTTTTGATTAGTTCCTTTGACTTGCAACCACAGGAAGAGTAGTCAGGGGTTCTGAGCTGAAAACCGTGCAGACAGGATGAAGTACAAAATCGGCAAACGTAGCATGTCAAAAGCATTCCAATGGTCATAACGTAGCTTTCACGAACAGACAGACAAGGAGGAAGACAAGGAGATTCCGTAAGACATAGCCGGGTAGGTAACCAAGAAAGAAATAACACCAAATGCAAAAAGGCCGTAGAAAACAAATTCAGAATCAGTGAATTCAAAAATGGGCGGGGCATAAGTAAGAACCCTACATCACATGACAAGGTGAAACTGAGCTCAACGTGAAAAGACACGTGACCTGATGAATACGGAAGGACCTCATTTCCATGGTAACTTCCAACGCTGCCGAACAGATACACGGCGGATAGTCACGGCTTTGGGATTACGTGGAACAGTTGCCTGAGAGTGCATATGTGAGGGAGAGCTAGGGAGCAGAACCCTAACTTGATTATGGGTTCTTGTTTTCCCCGAGTGTCTGAGCTGAAGCAGTTTCCTGACAATACATACATTTTGCTTGTATCTCTTTCACTTAATTTTCAGCAACACACACTATTTCTTTGCATTATTGGATGACCTGCACTTTAAAACTCAGCCTCACACAATAAAGAATTGAAAGGTGGGTGATCAGCGGTGTAGTTCGGTAAGACAATGTTTCGGCAGAGGTCAGTTTTTAATTTTCAATTCTTATTTTGTCATTCTCTCCATGTAGTGTTCTTCGTGACAAACAGCACATGATGGGAGAAAAACCCTTTAATAACCAATACTTACCACTTTCTCTGTGTCCTGAAGATGGCTTGAAGGGCTTACATTGTAAAGAAATTGATATGTTAATACTCTTCCCCCTTTAATTCCAGAAACACATTACGTGTTAACACCAACAGGAGATCGCTGTTCAAATTTATATTGTAAATGGCTTTCTCACACATGTTACTAACAACACTAGATATGGTATACAATAAAAGGATCCATGTGATATAGGAACAACCCATTTTGTTATTGGTCTGATTTATTTGTTAGAAATTATTAACTTTTGTGTATCACACAGTATATTCTGCTTTGTGTGATTGTCAATATGTTTTCTCTTGAATAAAACGTGTTTGAAGTGATACTGACCCTCTGTACCTGCTTATTAATACACAGTAGGTACACATCGAACACACTAAACCTGACCCCCATTTTGTGTATAATGGTGGGGTAGCTGGTGGGACTTTGTATATATACTGAAGCGTACCCCTCTCTCACTAGCCCCCTGCTAACAAAAAAAAGGGCTTTTTTGCTCTAAAAATGATCACGAAAAATATATATATATATTCAGTTATGGTTAAGTTGTACTAATAAGACCTATGACCTACCTTTAACACAGTTGTTTTACTGAATGTCATAGGTTTTCATTAGTGCACCTTAACAATAATGTCCCTGTAACAAGATTTTTCTGTGAATTGCATAGGTTTTGATAAGTGAAATTGTTTCATGATGTTACATCACTGTATATAAGTTATATCAAATTCCTCTTTTACCATATATGGAAGAACTGTAAAACTCCTTTAACAAAAATATTTTTCGCAACGCATACTGATGTGTGTCATTATCAGCATCGCATGGTGGGGATGCAAGTCATGGTTGAATTGCCAAGGGTATGAGAATCGACCATGACCCCAGGCCCACCAAACCACTGCGCTATCCTGCTTCCTAGTTCATTGTCCACTATACCCTCATAAGATGATCAATGGCCAGTGCTCATGGCTTGCAGCCATGGCAAGTCTCCACAATTTAATTATAACTATAATTAGTTATTTATAACACGCTTAATACCCAGAGGTTTGGAAGCACACACCAGGGGATCAAACCTGTGTTGCTCCGTGTTGTCATGCTTCCAAAGCGAGCACGTTGCCCTGAGCTATCCTCCCTTCCCCCATGCCACATTCCCCAATAGACAAATCAAAGTAGACAATTGTCCTTGATGAGGGCCAGGCCCACTGTCCATGCACCAAAGTTATATCATTAATTTTTGTACTTACATTTTGACACTTTGGAAAAATAAAGAACAAGACAGAATTGCAAAAGCATGCTTTCAGGTCCTAGCTGATTCTCCTCACGCAGGTTTGTTGTAATGCAGTCCAGCACTCAAGGCTGTAGTAGCTGCACGCAGAATATTTGTTACCATTTAAACCTAGGTCTTTGGCCGTGCCGCAAGCCCCAATAAGCAAATCAGAGTACACATTTGTCCTTGTTTTGGACCAGACCTATTGCCCAGGCACCAACATTATATCACAATTGTTTGAACTTACATTTTGCACTTGAGAAAAAATAAAACACAGGACAGATTTGCAAAATCATAAAATCATGCTTTGAGGTCCTTGCTGATGCTCCTCGAGAATATTTGCTGCAATCCTATTCTGCATTTTGGGCTGTAGCCACCAGCAGAATTTTTTACCCCATCAAACCTATCACGATTTTGAAAAAATGTACCACATAACCGGTTCTTGGTGGCCATGCCCACTTTACTCCCTTGCCGGTCCCTCATGGTCATGGCCAGTAGCCAGATTGTCTGGGTCATGGCCTTTGGCCATTACCCGGATAATCCGGTCACTGCTCATGACCACAGGCTATACCTCAGTCACCAAAGGTATATCACTTTTTTTTAGTTTTACCTACATTATGACACATAAAAAATTTAAAAAAACACATACAGATTTGCGGAACTTTCTGGTCCGTGCCAATGCTCCTGGCATGAGCTTGCTGCAAATCTGGCCACGGTTTATTTTTTGAAAAGTGTCAAAATGTATGTTTAAAAAATAGTCATATAACTTAGCCCCCACGTGACAAAATCCATTCAGACTTTGCACATACATTCAAGGTGGTGTCTATAATCCTTCTGAAAATATTGGTGCAAATTCATCAAACAGCAACAAAGTTATATGCCATCTAAAAATGTTGAGATCGCCCTCTTATTTAGCCTCTCTTCACAAAATCCCACCAACCTTTGCAAAAACATTAAAATCTGGGTCTAAAATCTGTTTGTAAACTTATGTGCAGATTCATCAAATGGCAACAAAAATTGTAAGCCTTTCAAATATTTCAGGACCCCACCCCTCTAATTTTGCCCCTTTTGGCAAAACAGCACCAATTATTGCAGATCCACTAAGGGTCAGGTCTAAAATAATAATGCAATATTTCATGCAGTTTCATTCAGTGGCACCAAAGTTTTAAGCCATCCAAAAACTGCTTTTCACCAACCCTGAAATGCAGAAATATGCATGGATGTCTCTGAACATCTGAAATGTTAGAGAACATCACAAGAGTTTCCCCAAACTTCTGAGATGTTTGTGTACTTCAAAGAACAAAAAATACCAAATTTCTGTTTTTTTTGGCCATATCCCATGCCCTCCTCATCACCCCTCACCTCCCCAGGGATTTTATGAAAAGTGCAATATTGTGTTTTTTAATATGTTTTTACGGGCGCAGCTCGCAAATCCAACATGGAGTCAGTTTTCATGTACCTCATGTTTTTAATTGACCAATCAGCGGGCGCGTATGATGTCCGTGAATGTCATGCAACTCTCTGACTGGTCCAGAGGTGTCTGTGGACTCCAAATCAAGAAATGAGTCTGTGGACTATACCCAGATATCACACATTCCTTTTTACCTATTTTTGGTCATTTTCTAAAAAAACGACTGGAAGGATGTACACCAAATTTGCAAAAGCACGCTTTGAGACCAGGCCGCTGCTCCTCGTGCAAGTTTGGTGCAAATCCATCCAGTGGTTTGTGCTGTAGGCATGAGTAAATGTTTTTTGTTTGTGTCTATGAGGATTTAAAACATGTTGAGTCCCCCCTATAACTTTGCACCAGCTGGACGAAACTGCACCAAACTTCGGTAAATCAATCCGAGGTGGCCATAGACTTTTGAATGATTTTACAAAGTTTGGTGAGGTTTCGTGCAGGAGGGGGTCCCAACATTTTTGAAATCCTCATAGATTTGGTGTACATCCGTCCAATAGTTTTTTTTTTAAAGGGTCAACAATAGGTAAAAAAAATGGTGATATCTGGTTCCAGTCCGCAGTTTCTGATTCGGACACGAAGAAGCACACTGGTTGGATGTTCAAAAATATGAGCTGCATCAGCATTTTTGAAACGGTAAACATATTGGATCTTTGGACCACCTCCGTTATCCGCAGACAGTGTGATGAGCAATTGGTCTGGAAATCGCATATGGGGTTACTTTGGGCCCGAAATAGGGGCTGGAAAGGGTGGGGGAGCAGAAAATATGATAGGGAGGGGTTTTAATAGGTAAAATAAAATGGTGCTGCTGTTGCCATGGCCGCGGTCACTGTTTGTGTCCGCGAACGCGAACACATATCCATGGAGGTCATTGGGACTCGGGAGGTTCTAGGGGAGTCTTGCTATTTACAGGTATACTGTATGTACTTGTTTTGTGGTTTAGTTGTATTGTGGTGGTTGTGACCAGTGGCCAGATTGCCCCCAAGAATCTGGCCACTAGTCACAACCACTATAGTAATATGTATATAGTAATTATAGGTGCTGTAGGGGGAGTGTACAGTATTTGTAATATGATGGGTTCATATAATTGAAGTGTATATGGTATTTATGATTGTAGTACAATTGAGGATAGTTCTTATGGTATCTATAGGTGAAAATAACACCAGTATGGATTCTTAGTTGCATATGGAAATAAAACTGGAATCTCTGGCTTATTTCCTATTTAAGGCATTTATTTGCATTCGATTGTACATGAACATTTACTTTTTAGACCATCATAAACACTACATTGTAATTACAATTTTAGATATAACATTAGTGTGTTACACTGTTTTATTGACTTGAAATAATAATTGGGTCATTGAAAAAAGAAATCCATAGTAGATTTAAAAAACTACTACATTTTTTTTTAAAAACTTTTTTATTAGTGGTAACAGAGAGGCCAACAGCACCATTGTACAGTACATTTCAAAGATACAACTAGAATAAATGTGGTCAATGCAGTTTCACATAACAATATTATAGTGGCAAATCATCATCAGTAATCATATTGCACAGGTAGAGTCTGATCGGGCCCCAAATGTCTTTGGGTCTGCACATCGAAGGTTGGGTCAAAACAAATTGCTCCTCCGATTCATTAACATGTATCAATTCTTGTAAAAATTGTAATAAAATACATTTTTTGGCAACCGCACATGAAATGTTGAATAGTCTTCTGATTTTTTCTGAGTGCTTACCAATGTCCCCAAAAAGATATTTCTGGGGGGTAGATCCAGAGGAACCTGAGTTATGCCTTCAATACTTCTGCTACTTCCCTCCAGAACCCCTTAACCACCGGATATTCCCAGTACATGTGAAAGGAACCCGCCTGAGGGGCATTACATTTAGGGCAGGCATCTGAAGAACCCAGTGCGAATTTAGCAATCCTTGCCGGCGTGTAATGCAATCTGTTAAGAATTAAAAAAAATGTTTTTTTATAAAAAACGACTACATTTTAAATAATATACATGTTACAGAGTTCATGTTTGTGGTAGCATTGATATATGTTGCAAGTGTAAGTGTGACAGGATTCAGTTTTAAGTGTGTTGTAACTAAAGATATGTTTAAAGTAGTTAGATACCCTTTGGCTTATTCTATCTAAATTCTATTTAAGATGAAGCAAATTTGGGTTGAATGAATATTAAGTAGGCTTTTGTTAGATTTGCTGGTAGCCTATGTTTAGGAGTAATGGATGTGTCATTACATTCAAACAAACCACTTCTTTTTTTGACATATGCAATATAGTGGCCTGAAGTGGTTGTGGCACCAGTGTGGTAGAGTGCCTAATGTGAAAGTTGTCTTGCCACAAGATACTTGCCCATGTCTGAAGGTAGTGAGCTCACCGTTATCTTTGGTACCATCTGCATTGCACATTAGAAGCATTGGTGTGACATACTGGCCATGTGAGTTTATTTGTACGCTGGAACGATTGTCTGAGTTGCAAAAGGGCATATAACATGATATGATTTGCATTCTGGCGAAGCTGCTGAAATGGAACAGATTCAGAATTTGGTATGGATACATATACTCATCGTTCATTAGGGATGGCCATGCTCAATCTACGATGACTCAAAGTACATCAAGTCCCAAACATTCAGGTTGGTCACGTTGCAGTACATGCTTGGCCAACTGGAGGAGGGAGCTGTCCGCCCGTTGGATCCAGTTGTCAGGAAGCTTCAAAGACAGGCTTGTGCTCGACGAGGAGATCCGTTGAGCAATAAGGTGGTTGGATGTGCGCTCCAATATCGTCGGGTGCATACAGACTTCCATAGCCCTCCCCAAACCCTCCCCCTCCCTGCCGTACCAGGGGCCAGTCATGGCTGATGCTAATGTGTAGGGCTGGGGAGCCCACACCGGAAGTCTCCACGCCAGAGGTTTGTGGCTGCCAGAGTAGAAGGAGCTCCACATTAACATCCTGGAGCTGTGGGCAGGGTTTTGGGCCCTCAATCTGTTTCTTCCGTCTCAAGTGTAAGGTGGTGAGGGTCTTCACGGACAATACCACCACATTGTTTTACATCAGGAAGCAGGGGGATGCAAGGTTCCCAGCGCTCTCCAGAGAGGCGCAGGAACAGTGGCACTGGGCAATTGCCCTGGGGATATTTCTCATTCCTTTTCACCTCATGGGAGTAAAGAACACTGTTGCCGACTCTGTCAGCAGGGAGCTGCGCTCTTGCCATGAGTGGGAGCTTCGGCAGGATCAAGTGGACAGCCTCTTCATCGGGTAGGGTAGTCCCCGGATCAATCTATTTGCGACATTGCACACCAAGTGCCAGAGGTTTGCCAGCAGGTTCCCCCATCCGGGGAGCATGGGGGATGCATTCTGCTTCCTGTGGGAGGGCCTGTTACTGTACGCATTCCCTCTATTGCCTCTACTGCTACAAGTCATTAGTCAACACAGACGGTGTTGCACCAGCGTGGCTGAGAGAAATCTGGTACCCGGACCTTCGCAGCATGTCAGTGGCACCTCCAGTCAAGCTACCAGTGGTCGCGAATCTGCTCGCCCGGGAAGAGTTTGTATTTCGTGACTTTGTGCCGGTCGCAGAAGATTAACCCTCTGGGGGTCACGGCTCTCCCAAGTCCTTCCGTACCTGTTCTGGCGCACGCCTCCATCAAAGTGCATCTAGCGGCTATCTCCCGCTACAACAGGTCTCCAGGGTGGTCTTCTCTGTGGTCACACCGTCTAGTGAAGGAGTTCATTAAAGGACTATTCGATCGTTCCCGGTGTGGGAACTCAACGTGTTGCTGGCTAGGCTCATGGGGGCTCCCTTCAAGCCTATGCATCGGGCACTTCTCAAGTTCCTTTCTTGGAAGACCGCTTTCCTCGTGGCCATCACCTCTGCCAGGAGAGTGGGTGAGATCCAGGCCCTGCCCTGTAGGCGGCCCTATTTGACTTTTCACTAGACTAGGGTGGTGCTGCAGATGCTCCCCTCTTTCATGCCCAAGGTTCCTTCGGAATTTCATCTCAACAAACCCTTGGTGTTGCCTGTGTTTTTTCCAACGCCTTCTTCGCTGGCTGAAAGGACTTTGCACTTGCTGGATGTGGCTCGAGCACTGAAGTTTATGTGGCCCACACAAAGAGTTTCCAGGAGACTTCTCCACTTTTTGTGTACTTTGGTCCTATGAACCATGGGAAGGCCTTGTCCAAGGCTTCTATCTCCAGGTGGCTCTCAGGCTGCATCACTCATTGTCACCGGTTGGCAAACCGACCGCACCCTGGCCGTCCGAGAGCCCACTCTACTAGTGATCGCTGTAACCCTAGACGTAGAAGACGCCTGCTTTCATAATCCTATCCATCCCTCACACAGTTCATTTGGTTCTTTGTGGACAAATACCATTTCCAGTTCAAGGTGCTCCCCTTCCCGCTCAAGTCGGCACTGAGTCTTCACAAAATGTCTGGCCCCAGTAGCCGCATATCTCAGATGGTTGGGAGTTAGAGGTTTTTCCATACCTGGAAAACTGGCTTATAAAGGGGGTGTCCCTGACAGCAGCGTCAGATTCGGTGGAAAAGCCAACAGTTCAAGACCTAGCATTTTCTATCAACAAGGCCTCTTCCGTACCAGTGCAAACATCAGTCTTCCTGGCGACAAATCTGGACACTCTAGTCCCGAGGGTATGTCTATCTCCAGACATATAGGCGACGGACGATACAAGGTACAAGTCCCTCCTGGGCATGATGTCTTCCTGTATCTTCCTTGTGCCCAATTTTACACTGAAGATGAGACGGCTTCAAGAGGAGCTGGACAAGCAATGGATCCAATACAACAGATCATGGGAGGACATTTTGATCTCACACCAACATTCCATGGTGCTTTGCGGTGGTGGACCAGGGCCACCAATCTACTACATGGCATGTCGTTTCAAACTCTTACGTCAAGTCTACTTTGAAGGATGGACGCCTTGTTGTCTGGGTGGGATGCCCACTTGGGAACCTACAGGCCAGCAGGGTGTGGTCAGAAGAAGAATCCTTCCTGCACATCAATGTGCTAGAACACAAGGCCATGTGATGGGCCCTGAAATCTTTCCTTCCCGTTCTCCCCGGTCAAGTGGTGACTGTGCAAACCTACAACACAGCATCGATGCACTATACAAACAAACAGGGGGGGCACAAAGCCACTAAAAGTGTAGAAACTCTGTAATTGGGTGCTGAAACACCAGGTTCACATGAGGGTAGAACACCTTCCCGGGAAAGACAACATACTGGCAGAAGAGCTCAGCAGGCACTTCTTAGAATTCCACGAATGTAATTGAGCGATCAAAACACAAGATAAACCTGTTTGCCACATTTGAAAATAAAGTGCAGTCAGTTTGCTTCCAGGTACCTGGAGAAACACTCCCTGGGAGACCCCTTATCTGGTTTGGAGGGGGAGGTTCCTTTTACAGCTTCCCTCCAACACTGTTAATACCACGTGTGCTCTGCAGAATGAAGGAACAAACATTCACCATGATCATGATGGCCCTGGCATGGGCATGTCATTCATAGTACACTGCTCTTTACAACTCTCGCAGGAGACCTCCATCTGTCTCCAACCATACCCAGGTCTGCTGTCTCAGCACAAGGACAAGTTGCTTCACCACAACCCCACCAGTCTAACTCTCAGAGGCTGGTTCCCCGGCAGCAAAGATTCCACAACCTTGCACTAGACTCAGAATGCTGAGATATACTCCTTTGATTGGCAAAGAGTGGATAGCGCTTTCATCCATCAAGGTACACCGTTCAGCTCTTTCCGCTTACACCGCAAAGCATCACCAGGAATCTTTGGTCTCCCACCTTGCAATTAAAGCCTTCTTGAAGAGTTTGGTGCACACCTTCCCCAGGGAACGGAAACCCATTCCTTCCTGGAGTCTTAACACTGTTCTGGCAGCACTGTTGAGCACCCTGCAAGCCTATTCATAGGCGCAACCTACATTTTCTATCTTGGAACACATCCTTTTTGGTGGCAATCACATCAGCCTGACGCATTGGGGAACTAGAAGAACTTTCCATCAAACCACCATTTACCATCTTTCAGGATAGTCCTCCTTCGACCTCACCCAAGATTCATGCCTAAGGTTTTCAGAGCGGATTGTATTACCTACCTTCCTCAGCAATCACACAACTGCAGCTCAGCAGACACTGCATTCACTGGATGTTTCTAGAACATTAAAATGCTACATACAAAGGAATTCCGAACCTCCAACAGGCTCTTTGTCTCATTTGCAGTATGCAGCAAGGGACGATTTCCAAACAAGGACTGGTTCGCTGGGTCTCGAGCTGCATCACCCACTGCCACCAGATGAGGGGCGATCCACTACCGGCTCTGCAAACAGCACACTCCACCAGGGCAAAAGCAGCTTCAACAGCATTCCAAGTGGGAGTGTCTAAGAGATATATGCTGTGTGGCCACATGGAGCATGCTCCACACATTCGCTCTGCATTTCTGCCTGGAGGACATCGGAAGGGAAACGGCAGTAGGACAGGCAGTGCTTCAAAACCTGGGTAGGAGCAGCCAAAATAGTCTTACAATATTTATCTGTATCCCTCCTTCCTGATACTTTTGTCTCTACTTATATGTTATGTGCACTGCTCTTGTACTCAAAGTGAGTTTCAGAAGTATGTGTATTATTGACATAGATATTTTGCTCACAGGCACGTTCATAGTCTTTTGACTGTTTGGTATTCTATTCAAGCATGTGAGTCTATGAAGGGTCCAATGCTGCAGTAGTCTGTTTTACTTACCTGTGGCCATATTTCTCCAGCATTGGTATCTTTCATAGATTCACAGGGCATGCGTGGGGCGGACAAATGGACATGCGCGGAGCTGACTAGACCACGCAGGGCGGACCAGAGTGTACTAGACCAGACTGGGGTGTATAGAATGGATAGGTGTGCATGGTACGGACTGGATCACATAGAATTGTGTGACATATATAATATGGTTTAGAATGCAGAGAACGTTTGAAAGAGCATATAACTCATCATATCACACCTCCACGCTTACTCTCTCCTTTACATCACCACTCAACTAGAACACAGAGATACTATACACCATTCGGTATATCTGTTCTCATACCAACATCCACCGCTCACGCCACATCATTCTATGTTGACACTGCTGGTCTCACACCCCCCAGCCAGGTGTTCTCCTCAGGCCTAACGCAGCCGCAGCCGTTCTGGATAAAACCTGCCTGAACTAGCACACTCTCCTGATCTCTCAACCACCACACCTACCGCTGAGAAGCAGCTACTTCACGGATATCGCACATGCTGCACACATACCCGGTGCTCACATGCACCTTATGACTCTCTCTACTCTCTCTACTGATCTGAACTTCGGTTCCCAAGGGCGTTCAACCTACCAGTGCCTTCAGACCATACCAATGGTATATAAGGCGCTATGTAAATGCAAAATAACATAACATAACATAACACCCTCTCTTCTTCCCTGGGGAGCAGCTGCTCCGTATGCAGTCAATCATCGCCTAACAGCCTACACGGTTCAAAATCGGAAGATGGCTGCCTCGGGTGGAGCTTAGCCCTGCCACCTCATTGGTTGTGGTCTAAAAGGACCGAAAGAGGTGGAGTGACTGCACAATTGACTTTCTACACAGGCCCTATGGGGCTTGCTGAGTAGTATTTTACTATAGGGAAAGGTTTAATTAAGTATAACACTTAAATTACTGAGGATTCACAGTCTGACTGGGAATATTCAAGCATGTGAGTCTATGAAGGATACCAATGCTGGAGAAATATAGTTACAGGAAAGGAACAGGCATCTAACTGAAGATCTAATGTCGATCCGCAAATTACTGAAAAAGTGGCTTTTCCCCTAAAAACCAACCCTATACTGAAACTGTCTCAAACTGAATAACAGCATCGCAATGACATCAACCCAACAAAATACTAGTTCTTGAATAGCAATAAGACAAATAACAACACAGCAAGACCCAAGCGAGAAAACTGACAACTAATAACCGCTAATGTAAACTAAAAGGACAAACAAATAGAATGAGGAAATTAGATCAATATAGTAAAATGGATAAAAAGAATAAATCGTATGAAAACTGTAATTGCGGTTTACATTTTTGAAATAGATGTAATGATTGCAATGGACAAATGAACGAAATGTTCGAAACAAATAAAGAGAAGACGATGGAAAGATGAATACAGGAGAATGATGAGTACACAGACAGATGACATGGAATGTATGAGTGCATGGCATAAATAGAAAGTACCGAATAGACGATTCAAGTACATGAGATGGGTGCAGTGCATGACTGTTTGGTATTCTATTCAAGCATGTGAGTCTATGAAGGGTCCAATGCTGCAGTAGTCTGTTTTACTTACCTGTGGCCATATTTCTCCAGCATTGGTATCTTTCATAGATTCACAGGGCATGCGTGGGGCGGACAAATGGACATGCGCGGAGCTGACTAGACCACGCAGGGCGGACCAGAGTGTACTAGATCAGACTGGGGTGTATAGAATGGATAGGTGTGCATGGTACGGACTGGATCACATAGAATTGTGTGACATATATAATATGGTTTAGAATGCAGAGAACGTTTGAAAGAGCATATAACTCATCATATCACACCTCCACGCTTACTCTCTCCTTTACATCACCACTCAACTAGAACACAGAGATACTATACACCATTCGGTATATCTGTTCTCATACCAACATCCACCGCTCACGCCACATCATTCTATGTTGACACTGCTGGTCTCACACCCCCCAGCCAGGTGTTCTCCTCAGGCCTAACGCAGCCGCAGCCGTTCTGGATAAAACCTGCCTGAACTAACACATTCTCCTGATCTCTCAACCACCACACCTACCGCTGAGAAGCAGCTACTTCACGGATATCGCACATGCTGCACACATACCCGGTGCTCACATGCACCTTATGACTCTCTCTACTCTCTCTACTGATCTGAACTTCGGTTCCCAAGGGCGTTCAACCTACCAGTGCCTTCAGACCATACCAATGGTATATAAGGCGCTATGTAAATGCAAAATAACATAACATAACATAACACCCTCTCTTCTTCCCTGGGGAGCAGCTGCTCCGTATGCAGTCAATCATCGCCTAACAGCCTACACGGTTCAAAATCGGAAGATGGCTGCCTCGGGTGGAGCTTAGCCCTGCCACCTCATTGGTTGTGGTCTAAAAGGACCGAAAGAGGTGGAGTGACTGCACAATTGACTTTCTACACAGGCCCTATGGGGCTTGCTGAGTAGTATTTTCCTATAGGGAAAGGTTTAATTAAGTATAACACTTAAATTACTGAGGATTCACAGTCTGACTGGGAATATTCAAGCAAGTGAGTCTATGAAGGATACCAATGCTGGAGAAATATAGTTACAGGAAAGGAACAGGCATCTAACTGAAGATCTAATGTCGATCCGCAAATTACTGAAAAAGTGGCTTTTCCCCTAAAAACCAACCCTATACTGAAACTGTCTCAAACTGAATAACAGCATCGCAATGACATCAACCCAACAAAATACTAGTTCTTGAATAGCAATAAGACAAATAACAACACAGCAAGACCCAAGCGAGAAAACTGACAACTAATAACCGTTAATGTAAACTAAAAGGACAAACAAATAGAATGAGGAAATTAGATCAATATAGTAAAATGGATAAAAAGAATAAATCGTATGAAAACTGTAATTGCGGTTTACATTTTTGAAATAGATGTAATGATTGCAATGGACAAATGAACGAAATGTTCGAAACAAATAAAGAGAAGACGATGGAAAGATGAATACAGGAGACTGATGAGTACACAGACAGATGACATGGAATGTATGAGTGCATGGCATAAATGGAAAGTACCGAATAGACGATTCAAGTACATGAGATGGGTGCAGTGCATGAAACGGAGAGCACGGAACAGATCCAGTGCGTATGGCAGGTGACATGGCCTGAACCGATAATGCATGTTGAATAAACAAAGCGAGTAGAGCGGACGAAATCGGTAGAATGGTTGAATTGCGTAGAACAGATGAGTGCACTGAATGGATGCAGACGATTGCGTAAGAGCGGAAGAGTGTGTAGAACAGGCGACTGTATAGAGCGGATGAGCTTGTAGAGCGGATGAGCATGTAGAGCGGATGAGCGCTTATGTAAACCTGTGTGTAACCCTGTAGGAGTGTATAGAGCAGATGAATGTGTAGAGCGGATGAGTGTATAAAGCGGATGATTGCATAGAGCGGACGACTGCATAGAGTGGACAAGTATTTAGAGCAGATGTCAGTATAGAGTGAATGAACCTGTAGAGCGGATGATTGCGTAAGAGCAGAGAAGTGTGTAGACCTGCTGGAGTGCATAGTACGGATGAATGTGTATAGAGTGGATGAGTGTATAGAGCGGATGAGTGTATAGAGCAGATGAGTGTTTAGAGCGAAGAACTGTGTAGAGCAGATGAGTGCAAATAGCAGATGAGTGCGCGGAAAGGACGAGTGCATAGAGCGGATGAGTGCGTGGAGAGGATGAGTGCATGGAGCGGTTGAGTGTGTGGAGTGGTTGAGTGCGAGGAGGGGTTGAGTGCATGGAGCGGTTGAGTGCATGGAGCGGATGAGTGCGTGGAGCGGATGAGTGCATAGAGCGAATGAGTGCTCTGAGCGGATGAAAACGTTGAGCAGATGGGTGTCTAGCGTGGACGAGTGTGTAAAAGCGGACGAGTGTGTAAGAGCAGATCGGTGCACGGATAGGCGCACGGAGCGGATGAGTATGCAGAGCGGATGAGTGTGCAGAGCGGACGAGCATGCAGAGTGGACGAATGTATAGAACCAGCGAGTGTAAGAATGAAAGAATGTGTAAGAACGGAGGAATGTGTAGAGCAGATGAGTGTGTAAGAGCGGGTGAGTGTGTAGAGCGGGTGAGTACATAGAGCGGGTGAATGAGTAGAGCATGTGAGTGCATAGAGCAGGTGAGTAAGCAGAATGAACAAGTGCATGGAGTGAACAAATGCATGGAACGGATGAGTGCCTAGAGCGAACGAGTGCCTAGAGCGGACCAGTGCCTAGAGCAGACGAGTGCGCAAATAATGGAACATGGAAGTATATGGATGGAATGGGTGATGTATGTGGATAGAATTGATTAAATATGTGCATGGAACGGGTGAAGTATGTGGATGGAACCGATGAAATATGTGCATGGAACGGGTGAAGTATGTGGATGGAACCGATGAAATATGTGCATGGAACGGGTGAAGTATGTGGATGGAACTGATGAAATATGTGCATGGAACGGATGAAGTATGTAGAAGCTACTGGTATAATATGTGAAAGGTACGGGTGAAATATGTGTATGGAGTGCATAAATAAACTTGGAATACACCGACCAGATCGGAGTACATGGAACAGACTAGAGTGCATGGAACGAATTTGAGAGCTTGGAACGGGTTGGAGTGCGTGGAACGAGTTGGAGTGCATGGAAGAGGTTGGAGTGCATGGAAAGGGTTGGAGTACATAGAACAGATTGGAGCACATAGAAGTATGCGACATACATGGAATGGTTTAGAGTGCATAGACGTTTGAAAGAGCATTTAAACAATTGTATCACATCACCATGCTTACTCTATTCTTTACACCACCTCTCAACTAGAACACAGAGATACTATGACACCATTCGGTATAGCTGTTCTCATACCAACATCTGCCTCATACGCCACATCACTCTAACTAAATACCGCTGGTTACACACCCTCCAGCCAGGCGTTCTCCTCAGGCATAACGCAGCCAGAATCGATCTGGATAAACCTGCCAGAACAAACACATACTCCTGATCTCCCAACCACCACACCTAATGCTAAGAAGCAGCTATTACACGAATACAAATGCCACACCAGCTGCACACATATATGGTGCTCAAACGCACCTTTGACTCTATATACTCTCTCTACTGACTTGAACTTTGGTTCCCAAGGGCGTTCAAACTACCAGCTCCTTGAGACTATATCAATGGTACATAAGGTGCTTTATAAATGTATAAATGCAAAGTAACATAACATAACATGTGCTCTTGTGAAAAATGGTTGCTGAGAGTGAGAGTGCATGTATGTTTCCACTTCTATGAAATCTGGAAGATTTCATTCATTGGGATGTTGTTGGTTACTAGTACTTGTAGTAAGTACATTAGGAATTCTTGTGGATCTTCCTGTGTGTTTATGGGGAATGTTACCATTCCTGCACAATAGTCGAATTCTTGCCTTATACCTGAAACACAATAGCCGGTGTCAGGATTACTTGTGGCATTTCTATGAAGGACGAGCATTTGCAAACACAACTGGTTCAAGCCATTTAAGTAAATGTTGTGAACGATTGGTGGCAATTGGAAGAGAAGATTGATTGCTGCATTTGCATAGAAATGTATTTCAGTTGTGTTCTTGGATTTAAATGTACCAGAGAGTTTTTGCTCTGTATTCTTTGATGGGACTGCAGTTGTTGTTGACAAGACCCATTTGTCTCTTTGTTTTCTGATGCACAAGCTGTTCTTTTTGGTCTAGAGAGTTTTGTTATTATATTACCTGATGGTGTAGTAGTTGTTTTCTTTTTTCAGTGGTGTTGCTGGGAAATCCACGAAAGGTTTGGTGTATATTAGTTTTCTTTTTAATGGTTGTTTTTATTTTAGGTACAAGGTACATATATAGGTGCAGGTTTTACAGTGCACATAGCCTGTTGTATTCTAGGATGCAAGAAAAGTCAGCATTGCCTTTGCATCAAAGTTACATAGGAATTGACCATTGAGTGTACAGAGACCTGAAAGTGCTATGCAACACCTACATTCTTTGAAGAATATGCTCCAATGTCAATCAATGTGTGATCTAGGGTTAGACCTTGCGATGTGTGAACAGTGACAGCGGACATTGTTAACAGCATAAGTACATGTCTTAGAAAAGAAGGAAAGGTGCTATTGTGTGGCCTATGTTGTTAACTTCTGTAAGTTTGTCAAAGTAGATGTTGACAAATTGAATGTTTTTCTCATGTGGATATGTTTCTCTCTCATGTGGATATGTTTGAAAGCCAAGAAATTTACCAATTTCTCCATTGACTAAACCTTGTTCAACGTCAATGTTATATTTTAGGATTACTCTGCAGTTTAGACTATTGTAGGATTACTCTGCAGTTTAGACACAGAGTTAATACTTTTTCTAATCCAGCTGTGATGGAGATACATTTTCCTAATTTATTTAGTCATTCTGTTGTTTGTTGACACATAGGCGGTGTCATGTAGCCGGTCAAGTGGCACAGCGAGTAGAGCGCTCGCTTTGACATCTGTGCAGAGCCCGCTAATGCAGGTTCAAATCCCTGCAGTGCCAAACTCAGCCTCTCATCCTTCCGAGGTCGATAAATGAGCACCACACCCCGTGGGTAGTAATAAGCAGCGCTCAGATACCTGAGGGTTCGTAGCGTTATAAATGCATAATTATTATTATTATTATTATTATTATTATTATTATTATTATTATTATTATGTCCTGCACTTCTAGTTTGTCTGTGGAGCTGATACTCACTATGGGATGCATTTCTTTTTTCAACATTGTATCGTTGAATTAACTACAGCTTGCATGGGTTGGCATTAAGGACATGCCTTTTATATTCTGCTGAGTTAATTGTTCCGTGATATCAGAGGCAGATGTGTTTTGCCCATATAATTCACGGATTAGTATTGTCTTTAAAATGGATTTTGCATCACCAGTTCTAATGCTTTTTAGAATGTTGCCATAGGTGAGATCTGCAATGACACATATTTTGAGTTAGTTCACTGTAGCAAATAAATTGTCAGAGATTTACATTTCCAATGCTGCCGAGTGTGTTACAGCATTGTTTGTATCCTAATGTTTTAAAAATAGGTCAGCCATTTACTGATGGTAATTGGTCTTCGTAGTCGGTTTTTAGGACTTCTTGTATTGTGAGATGAATTATGGCCAACATGAGGTTGAAAGCCATGCTTACTTCATCTATCCGGAGCACTTTCATTTGTGTTGTAATTCTGCATACTTCAGTAGCAGCTTCTGCTGATAATTTGCAGTATTCTAATTTGTTTTGGTGTTCTACTGGGAGGAGCTGTTATAACAGCTTAAAGATTGTTGTGTGTTAAGTCTTGTTAAGTCTTTTAAAATTTGTGCTGATTATTTTAATTAAGAAGGTGTTATCAGAACGGGTTTCACCAATTACACATAGCAGCAGAGATTTATCATGTTTACCGCTGCACGTTTTAATTTGTTGTTTAAGACCATGTTCAATTTCTTCAGTGACTTCCAGATTAATGGTGAGCTGTTCATCATTTAACTGTGATGATCTGAGCACTGGCATGTCTTCTTCATATTTTTAACATTGGTAGATGGTATTTTCTGCCTCAGTCAAGGCTATTTCTGCTTCATTTAGAATGAGTGGTTCTTCAAGTGGTTCTTAACATCCTGTACGGGAAGGTTGACTGCCCTCAGTGGTGTCTTTATTTGGTATAGCTTAAATGTCTTCCAATGGTTGGTGTTCATTGTCCAAAATGTGTTTGTATTGTTTGAAATGGACATGTGTTATACTGCTTTCATTTGCTTTGAATGCAGCTTCAAATGAGTGATGGTCAGCCAATAATTCTTCTTTTCTCTAAGTTGTAAAAGGGCCATGTAATAAAGTTATCTATGTTGCAGATATTTAAATCAAAACTTTATATGATTAATTAGGCTGGTTTTAGTAAGTCTAACGAACCTTCCTTCACAAGTTGAGACTGAGTATTTGCCAGTTGTCTCTTCTGGAGTGACATTGTTTTTGTAGGAGTAGTTTTGGGCGTGTTTTCCAAATAGTAGGGTTTGGGTTGTATGTGTCAATTAAATATTGTTTTTATAATGTCCTGGCTGTTAGTATCATTTGAGGCTATAGTTTCTATCTCTTGGTAGGATTTTAGTATTCTTTAGTATTCTTTTTCAGGATGAGGCTGGAGCAAGGTTTAGCCCTACAATGTGTTCAGATTTGAAATATAACGCTGTAACTGTTAGATAGTCTGCAGTTTCGTAGCACCCGCATTCTCGGTGGGAGAGCATTTTTATACCAAAGCTGTACACATTTTGTAACAGTGTTTTGTCAGATAATATGTTATCCCAGTGGTCTTTTAGCTCTGTTTTCTCAGCTTTGGTGAGAATGGTGTGTGACATATCTTGCAACTGCAATGGAATTGTCTGCAATGTGTTGTATATCTATATTTGCATTACACAATAGGGCAATCATTGCATTGTAATCATTGATGTCCTTGGATGCTTCATCCCTTTTAATGTTGTATATGTCTTTAGGGGATTTCCGTGTTACACTGTGCCTAACAGAAGACATTAAGCTATTTATTTACTTGTCCAGTTGTGAAAACTGGTCTACGTATTTACTTTTGTTTTTTATATCAACATCTGCAGTATTTGCCATACCTATATTTTTGAAAGCGTAAGATTTATTAATACATTTATAGCAGCGCATATAGCCAAGGGGCATCTAGGCGCTAGTTACTGTGTCCAAGGGAGAAGTAGTGCATTGTTGATTAGTTGAAAAGGAGGGTTTTCAGTTTCTTTCTCAAGGTCACTTAAGAAGGTTCGGCCTGTAGGTCGGGAGGAAGTTTGCTCCAGAGGGTGGCAGCGTGAACTGGAAGTCTTGCTCCTCATGCTCTTTTGCATTTGTATCCTGGGGGCCCCATGAAGTATTTGTAGGCTAGGCACCGAGGTCTTGAGGGGGAATGTCTTTTGAACTTTTGGTTGAGGTATGTTGGGGCTTTACTATCTAGGCATTGGTGAGTGAAACAAAGCATTTTGAATTGTATTATTTCCCTGACTGGGAGCCAGTGGAGGTATCTCTGTGTTTCAGATACGTGGTCATGCTTGCACAAGTCCGTGGCTGCTCAGAGGGCATTGTTTTGTACTACTTGCAGTTTGTTGAGTTTTTCTCTGAGGTACCACAAAGTAAACAGTTACAGTAGCCCAGTTTTGATCCAATGAGAGCGTGGGCAATGATGGTGCGGTTCTCAGAGGAAACAAATGGTTTGCTTTCATTGATCAGCTTGGTGGTTTATACCGAGGTTGATGAAATGTGATACAACTGCCACAACATGTTGACGGAGGCATCCAGGTAGACCCCCAAGGTTCTTACAGCAGAAACCATGGCAATGTTGGGGCCATCAAAGTTGAAGGAGTTGAAGAACTTGTCATGCTTGGCAAGGCGTGCTGGGAGACGATGATCAAACATTCTGTCTTATCATTTAGGCAGAGGCTGTGCATTGCCATCCATGTTATATCAGTAGATATTGTTAAACTTGGCTGTGGCTTCGGAGTAGTTACGGGATAAGGATATGAGGATTTGGGTGTTGTCAGCAAAGTTTGTGTAAGAGGTGCCAGGGGGTTGAGGGGGTTGAAGACGGGTCTAGAAGAGCGGTCTAGTGTAAATATTGTACAGAGTTGGAGAGACACAAGAGCCTTGTGTACGTAGGTCACTATGTGTGGTTTCTGAAGGGATGTCCCAGTTAATGTATTTTTGAATACATTATAAAACAGTGGCATCACTGTCATGGTTGAATTTGGGAGCATCTTTTATCCACAAAAGCATGTGGATGTGTGGTGCTCCTCTGGATTGATATTCTGTTCTCCAAAAGAAGTATTGCAGTACTTTGAGCGGAGTGATAGTTTTATTACAGATGAAGTGCAGCATGGCAATTAAACAATGGTTAAAGTACCTTGATACATTAATAGGGTCAAGAGTTAGCCTGATGTTTTTATCTCGATTCCCTCTTTATTTTGGATAGCAGTGCATATGAAATCGTGCAAGTCATCCCAGCATTTTCTGTGCAAGCTAAAGTAACAAACCAAGTGGGTTGTCCTAGATTCTTTAGCATACAACGTACATCAGCGTGACATCAGAACCAGTATTCTTTTCTACCACGCATGTTTGAGATTCGTGGTACTAGACTGCAAAGCTTCGTCTTTGTCTGTTATCTTTTGAAGCAGGTGGGTAGCAGATATGTTTGCAAAACATCAAACAGGAGAAGGAAAATATATTCGATATTTTGTCTAAATCCGGGATCTTCAGAATACATTTGTATAGAGCGATATTCTGAAGCACTAATTTGTGTGGTTAGTTCATCAACTCTTTGTCCTTTTCGTGTAGGAAAGAGTAGAGGAAAAGAAAATGCTTCTACACTTTTCTCCCATATGCTCATTGGGGAGACTTTGGCTTGACACACTTGATATGTTTCTAATGCATCTTCTATGGTGTTTTTGTTGTGTAGTGGGTGAATTGTATACTGGTCTAAAATGTTGGCTGCAGTAACAGGATCTGCATGTTCAAATTGGCCAGTGTGTGGTGAATCTTGAATTATTGGGTGGTTTCTTTTATGTTTTCCTCTATGTTTATATATGTATACTATTCATAGTCTTCTTTAAGGTATTGTAGGGCTTGTCTAACTTTGTTTAAGTCAACTAGTTGTTGCCAAATTGTTTTGTCTTCTGTGGTAGACCATTAACTAGTACAATCAATTATAGATCTATTGGCCATTGTACTCCTAGAGTTTGTGCATTTTCTTCAAGACCTAATGGCTAGTTTACAACTTTGCCACAAATGCCTTTTTGTAACTCAGACGTTTTCAGTTGAAGGCGTATTATAGCTTGACATGGGTGTACTGTTTGGATTATAATGCACTCCTAGAAGTTAAGGGGGTAATTCATAGAATTTAGGGCACAAGTGGTGGACGCGGCTGGCGCACAGTGTGCACGTGCGAATCTCTGCGCCAGCCGCGTGTGCTAAAATCCATTTCCACACACAGCGTATTCATGGATTTTAGCTACCAAAACCAGCCGTGGTGCACAGTGGTGCAGCGACCCTGCAGCAGCGCAAGTTACGCCCCCAAGAACGCCCCTCGCACAGGGAAAAGCCATCAAATCCCCAATCCAGCGCAAAGGGCTGCACTAACCCTGTACCAGCACGGCAAACGGGGAACGTGTATTACTGGGGTTCGCAGGAAGTTTCACACGCGATTGGCCCTGTGCGAGTGGGGTACGTGTATTACTGGGGTTCACGGGAAGTTTCAAACGTGAAAGGGCCTGTGCGAGTGGGGTACATGTATTACTGGGGTTCGCGGGAAGTTTCACACGCGATTGGCACTGTGCGAGTGGGGTACGTGTATTTCGGGGGTGCGTGGGAAGTTTCATACGTGAAAGGGCCTGTGCGAGTGGGGTACGTGTATTACTGGGGTTTACGGGAAGTTTCACACGCGATTGGCCCTGTGCGAGTGGGGTACTTGTATTACTGGGGTTCGCGGGAAGTTTCACACGCGACTGGCCCTGTGCAAGTGGGGTACGTGTATTTCGGGGGTGCGCGGGAAGTTTCACACGCGATTGGCCCTGTGCAAGTGGGGTACCTATATTACTGGGGTTCATGGGAAGTTTCACACGCAATTGGCACTGTGCGAGTGGGGTACCTGTATAACTGGGGTTTGCGTGAAGTCTCACACGCGATATGAGCAGGGTACATGTATTTCGGTGGTGCGCGGGTAATCCTACACGTGAATTGGCAGTGTGGGTCCTCCCAGGTGTTCCCTCTACACCCTCCACGGCCCCTGCAGGCAGCCCACACCACAGGGGACTACCCTGCACCCCTGGTCATGTCCCGCAGGCAGCCCATCCACCATGGGCATGCCCCCAGCCAAGCACATGTCAGCTTGCACTACTGATCACCAACTCATGTCCCCCTGCACCCCCACCACCAAGCAGTGTGGGGCACCTGCCAGCAGGCCCCCACTCATGTCCCCCTGCACCCCATACCCCCCAGCAGTGCAGGGCACCTGCCAGCAGGCCCCCACTCATGTCCCACTCATGTCCGCCTGCACCCCTACCCCCCAGCAGTGCAGGGCAACTGCCAGCAGGCCCCCACTCATGTCCCACTCATGTTTACCTGCACCCCCAGCAGTGCATGGCACCTGCCAGCAGGCCCCCACTCATGTCCCACTCATGTCCCCCTGCACCCCCAGCAGTGCAGGGCACCTGCTAGCAGGCCCCCACTCATGTTCCCCTGCACCCCCACCCCCCAGCAGTGCGGGGCACCTGCCAGCAGGCCCCCACTCATGTCCCACTCATGTCCCCCTGCACTCCCACCCCCCGGCAGTGTGGGGCACCTGCCAGCAGGCCCCCACTCATGTCCCCCTGCACACCCACCCCCCCAGCAGTGCGGGGCACCTGCCAGCAGGCCCCCACTCATGTCCCACTCATGTCCCCCTGCACCCTCACCCCCAGCAGTGCAGGGCACCGGTCAGCAGGACCCCACTCATGTCCCCCTGAACCCCCACCACCCAGCAGTACAGGGCACCTGCCAGCAGGACCCCACTCATGTCCCCCTGCACCCCCACCCAACAGCAGTGAGGGGCACTTGCCAGCAGGCCCCCACTCATGTCCCCCAGCACCCCCACCCCCAGCAGTGAGGGGCGCCTGCCAGCAGGCCCCCACTCATGTCCCACTCATGTCCCCCTGCACCCCATACCCCCCAGCAGTGCAGGGCACCTGCCAGAAGGCCCCCACTCATGTCCCACTCATGTCCCCCTGCACCCCTACCCCCAGCACTGCGGGGCACCTGCCAACAGGCCCCCACTCATGTCCCACTAATGTCCCCCTAGATCCCTACCCCCCAGCAGTGCGGGGCACCTGCCAGCAGGCCCCCACTCGTGTCCCACTCATGTCCCCCTGCACCCCCACCCCCCAGCAGTGCAGGGCACCTGCCAGCAGGCCCCCACTCATGTCCCCCTGCACCCCCAGCAGTGCGGGGCACCTTCCAGCAGGCCCCCACTCATGTCCCACTCATGTCCCCCTGCACCCCCACCTCCCAGCAGTGCGGGGCACCTGCCAGCAGGCCCCCACTCATGGCCCCATGCACCCCCACCCCCCAGCAGTGACGGGCACCTGCCAGCAGGCCCCCACTCATGTCCCACTCATGTACCCCTGCACCCTCACTCCCCAGCAGTGTGGGGCACCTGCCAGCAGGCCCCCACTCATGTCCCACTCATGTCCCCCTGCCCCCACGTCATGACCATCCTCAATCATTGCCCTTATGGCCAGCCTCCCCAGCCCAAAGACCCAACCCAGTATTTCATCCACCCACATAGAAAAGGCAATTACAAGATACAACCCCAAAGGCAAGCATGTAAATGAACACATGTCCGTCACACACACACAATGGGTGCAAGTGAATGTGAAAACACATATCATGACATCCAAAAGAAATGGTGTCCAAAGTCACAGTCCAACAAAGCAAATCCAAGTGAAAAAAGAAAGTGAAATACATTGATCCATGGTGAAAATAAAAAAAAATGTGAATAATGTACAAATTAACAATCCAGGGTCCATGAACCCAACTGATGAAATGAAACCTACCAAAAATACTACCTAATAAAAAACTATATACAAAAACGTGGTGCATTGTCCAAGCGCAACCAAAATAAAAAAGAAAAGGAAAGGAAACCTTACACTATCTAACCTACCTAACACTATCTAACTATATACAATGGCAGCGGGCAAGTCCTGCGGCTCACTCTGTGGTGTCCCGGGCCAGGGCATCATCGAACTCCATGTCGATGTCCCGGAGGCGGGACTCTGCCCTGGCCCTGAGGTCTCGCAGGGAGGCACTCATGGCCTCTTCCAACTCCCTGCGAGTCGCACTCTGCCTGCCTCAATGCCCGACGCATGGAGAACTCCGCCATGACCATGGTGAGCCGTGCCTCTTCCGCCCGCTGCCGCTCTGCATCTGTAGCATGGCCTAACCGCTGCCACACAGAAGACACTTCCAGTCCTGGGTCCTCCTACACTCTGCCTGCCCCTCTGATGTTGAAGGCCCTGAGCCATCATGGCTCCCACCTTGTTGCTGCTGCTGCTGTGCCTCTGCATGTGCCCTGGCTCTAGCTGCCTGCACATCCTCCTCCGGCTGGGGTGCAGTTGTTGAGGTGGCCACCCCTGCTGGACGTCCGACTCCTGACTGTAGCAGGGATGTGTCCTCCACCAGCCTGGCCGCAGGGTCAGAGGCAACTCCACAGGGTAACCAGGTGATACATGGGTGGGAAGATGGCATGGAGGACGACTGGCGTATAGGGGGTTCAGGTGAGGAGGGGGTCGGAACAAAGTCCAGCAAACGGAGGAATCCGGCCCTGGTGACACGTCCCAGTATGTCAACGCGGTCAACGAGGCATTCGAGATGACGTGCAGGGTCCTCACGAAAACACTGCAGGTCACCTTGCATGCCCCGTTGATGCAATGCCATTCCACTCAGGACAGGCTCAACCCGGTCCCGGATAGCCACGTCTGCAGGGAGCGGAAGGCCTCTTGTTGTAAGCGGATACCCGCCCTGAAAACGGGTCTGGACGTAGGCATCCCTGCTGGTGCAGGATGATGCAGTCACAGGATCAGGGACAGGATTACACACAGGCACCTCCGCGGTGGCCTGTGCTGCCTCCTGTCCCTGCCCCTGCACTGCACCACTAGGACCAGTGGAATCCCCACCTCCAGACCCCCTCCTCCTCCACCAAACGCCCCACCAACCTGGATGACTCCGTGCCATCTTCCTCCGTCGGACCCTGTGGGGTCTCAGCTGCCCCTTCTGCTGCTGAGGAGTCCAACTCCAACCTCTGCCTTTTGGACTTACCCTCGGCAGCTGTGGCCTGGGACGCGGCACCGGACTCCTCACTCCCTGACGAGATGACAACCTTGGAGGGGAGCCGAGCCTTGCTTCCCCGGCTGGCGGTGCAATCCCTGCCGCTGTGCTCCACAGCACCCTCTCTGCCCTCTCCATCAGTTGACGCTGCAGACAGGGAGAGATAGGACACAGGCATCAGGGCACTGTACAATGGACTGATACACACATGACAGTTGCACATGAGTGGCAGTGTCAAACTTCACAAGGAACGTTTCGCTGGGGAAAAAGTTTGTCAGTTTACCAGTCAAGGCAAGACAGAGCAACTGATAGTGGTGCTTAAGAGATAGTCCTACTCATTTGGACACAGGATAGGAAGCTGATCTGGCGCTCTGTTCAGACACCCGGACCCCACC
Source organism: Ambystoma mexicanum (assembly GCF_040938575.1). Classification (NCBI taxonomy): domain Eukaryota; kingdom Metazoa; phylum Chordata; class Amphibia; order Caudata; family Ambystomatidae; genus Ambystoma; species Ambystoma mexicanum. Next base: position 45,829,245 of record NC_090925.1, on the reverse strand, counting down.
GATAGCTCCGATGACGATAGCTCCCCCTTTGTCCGCTGGTTTGATAGTTATAGCTTGATTTTTGGCAAGGGCGGAGAGAACTTCAAGTTGGATTTTGGTACAGTTGTTGTGGACGAAGGGAATGTCAGCTTCAATTTCTGAAAGTTTCTTCATAAGTGCTTGCTCAAAGGTAATAGATTCGGCCGTGTAAGCTGACACATTTTTTCCCCTGCGAACCGTTCCTTGTGTACCAGTATGCCCCTACGGTTTGGGAAGGCAGTTGCCACCCCGGCTCTTTGAGCCTCAATTTACCCTGTTGTTATTTTCAGTGTCAAACTTCAGACATGGCATCACAATCCCCAACACACATGTCATTTCAACTCACACACATGAGCAATTCCACAGCCATATCACAACAGCCAGCACCATCCATACACATACAACAGCATGAGCATCCAAAGGTGAGCCAGAAATCACATGAAACACAGGGAGTGCAGTAGACATGCACACACGCCACCACACTTACATGCATGTATACATCTCCTCCAACTGTTGCAGTGATGAGATCGCCATACATGTCAGACCTGCCATTCAGCCTTCTACATATCAGTGTCACATGCATCCATGTTGCATCACAGTTGCACACTTGTCAAGTACACACACATGCACATGTACACAGTGCAGATACATGCATTAGGAACCACCATCCATGCCACAACTATGCCAATATACATACACAGAAATTCAAACATGTGTGCTCCCACACCTGCATTTGTCCAGCATGATTACCAACACATACACCATCAATGTGTCTCACACATGAGAGGAAACACATGTGGCAGCCTCACGCCCATGTTCATACACATCCCTACATGGCCCTACAAATCCACATGTGCAACCTGCACACTACTGGCACACAACGACACGCACAGCGTCCAATCACTCTGCATGTACACTTACCGCTCGACTCCAGATGGGTCTGCCTCTCAAGGATCTGGACGTAGAGCGCTGGGCATATGCTTTCCAGGACCCTCATTTGGTGATCCGACAGCTGGCCCTGGCTCCCCTTGGCATCCGCTGCCTTTGCGAGGCACCGGGCCTTGTTGAGGGTCCTGGACCTGAAGTCCTCCCAGCGCTTCTTGACATGATGTAAGTCACGGACTGCCACCCCCTCCGCGTTGATGGCAGTCACAATGTCCATCCAGATCCTGGTCCGTCCTTCATTGTTGGCGTGCAAACTTCCAAAGAGGGCATCATACTGCCCCAGGACTTGCTCCACCAAGACACCTTCCCTGGCACTGAAGCTGGTGGCCCTGTGCCTCTCTGGCTGGGGGTTGCCAGTGCTGCCTGATGGTGTTCTGCTGGAGAGGGCAACCCCAGAGGCAGGAGTGTGTGGACAACTGGGTCCTGGGGCTGGGCTGTGGAGTGACAGAAACCCAGTCGGGAGTCTTCAGTTCCAGCAGGGGTGGTCACAGCAACTGCACCCCTGGCTGACGTGCAGGCAGCAAACGGCAGGGCACGTGGGCTGCAGGCAGTCAGGCAGCAGCACATTGCAGATGAGAGCGTGCTCGGGTCTCTCGGGGGCAGTAATTAGGCCTTCTGGGCAGGAGCGTGGTCTTCCGTGTGTTTTCGCGTGGCCAGCTTGATACGGAGTGATTTGGCACGTGAAAAAATTGCACGTCACCGTGTAATTGGAGGAAAGGCCTTTAGCGTGTAGGCGCGTCAGCACAAGTACGCGTTTTCATTGGACCAAAGGCCCTTAGCGCGTAAGCGCGTACACGCACGGGCGTTTCCCTTGTGACGTGGGCATAGTGGTTCAGCATGCGTGAAAAAACTACATGTCTGCGTGTGAATGCGTGTAATCAGAGAAAAGGGCCTACGTGCGTAAGTGACGTGACACATGCATTTCCCTCAGCATGGGTTAAAGGTGAGCGGGGCCAGCAGTTCGCTGTACGTTCCTTTTCGTGGAGACCGATGTGTGTAGCTGCTTTGTGTTGTCTCGCGCGCCATCACATCTTCACAGCGATCTTTTGGTGGGGGTATTGGCTACGCGTGTTTTTCTGCATCGCGCTAGTCAGACGGTGAGTCGCGCACGCTATTTTTCCCACTGCGGGTGCCCCTGTGTGTTGCACCCATTTTCGAGGTCATAGTAGTCTGCGTGCCCCACGTGTATGCGTTTTTTGTGTTACTGGCTGCCTCCGCATTCTGCGGGTGTTTGATTCCACGCATGTAGGCTGCAGGGTTGCGTGCACGGTTTTACTGCAGTTTTCGGGGTGCCTGAGCGTAGCGTGACCCGTCACTACATCACCGGGTTCACATACAGCCTTGCAGGTGCAGGGGGGCTGTTAACATCTTGCATCCCACCCCCTTCACCCCAATTGCCCAGGTCAATTGTGGTGTACACCTCCCATTGGCACTACACCATCTGTGCTGGCACTACTCCATTGGTGCCATGGTTGGGAGGCCATCAAAGGTGAGGGGCGCCTCAGTTGGGCGTACTCCTCGTGGCGGGCGTGGTCCGTGACATGGCCGGGGTGACCAGGGAATAGGGGGACTCCAGGGTATCCAGGGTGGCCACAGAGGGGGAAGAGGCAGGGGTGCGCCACTTGAGCACAATGTTGTGCCATGTGTCCGTGCAGTCATGCCACCACCCCCTGTGGTTCTGGGAGATGCAGCTTCTGCACCTGACACTGGCACCCGTGTGACCCGGCAGTCCGTTTCATCGACTGCCACGGGCCCAAGGGTAGCGGTAGCTGCAGGTGCAGCTGTGGACACCACCACCCAGGCTCAGAGTCTGCCAGCGCAGGCTGCGTTGGCAATTGAAGAGCCCTTGGAAGATTTCCAACAGGTCCGGAGGGAAACCGTAGGGGCACGCAGGGCTGCCCTGACCAAGACACGTGTCCCTGGGGCAGTAATGTCATCTGCTGCCCCGAACAGCCGGCTGTTGGCAAGTGCAGGGGCAGATGCAGCCAACAACCAGGACAGTCGCGGTCAATGACCCTGCCACAGTGGATGTTGCTGCGCAGGGACCATTAGAGGGCACCCAGCTGCCACTGACACAAGTCAGCCCTTTGGTCGTCCCGCCACCTGCCACCTGCCACTACCTTGGCTCAATCCACCGGTCCTACTGGCCATACTGATCAGGGCGGCATCAGCCAGCCAGGGTCTGCGCCACAATCCAAGAGGAGGAAGGTTGCACCAGCAGCACAGGCTGGGACCCCACACATAGTCACGACCTCCTGCACGTCGAGGAAGAAGCCTTTCTGCAACCAGGAACTGGACTACCTCATGGACTACGTGCAGGACCACAGCCGTGACATGCTAGTGGGTGCTAATTGTCAGAATACGGCTGCCCACCGTGATACCTACTGGAAGCAAGTTGCGGAACATGTGAGTGCATTCAGCCATGAGGTGCGCACAGCGCAAGAGTGCAAAAAGTGTTGGAATGACCTCAAACGCAGCGCTAAGGCTAAGCGTGCCTCAAATTACAACTTGACTCTGGTGACTGGCGGTGGGACTGCACCAGAGGAGGAAGACCTCACTCCACATGAGTCACTTGTTGCAGAGTTCATACCATCAGAATCGGTCGAAGGAGGTTGAACGAAGCCGGACTTTGATGCACATTCCAGTGAGTGTTGATGCATGTTTTTTCGAGGACGTGTGTGTTTTACTTGTGTGATGTGATGTGCATGACTGCCACTACATGTCACGTGTACATGGTTATGATGTGTGAATAATGCAATGCTTCCCTAATGCATGTCTACTATGCTGGATGGTGGACATGTGGAGCAGACGGGGACTGTCCACATCACCACTTTTGCATCCTACTCACATGTTGGTTACCAGTTTGCCCCTCCGGTCCATGTTCAAGCTCACTGGCACTTCTGCATGTAGCGTGGGGTGAGCTTCCTCTCAGCCCAGGAGCTATGCATAGCATGACTGACGTGCATGTGTACTCTGCCTGCAAGGGGGTACCCAATGTAGGCATGCTCCCTTGCCCCTCAACCCCCTGCTATGCACCCCAATTCCACCTTAGCACTGGTCTGCCACAAAATTGCCATTGGGTACTTCCCTGTTCATGCCTCCTGTGTACATGCTAACATCCAGCGGCCAATCTGCCAGACATATCCATTGTGGTACATCCTTAGTACTTGATGCAGGGTGTCTCACTTGGACTATGCAGAGGTCAGATGCCCCGCAGGGACATGAGTGCCAATTCATGCTCCATGTGCATTCCACGCATGCCCATATGTGTCCATGACTGGATGATGAATGTAATACAAGTCCAGGATGACCTAACTTGCATGGCATTTCATCTGCCTTCCCATGTCAACTGTGGCTCAGTACTGCGTTGCACACATATTTAGGGTCTGACAATCTGTGAGGGTCACAGGCCTCAGCCTGTTTAAAGGCCAATGACTCTGTCCAACTGGTGTAGTGTTTTCTTCACACGTGGGTGGACTCCAGAGGTTTCATCATGTGTCCTGCTTGCTGTCCCGTCATCATTTGCAGTGTTGTCACTTGACTCACATGAAGCTGTTGATGCTAGTCAACACTGTCTGTCAATAAACAGGTCTATGCTCATCCTTTTGAGACCATGCTAGGCATCCCTGCTTTTGCACTTGGGTGGAGGGGTGCTTTGCTTGTAGATATGCTACCCATTGAATGCACATTTCATGTGATGCCTGAAGTTGACCTTGCACTGCCTTCACATTTTCTGAAACACACCATGGAGTCCTTATACATGTAGGTAGTGAGTAACATACATATTCGCTGCACTGCATAGACCCACTTCAGTGCAAACTGCCACCTTTCAACAGGTCTAATCACAGAAGCAAATTCAAGTTGACCCAGCATGCATGCCAGGTTCTATTTTGTGTGTCACATGTCTGCCTGATGTGTTTGTTGTTGGTGTGTGTGTGTGTGTGTTGTGTGCTTCTAACATGTGTAGTGACCTTTTTTCTCTCTATTTTTTAGATGATGATGCAATGGAGCCGGAGCATGGCGTTGTCATGCCAGGCACAGGGTTGTTATCACTACAACAACCCGGCACAAGTGGGGGTCGTGGAGTGGTAGGCCAAGAAAACCCCCAAGTGCTACAGTCCATCTTGTCTCTGGCTGCCTATGAGTCCAGCCCTGAAGAACACTCTGACGACCATGTCGAGTTGGATGAGCATCAGGTCCATATGTCAGGGGTGAGTGATTCTGATGTGGACACTCCTCTGTCCGCGACACCTGCACTGAGGGGTCAGACAGTCTTGGAACCTCTGACCGTGGTGGATCGGGACGCAGGGTCACACTCCACACCAGTCACTGATGTGCCTGGGACATCACATCGACGTGGGCATGTAGTCGTGCAGCCGCAGGCGGTGCCAACACAACGAGGACACACGGTCCTTGGGTCCCGCAGGGGTCAAGCCCAGCAACGAGGTTGCCACGCGCAACCACAGTATACTGAGTGGGAGCAAGACATGACTGCCCATTCTGAACGGCAGGGGGCAGCAATGGAGAACATCGCTGAGAGCATGGAGCGTGTGGCCCAATCTGTACTCCCCCCTGCTAGGCAGTTGCTTCTCCAGCAGCAGGCGGCACGGTCCACGGCCTGCTCGCTCAGGCTGGGCATGGCGGCCTCAGACAGGGCACGCCAGGCTGAAATGTCATCTCTGCGTCAAGCAATTGCTGCTCACGCAGAGGCACGCATGAAGGCCCTGAGGGAGGAGCATGCTTCCCTCAGATCCACTCTGGGTGTCCTTCTCATGTCCCAGAGGGAGCGGGCAGAGGAGAGGTTTGCACAGCTTGAGCGTACCATCTCGGCTGAGCTACATGCTTCCTGGGACTAGGACGACAATCTATCTCCCACATAGGTCGGGCTGTGCAGGCGTTGAGCCCATGGAGTTTTTTTTTTCCTCAGCATCATGGCATGTGGGTGTTGAGCAGCACCCTGTACCTCCCCCCTACTGGGTGCCCCCCCAGGTCGTATGTGGCCATTCTTTATTTTTCTTTTAGTTTAGTTAGTTAAGTTTCTGTTTGCTAGTTAGTTTAAATAGGTAAAGTAGGTTTTTCATAGTTAGTGTAATTAGTTAATATAGTTTAAAATTGCTAGTCTATTGTGCTTTCATGTGATGGTGTAGTGCTTTGTGGCTTTTGAAAGCATCCACTGTCTGTTCCAGCTGGGCCCTTCAAGCATGTCTTGTGTATGTGTTTGCTGCTTGGGGTCCTTGACCAACATATGCCACTCCAGCTTCCCTTATCCATGTGCTCGCAAGGATGATTCGGTGTAACAGCCTATTACACAAGGGCAATGGACTGTCATATCTGTAGCATGTCTGCTGCTGTGGAACTTGTGTTAACACCCCTAGTGGGGATGATTGGGGTGTAATTGTCCACTGTTCTTCTTTTGCTAGATGGGGTGTTTACTGATTCATGTGTACATTCATTGCTATGCATTGTGTAGTATGTTTCTTATCTTTAATGAACATGTGCTTGTTGCAAATCATGCCGTAGATAGTGTGTTCCACACTGTTGCTGTGAAAGACGGACTGATGTTGTGATTTCTGATGTACGTCTCTGACATGGTCCAGTCATGTAATGCCTGAAGAGACACACACAGATGAATATTAAGCATTAATCATGTGTTTCATGCACTTTCTGCAGGGGGATGAGCCTCAAGACCACCTTTGCCCGCAGACATGGGCCATTGGACATCTGGAATCAGGACATGTTTGGTGCTGCTGACATGCGCATGTGTGCGCAGGCAGAGGCACAGGGATTGCGATCATACATCCGAAAATCGATGACGTGTTTCAAGGGACTCCAGGCAAAGTGAGCAGCACAGGGGGGTCACAACACAGCAAACCTTCCACCTGGCCAGTTGAACATGCATGCTTAGTAGTAGCACTGGCGGTGAACTTGGACAAATATTGGTGTAGAAGAGCACAATACAGCTCAGATGTGTTAATGGACTGATGGCTAGTTGATGTGAAAATTGTCTGGGGCACCTGCAGGGGCTGTGGCACATACCCTCCGGCGCACCATGGTCCATTGAGGCACTTGTATTAGCCATGTAGCATTCCGAGACATGGAATGAAGCAGCTCACAGGGACAGACAGCAAGGGACAGACTCGGGTGCAGTGCATTTCATTTCAAAGTAGAAATTGATACATGCACTGGCTACTTTATTTTGGTTATGGTGGTACAGGACTTGTTCTGAAGTCAGACCTTGCTATATGTGTCTGTCTGCTTACACAGGGAACATTGCATGTTGTGTGAATTGTGGCACATTGGTGTTCCATTTGCCACACACCCACCAGTGCCTGACTTACTGCATTGACTGTGTATGAACCATCAGAGGGGTAAAATTACGTATGGGTATGAACCATCCACACAAGTTTGTCTGTTTGTAGTGTATTTTGTTACTTTGGGGCATATTTGGTAGTGTGTTTGTGTGTTTTGGGCACGCACAGATTATTAACTGTGGCTCTCTTTGCAGCACTGAACTGCTCCTGTTACCGGACTGGAGAGTGCACAGGCAGGAGGCCAGCACTCACCCCAGAGATAAGTTTCTCTTTCACTTCCATTTGTGCATGTGAACAGGTTTTGTCGATTTGTGTATGTGTTAATGTGTGTACTACATTTTGGTGCATTCCCTACTTTCCCGTGTCAATCCTACTCCCCTCTCCTGCCCCTCATTCCCGTTATCCAGTATGCCAATGCCTGTGCTGACTGCATATCCCTGACCCTCCTTCCCCTCCAGGGTCTCAGTGGCCTGTGTGAGTTAGACCTTGCAGGAACCCAGACCACGGTGGGGGTGGTTGTTTTGTGCCACTCCTGCGCCTGTACATGGGAGCTGTGACAGTAGACATCCTTTTGTGTTGCATCATTCTATGTTATGTACCACACATGGTTCAGATCCTGTTGTGACATTGTTTAACTTGCTACCTTGGTTGTTGACATCATTGTGGTCGTACTTGGCCTTTGTGAAGTACTTCTACTTGAAGTCATCTACTGGAGGCTGTTATGGTTTGTTTTACTGCCTCCAGGGTATTTGCTTGGCTTCTGTGTTGTCCTGCTTTGAGTTCTCTTGGATTTTGTGCTTTTGCAAATCTAGGTGGACTCTGAGGGTGCTGGCAACTTTTTACACACAAGGTGGGAGATGGTGACAAAGTGGAAGGGTGATCCTGTGGCCAGGTGGAATTTAAGGATGTACGAGGAATTACCCAGATGCAGTTGTTCAGTGGGTCGTGGTGATTTGTGAAGGAGGGGGTGTGTTTTGTTGTTGATAGTTGCCTTGCCCTGCAGTGTGATGGGCACCCTCAAATTGTAATTGTGCTTTCCTATGTACATGATGTATTCTGCTGATCAATGCCTGTTCATGTGTTGTGTTTACCTTTCAGGTGTGAGGGGATAGTTGGGATTTGACATGCTGGGGTATATACATGGTGAATTTTCACATGTGATGTGTAGACGACACTGATGGTCACTTGATTTCACATGCATGTGCTGAGTGCATGTCCCTACTGACCCACACGCTCGCACTATGATCCACTACATGTAAAACCACCCTTCCATGTCCACGTATACACTCTGTTTGCCTTCTGGTGCCCACTGTGTCCCTGCAGCACACGTTCTCTGACCATTTGTGGATCCTGCACATGCCTAATTTGGTTTTTTATGTAGTTTGTCGCTTAGATGTCATGCTCAGGGTGTGCATCACACACAATGGCTGTTCACTGTGCTGTGCGCTTAGCAGTGTGTTGCAGGAGGTGGACACAGCACACAGTAGCTGCAGTGTTGATTTTGCAATGCACATTGTGCATGTAGACAGGCATTCATTGTTATGTTTCAACTACAACTTTTGGAATGCATTTGGGTATGACTTATTTTGGGTGGGAGGTTGTTGGTCAGGCATTTCATCTGGTTCCATGTCAGGCATCATTGTCTGATGCCAATTTACATTTTTCACATGGCAATGTGTACCTTATTGTTACTGTGTTAGTGTATGGCTATTGCTTGCCATGTCATGTTGTGGTTTTGGAGGGTTTGAGTGACATACCAGTGATAGCCATGGCCTGTTTGGCAGGTCTGTGTGATTCACACCTTGCATGTGTGCCTTTTGGTCACACAGGATTGCTTGTGTTTAAGTAGCTAGGGATGCACACAATGTGGCAATTCCATGGCAACAGTCTCAGGGTGGTAAGGTTGTGACAGTTGACTGTCTCTTTGTCATCATCGATTGTCACCTGGTATGTGCCAGGCCTGTGTGGACTCCGCAGGGTGTGGAGTTTAGGTGAAAAATCTGTCTACAAGCTTGGTCCGTGCTTCCTCGCCATGTGCCCTATCCCTTCCCATGGGCAGCACCTGTGCTTGTGGTTGGGGATGTGGGGGCACCACCATGTCCACCGATACGCCCTGCCGTGTTGCAACATTGTTCAGGACACATGCTGACATAATGATCCTGCACACTACTGGGGGTGCATAGAGTAGCTGCCCGCCAGAGCGGTCAAGGGAGCGGAAGTGTGACTTGAGCACTCCGAATGTGCGCTCCACTATGGCCCTGGTTGCAATATGGGCCGCGTTGTATCTTACCTGGGGTGGTGTGGTGGGGTTCCGGATTGGCGTCATCATGTGGTTGCTCAGAGGGTAGGCACTGTCCCCTGTAGAGGTGATAATGGTTGTGATTATTGGGGTTTGTGTATTTGTGTGTGTGTGTGACATGCATGCATGTTCACGGGCATTTGTACTCACCAAGGAGCCATGTGTCACCATGCTGGACTGCTTCCAGGGCCTGGCTCATGGCGGACATTCTGTATATGAAACTGTCATGGGTGGAGCCAGGGTAGTTTGCATAGACAGAGGTGATGATTCCCTTTGTATCGCATACCACCTGAACATTGATGGAATGCCAGTGCTTGCGGTTTCGGTAGATGTGCTCAGTGGCCCTAGGTAGACGTAGGGCCACATGGGTGCAATCTATGGCACTGCGCACTTTGGGGAAGTGTGCCACCATGTAAAAGTCCTGGACAATGGCCTGCCTTTCTGCGGGTGTTCTGGGCATGTATATGTGCCTGCGGACTGAGAGGCGTGCATTAATGATTGCCAAGACCTGGTGTGGGCAGCGTGACTGCGTGGCCTGTGAGACCCCCCCACTATGGCAGTAGTCCGCTGAAAAGACCCAGTGGCCAAAACATGCAGGACATTGAGCACCTTCTCCAAGGGGCTCAATGCTTGGGAGCAGAGGGTGGGGGATGTTAGGTCATCTTCCCACTCCCTGACCAGGTCTAGGATGATATGGGGTGGACACCTATACCTGCCATAGACCTGGTAGTCAGGCATCCCCAAAAGGCTTGTCCGTGGTTAAAAAATGCATACCCTGGTTATTCTCCTCCTCCTGCGGTGTCCCACGATCAGTGCTGCGACAAATGGGGCATTCATCATAGGTGTATATATACGTGTTTGTTGTTTGTGTGCACTTTTATACTGTGCGCAGGGACGCTTCCGCCTGCCTTCGTGTGGCAGATGCGTTGACGCCTGTGCGCGTCTTTTGCCGTGCGCGGGTTTCACATATTCGAATCCATGAATATGGGTTGTTCGCGTGTGTGTGGGCGTTCTGTGTAGATCCCTGCAGTACTTCCCTAGTTATGCCTTCTTTTACACGTGTTATTCCCCATTCCGCGTGTTACGCCTCCTGTTCTGCCTACTTTTGTTGTGTGCGCTGCACTATGTGCGCTTTCGCTGTGTGCTTAGCGCACGCTGTTTGGAGATGTGTGCGCCAGCATGCGCCATGCACGGATTTGGCACACAACCAGTGGGAAAGTGGCACAACGCCTTCCTTGAATCGCACGCGTGCACTTCCGCTTGCTTTCTCACACTTGCGCCTCCTTGCGCCTGCTTGTGCTGAGATTTTCGGCGCACGTTTGTTCCATGAATCGGCCCCTAAGTTGTTGGATAGCTTTTTGAAGTGGGAAGATTTCTGAGTTGTTAGTAATAGTGTGTGATGGCATTTGGTTATTGTACATCTTTGTATTTCAGTATGTGCAAACTATTGAGGGTTCAGTTCATTTGTATTCATTTTCTACTGTTAGATATAAAGCTAATTGGATCCATTGCGATTCCTAATTGCCTTCTATTTATAGGCCCTATGTACTATTGTGGTGCTCTTTTTATAAAAAGTTCAGCAACAACAGACATTTCAGCAGCTGTGTTTTGAAACTTAGCTATTTCTATTTTGTATGTTTTTTTTAATGCAGGTGGTGTTTGTGAGGTTTTTGCTAATGTTTTCAAAAGTTAGCGAATTTTGTAAGTCAATTTCATTTATAAAATACTTCCTTTGGATCTGTTCTATTTCTTGAAGGAGTTCTTTGGCAGTGTCATGTAGGAGAATGCTATTTATATTTTGCCGTTCTAGAGCGGGCCGTTTTGCATCTATGCACAAGATTTCATATAGAAGAATGGTGTTTTGCTAACATGTTGATGTGATGGACCATGCTTTTGCAAGCAGTTCCTGAAATGCAGGATAATTAATGTCCTTGTATTCCTGTGTGGATGCGCACTGAGCAGGAGTCCATGATTTGTAAAGTTGTACTTATACTTTTGTCTGTTAGTTTCATTTAGTGATTCAGGAATTGTTATAAAGATTTGAAGGATTGTTGTTGTACATTACATATTGTGCTGCCCGTCCATTTGTACACTGGATGGTTTGTTTGGGCAATAGGAATATTGGGTGGAAAGATGTTTGGGGACATTTTGTCTAGAAGGTTTTATTTTGCCATAATGGTGGTGTCTCCTACCATTTAATAGCTTCAGCCATTATTGTCTATGACAATTTTTTTTGTGTTCTTGTTAATAAACGTCTTCATTGAAACATGGTTCTGTGCTGCTTGGGTGAATCCATTCACCGTCACAGAAGTCTGAAAATGTATCTATGTTGAAATTGGCATGTTAAGAAATACATTTTGTAATGTATTGATTCATTTAGTTAATGGATGCATTATGAACAACTTTCGATGAACAATTAGAGCTTTAAGGATTTGTTTCCGAAGGTAGTTTTTATGGGTAGATTGTGACCTTTTAGCTCTCTTTATAAGACTGCTAAGAACTCTATGGTGGATTTGTTTTTTGTAGAATTATGCTTTTGGATAGCTTTACTGTGACTGTGTTAACATTGGTAGATCTAATGTTAGGTTCATTACTCGGTCTGCTTTTCTTTGTACATGTTTTTTTTTTACTTTTAGATTGTGTTGAGTGTGGTTACTAACTGCTTTGTTTTAATGGTGTTCTATACATTGTTTTAGAGGATGATGACTATATGGCATGTTTTTATTTTGATCTGCTCTATTTTTTCTTTGTTTTCTACAGAGCTGCATTTTAGTTGGCACTGGTTGTTGCCTGTTGGGAAAAAAAAGAAAATGTGTGTTTGAAAGTTGTGGAATGTTTATGTGTGTATTATGCATGTGTGTGTGTGATTGCACAGTGGGATGACATGTGTGGTTGGGAAGGTTGTAAGAGTAAGAGGCTGTACAGGTGTGATAGACTTGGGTTTGTGAGTAAGGGAGTAGTGTTGTCATGGAATAAGTAAGGACATTATGATATTTTGGGGAAAACAGCGGTTGTTTTAATGGTGTGATTTACTGCAGAGCTGCATAGCTATGAGGCTTGTGTGGGTTTAATAGAAAAGGGTTGAATAAGTGTGTCTGTGTGTGCTAATGTGTGGTAGTGATTTGGAATATAATAGGTTTAAAAGTTGTTGCGTTGGAATTAGGATCTTATGTGCATAGGGGTATGGTATATTAACGAAGTAAATTGTGGTATAGAAGTTGTTGAGAGAGAGAGTTGATGTTAGTTAGTAAGGAATGTGTGGTGTTTTGAATAAGGAACAGTGTTTAGATGGTTATTAAAAGAGTGTGAATGGTGCAATATAATGAGTAAATACAATGTTGGTGAGTAGAAAAGAATATTCTATGGGATAATATATAGTGAAAGTACATTGTTAAAATTAAAGTGATAGACATGCTATACTAATGTACTTATTTTGGAGGATGTGAAAAGTGTTCTTTCTTCGGTAAGAGGGTTTGTTATTAATTAAGTTAGTAGAAGTTGTTGGGAAAAAGAGTTACTAAAGGTAGGTTTTGGGTGGTATAGTAAACTATGTTGTTAGAAAAATTGGACTATGGCTCTCATTATGAATGAGCTAGTCTGTAATGGAAGATACCAGTAAAAAGTTACCGGCAGCTGTTCGGGACCGGCTCAATCTGTGTTTAGCAGTCTGTCAGTAGGGTGTACTGCACTCCCAGCAGGTCTAAAATGCTGGGAGTTGATGCCACTACTGGCAGACTTTACACTGAAACACTGGTGCTTCATGGTTCCCATTTCCATTAAGTCCTATGGGAATGTGTGTGAACCAACAACAACTGAAGGAAATACATATGAATGCTCCCTCCAGGTGGTACAAGATCCCGTAATTCAGGTTTGTAGCATGGTTATGTTTAGCAACCAGACAGAGCTATTAAATGAGGTGCTGCCTGTTGTAGAGCAAACCCAAGTGGTTTCACCCAGGTTACCCTTAGAGTCATCACCGAGAAAGGTCAATATAAGTATGCTGGCAGTTGGTCCGCACCAGTGTGGAGAAATACACTCCAAAGTGAATGCTACTCTGATTCGGGTGCCTGAAACCTCTGACCTAACGATTCTTGGAGCTTTTAAAAGTGGTGAATTGTACGGGATGCATTCGGCGCCAAATATTTCAGATTTATCTAGAAGCCGAGTGTCCCCATTACTAGAGGCGCCACCTCCTTCTTGTACAGTTTTGGCTCAACAAAAACTCAGAGCAGCACATGATTTCCTAGTGGTCGCTGGGGAAATTGATCAAGATATGATAAGTTTTATGAATGCAAGTAATAATACTGGAATTGATATCGGAGATGTGATGTATATATTCTCAAATACTGGGGATTTAAACAAATCAATGTATAAAAGTGCAACATCTTCGACTGAAAATACAATTCAAACTTCGTACCAAACTGTAGATAATGAGGTGAATACTGTCTGTCATGACCTGTCTAAATCCCCCATTCTGTTTGATAAATCCCAGGAGCATTTATTGAACAATTCTGTCTCCTTTATAGCCCCAACCCCACGGGTCATTTGCCTAGGAGAATTGGCGCAAGAGCACAATTTCTTCATAAATGGCCAACGGTTAGGTCGGCCATCATTCCCTGAAGCCCCGGCTTTAAACAATACCTTGGCAGCAATGAACACCGCATTAATGTCAATAGCCAAATTATATGAAGTGATTGAATGTAAGATGAATGTCCAGTCTGAAATGTTGATACAACTGATAAAAAGTAGTCAAAATTTAGACAAACAGGCAATGTCATCCACGACATCTTCTCGAGTGGCTGTTGCTGAGTTGCCGCTGGAGTCTAATTCCCGTGGCAGCCATATTACGAGCAAAGATGAGGCCATCATTGCGGTTGAATGTGGTGTCAATACAGAAGTAACATATCCACCAACTCCAAATAAGACCACAACAAACATAGTTGAAAAGGAGGCTAAGGGTGTTGTTGTCAATAGGGCTAATGAAGAAATAGTTTCTGAAGCCGACTTGGTATCAAAGAATGTGATGAGTGCATCTGTTGAAACAAGTAAAGATGCAGGCCCTACCTTATCTTTTCAATTCTCTAAGAATAATCCTTTTTCATTCATGGGGAAGGCGATAACGGGCAAATCGCTTCCCTGTTATAAACAGATTGGCGCAATCAGGCAGAAGAATGCGATAATTCCAAAGACAAAAATACTAGCGGTAAGAAAAATAACCACCTCTAATGCACTAGTTTCTAGGGTGAGGAAACAAGAAAAGGATAAAGCCCAATTGAAACAAGCAAATGAAGTTCATGCCTCGGAAGTGACCCCCCCACAGGAACATGAACCCTTGAATAATTTGATAGCCATGACCGAAAGCCTCCACAGATGTGTCAGAAAAAGGATTGCAGTCTAAACAATTGACATCTGACCAATCTCAACATGAGAAATCAATCCATCCCATTAGAAGTGAAATACAAAATGAAATCAGGGGCACTATTGCACAAGGTTTCGTCATGGTTAAAACATCAATCACCGCAGAGGAAAACGATCTACACTTGCCTCTGGCAGTGAAAGAGCATCTCCAGATGGCAAATCAACTATGCCCTGCTGTAACAAGGGGGGTTGGCCTACCCTCTATGGATCTTGTAGGTGTGCAGGGAAGATTCAATGCGCACTTATTTTAGACACTCACGGGTGCAAATATAATTTGAGCAACCGTTGAAAGGAACAGCATACTTGCTGCTGTCAAACAGATATCTCTCATACAGAATTCATGTATAAAATTTCAATTTCTTTTGCACAAAATTACAATTTGAATTAGTTAGCTGATGCTTATTTTCTTTGTGCAAAACATTTTAGTGAATGTTTGTATCTAACAATTTATAATGTCCATTGTGGAATAAACAAACATAGTTCAACATTCACTATGACAAAAGTGCAGAGACCAAAGTCATGGTAATTCAAACATTCATTTGTACATGTTGATTCATAATTTTGTTTGTAAGAAAAAATGTTCCATGCCAATGAATATTGAAAACACAGAATGCAAATGCAGATGGAGGAGACGTTAGGAATTGGTCTCCTATGCACGGCTGAAGTCTGGCCTCATATTTGGTCTACGTCTGGATATGATGTTAGGAAATGAAAATACTGCACAGGATGGCAACCCAATGGTATTTGGTGGGGGGGGTTGTGTGCTGTTGACGTTTCGGCAGAAATGGATGGTAGCCTTCATCTGGGGCCAAAGTAAGTCAGAAGACTCACTGGTCGTGCTTCCAGTTGGAGTGGATGAACGCAGGAGGTTTCATCATGGGGCAGTGAGAGGGGCGAAAGTGGCCTGAGAGGGCATAAGTAGAGTAGTTGAACGGGATGCGGGCAGGCGGTTTGCAATGCCGGACCCGCGGGGTGGGTAACAGGGTCGGTAGTTGGTCCGCAATGTTAGGACCTGAAGCAGATGGGTGGTGTCCCACTGGGTTGGAGCTGGGGCCCGTGTCACGAGCAGTCCAGGAGCAAACTTGTCAGGGCTGGAGGGCTCGGAGGCGAGGGAGCAATCGGGAGCGCCCTGCAGTAAGTCAAGACGATCGGGACTGGGACTATGCCCGACTGTGCAGGAACTTCGTGATGAGATCAGGGTGTCTATCGCTCAATATATGGGCCAATTTCAAGGACAAAACAAAGATGCTGTGGTATCTCAGGCCCTTCCCATGTCAATCCCAAATGTATCCCTATTATTGAAGGGCCAGTGGGATTTACTAGTGGTTATACCCAATCATCTTCAATTACTCATGCGACAAACATGGTAAGCCCTAAAGACATTTTAGGTCCAGAGGGACAGGTTCGTACTGGTGGGGAATTTAGCCAATGCCATTGTCTATTAATGACGTGCCGCGAGCATCCATTTCCAAAATACGATCTGAACCGCATGAGTATCTTGAACATATGTGGAGAAATTTCAACCCTACAAGATCTTTCTAGCTCTAATATTGATCTGGTTGAATTTACAGATCATACTGATCTATCTCCAGTGAGACTTTTCATGAGATTGGGTATTACTCTGAATGCTCTATGGCAGGCAAGATCAGAGTTTTTTGATCTGAGATTTTTAATCACCCAAGATTTAACAGCGAGCAGTAGTGCTGCCTTGCAGCAGAATCATCCCCGTATCTATCAAAACATGAAAGAGGCACAATATAATACTCAGTCATCTAAAGATTTACAATCTAATCGGATCGGCAATCTAAATCAAATAACTCATACCAATCTGAGAGTGAAGTAAATGTGAAGCTTCTTTCATTGAACACTCGAGGTAATAGGCATTTCATAAATGTGCTGAATGATGGGTTTTCTGCCTATGACATAATTGTACTTCAGAAAACGTTGCTCATAAATGACCCGGTTTGGGACTCTCATTATATCTTAACAGTTCCAGCAATTAAGAATCTATTTGGTCGGCCGATGGCAGGACTCCTCATAGCAGTTAGAAAATCTATGAACTGCAAGATAACTCCGAGCTTTTCTCCCCACCTTACATACAGGTAGTGAACATTTCTAGAGCCTCCCTCTCAATTGCAATTATTAATATATATTGGGCCAAACAGCAGTTAAAGTCTAAAAGATTCTTCTCTCAAATGGATGAGGCTCTTAATTCCTTGGTCTTGGATAAAACTGTTGATCACACCCTTGTTATGGGTGATTTAAATTTGCGTATGTTATTGCGCAAGACCAAGGAATACTCGTCTGATGAACTTCAATGGTATGAGCTAATGAGAGGGAGGAATTTTGTTATGCTGAATGATTCTGTTGAGGGCGACATCCCGCCGAAAGCAACCTGGCACTGAGACATTTTATCTGCTTGTTTAGACTATATTTATGTTGACAGTTCGCTCTTAGATACGATTACTTCATTAGTGGTGAACAAAACCACTATGAGTGATCATGATCATTTGTGCATGCTATGGAAATGGCAGAGGAACCCTGAGGTCTTATCGACGTAAAATGATGTGGCCCACATTGAACTAAATCAAGCAGGAAATCGCATTAGATGGAGCAAGCAAAAGCTAATGCGCTTTGAACATATCCTGGATCATGATTTGGGTGGACTTAGCCTCAAAGTGGGTGCATGTTAGGTGCAATCATGCATATTTTCAAAGTGAGCAGGACAGGTAATCACCAGCATAAAGTCAAACATACCCATGCCTTTGATCTGGACTTAAAACTCAGAAAAACACAACAGAGGAAAGACATCCGCCTCTTAGCCAAAAATCCAACTTTCAACAACATTGTGTTAATATAATACTTGACAATGACCTACAAGAATTGGCAAAGAGGACATAAGTCCATACAATACCAACTCGATGGAGAAAGAATGATGAATCAAATGATAGAAAAATCATCAGGGGGCATTTGGTCTCTATTAAATGAAAATAATTCATCGAGCCAAATAGTTTTACAACCCACCCAGTTCCACAAGATAAGTGGGTTGATTATTATTCTAGCGTTTATTCATCCCCCTTTCCAGAAATAGAATTTGACTGGTCAATGTTAAAGATGAGCCACGACATTTCCATTGATAAAGAGGATATAGAGTATTGTATATCGAAACTCAGTCGTTCTAGGGCGTGTGGTCCGGATGGACTTTGTAATTTCACGCTCAAAGAGAATCCGTCAGCTTGGGCAACTATTCTCCTCAAAATCTTTAACCACGTAATGCAGACGGGTAATATTCCAAAATCTTGGACAAAAAGGGAAATAGGGCGGACCCCAGATCTTATAGGCCCATTGCCCTGCTAGATTGCCCGGGAAAGATCTTTGCAAGATTAATACTAATGGCTTTTAACACCTGGCTATCCGAAAAAAACCTAAGGGATGAGTTTCAGACAGGATTTATTCCGGGCATAGGCACTAGAATCAATTTGCTCACTCTCAATGCTGTCATTCAAGCTAATAAACAAAAAAAACAAGCAATTTATGTGGCATTTGTAGACTTTCGCACAGCATTTGATGCGGTACCCCATGAGCTATTATATCTGAAACGTTTGAAACTAGGTTGCCCCTGGTCAATCCTAAAATGGTTAATACAGTTTCATTCAAATACCACTATCCAAATCAGATTAGGAAGAAATGGGTTATTATCAAATGACATAAAAACAGAACGTGTTCTAAAACAAGGCTGTTTGCTTGCCTCGGCCGTGTTTAACTTCTTCATTTCGGACTTTGGATGTGGCTTTAAGGGTTTAATTACGGACCCTCCAAGACTTATGGGTGTCCCTATTCAGTGGCTATTATATGCAGATGAAATGGTCATTCTATCAAAAACACCACAAGGTCTCAAAAGCATGTTAAAAGCCCTAGATGAATATGCGGGTAAAAACTGCATCTCAATTAATGTGAATAAGACGCAGATTATGCAGTTCGGCCTCCCAAAGCAAAGATGCCATACACATTCTTGGATCTTACAGAAAAGTAATTTGAGCATGGTCACAAGCTATGTCTATTTGGGTGTGATAATAAGCAACCACCCTATGGATGTACCTTTTGAAGAGAACAAACAAACTAAACAACATATGCTCATCTCTCAAGCCAGGATTATCAAAGCAAGATTCTGTAAATTCTCAATTCAACCTCTGATAATATTCTATAGGCAAAAACTGATGCCAATTTTGTTGTATGGTACTGAGACCAGAAGATTGTGCCCATATACATACTGGTCCAAGATGGAAGGCTCCTATTGGAGGAAAATGCTGCAATTACCTACATCAGAACCTTTGCCCATGATTCGTTACGAACTAGGCCTTATTTCAATGCATGCGATGTACAAGTGGAAATGGTGTGCACTCTATCAAAAATTGATTTCATTAAATCATGGAGACTGAGAGCGCAGAACTTGCTACATGATGCTGATATATCGTTAAAACTGTTAATTGAGAATCCCAATAAGGCTAAGCAAAAAATTTGGGACCATGATTGGAACTTAACGCGCCTTCAGTGTGTACGGTATAAACAATTTCAAGAAAACCCATTTCAGTTAAAGCAACATGGAAAGACAGCTCATTATCTGTTAGTGTCTCCGAGTCTGCTATATCGTTCGGCTTTTCTGCGCTTCAGATTTCATAATTATTTGACAGCTAAAGTGTTGTGTAGGCGTCACTTACTACCGAAGAACAGAATATTCTGCCATTTTTGTCATACTGCAAAAGAGACCTTGAGGCATCTATTGGTTGACTGTGTTGAGTTGTTATCGTCAAGATGCATTTATTTTAAACCCTTTTTTGAGGGACATATGAATGTTACACGTGATCAATTATGGCACACTTTATTCTACACAAAGAGGAAATCAGTTAATTATGCAACCATTAATTTTTTGAATTTGTTAAAGTTACAAGATTATGAACAAATTGATGCAAGCACTATTGAAATTGTTCAGTAATGTTCTATACATTTTTTTTGTCTCACACTTTTAACGACAAATTAATCTTATTTTTATATGAATAGTCATATGACGTTTTATTTTAGATTTGAATGTAAACTGTTGTTTGATATCTAAATTGTTAAAAGGCTGTAAAGAGATTTGTTTCTTTTTTTAAGCCAAAACAATAAAAAAAGAAAAGGATTGACTTTATGCCAGTGATTCAATGAGGGAGGAATCTGAGCTTTGGAACTGGACATGTCCTCCTGATGGAGAAGGTGTATTAGATGCAGGCAGTTGTGGATGACTTGGTGAATGATGAGGTATAGGATTTCATTAAGCAGGGCTGTATGAACCATAGATGTCTTCTCGTGATTTTTAATTTGGGGTACCCCTTGAAGTGATGGATAACGTTGACTATAGATATTTCTCTTTTTGGGGCCTGCCATATTTGCATGTTCTAAATTCAACTCCTTCAGCTGTTCTTGAACCTTCCGTTGGGCAACTTCCAGCACTCTGGTATTAGATTCAGAGCATCTTTTGATAGCCTGTGCATAACAAGTAAATAACACATTCTACTGTATTTGATTACTTTCGGTCCAAGGGACTCCGGAGTTCCTCTAAAATGCACAATATTATCTAAACCAAAAGTTCTGAGATGCTGTTACTCGAGAACTGGAAATGAAGTGGTGAAACAGAAATATAAGAACTGGTTGGAGTTGCACAAATATGCTCTAGTGCAAAACGATGCGGAACAGATGCTAGTGACACTAAGGAACAAAAACTCGAGGGATTTCTGGAGGCTCATCAATAACTTTCAAGCTCCTCAAATGGCACTGCAGTCCTGCATGGTCTCAGAATCTGTATGGACAGCCCACTTTGAAACTCTTTACAAGGCAGAGGCACTAGGAATTGTCACATTGGAAACATCCTTGAAACCGTGGGCTTTGACGTTTCCAAGAGAGGACATTGTATCAATAATTAAGAACGCATAAAACTCACGAGCACCGGGCCCTGACGGCCTTACCAATTTTTACGATCAAACAACATCCTGAGTTATCGGCATCCATATGTGTAGCCCTATTTGATAGAATAAGTAAGTGCCACAGGACCCCCAAATCTTGGAAATCTGCTGTCATTGTCCCCATATTCAAGAAGGGGGACAGAACATGCCCAAAAAATGATCGCCCAGTTGCATTATTGGATGTTTTGGGGAAAATCTATGCAACAATATTGCAGCAAAAACACGTGGCATGGGCAGTCGAGTCTAATCATTTTGACAAAAGGCAATCGGGATTTGTAAAGCAAGTGGGCTGCTCACTAAATCTGCGACTTCTGAACCTGTTGAAGATGGAGGCTATAAAGTCCAATACAAAGGTCTATTTGGCCTTCATTGACTTCTCAAGTGCATTTGAAACCATCGACACGCCTCTTCTATGGTTAAAACTACAAAGTTGGGGATGTCCGGCTGACTTAGTAGCAGCAATCCAAGATCTGCACTCTGAAACCTCCATACAAATCCGTTTGCATAGTTCTGGAACCTTAACAGCACCAATCAAAACCTATAAAGGGGTAAAACAAGGCTGTCCCCTAGCTGCCGCAATATTCCGCTTATTCATATCAGATATAGGTTTAGGGATTGATTCAGTGAGTTCCTTTCCACCAAAAGTAGCAAAGTCCCACCTAAGCTGGCTGCTATACGCCGATGATTTGGTCCTGATGGACCTAACTCCTGTCGGCCTTCAGAGGAAGCTGAACGCGGTTGACCAATATGTTGCAATTAACCATCTGGTGATAAACACTAAAAAATGTGAAATTCTGGTGTTACATAACCTGAATAGTAAAGGAGGTAAAAAATCTAGAAAACAGAGATGGTACCTGGGTCAAGAGACCATTCAGATAGCCCAGAGCATAAAATACCTCAGCATGCTAATAAACTCTTCAATCAACGACGGTCCATGGGTCATTGAAACCAAAAGGAAATGCAAGCAACTGGCAAGTCAAGCTGTCATCATGTATAAGAAATTTGGAAAATTTTCATTAAAACTGGTGCTTGCTTTTTACCAGCAAAAGGTAATCCAGGTCTTACTATATGGCGCTGAAAACGCCTTGGGATGTAGCCACGACACATGGGCATCGCTGGAGATTTGTTTCTGGTCTAAGGTATTGTCTCTCCCAAGGGGAATCCTGACATCATGTGTGAGATACGAACTGTCGCTCATTTGCTCCATGCAAGGGTATGCTGGACATCTTTTACGATCTGGCGCCAACAAATAACAGCATGGTGGCCCTGTGGTCCAGGAGATGCGAAGAGATTCTGAGTGAATATGGAATCAGTCTGGATATGCTGCATAATGACCCGAACGCCGCCAAATTAAAAATCTGGCGTGCGGATTGGGACCAAACTTGCTCACAACGAGCTGCAGCAAAAATGATGAGTGAGGCGCTGCTCGAAACACGAGCATTTAACTCTCCACAACGCTACTTCGAGTTGTTTCCAGATCCTCAGGCTCAAAGAGTGTTTATGTCACTGCGTCTAAACGTATTTAAAACCAAGGAGCGGTTGGCGTCATGGAAAAGTATGAATGTCTCCAATCTAACGTGTAGACTATGCACTAAGTATAAGGAAACCCTTAAGCATTTGGTGCTATTTTGCACGGCACTTCGATCAGAAAGGACATGTCATCTGGGCCCTTGGAGCCTAAATCACACCTCCCTTTGTGCCGACGATTGGTGGGCCAATATGTTCCAAGGAACGGACATGAAATTGATACTACCATTGACTCGTTTTCTAACGATAATTGAAAATCGTTTGAATGCAGTGTTTGTTGACCAGAAATGAAGATTTTGATTTGACCCTCGGAAGAGAAAATGGGAGGGGTCTTCTTAAAGGACTGTGATACGTTGATGTGTTGTGTTTTGTGTTTTTTTGTTGTTTTTTGTTTTTGTAAATATTTTAAAGGTTTGTGTTAAACCGATAAAATTCATTTAAAAAAAAAAAGTTCTTTCCTCTGAGAATTGCTTTCTGATGTTACTGTGTGAAGAATAGTGCTATTGATCCATAAACCTAAACGTTTTTGGTGAATATTGTGTATACATAGAGTAGGTTAGACCCCTCTAAGAGTGAGCAATACTTGTTTCAGTGGATGTTTGGCCATTCTTACAGGGTTTATGAGGAAGTCTAGATGAGTGTCTTCATCACAAATGTCTCCTTTTGGAAAGTCGCTTGAACTGGCGTGACTCAAAGGAGTGTCCATGTTCATGTTCATTTTTGTAAACACATTTCAAATCCAAATAGTGTAACTGGGTCCAGTTTTTCCAACATATTTGAATATCCAACATATTTGTGGTTGACAGACCTTAGTGTTGCCATTAAAGGATAACTTTTAAATTTGATTCTGTCTCTCAAGATTTTGAAGCTGGGTTTGTTGTGAAAAAGAGAACTCAAATAGCAATATTCATTGACTTCCTATTGTGGTTGATTTTACTTGACTTAAAACACACAACTTTGTTTTTGTTGATGTCCCTCTATAACTTATTTCGGGAGAATAATTCTGCAATATCACAAGTGTTGCGGTGTAACCATATATTAGCCTCATCAAGCAAAACAAGGTCATCTGTGTATCCAAGCCGAGGGATTAAAGAATTCCCAATTTATGGCATAAAGTAGTGCACTGGTGGATGCTCGACCTCTACATCAGCCAAGAGAATTGGAAAAGAAGTGCCTTGTTTCCTCCCAAGTTTGGATTTATCAAAGTTCCCTGTTGAATTTATGTGTTGGTATGAAGAGCAATCAGCATTTCTAACAGCCCCAGATCAATCACTCAATTAAAACGCTTCTACCACCGATATAGAAGGATTTGGTCTATGAGATCTGTAAGGGAGGAAGGGTTGTTTTGGCCCCCTACATTCAGTGGGAAGTGTACGTTATGCTCATTCAATGGTTGGCAACGTACCCTTGCCGAGCCCCAATGATGGGTGCAAGGTAGCCACTGAATGACACATATCCAATGCCTCTCCAGGACCAGAGAGACTCTATTTTGTATTAACCACAACTCCATCTTTAACTAGGCCGCACATGAAACCCTCAACGGCAAGCCTGCATTTCTCCCCTGCCAAGCGCTGCACACAGCGAGTGCAGCAACCCCCACCTTCCCCCCTCTGTCTGCGCTGTGGCTGTCCTGTTCTCACGTAAGTTTGGGTGCGAAATGTTACAAGCTGACACTGTATCTCTCTTCCTCCTCTGAGATCTTTGCCCTGTGCGTAACTGGGCCAGAGTCTGGCTCATGGAAACCTTGTGTCCCAACAAACCTGCCTCTGCTTCAACATCCCCTACCTTAAGAAGTTACTGTCTGCATTAACCTTAAAACCCTTGCTTCTTTGATGTAGCACGGGTAAGACCCCTGCCCATGGGCCACTCTTGATTGCCTCCATATAACTAATCCTGAGCACACATATATTCTCCATGTACTAACAAATCCCGAAACCCCTGTTTGATCCTCGAGTCATGTGATAAATGTACCCCGACAGTACCCGCCACGATAAGGCACCTGGACCACCACTCCCCTGCCCCACTTTGGCCCAGGTCAAGAATGCATACCTACGGCAACAATTTATAGATGACAATGTGTTGTGATGAATCTTAAATGTCTTATTAAATCTTGCATGCCCATGATTACTCTGAAGCTTAGCTTAGTTAGAATTATAGCTGCATGGACACAGCGTGACTCTTCGCCCCTCCCTGATGAACCCAGTCGCCCCACATGCCTCAAGAAGCAACAAGTTCAACCTCAGCCAATCCAGCACCAGTACCAGTAAACACTGTATACTGTCTTCTTCTGTTGCACCAATGAAACGTATTTGTGTAACCTGTATAGCACACATCATAGATGACGTGTTTTTGGCTTAAAATGTGAAGTTTTTGTATGATGGGCAGAGCTCACTCGGAGTATATAAAGAACACCTTTACTCACTTGCAATCTCTCCTGGTCTCATTCCCTACTGGGGTGTGTCCATTGGTGTCCATTTATTCTATGGATTTAATGTACCTGTGGGGAGAGAACACTTTCATTTGGTGAACCCGATGCAATAGCGTTCTTTCGTTTTTTCATACGTGAAATCCCCTGGCCACAGCTGCAAGATCCGGGGCGCCCGATCAAGGCTGCCCCCCTACATCAACTTGTACCCTTTAGAAACATGTACGCTACTGAGAAGGTTCCAAGGGTCCTGGCTTTGCGAATACCCAGCTCTACTGCTCGCTAGCGCCACGTTTGGCTCTTCATTGTGGGACAGCACCCTGATTGTGGATGGACCGGGCACGGAGGCTCTTGGATCAATACAGACACATGAGTATCAATTGCAAGTGACTATAAAGGAAGGGTAAGGGAAGAGCGTCAGATTGGGGGTGTTTGAGGGAGAGTTGGTGGGTGTCAGGCTTGGTGGGATTCTTCTTTGACTGTTCTTTTCTGCATATGGCCATTAGGTATTATAAGAGGTGGCGAAGTAAAAGGAGGTACAGGAACCTAGCTCCGAAAGGGTGTGGAAGGCGGTGCCATATAGTGCTATCTCGACTAGTACTGGAGTTTAAATAGTGGAGAAAATAAGTAACTGAGAGTCTTGCATAAAGAGAAGGCTCAGAATCATTAGTTGTGCTCCTTTTTTGTTTTTCTTATCTATCTGTAGTAGTAAGTCACTGGAGGTTGGGGCCACGTGAGGCCGAACGAGGGTGATCAGAGTAAGGGGAATTCTCTGGGATTAGAAAGGGGGTAGTGGGGGAAGAGGAATGTAGGGTCTATGTTCTATGTTATTCGGTGTGAAGTAACGTACGTCAATGTGTCACATTTAATGTTCTATGGTTGGTGTTTTTGCCATTTCATTTTTGGTAAAAAAGTTCAGTATCGCACATTGTTTGGTATGCTGAGAAAAAGTTGGACTAAAATGTATTGTTGAAAGGTTGCAAAAAAGGGTTTTGTGGTGAACACGGTGCAATAAGGCACTGTAAGAAGAAACATTGTAAACTGAGCACCCCGCCACACACCCACACACACACGGTAGTGAAGAGAAAAACACATGATGGGGGCAGACACACCCTTCATTCACATATGCCAGCACCTCCCTGTGTATAGCAAGAAAATATAAAAATATCATGAGCAGTGGCTAGCAGAAATAAAAGGTATGGCCAGAAGGCGGGTCATTTGACAAGGCAGTATTGGACCTCGTAGCAACATATTTATCGATTAAATATGAAGGTAAACAACTCCAAAATAGGAGAGAGGTGCTAGATTTGTGGAAACTTTGAGGAGATGCCCCACTTTAAAAATAATGACAAGGAACAGCCGCCCAATGTAACAAGGGTAAGGGAGAAGGGGGGAGAAGAGAAAGAGGAGGGGAAATAACCCAAAAGATTGTACCCATTATTATCCAAACCTGCCGAGGGACTCAGTTGCCCTATGTATGTGTCCAAGCCAAGTGCTCCCCCCACAGCGGCAGCAGCACCGCCTCTGCCGTATGACCCTAAAGGTCAGTATGGGCCAACATGTGCATCCCCAGTGAAGTTAGGGCGTTAACACAACATTTGGAAAGTCAGATAACTATGACCCAGGCCAAGCTAAAACGGTTAGGAGATCTAGGCAAAAGAAATCAGCTCTTGCCAGGGGGTGAACAAACTCTGCCACCCCCAACACCAACAACCCCCGCAGACACAGCGGAAGACAAATGGAAGTCAGGAGACTTCTTATTCTGCATATACGACACTCATGTTAAGGTAATAGGAGTCGGGAACGGAGAAGAGCAGGCGAGTATGGGACCAGGAAGTGTGACATCAGAAATGGAGGAAGAATGTTAGAGCGATCTGGATGAATATGAGGAGGGAGCCGGGGCAGGAGGGGTGGCCTTGCCTAGGAGAACAGTTCTGCGTGAAGAGGGAGAAGAGGAGGGGTGGCACACCAGGAGACTAAGGAGCAGAATTGGGAGAATAGTCTTAGTGAAGAAAAAAGAAATATAGGTGAGGAAAGGAAAAGGGAAGACAAATTTACAGATGCCGCTGATGCACAAGGGGGCGGGGAGGCCGCACTATGTTCCTTGGGCACAGATGGACAAGGCCAATTTACTGAAAACATTGCCACAGCTTTCAGGGCGGGCGATGAAGTGGATATATGCTTTTGAGAAAACCACAGCGGATGTTGCATTAACAATCAGTGACGTCAAAAGTCTGTTGGTCTCTGCAGTGGGTGATCAGGCTAACAGAGTGTGGGTGGTAACATTGGATTGTGTAGGACGTGATGGGGTGTCATTTAACGTGAGGGCACAGTTATGGGATGCACTGAGGAGTACATTACCAGACACGCCTGACTTACAATCAGTAATGCAAAGCACAATAGGGGAGGATGAGGATGCTGTGACTTACCTTCTTCGGCTGCAGGATATGTGGAGGGCAGAGACGGGTATGGCTTGGGCCCAATCAACCTCCCTCTTTTACTTCATAATTAAGAGATGTCTCCCAAAGGAGGTACAGAAGGCCCTTGATAAAATTGCTGGCATAGAGGGCAAGGGTAGGCCAGAAATACAGAGCATTATAGTGCATCACTGTAGGAGGATCAAAGAAAGGGAGAAGGAAATTGTGCAGAAAAGGTTGTCAGATGAGGCGAAGCTTGTGCGGACTAAACTGGTGAAGGTCGCGGCAGTAGCCACCACCCTCCCCACAGAGCGGCAGGGAGATGGGAGGAGGGGCCAATAGCAATACAAGCAAGAATGGCAGCCACATGGCCAGCAAACGGACAAGAGAAATGGGTGAGAGAAGAACAATATGGAGGGCCCCAATGACAAGGAAGGGCTGGAATAGGAGGACAAGGTGGGTACTGAGGACAAAGAAGAGCGTATGGAAGCCAAGTACCCTGAGCGGGAGGGCAAGGGGTGTGTTGGTCATGCGGCAGATGGGGCCACTTTTTAAGGGAATGTCACAAATCACCCCATGGCATATCATCAGAATGAACAACAGTATGGCCACCCCCACCCAGGCAGCTTCTATGGCCTAAATAAGGGTGGATCCAGACAAGAACAAATTGACCCCTGTTATGCACAACAGCAGAGGACACCTTCACAAGTTATACAGCAGCGATTACCACAACAGAACCACATGGTAAACACCTGCAGTAACCCATTCATTACCACAGCAAATGGCATGTGCAAAAGGGTGTGCCATTCAGAGGGGCAGCAATGGTGGGGGACAATGTTTTCTCACACCCTGAGACAACTAGACACTCAGAACAGGACAGCCCTTAGAGAACACTTGCGTATCCAATCCTATCAACAATCCTAAGCCCATACGAGGAACCACTGGTGGGGGCAGAGAAACAGTTCATCTTCATGGTGGAATTAGGGGCAGAGAAAGCATGTCTCAAGGAAGGCCGGTCTCCGCTCTCAGACAAAAAATTAGAGATGCAGGGATTTTCTGGGGCAGTGGTCACGGTTCCTTACACTAAAGTTTTGGACGTAACAGTAGGGGGAAAGACAATGCAAGCACCAGTTTTATACCACAAAGACTCGCCAATAAATTTGCTATTGAGGGATCTCCTTAGTACGTTTAACATGAGCATCTCCTTCACAGAAAGGGGAATAGTGTGCAATACACCAGGTATATGTGCCATGAGAGCAATGTTGCTGATTAACACAATTGCTAATGAAATAACGGTTCAGGGAGTGCCAACTGACCCAGACATGTTCATACAAAGGATACAAGTTTTGGCAAAAGCAGTGCCTGAAATAACACAACAAGAGTGGCGTGTACCTTCCGACTTTGTGTTTTGCACTGTGGCTGCCCCCGAGGTAGTACCAGGGTCGATATTGTCCCTAGATTTACATGCTGTGCAAATATCCGCACAGTGAATAGCAGTGATAGGGTTGGACACGCACAGGTATAAGTGGAGAACTGTACTATGCATAGATCCCAATACAGCGCTGCGTGACTTAACATATGAGGAATTATTCACTGACAGGGACACTCATTGTGAAATTATAATGGAAATATGTGTTCCTTGTGACATAATGATTCAAAATAGACAAGTGACAAACTCTCTCGTGGCCAGTGTTAGTGCACCTCGAAATATTTTTCGACAAAGACATGCAACAAGTGCCAACCTCATTATGGACAACAAATCCTCATGGCGTAGGGTTCTGCAAGAAGTAACCCCCGGCAAAATCAAGCTCAAACCTGGTGCTGTGTTGCCCCGAGTAAAACAAGACCCCTTGTCAAGGGAAGCAGAGGAGGGAATAAAAGAGACCATACACGCCCAATTAGAACAAGGGATAATTGTGCCATCAAATTCACCTTGTAATACGGCAATTTACCCAATTAAAAAAGCGAAGGGTGGCGCTTGGAGGATGATACAGGACCTACGTCCACTTAATGACGACATACAAAAAGAATTTCCATTCATCCCAAACCCTGCATCAATTTTGTGAAGCATCCCAAAATTGGCAACATGCTTCACAGTGGTAGATTTGAAAATGCATTATTCTCAGTACCACTGGACCCAGAATCATAGTACCTGACTGCCTTTACCCTGGGGGTAAAAAGATATGAACATTGCAGATTGCCCCAGGGGTATTGTGAGAGCCCAACCATTTTCAATAGAATTCTACATGAAGATCTTGGCAACATTGACACAAAGAGCACAATTATTAAGTATGTAGATGACCTCTTAACATGCGGGCAAAATGAGGAACAGTGCAGGACAGACTCAATCATACTGCTAAATGTATTGGCCTACAAGGGGTACAAGGTGGACAGACAAAAATGACAGTACTGCCTAGGAAAAGTGCTGTACTTGGGACAACTGATATTAAAAGATGGTTAATACCCCCAGTCAGGGCAGTAGCAGTACGTTCCACCATCAGGCCCCACACAGTGAAGGACATGCAGACATTTCTCTGCATATATAATTATTGCCGAGCATGGATACTAGATTATGCAGCATACACCAGGCCATTTCTACAGGCACTGAAGGAAGCACAGAGGAGATTTCAGGGATTGTGTGGACCGGTGAAACGCACACAGCTTTCAATACATTGAAAGAAGTTATTTCAATGGCACAAGTCCTAGCAACCTCTGATTATGACCACGAGTTCTTCCTATTTTCACACTGCAACGGAACACTCATGAGAGCAGTGTTGACACAGAAAACGTCTCTAGCACACAAGCCTCTAGCCTACTGCAGTGGTACACTCAACACCGTAATGCAGGGACAATTCGCAGCCGCCGTGTTCACCATTGAAAAAAGCGCCACAATTGTAATGGGGTGCTCAGTAACGCTATTTGTTGAGCACTCCCTGTTTGCCTTTCTTGAAAAATCTAAATCGATGCTAACGACACAGAGAGCCACAGCATATGAGATCATATTGTCCAGCTCCAACATACACATAGTGTGTTGCAAAACAGTAAACCCAGCGACATTCATCACAGAAGCATGCACAGTGGAAAGAATGCAGAATCATGATTGTGCCACATATGAAGGGGAAGGTGATGACATACCCAAAGCAAACGAAAATGCCCTATAAGAAGAGGAGGTGTAGTTTGTAGACGGGTCAGCATGGAAGTGTCCAGAGACAGGAGAAAAGCATGTGGGGGCAACAGTAGTGTTATAACTTGAATGTCGTGTAGATATGTGAGACCTCCGTCCCCAAGTGCCGCACAGGGAGAATGATAAATTCACTCCCTATACAACCTTTGAGGCCACAGGTGGAGAAGAATCCGGAACCGCAAAGTACTGGAAGCCCCACGGAAGCTGTAAAGGAAAGCAGCGTTAAGTACCAAGCAAGCAGGGTAATGCACAGGTAACCAAAAAAACAGGAAGGATCTTACCAGGAATTGATAGAAGTAGGGATTCCGGAGCTCAAGTAGGCAAAAGGTCCCGAATAGGAGACGCTTACTGGTAGTCACACCAGACCCCACCTGGGAAAGACCTGCAGGCAGGACTGAACCAGATTGTAGGTAAGGGTGGTGATGAGTCGTAGTTCATACAATGCTTCAGATTCTTTGAAGAGGGGTAATCCACAAGAAGTCCGTGACAACAATCCAGGGTCTAGAGCCAAGTGTAGCAGTCCAAGCTGACGGAACAATGAAGAGCGGGATCCAAAGAGAAGTCTGTGACAACGATCCGAGGTCAAGAGCCAACTGTATCAGTCCAAGCCAGTAAAGCACAGATATAACGTAATCCAAAAAGAGTTCCTAGAAGAGTTATCCGGGTCCAAGATCAATCGCGAAACAAGGTGAGAAATGCAGACCAAACAGGGTCTCCGAAAAAACAGCTGTGAAGCGCGGTACTGAAGCACTCCACTGCTTAAGTATCGTTTGCTTCCTGATCACGTGATCGCGAGTCCGGGTCACGTCATCGCGAGTTTCCGGTTACATGACTGCGAGTTCAGGTCACACGATCGGATAGACCCAGCAGCACGATGCAAAGAAGCGATCTTGATCTTTTGATGGCTTAATCTCCACGGCAGCTGCAAATGAAGAAACGGTCGCAGTCGTGACTGTGGAGTGGTAGCGTGAAGCTGCTGCAGTAGCTGTGTGCAAGCCGGTCTGGACCGCCAACGTGAGCCCCGGAAGGTAAGTGGGGTGTGTATTCGGGCCGAGGGGGAATTGGGATCACTGGTGGGTCGGATGGAGGGCATGACAAGTAGTGCGATTGAAGGATGGGGAATATGAGCCGATAGTAGAGAAAAGACTACCAATACATTTTTTCAGCTCAGGCAGCAGAATTTGTAGCATTAATAGAGGCACTCCACAAAGCAAAAGGATGTGCAGTAACAATATACACGGATTCAGCATACATGACAATGACAGTACACGGGGGGGGTTGTCAAGGTGGGGAAGGAGAGATTCCAGGAGAACAGATGGGTCCCTCGTGCAACCTGCAGAATTGCTGAATGAATTAATAGAAGCATTAGCAGAACCCACAGTAGTGTGCCCTTGTGAAGTGCCAGGCACACACTAACAACAGTGACGTCATCTCATTGGGAAACGTAGCAGCAGAAACCGCTGCGAAAGAAGCAGCATATGTTAACAAAGATGTACAGGGAGAATTCATACTGAAAACAAATGAGGAATGAGAAGAAGGATATAACTCGATGCCCATGTCCCAGATAATTGACCTACAAAAAAGAGCAACAAGTGAGGAACAGGAATTATGGGTTAAAAGAGGATGCACACAGTCAGCTACAGACATCCTGTGGCATGAAAATTGCACAGAGAAGACAGTGATGCCTCTAAAAGTACTACAAATACTCTTCCAACAATTGCACTTCCCAGCCCACACAGCAGACATACAGGAAGCTTTGTTCGTTCGATTACAAGAACATGTGGCAAAATTAACAACAGAGTGCAGAACGTGTCGAACATATAACTCGGGAATGACTTTAAGAACGTTGACCAGGACCCTGCCCCATAAGACCATTCCGTGAAATGCATATTGATTATGCAGATATGGGAGAAAGGAGCAAGATATCTCATTGTAGTGGTATCCCCTTTTGCACGCTGGGTGGAGGCAGGGCCCTGCACCCACCCAGACGCGAAATGTGCAGCAACATTTTTAGTAAGAGAGGTTTTCCTACGATGGGGAATTTGTGATGTCATATGTTCCGTCAACGGAACGCACTTTGTAAACGACTTATTTTAGGCAGTAACATCCTTATTGGGTATCAAACATAAATTGTGTTCGATTTAGCACCCGCAAGCGAATGGAATGGTAAAAAAAATTAACTGCCTCCTTAAAAGCAAATTGTCAAAATTGTGGCACACCTTGAAGAAAAATTGGGTATATTGCTTGCCGTTTGCATTATTCCAATTGAGAACACAACCAAGCAAAGACCACCACTTGACCCCACATGAGATAGTGACATGGAGACACATGTACATGCCAATGCCAATATCTACAATCAGAAGAGCATCATATGCTCAAAAACAGCTACCATAATAGGGGAAGAATTCCAAGAATACTTGACACAGTTGGCGAGAGCAGTAAGGATTATAGCAAAACAAAGTGCACCACAATTTACACAAAATTAAACTGATACAGTAACAGCAGCAGCAGACAGCCCCTACACACAATGGCCCTCATTACGACCCTTGCGGAAATCGAAAAACGATGGCGGAAATGCAATACCGCCATCGAATAGCGCTCGGTGCGACTATGACCCGTCACCGCAAAGTACGAAGCCATTAGCGACACCGTAGTGAACGCCAACGCTAACTGCACCAAGCACGCGCGCGCGCGCCATGCCAAACCGCAAACACCACCATGGTGCAACGGTACGCCAATTCCGACCCTAGCGGACATGTACCTAACGCCATCGGGCATGGCGGAATGTACCATTCCGCCATGGCGAGAAGTACGGCATCGCGAATCAACCGTAAACGGCCCCACTGAGTGCCTGTACACCGCTCCCTGCCCACAAAGTACAACTCCCCGTAGGTGCAATGAAGCCACAATGCAACCATTGAAATGTACAAGTCACCCATGCATGCCAACGAACAAAAGAAACACAAGAGGGGCCAATGGGAGCTGCAGGGCACAGATGGCACGAATACAGAAGCCATCCCAATGGACATGACCACAGTCCCCCACCAAGAAACGCACGCAAACACAGGCACCTGTGACCAGCAATATTCCGAAAACCACATCATTCAACCAGTCCACCTGGCTGACCGGCATCTGTTACACAAAACCCAATCCCCCGCCCCTGAGCATGACAACATTCAAACTGGCATATTGGCAGCCCCCATCCCTGACCTCACTGGGCTTCGTAGGCAAACGCGCACAGCACAGTACCACGCAACTAAACCCCGAAGCTGGAACCCAATGCAGATCTCCTCACAATACATCGCCCCCCAAATAGGCATATGCCACATCACTTGCAAAGAAAAACGCTACACGGGCCAAATCAGAATAAAAATTTTATGCACATCAAAATCACCAAGCACATACAGCCATCAGGCCATGAACTCCAAAACACTAATCACCATTGTGGGCTGCTTCCGCAAGAAATGACCAGCCACTACCTGTGTGTCGCCCTGTTCCCCCATGGTACACAGAGCCACATTCACGTACGAAAAGGCAACATGGAAGCGCACAGAACCGCAGGGCCGTCCCAATGGGGAGGCACTAGTCCAGCTGAAAGGCCGAAATGTTGCTCCGAGCCACCAGTACTGCGTAAGGGCATGTGGCCCATTGGCGATCGTCCCATAAGATCGTAATGCTGCTCCACTGATTAACACGAATCAGCAGGTGTCGGGAGTAAAATCCATCTGCAGGAGTGGCATACAGATGGCAGTGGCAAAAGGGGAGGAGATACCTGTCAACCAAAAGAAAAGAAAAAGAACAGAATGGCCATCAGAACTACATACCAACAACTCACTTCAATGATCACACGAAATCCACAGCCATATGCATGCTAGCCCACTCCAAAGGAACATCACCACCCCAAAAACACTTGCGACTCATAACCATCTATATCGAGGTGCAAACACCATCACAAACGAGTGTCTGAGGGCGCCTCGAGACAGGGAGGGCTCAACAAGGCCAGATGGACGATGGTCCCACTATGGCAGCCCTGCATCACATAGCGTAGGGGAGGCGGATAGATCCCAAGAAGCCCTGTACATGGCAAACTCTGTATCAAATCACCTGCCCATGCATCCATCCATCATTCCCTCATCCCGGGATCAAAATGCCTGAATAATTACTCACATAACATTAGAAACATCCATTGAGTCTGTGCGTTATGCAGCCTGCTAAATCCACAGTGCCCCAGCCCGTAATTCCAGTGTTGTGAAGTAACATGTATTTGGGAACGGACGGCCTCATCGCCCACGTAGCTATTGCGCATCCCAAACTATTCATATCAATCATTGCTCCCTCGCCATGGGCCCTGTCTCAAGGACATAGAACAATAGAATGTTACATTTGCAGTCAGACCTGTGGGCATCTCCTCGCCGCTAGCTGGAAACCGAAAGCGCCGCCCTTCGAATTCCTCATTTGCAACATCACGTCGAAAAGGCATCTGTGGCCGTTTGAAATCACTAATTATTCCATCGAGTGCGGCTGTGTGTGAAAATGGCAACTGCCTTCACCCACGAATGGGACGCCCCGCCCGTCGTTGCAACTCGGTACAGTGATGCATGAGGGCCCACCGTTACTCGAGTACTACGTCCCACTGACCCCTCACAAGTCTGTTCGCGACTGCACAGATAGTATGTGAAACAATGGGACCACAGCAGAATGAACATATCAACCAATCTTACACGGCCATCGGGTACAAATACATGATTGCAATAGCAAGATTCAATTCCCCGAATTGCAGCGTTGTGCGCGGGACGTGCTCGGCCAAAGGGGAGAGCAGTTTGCACAGGTGGAATCAATCACCACAGGTGGAGGCCATACAGCCTGAAAACACATAAATTGCACAGCCAGTCTCCTCCCACAACCACACCGAAATGCTACCGGCAGGACTCGCGATGTTGGCCCTGGGGGACCTGATAGCACTGCAAGTGCTCCGACTCCAAGAAGTAGACGAACACCAACTACAACCAGCCGCACGGAGGAGACGCAGGAGGAGGAGGAGGCCAAGGCAGGGCCAGCAAGGCCCACCAGCACAGCCACTACCACCACGCAGGCAGCCCGCAATTCAACGCCTCCGAGCACATCCGTTCAACCTCACTGATGAGCAGATCCACACCCTCTACCGTCTGGACCGGGACACCATAGCCGCCATTGTGGACATGACACAGGCTGACCTTGTCAGCATGATAGATAGCCCAACCGCCATCCCACCCCTACTGAAGGTGGTGTCTGTACTCCACTTCCTGGCCACAGGCACCTACCAGCACACAGTCGGACAGTTGCATGGCATTTCTCAGCCACTGTTCTCACGGACACTATTGCAAGTGCTCGATGCCCTCCTGAAGCACGCAGACGACTACATCTCTCTACCACGCTCGGAGCAGGAAATAACCAACACAAAAGTGGGATTCCATGCACTTGCCGGCATACCGGGTTGCATTGGTGCCATCGACTGCACCCATGTTGAATTGGTCGTCCCACATGCCATGGAGGCCCAGTACCGCAACCGAAAACAATTTCATTCCCTGAATGTACAGATGGTGTGTGACTCCAACAGGATCATTACACATTGTTGTGCCCGATTCCCTGGATCAACCCATGATTCTATGGTCTTGAGGAACTCTACAATACCACGCTACATGGAGCGACACGCAGGGAACAGATCCTGGCTACTCGGTGAGTCTCATTACATGCATGATGATGTGGGGTATGTGAATTGTCAATGACCTGCCAGGAAGGGGGGGGGGGGTGTGCGTACGTATCAATGGCATTCCACATCATACGTTTCTCGTCCACATACAGGTGATGCTGGATATCCACTGAAGAGATGGCTCCTCACACCAGTCCGGAACCCACGGGACCAGCATGAGGAGGACTACAACCATGCCCACTCACGTACCCGTGTAGTCATTGAACAGGCATTCGGCCTACTGAAGACCCGTTTCCGCTGCCTCAGCAGGTCTGACGGGGCACTCCTGTACCGCCATGAGAAGGTTGCAAAGATGGTGATGGCATGTGTCATGCTCCACAACATGTGCGTACGTAGAAATGTGCCCATGCCCCCTGACGCAGAACTGCAAGCACCTGATGATGGTCATGATGAGGGTGGGGATGTGGCAGCACCTCATGGAGTCTGCGAGGCACCGGAGGCCCGTGACATTCGTCAGCATCTCATTGATGTATGCTTCTAGCACTCACGCCTGGTGGCTGATACATGGACACGGGACTCGTGGCACTGCGTGTGTCTGGGACATGCACAATATTGACTGTACGCCTATGATGGCCTAGTACACAAAGATCAATGTCCACACTTCTCATTGGTTGATCGTGCACTTTTTATGGCATATGTGATATCATGTTGAACACCCTATCGACCCGCCACCCAAGTGAGCCCAACACACCCCCTCCACCCTCCTACCTCCCCCCCGAACACCAGTGTCCAAAGATGCTCATTGTCAGTGGGCTGTCGCTATTGCATGCCCCCTCTGCGGGTATCAGGGGCACCCCTGCCTGTGGAGCGCAGGTTCCTTCCAGATCTACGTTGGGGGCTGCCCTGGACGGAACTTGCAACGGATGATGTGTCTGCCTGCTCACGTCCATGCATGTCCCTAAGGGTTTGCGAGAGCTCAGTGAGCACACGGCGCACTGCGGCAAGTTCGGCACATACGTCTTTGGACGTCGCATGCAGTTCCCCCCTCAGGCTCTCGGTGCTACTCTCCATTTGGACTCTCAGGCTCTCGGTGCTACTCTCAATTTGTGCCCTTAGCGTCTCTGTACCTCTCTCCATTTCTGCCCTAAGTGTCTCTGTTGATGTTTCTATGTCTGCCTTGGTGCCCCCACATTCATCGGCATGGCCCTTGAGGAGTGTGGCCATTTGCTGCTGTTGGACGATTAACTTGTCGAGGGACTGTTGCCTCTGCTGGGCCATGGCCATTTGCGGTGGTGTCACAGAGGGGCTGTTGTCCTCATGTTGCCTTGCCACAGGGCTTGTGGGGGATGGCCAGTCGTCGTCTTGTGGCTGCACCTGCGTGGTATCCTCATGTTGTACGGGATGGGACAGACAGGGGGATTGGGACAGGTCATGGATGGATCTGACCTCGACATCCCCGTCTTCTGTGTCCGAGCATGCTGCCATCAATGGGGTGTCACCTATGGTGCTGCTGCCACCAGAGGCAGTGCCTTCTGTGGCATCCATTGGGAGGACCTGTGGTGGTGGTGTTGTGGCCATGCTGGCTGCTGGGGTGCCTGTTGATGTTCCCTCCTCTGTGCTGCCACCTGATTTGTGCTGCTGCCGTGTCTTGATGCGTGCAGCTGAGGTGGAGGGTCTCTGGCCGTTGGTCTTGGCCCTCTTTGCAGGTGTGCTGGTAGGGGTGTCCTGTAGCTCGTCGTTTGGATCGGATCCTGTGGTGGAGTAAAGGAGGGCGAGGGTTATTGATGGGTCAGTGGGAATTGGAATGGCATTGTATCACATGCATTGGGGTGGTACCTGAGGGTGATTTGGGTCGGGGTCTTGGAGGTGCTTTGATTTGTGTGTGGAGTGAGGGTGCAGTTGTTTGGCAGCCTGCAGTTAGGGTGTGCCTGCTGCACGTGTAGTGCGTGTATTAGGGGTTTTTAATTATTTATGTATTTATTGTGGGTTTTGACGTGCGCTTTCAGGCCGATGTGTGTGGACGTTCTCCTGGACATGTGTTTCTGTTGCACTATGTGGACGCATGGTACTTCACATGGATGGACTGTGTGGATTTGGCATTGTTTTATCTGGCCCACCTACCTGAATCTTCGGATGTCTGCACTCCTTTCTCCATCCCTCCGACTCCCTCTATGCTCTCCATTCCGATGGTGGAGGCACAGATTTCTTCCCAGGGGGTCAACTTGATGGGTGATTCAGGACCTCCCCCGGTGGCTGTGGCAATGTTGCGGTTGGCAGAGAGTATGCTGCGGACGCGTATCCGCAGGTCGTCCCATCGCTTGCGGCATTGCTGTGGGGTGCGGGGTGCGGTCCCCACCGCACTTACCCGCTGTGCCACCAGAGCCCATATGGCCTTCTTGTTTGCAAGTGCCGTCCTGGTCATTTGCGTGGAGAAGACGACGGCAGCATTCTCCTGGAGGGTCTCTGTTAGCACGGTGAGTTCCTCACGGGAGAAGTGGACCTGCCGCTTGCGGTCGCACGCTTTCTTCGCTACTTTTCCCATTTTTCTTGGTTTCGCTAGGGTGGTTGACGGGTTGGGGTGTGTTTCAGGGTAGTGATTTTAGTGGTTGTGTGGTTTTGGTGTTTTTATAGGTGTACGCCGGGATGTTTCCCGTTCCGGGCCCATGTTTTAACTTCCGTTTCCGTATATTTCCGGGCACCGTACTTTCCGGTAGGCGCACACTGCGGTGACCGCTAAGAGGGGTGGCGGTATTGCACCTAGGGCGCCGTACGGCGGCGGTGTGGGCCGTTTTGGGGTCATTTC
Source organism: Ambystoma mexicanum (assembly GCF_040938575.1). NCBI lineage: Eukaryota > Metazoa > Chordata > Amphibia > Caudata > Ambystomatidae > Ambystoma > Ambystoma mexicanum. Next base: position 45,790,213 of record NC_090925.1, on the reverse strand, counting down.
CGCCATCGCGGACTTTGCACTTCCGCCGTGGCGTGGTGCTCGTGCCCGATGGGTCGGAATGGGCCGCACTTTGCTCCTTCGTACAATGGCGGAAACGCTATTTACGCTGTGGCGCTCCGGTCAGTCGCTTTCCGCAAGGGTCGTAATGAGGGCCAATGAATGCCTGGGGAGATGGTGTATGTACCCAGTTTCGTGAGACAATGGTATGCTCCAAGATTTCATGGCCCATATGAAGTAGTATTTTGCACACCGACTGCAGTGAAAGTAAAGGCCTAAAATACTGGATACATCTCTCAACATAGGCAAAACACATGATAGTGTAGTGACACACGGAGAGCAACAGGGTGAACAGGTGATGGCTGTACCATGAGGTACTTGCGATGCACCAAAAATAAATATGATACTGAATAAGGGTAACAGAGTACAACAAGAATATGAAAAAATAACAAGAGAAGTAATGAACATAATGAAAAATACTGATGGGTAGCAATTTATATAAATGTAGAAAGTAATCATTTGCCACTATATCGCTCGTCAACCTGTTTGCTCTCTCTCTCTCTCTCTCTCTCTCTCTCTCTCTCTCTCTCTCTCTCTCTCTTTCTCTCTCTCTCTCTCTCTCTCTCTCTCTCTCTCTCTCTCTTTCTCTCTCTTTCTCTCTCTCTCCCTCTCTCTCTTTCTCACTCTCTCTCTCTCTCTCTCTCTCTCTCTATCTCTCTCTCTCTATCTCTTTCTCTCTCTCTCTCTACTGAACTCACCTGTCACTAAGATGCTTTAAAGTAAAGAATGAAAAGTAAATATTAAGATGAATGTGTACTTAACCCATTACATCTCACTACATAGGTACAAACATGGCTGAAACAAGGGCACTCAATGACAACAACACATCTGTAGATATCAATAGAGGAACTATTCGTGCAACTAGAGCTTAATCATATGAGTGTGGCCTGTGTTTTGCAGCAGTGGTGTTTTCATCAATGTTGGTATGCCTTGGCCTGTACTGGGTAGTGCCTTTTATTTCTATTGGCGTAAAAGAAGGGGGGAGGGAGTGAAAATGATAGAATAAGGTACCCACCTAGTGCGGGATGGTTTTAAACTAATTTGGGCCCACAATGTATCCACAAACCTTACTACCTTATAACAAAAACAATACCACCAGACTCCCATTGGTTCAATATTCGGTAATTGACACTCCTGATCATGAATGCAATGTGTATGATATGAACGATCCTAGCACAGATGCAGCAATGAGCCACATGTTCATGTCCATACAACCTCACAACCTGCCTCAGGTGGTGATGACTTGTATGATGAAACGCAGACCTCTACCCCATTACCTGACATTATGTACTGACAGCCGAATAATGAAAGAGGTGTAAAAACAGCAAATGGAATATTCCCCATTAGGTATCAAAAGTTACTAAAAACCCAGACTGGTCTAGGGGGGGACAAAGATGGAAAAGGGTGTTAGGGCGGAAAAGGTACACTGCATATCATGGCCTGGGTTTAGATGCAGTAGAAGACCCACGCCACCCAGATCAATCAAACAAATGGTATGCCGATATGCACAATGGCAAAACAAGCAACTAATGAGAGATGCTATGCGTGCTCCTTAATTCCCCATGCCTAAGGGACCCCTAAAGTGTTGTTACCACAGGAAGCGACTATTACTGAGGCTCAGTGTCTTATTCATCTTGCACTGTGTAGAAACAGGATCACCTACCAAGCGCACACCATTTTGTTGCAATTACAACAGGTGGCAAGATGAGCAAGTGACGTGCAAAGCAGAGCATTGCAAGGATAGTCAAATGAAAAATTACAACGGATTGAAAAATCATGCACTCCAATTTGGTCTCAGCACATCGCCAAACTAATGTGGGTAACAGCTCTCGAAAATCTGATCAAGATCCAACGTGAAATACAATACGAAATTTGCTTTCATGGTGAAGGGAGGTGCCCCTGGGCACAAACGAACATTGCAACAAGACACTCATTTTTCCTGACATGAAGAAAGGAACAGCAGCGTTAATGGACACTTACTGGGTGTGTGGCAAACAGGCGTACTTGTACCTCCCTCCATCATGGAGAGGTACGTGTGCCCTGGCAATGCTGCACTCGGCCCTAATGGTGATTCCTGAGAGCCACATCCAAGGGGAGAGGGTGCCATTAGAGAGGTCCCAGGCACCCCAGTCAACCACCGAAGAACCCCCAACTTATGATTTGTTGTCGGAAGGGCAGCTTCAAGACAGGGTGTCACGGAATCGGAGGGCATCAAATTACATTTGCACAGAATCCTCAGAACTCTTGGCACAAATCCCTAACAAATACAAGCTGTTCAACACAGCAGAGACATGCTTTGCCTCACTCATACCAAGCATCCAGGCTTGAGCGAATGCCAAATGGCTGCAAACAGTTTGCTAGGAGCTGATCCAGTTGGCCAATGACACCGAAGAAGGGTTCAACGTTATCAACATGGAACTCAGGGCCCTGCGGCTGATGACGATCCCGAATAGATATGTACTAAACCTACTCACAGCAATGGACGGTAGTGTTTGCTGAACAATCGGGAGTGCATGTTGCACATTTGTGCCTTCTGCTGACGCAGATAATGGGACACTGTTGCATGTGATAGCTGCGGTGCACAGCCTTGGTGAAAGGATGTAGGAAGAGGGCAGCGTGAGGCTCAACACATGGTTCGACAAGCTGTTCAAGTGGGTCCCATCGTGGCTAGGGATTTCCATGAGGCTCCTGATCCCTATCGTCTTTTTTCTGCAGATTTTTTGTGTGTGCCAGGTAGCAATCAGATGCTGTGCAAAGTCCATTCCTAGCAGTGCAATGATGATGGTGACAATGGGCAACCCAGCAAAGGTACTTCAGGTTGCACGAGATGCCCAGGTGCAAACTTGAGAGAGCCCAGCACCTAAATATCGAATGACTGCAGTGTACAACACTGGATACAGGGTAGATAACCTTTACCATACCACAATAAAAGAACTCCATGAATTAAAATGGTACAACAAGGTATGGGTGGATCCTGATGGGGATGGTGGGGTGCATTTACATGCCATGCACTCCAGATTAATATGCACAGAGGGGTGAAAGCCTTAAATCTGTGTGCAGGGCATGGATGCCCATAAAGGGACCAGCCTGGGATGAAGCAGTGGCTGAAGCAGAAGAACGGCAACATTTGCAAGCCTTAGCATCTTTGTTACTTAAGTAACAAAAGGGGGGAATGTAAGGGAGGGAGGGTCATTTGGGCCCCCCTACATTCCAGGGGAAGTATACGTTATGCTCATTCAATGGTTGGCAACGTACCCTTGGCCAAGTCCCGATGACGGGTGCAAGATAGCCACTGAATGACACATATCCAATGCCTGTTCTAAGGTGAGTACGCACTACCTGTTGTTGGTAGATTGATCTTCTTGATCATCAACTTACTTTTTCTAAATTCAGGGTGCAAACCCGCTGTAAGGAGTGCCTCCGTGGAATGGCACTATGGGAGACTGTGTTCAATGACCTTGGCCATGAAGCCAACGGTGCGGGCTGCACTCCTATAGCCACTAGTAAGTGGAGTCTTTAAACTTCAGATACGTAATCTTTCAAAAAAACAAACAAAAAGAATCTCTTTTCAAGTGTGGCTGTTGTTCATTCTTAACTCTCACGAGATCTTAGGTCTCTTATTCCTGCAGGTGCCTATATGGGTGGCCAATGCATTTTCGGAATAAATTCCTTCATCAGGGCCTGGTAAAAATCAATGTAACACCCATTTAGGTTGAAAAATCACCAAAGAGTTAAAGAAAACCCCCATTTTAGACCCAATGTTGTGTATCCATTATGCACCAGATTGCGACAAACCCCATACATTTCACATATAAGAGCACAATTCAGAAATGCGCATGTGTATATGTATCATTAGATAAAGAATTCCATAGAAATTACATTTATATCAGCATGTAAGTACAAAAGAAAAGTACATACGGTTACCAATGGAAGTGTGTGAAGACAGGCCAGCGGTTTGGAAACAATAAGCAAGATCAGAAAAAACAAAACGAAAGGAAATCAAGAGTTAGCAATCGCTCTTTACATAGAACGCTATCTGTGTTTATCCTCCGTTCTAGCACAAGGAAAATGGAATCTGACCTGGTTTCCCTGTAAACTTGTATGTCAGCGTTTGTTTCGCTGGTCGTGTAATCAATCGGCTGTGCGTGCGTGGTAGACTCATGCTCGTCACAAATCCTATAGAAGACATAAGAACGAGTATCTTTAGCCTGTCTAATGGCTCAGCGTTACAGAACAACGCAGAGCGTTGTACTTCGCTTACCTTGTGTCAAATCACAGTGCCACGAAACTTACAGAGAATCGCGGTTGCGTGCGTTCCTCTGCATGCTCTGTTGTTAAAGGTTACCATGGTAACTTGATCAAGTTGAACAAGGAGGAACCGCCGGATCACCCGGCGGCCATGTTGTAATGGACTCGATCCCTTAAACGGTCAATAAAACAATTGAGCACAGAAGCCTAGTGAATACCTTTCCAATATTACAGGCAGCTCTAAATTTAAATGCAAGTATGCAACTTGTCATTACCATGAATATAGTGACCGGTACTATGATTAATTTCTCTAAACAACTTCTGTTAACAATATCTATGTCTAAAATTTTTACGTCAATTTATGTCACAAATCCTGCTTCAAACCTTTAGTTTATCTGATAAATTCGGTTCAAGCATATTCCGAATCAAAATACCCTATATTTGACACGTGGACTACTCCATTATTGTGTAGAATGCGGTTCTGCATAATCTGTCATATGAATGTACATAATGAAAGAAAAATTAGTCATAGATACAATTACAAAAAACAACTCAAATCAAACTCTTCATTAATTCCATCCGGTGCTAGGGAATCCAGTTTGTCAATCCAAAAAGCTTCCTGTTGAGCCCTCCATTTCTTCATATCCTTGTCACACTTCCTGGTGGATTGTAGCTCTAGTACTGCAAATTTCAATTACGTCACAGAGTGTCCTTTTTCTTTAAAATGTCTTGCTACTGCTGAAGTCAAGTTGTTGTTTCGAATGCAGGACTTGTGTTCATTTATCCTCACTCTTATTTTCCGTGATGTCTCTCCCACATAATATATACTGCATGGGCACTTAATTGCATATATTACGTTTTCTGATAAACAAGTAGCATGGTACCTAAGCTTAATTTTGGCTCCAGTTTTGGGATGCGTAATGTAATTGCCTTTGATCACGTTATTGCAATTGCTGCAACTCATGCAGGGATAAGTGCCCGGATGTTTGTCTGGTTTTCTATTAGAGTTCTTGTCTCTCGTATTCACCTGCATGTTGTATAGGTTGTTGCTTCTCTTGTAGGCGAAGACCGGTGGTTGGGGAAACAAATCCTTGGTTTGTGCATTGCTTGTGAGTATACTCCATCTATTCCTGATAATATCTTTGATTTTATTGCTTTGTATCGCATATGTGGTGATAAACACCAGATCTGGATTTTTTCGTTCGGTTCTTTTAGTGAGCAGTTGTTCTCTTGTCCGTGTACTAGTCTTTTCTCTTGCTGTTTGTAAATCAGTTTGAGGATAACCTCTTACTTTCAACCTTTCTTGTAGTAGTTCCAATTGCCTTTCACAGTCTTCTGTGTTACTAACGATCCGCTTTATTCTCAGCATCTGCCCAAATGGTAAATTACGTAACAGATTCGGCGGGTGAAAGCTCATGCGGTGTAGTAGGTTGTTTCGATCCGTTTGCTTTGTATACAGTGTGGTATTTATCCTGTTTCCATTGATTACTGTTTGCACATCTAAATAATGCACATTAGGGTCACCAACTTCTAGGGTGAATTGTAACCGTGCATCTATCCCATTCAGGTATATCAAAAACACATCCAATTCTTCTCTTTCTCCAGACCATACTCCAAAGATGTCATCAATGTACCTCACCCATGTTTTCAAGTGAGGCTTCCATCTGGCATTTTCCAGGATATATTTACTTTCAAAAATGTACATAAAGCTGTTGGCGTACGCGGGTGCCATGGTAGCTCCCATCGCTGTCCCGGATATTTGTTTGTAATACTTCTGACCGTACTCAAAAATAGAGTGTGTGGCGATAAATTTCAGTAGGATCATTAGAAACTCCTTATTTGCTCCAATCTCTCCAGTTTGTAATAGGATGGTTTCTACTGCCTCTATCCAATTCATATCCAATGCCTCTCCAGGACCCCAGAGACTCCATTTTGTATTAACCACAACTCCATCTTTAACTAGGCTGCACATGAAAGCCTCAACAGCAAGCCTGGATTTCTCCCCTGCCCAGCGTCATGCACAGCAAGCCCAGCAACCCCAGCAACCCCACCACCTCCCCTCTGTCTGTGCTGTGGCTGTCTTGTTCTCACAGAAACTTGGGTGCGAAATATTGCAAGCTGACACTGTATCTCCTTCCTCTGAGATCATTGACCTGTGAGTGACCCGGGCAGAGCCTGGCTCATGGAAACCATTTGTCTCCACAAACCTGCCTCTACTCCAACAACCCCCACCTTAAGAAGTTACTGTCTGCACAAACCTTAAAACCCCTCGCTTCTTTGATGTAGCAGCAGTAAGACCCCTGCTCATGGGTATCCCTTGATAGCCTCCATATAACTAATCCTGAGCAAACATATATTCTCCATGTACTAACAAATACAGACACCCCTGTTTGATCTTCGAGGCATGTGATAAATGTACCCCGACAGTACCCACCAAGATAAGTCACCTGGACCACTGCACCCCTGCCCCACTTTGGCCCAGGTCAAGAATGCATACCTAGGGCAACAATTTATAGACAACAGTGTTTTGTGATGAATCTTAAATGTTTTATTAAATCTTGCATGCCCATGATTACTGTGAAGCTTAGCTTAGAGTTATAGCGCGTGGACACAGCGTGACCCTTCGCCCCTCCCTGATGAGCCCAGCTGCCCCACATGTCACACGCCTCAAGAAGGAACACGTTCAACTTGCCCGTACACAGGGTTGTTGCTGTTTTTGTATCAGGTGTATTCAGATGATTCTAACAAGAAACACCCTCTTTTTCAAATTCAGAGATGTTCCAACCATGCAAGTGGCTTAATACCATAGCAAGATACTCCATTGAGCTCCATCTCACCGTGTAGCAACTTTCATGTTTTTACTTTGTCGTTGTGTGCTGCAGATTTTGTGTCCTCAACAGTTGTCTATTAGTTTTGCACTTGCCAGCACAATATTTCGGTTATATCTCAAGCTATCTTGCGACACTGAAGCTGAGCTGATTCCGGACACATACAAGGCTTCCGGCCACTGGTGGACATCACCAGATCACAGCTGTCCTGTTAATTGGTGCATTCTACTTCTATACAAACATGTGTTTCATTTTGGAAATTGACAAGCAGTTCAGTGTTAATGAGCAAAAACATTTCACTGGCTCAGTTCAGCAGCTGTGCCAGATTTGCCATCACCCACCTTGGGGACCATGTCTCAGGATCCCCGAGCTGATGTGAAGCTTCTGCTGCATTATATAAGGGGTCCAAAGGGAAGGGGGAGAAAGGTGCCTTGGCTGTTTCTCTCGCCATGGTCCCCACATTCCTGTGTGGAGTGGCGTGACTAGTGCTATGTTCTCTCTCCTGGAGCTGGCTGTTGTTAACTGAAGTCAGATGTTCTCGATCACATCTCTATCACACCTGTAGGACAGTTCTTCAAAGCTAAAAGAATTGTCAGAATTGTAAGAATCTGCAGGCGGCTTGCTTTTATGCTGCCCACGGGTAAGGAGCGCCCTACATCACGAATATTATATCTCATTGTGTTTGTGGGTTTTTTCTGCAAAATTAAGAAAAACAGAACACTGGAAGAATTAAAACATCATTAGTGTTTGTGCCCTGTTCCTTTCCCTGTCCAGTATATAACTCTTTCAACTTCCTCGACCTCGAGCACACCTGACATATAGACCTATTGGATATTAAATATTCAAAGGCATCACAATGCTGGGTTGCCAATGACTGGGGCAATCCTGCCAGGCTGCACTGTTCTGTTCCCCATCACCTGTCCAATTAGAGAGCTCCGGGTGCCTTCCTGTGCTGGATGTGTGCAGCGTGTGATCTCTGCAGCAGGTTTCCCCGATCTGCCCTGGGGGAGACATGCTTTATTTCTCCTGAGAGAGCGCATAAACAGCCTTATAGTTTTAGTCATATACACTGGCTCAGTGCCTGCTTTACCCACAGTGCTGTCTGCACACCGCATGGCAATATGCACATAGACCCAGCGTGGGAATGTCAGGCCTTGCGTTGAAAGAGTGAAGCACGAAGCAGGAGCATATCTCGATAGTCAAGTGTCCAAGGGAAACTGGATTTACAAGTAAGGAGTGGTCCCTGTTTCTTTCTTTTTTTAATAGTGGAGTGGACACGGTTGTCACAATACACCGTGAAGCTGAGGGCAGTAGCACATGTGAGCACGTGTGTCACGGGAGCCAGACAGGAGATACGGAACGCTTTTCTCAAGAGAATTCAAAAGAAAACATGCATTGGCAAAGCCAACAGTTTGCACTTTCTTTATAGGCACACAGTCACCGTGGTTATCATGCATTACCTTTGTCTGCCGAAGTACTCACGCCGTTTGGAGGGGTACTTGCATCGTCACCATGGATTGACATCAAAATGGCCAGGTACTGCCATTTACTCACTCATATCAGCACCAGTTATTTTATTCCAGTGCAAAAAGACACTTTGCACTGCAGGAGTACTCTTTGCCCCGTGATTTAAGCCACTCATATCAGCAGCAGTGCTTCAGATCAAGGGCTGGATTCATGGAACGATTTGCACTGGTGCAAATTATTTTGCACTGCCAACAAACACCCTGATTCACAGAGCGGTGCAAAGTGTATTTTTGCAGTGCAAAGTCACTTTGCACTGCAACGGTACTATTTGCACGGTAATTTAAGCCACTCAATATACACACTTGTGAAATACAGGAACCAGCCAATATGAACTTTCTTTAAAATAGACACTCACTTTTCCAAGGTGCAAAGGAGCTGCGCGAGAAAATAAAGAAACAGTACTAAAGGCAGAACCCAAATCCGCTGGGTGTATAGGTGCAGAGACGGTCAAGGAGAGAGAGGGCACACATGCCATAGCCTTACATGCATGTATAGGTGCGGAGAAGGCCAAGGAGACGGAGGGCATACATGCCATAGTCTTACATGCGTGTGTAGGTGTGGAGAAGGTCAAAGAGAGAGAGGGCACACATGCCATAACCTTTCATGCATGTATAGGTGCAGAGAAGGTCGAGGAGAGAGAGGGCACACATGCCATAGCCTTACATGCATGTATAGGTGCAGAGAAGTTAAAAGAGAGAGAGGGCACGCATGCCATAGCCTTACATGCATGTATAGGTGCAGAGAAGGTAAAAGAGAGAGAGGGCACGCATGCCATAGCCTTACATGTGTGTATAGGTGCAGAGAATGTCGAGGAGAGAGAGGGCACACATGCCATAGCCAGAGGGCATACATGCCATAGACTTACATGCGTGTATAGGTGTGGAGAAGGTCAAGGAGGGAGAGGGCACACATGCCATAACCTTTCATGCTTGTACCAGTGAGGAAGAGAGAGAGGGCACACATGCCCTAGCCTTACATGCATGTATAGGTGTGTAGAAGGTTAAGAAAAGAAAGGGCACACATGCCATAGCCTTACATGCGTGTGTAGGTGCGGAGAAGGCCAAGGAGACGGAGGGCACACATGCCATAGCCTTACATGCGTGTATAGGTGCGGAGAAGACCAAGGAGACGGAGGGCATACATGCCATAGTCTTACATGCGTGTATAGGTGTGGAGAAGGTCAAAGAGAGAGAGGGCACACATGCCATAACCTTTCATGCTTGTACCAGTGAGGAGGAGAGAGAGGGCACACATGCCTTAGCCTTACATGCATGTATAGGTGCAGAGAAGGTAAAAGAGAGAGAGGGCACGCATGCCATAGCCTTACATGTGTGTATAGGTGCGGAGAAGGTCGAGGAGAGAGAGGGCATGCATGCCGTCGACTTACATGCATGTATAGGTGCGGAGGAGAGAGAGGGCACACATGCCATAGCCTTACATGCATGTATAGGTGCAGAGAAGGTCGAGGAGAGAGAGGGCACAGATGCCATAGCCTTACATGAGTGTATAGGTCCAGAGAAGGTCGAGGAGAGAGAGGGCACACATGCCATAGCCTTACATGCATGCATAGGTGCAGAGAAGGTAAAAGAGAGAGAGGGCACGCATGCCATAGCATTACATGTGTGTATAGGTGCGGAGAAGGTCGAGGAGAGAGAGGGCACACATGCCATAGCCTTACATGAGTGTATAGGTGCAGAGAAGGTCGAGGAGAGAGAGGGCACACATGCCATAGCCTTACATGCATGCATAGGTGCAGAGAAGGTAAAAGAGAGAGAGGGCACGCATGCCATAGCATTACATGTGTGTATAGGTGCGGAGAAGGTCGAGGAGAGGGCACGCATGCCATAGCCTTACATGCGTGTATATGTGCGGAGAAGGTCGAGGAGAGAGAGGGCACACATGCCATAGCCTTACATGCATGTATCGGTGCAGAGAAGGTAAAAGAGACAGAGGGCATGCATGCCGTAGACGTACATGCGTGTATAGGTGCGGAGAAGGTCAAGGAGAGAGAGGAAACACATGTCATAGCTTTAGATGTGAAGGGGAAGAAACATTAATGAGATCCTCAGATTTTCTATTATTCATGAACTTTGCATTCATCGTGATATATGTTTTGCTCTGCTTCTTTGATGATGGGGAGCAGTTACATGTAGCCATACACGTTGTTGGCTCTCTACCTCCAAATCTGCACATTTGCACTCTGCCATGCAAATAAATGCACGCTGCCTGCGATCATGGTAGGCAGCGTTTACAATTACAATCAAAGGCTTCCTGCCATACTCGCATGGTAGGCAGCATTTCATTGTAATTGTTCATGCTCATCAAAGGTGTGTGAGCCCCTCTACTGAGAACAAACACAGAGAAATTACCTGTTCTATGGGTCGGATCTCAATCAGGGGAGCCTACATCCACGTTTTGTAATGGTTAACTCTGCCTGCCATGTGAGCATGGTACGCAGCGTTTACAATGGTTCCCTATGGAGTCGACCTGCTTAATCCTGGTGCATAAAGCTGATGGGCTCCATACGGATCCCCACCATTAGCACTGGCATGAAAATGCATTCTGGCAAAAATGCGGGGGCATTTATATGGCAGAGAGAAAGGGAGCCACTGACAATGCAAGTTGTGTCTCATCCCTGCTCCCCGGGATACAGATGATTGAAAATGCTGTCCAGGGTAAGCAAAATGCGTAAACACCTTATGCATGCCTATTATACAGTTTACGTACGTCACGCAACATCGAACCCAAACTGCTTTGTGTCCACAACTGGAAAAGGTCTGTCATGCTCATCACTACCCAGACCCTACTTTTCACATGTTTTCTGGGAGCAGTGGCTGATTTGCTGGAAGTGCTGAACAAAAGCCCCAGTGGGTTGGTTACATGTAAGGGCTTCTAAATAGTGGCTGCCTGTGGGTGAGACCTCTCTATGAATAGTAGTATGCAGCTAATTAAGTTTGCAAGAAATCTGTATGTTTGCTTTTATTCCGGGCCTCGTAAAAATGATGGCAACTAAAAAACAACACATATAGTCGCTGAGATAAAATCTTTACTATGAAAACTAGGCTTCTGGTTTGCAAGACAACTTGGATCTCTTACTCTGGCAGCAGAACTGAGGTCTACACTACAGATATATGGAAGAGCAGCAGGTGAAGACAAAGCAGCACTTGCTGAGGAAGGACAAGGAGGACACATGGGTTAACCTTATTTTGTACTAAGGGGAAAAGCCAGGTTTGGTGAAAACACTAATAATCTACATTTTTACTTGTTGTATAGCTGTGCAATGCTAAGAGAGAAAGATGGAGGAGGGAGAGAGTGAGAGAGAGATAGAGAGTTAGAGAGACAGAGAGAGAGAGAGAGAGAGAGAGAGAGAGAAAGAGGGAGGGGGAGAGTGAGAGAGAGCGTGGGGGAGGAAGGAAGGGGCATGGTCATCGTTGCATAGTAAACGGATCAGGCATCTCCAGTGATGTCATGTCTGGGTAGCGGTTTGAGGTGCACATTTGCAGCTAATGACATAAGGCGCCCTGATTATGTTTGAGAGCTATTGTTTGCTCACATTCAGTTTCTCTCTATTTCCCTGAGGCCTCCCTAGCCCCTCGGTCCCCTACGAGGGATTTGCATGTCAGTGTTGGCTATCGGGAAACTCAGTGGCAAATACAATCATCATAACACTTGCGGTACCACCAGTCTGTAGCTGACATGCACATGGGGGTCTGCTATATCCTCGTGTATGTTTCATTGTGTCAGAACTTCCTATTTTAGAAAAATCTTAAAATCGTCAATCTCCCGAAATTGCCTATATTGATAGCACAGAGGCAGACCTGGCTCAGGGCGGATGGGTGGGTTGGTCACATTTCACTATCGCCAGTACACCCCAGACTGGTTTGCCGACCTCGTGTCCTAACTTCCTATTTTTTTTAAAGTAGCGAAATTGGCAATCTCCCAAAATGGCTTATAAGGATATCACAGGGCCAGACCCTGCCATGTACAGGGGCGAATAGGTGGGGTTGGTCACATGTCACTATTGCCAGTACACCCGAGAATGGTATGCTGAACTTGGGCCAGAATTTCGGCCATCGACTGTTATGGGGTTGGAGCCAACCCTGTATATACAAACACAGCAACACAAAATGCAAGGCCTGCGTTAGAAGCCCTGTAGTTATAGTTAATTTGCTCACCCCATAGGAAGAGCACATTTTGGGCGGTTTATAGCTTTGCCCAACCTGCATGGATATTTGCAACAAAAGTATATGTCCCGCTCAGAATTATTCTGCAAAGTCTGGTGCGGTTTTGTCAATAGGGCAGATTTATAACGGAGGTGGTCCCAGAATATGTGGAAAATCCTCAAATTTGCTCTAGGAGTTGCGGCTTTGTCCTGAAAGCGTGTTTTTGTAAATCTGGTTTAAATCCGTCCAGTAGTTTTTTTGTTAAATGTCCAAAAAGTAAGTTAAAATAAATTGTGATATCTGGGTCCGGTCCACGGACCCACTTCCCTATTCAGTCCGCGGACACTCCCTTGGAACAATCAGGGGGCGGTGTGATGTCCACAGACATCGGACTCACCCACTGATTGGATGAAGAAAAGCATGAGGTGTGTCATATTTTTTTAAACGGTCGTCATGTTGGAAATGCGGACTGCTGACGGTGTCCGTGGATAGGGCGGTGGGGAAAAATTCAGGAAATCACATTTGGGGTTATTTACTGGTCAAAAGAGGGCCAGAAACGATGAGTGGGTTGTAATAAAGATAATATTGGGCTGTTTTTATAGGTGCAAAGAGGGTCTGCAGGTTCTGCGATAGTCTGCGGACACTGCAGTAGTCCACGAACAACGTTGTAAACAAACAGTTTGTAAAACAGATTTGGGGTTATTTGATGGCTTCAAAAGGATGTGGAAAGGGTAGGGGAGTGGAATAGAGATGATATGTAACTTTTCTATGAGTAAAACGTGGGTTTGCAGATGCCGCCGAGTCTGATGTAAATTTTAGTGTTCGCGGACATCATTTCAATTAAAGGGGCTTCAGGGCAAGTTTTGTTATGTGAAGGTGTATTGCACGCACTATGGTTTAATTATATTGTGCTGGTTGCGGCCATTGGCCATGCCCCCTAGAATCTGGGCACTGGCCACACACACTATAGTAATATGTGTATAGTAATTATAGGTAGTGTCGAAGGAGTATACAGTATTTGTAATATGGTGGAATGATATAATTGAGGTGTATATGGTATCTATGGTTATAGTACAATTGATGATAGTGCTTATGGAATATGTAATTGTTTATACTTGGTATGGTTACAATTTGCATACAGCAATACCACTCGAATCTCTGGTTCCTTTTCTGTAACAAAATAAAATGGATAATGTGTTAAGCAGGATAGTTTAAAAGCTTTATCCTCATACAATTTTATATATACATTGACTTGTGTTGACCCTGTGCCACCCTATTGTTGTATTGACATTAAATAATGATTGGGTCATTGGAAAAAAAATCATGGAGCATTACACATACCCTATTATAAATATGTGAGTGTAAGTGTGATAGTATTTTTGTTTCAAGTGTGGGAATGTTTAAAGTAGTTAGATACCTGTTGGTGCATTCTAACTATATTGGGTGTTTTGTGACAGGTCTTTTAGCTCTGTTTTCTCAGCTTTGGTGAGATAGGCCGTGACATATCTTGCAACTGCAGCGGAATTGTCTGCAATGTATTGTATGTCTATGTTTGCATTCCACAAGAGGGCAATGATTGCATTGTAATCATTGATGTACATGGATACTTCGTCCCGTTTAATGTTGTATGTGTTTTTAGGGTATCTGCCTTTTACACTGTGTCTAACAGAAGACATCAAGTTATTTACTGGTCCTTTTTCACAAACTGGTCTAGGGAAGCCAAGCAACATTTGTTATAGTATTTACCATATTTTTCATATCTACGTCGGCAGTATTTGCCACACTTATGTTTTCTGAAGTGTACGATTTGTGTACGTAGGTCACTATGTGCAGTTTCTGAAGGGATGTCACAGTTAATGTATTATTGAATAAACTGTAAAACAGTGGCATCCCTGTCATGGCCACATTTGGGAGCATCTTTTATCCACAAAAGCATGTGGATGTGTGGTGCTCCTCTGGATTGATATTCTTTTCTCCAAAAGAAGTGTTGTACTTCTCAGAGTGGAGGGGTAGTTTTATTACAGATGAAGTGCAGCATGGCAATGAAGCTTTGGTGAAAGTACCTTAATATATTGACAGGGTCAAGAGACCAGAGTTCTCCTGGTGTTTCTTTATGTATTCATCTTTATTTTGGTTTGCAGTGTGTAAACAGTTGTGCAAGTCATTGCATGCATATTCTGCATAAGGTAAAGTATCAAACCATGTGGTTGTGCCTATTTTTATTTATTTATGTATGTATTTATAATGCACCGTAGCCCGCAGGCATCAGGGCGCACACTTAAACTAAACAGCCCAAAGGACAGAGAACAGTTCACTTGTCAGTCAATTCAATAGCAGTGTCTTCAGTGATTTCTGAAACTTTTGTCAAGTTTACTTCCTTCTGCATGATCTCAGGGAGTTTGTTCCATGCTAAGCCTGGCTGAACCGGAAACGACCGGCTGTTCCCTCTGATGCACTTGTAACATGGGCAATTCAGATAAATGGTGTGACCTAATATTGTATGTCTCGTCGATTGATGGTGGGAAAGAATTTCTTGTAAATATGACGGGACTGACCCGTACAAACATTTGTGGGTGAAGGTAGTAATTTTGAAACAGACTCGCGCTGCCACTGGCAGCAGTGTAGCTTTTTCCTGTGAGCAGAAATGTGGTTACTTTTAGGGATCCTTTTTATGATTCCCACAGCGTCATTCTGCATAACTTGAAGCTTGCTAATACAATCTTGACTAGCTCCACACAACAGTGCAGTACAATAATCTATGAGTGGCATAATGATGGCTTTTACCACAGTCTCACAATTTATATTGGATACGTATGGCCTGATTAATCTTAATCTCAAATGGTACTGTGTTTTCTTCGTCAAGTTGTCCACTTAGGCGTCAGCCCCAAGGGCTGAATCAAATGTGAAGCCTTAGGTTTTTACTTTCTCTGATATATTGACATAGTGTCCATCAAGAGAAAAGCCCTCATTCTGTGGTTAAAAGCTTGGCTCTTGCTTGTCTGGAGCCAAAAATAAGCAGCTCAGTTTTTGAGCCATTAAGGCAAAGCCAGTTAGCCGACATCCAAGATTGAATTGTTTCTTACATATTTGAGATGCTCTCTGTGTCCATGGCATTGTCTCAACTCAGCTCAATAATGAGCTGAGTGTCATCTGTGTAGGTGGTGAACTGAGTCCCTGCCTCGTCCAAAAGATCACATAAAGAGCGTATGGAGAGGTTAAAAAGGGCGGGCAAAATGCATGCGCCCTAAGGCACTCCACATGTGACAATCTCTGCTTCTGACGTAGATTTCCCCAAGCAGATTTTAGATTCTCTAATAATAATAATAATAATAATAATAATAATAATAATAATAATAATAATAATAATAATAATGATAATTACCCCAAGCAGATTTTAGATTCTCTATCTCTCAAGATGGATTTAATCCATGTTTTAGCTTTTTCTGAACATTGTCCTGATTTAGAGAGGATGGTAATAAGTCTTTCATGATCCAGCAAGTCAAAGGCTGCTGAAGTATCATCAGCCCTGGCTTGCAATTATCAATTATGTTTAGCATGCCAGCCTGTAGGCACTTTCTGTTCCATGGTTAGACCTAGAGCCTGATTGTCTAGCATGCAGACAATTTGTTTCCTCCAGATATTCCTGCAGTTGTGGCAGGGAAATTGTGTCCACTATCTTTAACATAAAAGGGTCGTTTGTTATGGGGCTCAGGTTAGAATATTCCTTAGGACCTTGAACAGGGTTTTTATGAGTGGCGTTACAACTGCATTTTTTATGATTTCAGGAAATGTTCCATGCTGGAAAGTGGCCTTTTGCAAAGCGAGGGAAAAAAGGACTAAAAAAGCTCAACACTATTGAGGATGATTTTAGACAGAATGGTGTCTCCCACAAATGTGGTAGGTCACATGTTTTTAAATGTGCACATCATAGTTTCCATAGAAATATGGTTAAAATGGAACTGTGGCTTGATCCATTATGGGTGTGTTTTATCCATTGTTTTTTCAAACATGCTAGCTTAGTTGTATCTGCAAATGTCTTGTGGACTTCAGTGCAATTAGTTGTGGTGGGAGTGAATAAACTCAATTGAGCTTATAGTTTTTCAAATGTTTTAGTTTTGTTTTCAGATTTTTTGATTTGGGTATTAAACCATCTCTTCTATTCCTCTTGTATTTCTCTCTTGTACAGCATCTCCAAGACCCTCCAGATATGTTTATTTATTTCTGATTTATCTTTATCTCAAACCCTCTCGTCCTTCCTTTTTCCCTGCTTCCTGCTGATTAATTCAGGAGTGTACCAATGTTGTTTGCTATATGCTCTCTCACCGTTTTTAATTTCCTGGGGGCTACTCGCTCTATCGAGGTCATAATTAACTGCTGGTTTGCAAGGTGCATCAATGTCTGAGGTAGAATTCATGATCTTGTGCATGCAGGTAGCAAGATCTTCAGCACACACTTTATTATAATGTCCTCCTCCTATTCCTCTTTTATAGATGCTTCCTGTGCCTCATCAACTTCCTTCCTTCCCCTGCTGTGCCTTCTCTCTCTTCTCAGGCTTAGTTGCCTCCTGCTGCTGCCTCCTCCTTGGCTACCTTGCCCTCTCCTCCCTCCCTTTTGCCCCCTCTCAGTCTCCTTCCACACCTCTGCAGGGCGTACCTCTGATTTGTACCCCAGCCCAGAAGTCTTTCAAGGTTGGCAACTTTCTCCATATTGCCACTCTGAACTCTCGCTCTGCTGTCAAACACTCCTCTGACATCTGCCACCTCCTGGAAGAACTCAACCTTGATGTCCTCGGTCTCCCCGAGACATGGTTCATGGCTAGCTCTGTCACAAGCTTTGACACTCTCCTCCCTGATGGCTACAAGATCCTTTCTGCACCCAGATTCAATCATCCTGGTGGGGTGTAGCCTTGATCTTCCCAGAGTGGATTACCACCTCTGTGATTCCTATGCAGGCATACTCCTCCCTCAAATTCCTTGTCTGCTGGCTTTCTCTCTCTCCCAGCCACTCTCTCACCATTGCCACTATCTACTGGCCACCTGGTCAGACTACCTCTTTTCTCTATGATAGTGCTGACCTCTCCTTATCCCTCCTGGCCTCGACCAGTCAATTCCTCCACCTTGTAGACCTCGATATCAACATGGATACTTCCTGTCCCTCCTCTGGACTCTTTTGCGGCCTCTGCAACTCTTTCGTTCTCTTTCTATTCTTCACTCTGGCCTGTCTCACTCTGCAGGGCACACTCTGGATATTCTCATCTCCTCTGACCTCCCACTCTGTAACCCTCTCACCGCTGCTCTCTCCTGGAGCAATCATTTTCTCCTTTCCACCCATCTCTCCCTCTGTACCCCGCAGGCCAAGCCACTGCATTGCCACCTAGCTTCTCGGTCATCAGGCCCATGAAACATGTATCAGTTGAAGTTTTTGCTGCCACTTTCTATCCCCCTCCTCCACCTCTAGCTGACTCTCATCCTGACACAGCCCTTTCCAAGCTCCACTCTGCTATCTCTGATACTCACGATGCTCTTGCCCCTGTCATGAGGATCCGCTTGAAGCCCAATGCAAAGTGCAACTCTTGGTATGACTCTGGCCTCATCACCCTTAACTGCAAGAGTAGGGTGGCTGAGAGGAAATGGCGGACATCTTGTTCATCCTCTGACAAACTGGCCTGCCGTCTGCTCCAAAGGCAATACTGGCTCTCTATCCGCACTAAGAAGAGAGCCCACATCCAAGCATGTGTCTCTGCAGTTTCTAACAACTCGGCCAAACTCTTTAAAATCTGAAAGGAGCTGGCCAATCCTGCTGCAATCTCTACTTATCCCCTTCAAGGCCCTCTTCATGGCCCTGGCTTCCCATTTCATTTCTAAAACCCAGGATATCCTGTACTCCCTCTCAGCCTCTCCTCCTCTTCTTTCTTCTCTCTCTGGTACCCCGACCCCTCTACAGCTGCCTCTCCTCCCTCTTTCTCTTCCTTTCCTCTGTTCTCCCCTAATGAGATTTCTAGACAAGACCGATCTATGAAAGTCACGTCAAAACAGGTTCTTCACTGTTCGTCCAAAACCATTAAGGACCATATTGACACCCTGGATCATGCCCTGGCCGACTTCTGCAACTACCCCTTCACAACTGGAGCCTTCCCCTCCATCCTGAAGCACTCTCGTGTGCACCCTCTTCTCAATAAACCCAGTGCTGACCCCTCCGGCTAACTATCACTCAATATCTATCACTCCTTCCCTGGGCAATCTCCTGAAAAAGCTGGCCATCTCACAGCTAAACCTCCACACTGATTCTGTTGGTTGTCTCCATGACCATCAGTCTGGTTTCAGAGTAGCCAGAAAGATGGAAACTGATCTCCTGTTCATCCGTGAAGACCTGCTCTCCAACCTTGAATCTTATCTCCCCTCTGTCCTCATCCTACTCGATCTCTCTTCTGCCTTTGATACAGTAAACCATGCCATCCTGCTCAAACGCCTCTGTGATAACCTTGGTATCACTGATCAGGCTCTGGCCTGGCTGACCTCTTTCCTCTCCAACCGACCCTCCCGGGTCCAAATTGGGGCCTTCCATTCCTCTATCTCATTTTCCACTTGTGGTGTTCCTCAAGGGTCTAACCTCTGTCCCTCGCTTTTCAACCAATACCTGGCACCCCTTGCCCACCACATTGCCACTCTCTGCTCCAACTTTCTGTGCTATGCTGATGACACTGAGCTCGTTTTCAAACTCCCCTCTGCCACATCCTCCCCCTCTCTCATCTCTGACTGTCTGTCTGCAATCCAGGAGTGGTGTTCTGCCAACAACCTCTGCCTTAATGCCAGTAAGACAGAGATCATCCTCATTGACACTCCTGCACCTTCATTTCCTGTCACTCTCTGGGCAGCCTCCCTTGACCCTCTTCTCACTCCCACCTGTGAGGTTAAGAACCTCAGGGTCATCTTCAACTCAACTCTCTCCTTTTCTCCACAAATCTCTGACATCTCTATGAAGTCAAACTGCCAACTGTGCCACTTCAGAGGTATTCTTCCCTTCCTCTCCTTCTCCCAGAAGCTCACTGTCTCCCCAGCTCTGGTTCTCTGTAGGCTGGACTACTGCAACAGCCTCTTTCTAAATTTGCCTGCTACTACTCTCTGCCCTCTGCAACTCATCCAGAACATGACTGCAAGACTTGTCCTTGGCCTCAAACCTAGGTATCATATCTCTCTAGCCCTGAAATCTCTTCTTTGGCTCCCAGTGGCTGCAAGGATTAAGTTCAAGGCCCTCTGCACTGGGGCCTGAGTCTGCAATACCTTCAACTCTCCCCTCAGAAATGCC
This sequence comes from Ambystoma mexicanum, assembly GCF_040938575.1. NCBI lineage: Eukaryota > Metazoa > Chordata > Amphibia > Caudata > Ambystomatidae > Ambystoma > Ambystoma mexicanum. Next base: position 45,770,085 of record NC_090925.1, on the reverse strand, counting down.
TTCCTTCTCATGCTCTTCGCACCTCTACCTCTAACTACCTCAGGGTCAGTCTCTTCTCCAAGAAACAAGCTGCTGGTAGATCTCTTTCCTCGGCTGGTGCTTTCTTCTGGAACAGCCTCCCTGCCTATCTGAAAATTGAAGAGAACCATCTTCGGTTCCGTAAGCGCCTCCAAACCTCCCTCTTTGCTCCTGCCTTTGATCTTCCACTCCCCTGCTGATCTATTTCTGTATCTGCACTGGGCACCTTGCCACCCTCTGAATTCGGGCCTAAATCCCTGCCCATCCAGCTGCATACCCGCCCTGTCCCCTGGCAACCCTTGCACTTGGTTCTGTATCTGCAACACGACATTCCCCTTATCTGCACTTATTAGCACCCGTTGTCTGCACTTAATTCTTGCACTTGCCTCCTGCTGCACGCACCACCATTTGTTGTTTTGATCCCATGTTCAGCACTTTCCACACTTCCCCCTTACCTCTCCCCTGCACTTCCGCATTCTCTTTGTCACTGGGACTAGCAAGATCATAGTGTTTGTCCTTCCATGTACCCGTCCCTTGCCTCGTCGCGCCCTGAAACGCTTGTGTAAGGGTGCAGTATAAATAAAATATATCATATCATACCTCATTCTCTTCACCACTACACTGAATCCAAGGTATGCCCACAAAGAAGCCAATCTTCTCCTCATCACAGTGAGACATACACAAAGTCACTAGAGATGCTTGCACCCACCATCAATACCTCCCTCACTGCACTGTCAGGCAGCAACATCCCTGAAACCACCCTCAGAGGCTAAAATGTCACTCTCCTACTCTTGACCACCATGCCCCATAAAAACCTCACTCCAGAAAAAGCCAATTAAACATAATTGGTTCATGGAGGAACTGCGCACCCTCAGCAGACACAAACGCTCCCTGGAGAACCTTTGGAGAAAGAACGCCTCCTTTGTTCTCAAAGTGGCCATCATGGATAGCTTCACCAAAGACAAAGCCTTGCTAATAAAACGCACATGCTTGGACACAAAACATTCAGCAATAAAACTCTGCTTTCTACCAAAGTCATGCTTAATTATCACTAAGTCCCCACCAATACCAACACACCACCCTTCCAATTATCCTGCATCTCTCCCACCAATGCCAGGAGCATCATCCAGCACCTTAAACCCTCCAATTGCAAATGAGACATCTGCTCATCCCTCATCATCAAGCTGTGCACCAACCCTTTCGCACCCATTGTTGCTAAATTCATTAATCCCTCTTTCACTTCATGCTCGGTCCCGAAAGCTATCAAAGTAGTCTGGGTCACACTATATCTCAGAAAACCATTCCTGGATCCCACTCTGCCCACCAACTACTGCCCTATCACCACAGTACCCTTCCCCCTAAACTCCTTGATCGCACCGCCTACTGCCCTCACCAAACCCAGCTAGAAACCCACAACCTCCTTGGCTCTCGCTAATCCGAGCTTAGTGCCAGACGCAGCACAGAAGCTGTCCTCTAGGACCTCAAAATCCAGCTCAACAGCATACGCAATGCTGGCGTATTTGCCATCATTCCCCTACTTGACCTTTCTGTGGCCTTTGATATTGTCAATCAAGAAATTATTTGCCAGCACCTATCCAGAGAAGCCAGCAGCTGGATTAACTTCTTTCTCATTGACGGCACCTCTGGGATTTTAGCTGGCACCAGAAAAGCTGCCCCTGCTAGTCTCCTATGGCATCGTGCAAGGCTTATGCCTGTCACTCACTCTGCACAACATCTGCACTAAGCCCTGTTTCGACCACCTAGCCAACTTGGATATCTCTTGCACAAACTTTGCTGACAATGACCAACTCACCAGCAACCTCACCCCAGAATCCAGCAACATCATTCGAGTTTTTACTATCATCCAATCCTGGATGGCTGACCACACCTCTGCTTGAATGATGAAAAAATAGAGCTCCTCATTGATGACCCCTGCATTGGCTCAAACACCTGAACGCAGCCTTTGCATCCTTCAACATTGATGGCAACATTGCTGCTGACTCTCAACATATAAAAACACTCTGTGTTTACCTAGACTCTGGGTTATCCACGCACATATATGTCAAAGCACTTGCATCCTCACCTGCTTACTCCACCAAACTCATTAACCTCAGTAGAAAGTTTCTATCCACTAAAAACTGCCACACTTTAGCCAGAGCCAACATTGGTAGCAAACTAGACTACTGGAATGCCATTCTCAGTGGCACTTTGGACAAAAACATTGCTAATCTTCAACTTATCCAAAACAATGCCCTTCAAACCGTATGCGACCTGAAGCAAACAGCCCACATCTCACAAGCAACACTGGCACCAATCAAAGCCTGTATAGAGTTTCAAATCCTATCCATACTCACAGGCGAATTCACAATACTTCACCCACGTACCTGAACCAAAGCAGCTCCAAAAGCATCAAACGACAATGCCTGTGCTCCTGCTTAACCACGACCTTATATATGCCCCGATTCACCACAAAAAGAGCTGGTGAAGTTAGCTTCAATGTTACTGGGCACACGCTCTGAACACGCTCCCACCCTGTATGCAAGAACACTGTCCTGTTCAACAAATATGCAAGACACTTTCCTTGCCGTATCCTTGACCTTGCTATGTTGGTCTCTCTCGCTGATACTAAATTATGTACTAGTGCCATGATACCTCTTGGTCTGGGTGCTATCAACAAACGAAATAAATAAAATAAGTCAATAATAATTATGATTTTCTGTTTTCAGTGAAATATGATAAACACTGGAAAAACACCCCCAGAAGAAAAGGAGCCTCCCAGGTTTAAACTAAAAAACACTGTTTCCTCTATCCCAGTGGTGTTTTACTGTGAGCAGGGACGGGTGAGGGAGTGGCTGGAGAGGGGGCTTGGCAGTCAATAGGAAAAGGGCCCTACTTTCCCCATGTATCCTTGTTTGCTTTCTTCCATTGCTTCCCCACCTGTCCCCTGACCTTATTCAAAAACACTGAACACTCAATAATACATCGTGTTCTTTGAAAAGAAAACATTTTTGTATTCATATTTGGTCTGAGCTATTTTGAGGAATTGTAGACAAATGTGAGCCATTTTTGTGGTTGATGATTCCAATCTTAAAATTGGCTAAAATTCCTTAGAGTAGCCCTTGACTACTGGCAAACATTTGTATTTACAGAAAATGGTTTAACATGGGTTTTTCAGTGTCTCTGTTTCTGGCAACAGATCCTGTGTATGTGTTTCTGTCTGGCGGAGCGATGGCATTTTTCAGTTGCCTGTCATCTTTAAAATGAAAGCTGTGTGAGTCTTCCATGTTCGAGGTTCTCATGATGCCACAGTGTCACAATCACGTACCAACCTACTGTGCACCGGCATCCAGCAGCCAATCGGAAGCCGCAGGCCCCCTAATTGCTACTTTCTTTCTTCAAGGAGAGTTTTAAAATTAGGAGCGATTTATAAATGATGGTTCATTTACGGGACCATTGTTTTGGACAAGACACTCGTAATCTTTCCATGTAAAGAAATGCAAATTGGCATTTAATTCTGAAAGCACACATAAAGCACAAGTTAGTTGCCTAAATCTACGCCGTCCTCCAGGCAAATGAAACACAGAACAGTTTAAAATGAACTAACTACATTATTGTCAGAATGTAATACTTCATCACCTCTTAGATGAAACCTGCATGTGTCAAACACAAACAGGTAAACCTTTCACAAATTGCATTTTGTTATAAGCCTTTCAAAACCCAAAGGCCATTTTTTGCTCTTTGCTGAATTGCATTCTGGTATTTCTTTTCTCCCAGTTAGGATGTGGTGGGGAGAATAATGTCATGATTGTACTATTTTTCCCTACCATAGTTCTATAAGGATTTATATATTTGTGTGAATACCTTGCTAAGTACTTTTCATTAACTGGAACATTTCCTCGCTGAGGTTATTTTTCTGGTGTTAATTACTTTTTCTAAAGTCCAATGCTCTTTTCTCTTGCACACTTTCTTCTAAGGGGAACTACATTTGTATATTTCACTTTAAGATATGTTCACTTACTGTGAGTATATTCAAGGGTGCCAGCTTTTGATTTTCGATATGGAGATAAAGGTTACCACACATACTGAAGCGAGAGAGAAATGCTCATCCCCAGTCAAAACAACACATTTTAAAGGACATGTAGCTGCAAGAATAGGAAAACAGCCATATGATTTACTGAAAGGTATAAACATAAAGCTTCCCAACAACAATCACCTAACCTGCTGATTTGCCTTTTCATCATTCTGCTATAGGATCCCCTGATATTCCCACACCCAACAAACTGTTTTGGCCTGCTCACCCCCTCCAGTCAAGCCTCACTGCGTACATTCATGAGACTCCATTCTCATTTCTTAGTGAGCAGCACTTGATAAACAGTTATTATCTGCTTGGCATTTATTTCTTTTGACAGTTAAAATAATCCTTATCTCCATAAAAGTTAGATATTACTGGATTAGCACATTCAGCTTTATTCTTCGGAAGGTGTTCATAACATCTTGCTCTGAGAGACATTACCGTACTTATACACACAATGAAACAATAAAAGATCATTTGTGTTATTGCACTGGAAAAAACGTCTATCTGTGCTTTTTTGAAGCGGGCAAATGGGAAAACACTGATAAAAACAGATCCCAAACATTTTTGAAAACACCGGAAAAACAAGTGAAAAAGAATAAACCCCTAAAAGAGGAAACCCTAATAATAAGTAAGCGTTTAATCACAGTATTGCATGAATCCATCTTCCAAAAAAAAGGAATACCTCTCTCATGACAACAGAACAACACTCAGAATCAATATAACCAAAGCAGTTTGGAGCTGAACACATTCTAGTTGAGTGCAATAATAGTACTTTTTATCTGGTCCATTAAACTAAAAACAAGCAAACCCTGTGTTTGAGCAACTACCCTCTGAAATCACTCGAATGATTTACTGCTTTGATATTAGTGAAGCTACTCACCTTATGTCTCAATGTGAGTCTGTCTGTGGCACTTTGAGGGCCTGATTCTGAGTTTGTGATACAAAGTGTGTGGAAATACAATATTCTCCACTCCAATTTCCAGCTGCATCATTCCCAGGTGGCTGGAAATATTGGAGGGGAAATGTTGTGCTTTCCAGCAGCAAAAGCTGCTAAAATCACACATTGTGAGGGAAACGTGCTCCAGTGGCATTGCAAGCATTTCTTTAAAGACTGCCACTTTTCTAATTTAAGAACTTTTTTAAGCTATGTTTATAAAGGGGAAAGTGTGCAGTGGGTTTTGACGGCATCTCAGAGGTGTCATATTTTTTTTGTCGTGCTAAACCAGTGCTGCTAGGAGGAGAACCCCCTCCATGTGGCTGCCCTGCATTGCACATAGTTGCTTGGGTTGTTGTCTAGTCATAAATCATTTAAAAAGACTAGCAAAGTCAATTTAACTTTACATGCTCTGGGAGACAGTAGTCAGTCCGAGAGAAGGTGTTTAAACCTTGGGGACTCTGAAAGACATCCCTGTGCCACTGCACTGAAGGTGCTGTGTGACACACAAGAAAAAAATTATGCCTACGGAGTTGTTTAAAACTCCATATCCAAAGAACACATAAACCGTAAACACACCTCAAAATACATGAAAGAGTGGGGAAAAAGGCTAACACTCTTTCCAGGTCAAAATAAAGAAATACAGCAAAGTTGCTGGGGGTCTCAAAAGGTAAGAGAAATAAGCACCTTCTTCAGAATTCTCCTTAACAGCGCCCCGATAGGTGCACAAACAAATGTGAGGTATTGTTTTCGTCCAGACACCTGTGGGAAGGAGGGACAGTAGGCCATGTGTTGTTGTCTGCTTGTTTCATGGGTGACCAGAGTGAAATGTGGGGAAATTGTGTTTTTTTTCCACGGATTTGGAATTAGCCGATGCTTTCCCAAATCTGTATGGTGTGCACATGAGCCAAATTCCAGAAATTCTGCTGTGCGAAAAGACTTGGGGTTACCTGTGCTTTAGGTTTTTCCCTTTGCGGCCAGGTATGTGCACCCACACATGTGAGGTACCATTTTCATTGGGACACCTGTGGGAACATGGGACGGTAGGCCATGTGTTGTTGGCGGCGTGTTTCGGTGGGTGACCAGAGTGAAATGTGTCACAAATTTGGAATTAGCCGTTGCTTGTGGGTAATAAAATCTGTTCCGATTCTCGCATGTCAGACCTCTGTGGATTCCCACGAATGTCCTCTTTTCAGAAAATCATGGGATTTCCAGTTTTTTCTTGGTGGCTTGGACATCCTAGTCCCAAATCTGTATGGTGTGCACATGAGCCAAATTCCTGAAATTCTGCTGTGCAAAAGTCTTGGGGTTACCTGTGTTTTCGGCTTTTCCCTTTTGCGCCCAGGTGGGTGCACACACACAAGTGAGGTACCGTTTTTGTTGGAACACCTTTGGAAACACGGGACGGTAGGCCATGTGTTGTTGGCAGCATGTTTCGGTGGGTGACCAGAATGAAATGTGTGGAAATTGTGTTTTTCCCCCAAATTTGGAATTTTGCCAGGGCTTGTGGTTAATAAAATCTGGCCTGATTTGCACAAGTCACACCCTAGGCCCACATTTCTATGGTGTGCACATGAGCCTAATTCCTGAAATTCTGATATGCAAAAAGACTTGGGTTTACCCGTGCTTTAGGTTTTACCCTTTGTGCCCAGGTAGGTGCATCCACATATTTGAGGTATCGTTTTCATCAGGACACCTGTGGGAATGCGGGACTGTAGGCCATGTGTTGTTGGCTGAGTGTTTCGGTGGGTGAACCGAATGAAATGTGCGCAAATTCAGTTTTTTTCCCCCACATTTCGGACTTTGCTGTAGGTTGTGGGTAAGAAATTCTAGTCCGATTTGTGCAAGTCATACCTCTGTGGATTTCCATGGGTGTCATCTTTTCATCAATGCAATGGGTTCCCTGTTTTCCTTGGTGGCTTCGACACCCTAGGCCCCAATCTGTATGGTGTGCACATGAGCAGAATTCCTTAAAATCTGCTGTGCGAAAAGACATGAATGGGGCCGATTCATGGGACAAATGTGCGCCGAAAATCTTGGCGCAAGCATGTAAAAGCAAGCTCACGTGCACACGTTCGATTCATGGAAGGGCCTATGCGTGTTTACTCCGGGTTGTGCGCCAAATCCGAGCATGACGCGCACACCGAAAGCGCACATCGTCGGAGCATATACCAAAAGGTGGGCGGAACATGGGGCAGAACACACGGAATGGGGAACAACGCGTGAAAAAGAAGGCATAACTGGGGAAGTACTGCAGGGAAATACACAGAACGCCCACACGCACGCGAACGACACGTATTTATGGGATCAAATACGGAAAACGCGTGCATGCTAAAAGACACACACAGGCGTCAACACGTCCGCCACACGAAGGTAGGCAGAAGCGTCCCCGCGCGCAGTATAAAAGTGCACACAAACAACAAACACGTATATACAGCTACGATGAATGCCCCATTTGTTGCATCACTGATCGTGGGACACCGCAGGAGGAGGAGACTAGCCAGGCCACGCATTTATTTGCCCCAGACCAGCCTTTTTGGGATGCCTGACAACCAGGTCTATGGCAGGTAAAGGTTTCCACCTTGTATCACTCTAGACCTGGTCAGGGAGTGGGAAGATGACCTTACATCACCCACCATGTGCTCCCAAGCATTGAGCCCCTTGGATTAGGTGCTCAGTGTCCTGCATTTTTTGGCCACTGGGTCATTTCAGCAGACAACTGCCATATTACGGGGGTCTCACAGGCCACGTTGTCACGATGCCTACACCAGGTGTTGGCAATCATGACTGTGCACCCCTCAGTCCGCAGGCACATATACATGCCCAGAACACCCGCAGAAAGCAGGCTGTGGTACCAGACTTTTACAGGGTGGCACACTTCCCCAAAGTGCCCAGTGCCATAGATTGCACCCATGTGGCCCAATGTCCACCTGGGGCCACTGAGCACATCTCTCGAAACCGCAAGCACTAGCATTCCATCAATGTGCAGGTTGTATGCAATGCCCAGGGAATCATCACCTCTGTCTATGCAAACTACCTGGGGTCTACCCATGACAGTTTCATATACAGAATGTCGGCCCTGAGCCCGGGCCCTGGAAGCTGGGAAGCATGGTTCCTATGTGAGAACAAATGCCTGTGCACATGCATGCATGTCACACACAGACAAATGCACAAACCCAACTATTCACAACCATTATCACCTCCCCAGGGGACAGTGCCTACCCTCTGAGCAACCACATGATGACGCTAATCCGGAACCCCACTACACCACCCCAGGTAAGATACCATGCTGCCCATATTGCCCATATTGCAATCCGGAACCCCACCACACCACCCCAGGTAAGATACCACGCTGCCCATATTGCAACCAGGGCCATAGTGGAGCGCACATTCGGAGTGCTCAAGTCACGCTTCCGCTCCCTTGACCACTCTGGCGACCAGCTACTATATGCACCCCCAGTAGTGTGCAGGATCATTGTGGCAGCATGTGTCCTGCACAATGTTGCAACACAGCGGGATGTACCCCCACATCCCCAACCACATGCACAGGCACTGCCCATTGGAGGGGAAAGGGCACGTGGCGAGTAATCCCGGACCCAGCTTCTGGCCACATTTTTCACCTAAACTCCCACCCCTACAGAGTGCACACAGGATTGGCACATACCAGGTGACAATCCATGATGACAAAGAGACAGTCAACTGTCACAACCTTACCACCCTGAGAATGTTGCCATGGAAGTGCTACATTGTGTGCATCCCTAGCGTCTTAAACCTAACCAATCCTGTGTGCCCAAAAAGAACACACGCAAGGTGTGTATAACACCACCCCCTGCAAAACAGGCCATGACAATCACTGGTATGTCACCCAAACCCACCCAACCCACATCACCCTTGTCTGCCACACCATTACATGGCATGCAACAGCAAAAGCCCAAACACATGACCAATTACATACAAAGTGACATTTGATAAATGGAAAGTGGCCCGAGACAATCACGCCTGACATGGAATCAGACCAACAATCTCTCACACATACCAAGTCATACACAAATGCTTGCCACCAGTGGTAGCATCAACAAAAGACTGACTGCCTGTTCACATGCACAGTGGCCAAGCCAAATTTGCTACTCCCTGACCTGTTTGCCGTGTATGTCTCCTGCAACACACAGCTCAGCACACAGCACAGTGAGCAGCCATTGTATTCGGGATACACCTTGAGTATCACATAAAAAGGACAAACTAAAAAAATACCCTATTGACGCATGTACATGATCCACAAATGGTAATTGATCATGCGCTGCAGGGACACAGGATGCCAGAGAAGGCAATCTGTGTGCACCTGTGGGCATGGAAGGATGGTTGTATGTGTGGTCGAGCATTGTGTAACTGTGTGTGTCAGCAGGGACATGCACTCAATATATGCATGTGAAATCAATCAAATCAATTGACCCTCAGTGTCCTGTACACATCACATGCGAACATTGCCCATGTGTACACCCCAGCATGTCAAACCACAACAATACCCTGACACCTGAAAAGTAAACACAACACAAGAACAGCCATTGACCAGCAGTACCCCACAATGACAATGTCAGAGAGTGCCCAAACACTGTAGCCCAAGCTTACTGTGCAACAACAAAAGGCCCTCCCTCATTTACACATCACCATGACCTTCAGAACAACAGTGTCTGGGGTATGTAGCCTTCTTCCTTCTAGTCTACCTGGCTACAGGATCCCCCTACCCCTTGGTTTCCATGTTTCACCTTGCGTGTAAATAGGGTCCAGCCCCCTCAGAGGCCACCTTGACTGGTAAAAATACCAAATCACAGAGAATTCCAAGGAGCCAAACCCCTAAACCAGGGAAAAAGCCTGTAGTCACCAGAAAACCCTGGAAGAGTCTCCAGGAGACGACTTGAAGTTGCAGAAAATGTCCAAGCAGAATGATAGAACAACCTAGGTAGCACAGTTCAACAATGGTTCAACAGGATGGGTACCATTTTCAGTACACAATATACAATGAGGATGCAACTGATGGGTAGTGTCACAGCTCCAGTCTACAGGCGCAGGAGTGGCACGAACCAACCAACCACCCCTCTGTGGTCTGGGCACCTGCAAGGTAAAACTTACACAGGCCTCCGAGACCCCGGTGGGGAATGAGGGTCAGGGATCCGTTGTTTGGATAGGCATTGGTATTCGGATAACTGGAAAGAGGGGCAGGAGAGGGGAGTTGGCTTGGCAAGGGAAAGTAAGCAAAATAAAAAATACAACTATTGACAATAACACATTCTCAATCAGAGAAACCATGTTCTTCATACACATTGCACAAAATGAGTCAAATGCAAGGCAAAGAGAGACTTATCTCTGGGGTGAGTTCTGGCCTCCTGCCTGCGCACTCTCAGGTCCGGTAACAGGAGTTCAATGCTGAAAAGAGAGCGTAAGTTACTAATCTGTGTGTGTTTTCAAAACACACACAACACCATTCATGCCTCAAACTAAGTGACTTCTCCACAAACAAACACTCTTGTCTGCTGCTTTGTTCGTATACATTAGCTTGCCCTGTGATGGTTCATACACTGTCAATGCAGTAAGGCAGGTGCACGTGGACGCGCGGTAAATAGAAGACCAATGTGTCAAGAATCACACGTGATGGAATGGTCCCTGGGTGAATGGCAAGACGTGTTTGGCGAGGTGGGACTTCACTACAAGTCGTGTTCTGCCAGCCGCAAATTACAATAGGTAGTGCACGTGGCAATTTACATATGCAAATGATATGCACAGCATACAAGTCTGTGCGTCGCTGGGTGCCCCATGCGCTGTATACGTTTCTGACTAGGAACGCTACTGCACTAACAACTCAGCTCACATGGAGCAGGGGGACTCGAGGATATGGGTGACGCCCCCTGCGTGTGCCCCTCACAACTTGTAAAGCTACATGGCATTTGTACCTCAACGCGTCTTAGCTGTACCGTCCGTTTGTCCCCAATGCCTGGCCAAGCTCCCCAGCACTGGCGCTACTTAGCATGCATGTGCAAGGAGCCTGGAGGAAGTTCAGCTGGGGTGTGGCCCCTCGTGCTGCTCACCTTGCCTGGAGCTCCTGGAAACACGTTGGATTTCTGAGCACAAGCCCTGTGCTTCTGCTTGTGCACGCATGTGCATGTGTGCACCAGCCAACGTGGCCAGGTTTCTGTAGTTCTTGGCCCCGTGTCTGTTGGGAAAGTTAGCCTTGATGCTCATTTTCCTGCAGAAAGTGCATAAAAGCTATTAACAAGGTTGGGAAGCTCTCTATGTGTGTGTCTTCATGCTGGTTGTCACTGGGCCATGCTTGGGACGTACATCCGACCTCCTCCCACCATCAGTGTGACTTTGACAGCCAAAGGGTGCAGGCTACTGTCTACAACATGAAGTTCATCAAGCACATATACAGGCAAGAAAAGAACGCACAATACAATCAACATCAATAAATGGACATATCAAATATGTACTTACCAAAATTGATTGCAGACATGCCGGGGTGAAAAACTACATTATCCCCACTAGAGGTGTCAACACAAGTAGTACAGCAGCAGACAGGCTGCAGATATGACAAAAGTTCAATGCCCTTGTGTAAATGTTTGTAACACCAAACCATACTTGCAAGCCCATGGATAGGGGAAGCAGGAGTGGCATATGTGAATCAGGACCCCAAGCTTCAAACACATACATGAAACAAGCTTGAAGGAGGCTTTCAAAAGTCACAAAGCACCACACGTCACATGAATGCACAATAGACAAGCAATTTTAAACTATATTAACTAATTAAAGTAACTATAGCACACTGTTTGAACTAATTAAACTAACTATAAAAAACATATTAACTAATTAAACTAACTATAAAAATCAAAAATGGCCACATACGACCTGGGGGGGCATCAAGGAAGGGGGGCGGTACACGGTGCACCTCAACACCCACATGCGATGATGTTGAGATAAAAAAACAAAAAACCTCCATGGGCTCTACGCCTGCACAGCCCAACCTGTGTGGGAGATAAGTCTTCGTCCTCCTCACCCTCTGGCTGAAATGGTAGACGAGGCACAGTACCCTGACCACGCCTATGCGCAGCTTGCCCCTCGTTGGCAGCAAGTCTGCGGGACGGGTGAGCCTGGTTCTGTGCGGCGATGCCACGCAGGTCAGCATGCAGAACTTTGCGTGATATGCGTGCTTCCTCTTGCAAGGTAGCACGTGTAACACAGAGTTCTTCCTGCATGGCCTGGCTGGACAACTGGTACACCTCCTGGCAAGCACATAGCTCAGTTGAGATGTTATTCTCTAGCTGCTCCAACCTCTCCTCTGACTGCTGCCTCTGGGACATCAAGAGCACACCCAGAGTAGATCTGAAGGATTCATAGTCAACCCTCATGGCCTCCATGTGTGCCTCTGCGTGACCAGCAATTGCTTGACCAAAGACGCAATTTCAGTCCGGCGTGCCCTGTCTGAGGCTGCCATGCCCAGCCTGAGCAAGCGGGCTGTGGACTGTGCCTCCCGCTGCTGGAGATCCACCTCCCTAGCAGGGGGGAGCACAATTGGGCCACACGTTCCATGCTCTCAGCGATGTTATCAATTGCTGCCCCCTGGTGTTTGGAATTGGCAACCATGGCTTGCTCCCACTCAGAATACCCCAGTGGCATGCGGCCACTGCGTTGCTGGGCTTTACACCTGCGGGGCCCAAGGAGACGCCGTCCTTGTTGGGTTGGCACCGCCCACGGCTGCATAACTACATTCCTCCGTTGACGTGATGCCCCAGGCACATCAGCAACAGATGTGGAGCGTGACCCTGCGTCCCGATCCACCACAGGCGGAGGTTCCACCACCGTCTGGCTCCTCAGTGCAGGTGTCGCGGACAGAGGAGCACCACATCAGAATCACTCACCGGTGACGAATGGACCCAACGCACATCTAACTCGACATTAGAGTGATCATCCAGACTACACTCATTGTCAGTCCTAGATACAATGGTCTGTAACACAAGTGGGTTCTCGCTGTCTACCACCCCATGACCCCCACTTGTGCTGGGTTGCTGGTGTGATAGCAACCCTGTGCTTGGCATGACAACACCATCTTCTGGCTCTATTGCGTCATCATCTGAAAAGTGGAAAAAAAAAACATGAGTACACATGTCAGAAGCACATAACCCACACACACATAGACATCACATTGACAACCAACACATGAAGCAGACATTTTACACACAAATGAGAACCTGGCATGCATCCAGTGGCAGTGGCCTTGATATGCAAACACATCCCAAAAGCAGAAATGGATGTGTCTTAATAGCAAAGCCTACACAAGTACATGAAGTATATGAACTCCATCAGACACCACCTCTGTCAGGCACATGTCACAGGCAGAAAAGACAGATGGCAACAAAGAGATGGAACATACCATAAGCATGTCTGAACTGCGAATTTACCACTGCTGCAAGTGAATCCAAACACACAATGACACACATAATATGCATGTAGACATGCATCACTAAAGCACCATCAGCAATATAGCTCCATACATCTGCAGCTCGGCCCGTACCAGGTGGCGTGGGCCATGTAGATATAGTGAATGTCCCAAGCAAAACAAGGGCCTGCAACCAGGCATGACGGACCTTAATGCCCAGTACGGTCCGAGCTGCAGGACATGAGGCCTACACGACACCCCTCAGGGCCTGATTGAGCACATTGGGCTATGAATGTGCCCTATTCCATCATTCCTTGTGTAAAATCTCCACGGCCATGCCCCACCATTTTAGCTAAGAGGGCCTGGGCGTACACATACTGCACAACAGTGCACCTTCATGATCATGCCAGTTCAACATAACGTGCGTAATGCAGAAATCTCACCAGCATTATCGTCAATCAACTACATATTAGTCAGTCAACAAAAAAGCTGCGGAAGACACATGTGTAAATGAACACTTTCCCGAACACATAAGTGAATAGTGGCAATGTTGCACTACACAATGTTGAAGCAGCTTGCATATGTACATGAGAAAGCGTTCAGAACACCACTTTCCCCATACACCTGTATTGTGAACATGAACAGCATCCGATACAGCAAAGCAAGCAGCTACAATGCTGCTTGCGTTGATGTATGTGAACGTGTACACATACACATGTGAAGGCAGCTACACAGTCATTACAAACCAAATGGCTAAATTCAATCTGCACCCTATGTCATCTGGTATAGGCTGCAGATTGACCAATCAACTTTGCTAAACAACCACTAGGGAGTTCCAGTACTGAGTATGTGTGTCACAGGAGGGACATACGATGGGCAGCCATAGTATGAAAATTCCGCCCCACTAGCATATCACGGTTGTGGTCCTGCACGTAGTTCACAAGGATGTTCAGTTCCTGCATGCAGAAAGGCTTCTTCCTCGACGTACCAGAGGCCGGCGCTGTGTCTGGTGTCCCAGCCTCTACTGCAGATGCAACCTTCCTCTTCTTGGACATTGGTCTGGAACCTGACTGGCAAATGCTGCCCTGATCAGTATGGGCAGTGGCGCTAGTGGATTAAACCAAGGTAGTGGCAGGTGGAACAAGGGGGGAAACCCTGACTTGTGTCAGTGGCTGCTGGGTGCCCCTGACTTGAGCCTGTGCAGCAACATCTGCTGTGCTAAGGTCACTGACCGGGACTGTCCTGGATGGTAGACTCACAGCCGGGGTGGTGTTGGCTGCATATGTCCATGCACTTGCCAACACCCCACTGCTTGGGGCAGCAGATGACATTACTGCCCCAGGGATATGTGCCTCAGTCAGGGCAGCCCTGCGTACACTTACCCTGTGCATCCTGAACTCCAGGAAATCATCCAGGGGCTCTTCTGGTGCCAACGCAGCATGTGCTGGCCCAACCTGAGCCTGGGTGGTGGTGTCCACAGCTGCACCTGCAGCTACCACTACCCTTGGGCCCGTGGCAGTCGATGAAACGGACTGCCGGGTCCCATGGATGCCAGTGCCAGATGCAAGAGCTGCATCTCCCGTAACAACAGGGGGTGGTGGCATGACTGCACCAACATGTGGCAAAACATCATGCCAAACTGGCGCACCCCTGCCTCTCCCCTCTCTGCAGCCACGCTGGACTCCCTGGAGTCCCCCTACTCCCTGGTTATCCCAGCCACGTCCCTAACCACACCCGCGACTTGGAGTACGCCCAGCTGAGGCACCCCTCACCTTTCGTGGCCTCCCAGCCATGGCACAGATGGAGTAGTGCCGGCACAGATGGAGTAGTGCCAATGGGAGGTGTACACGACAATTGCCTGGACAATTGGGGTGAAGGGGGTGGGATACAAGATGTTAACAGCACCCCTGTGCACCTGCAAGGCTGTATATAACCCCGGTGATAAAGTGACGGGTCACGCAATGCTCAGGCATCCCAAAACTTCAGTAAAACTATGCATGCAACCCCCGGTAGCCCACGTGTGTGTAATTGACCTTCCCCAGTGCGCAGTGGCACCCAGGGACACGGAAAACACATACACATGGTACACGCAGGCTACTATGACCTCGAAAATGGGTACACAATACACAGGGGCACCTGTAGTGGGAAAATAGTGTGTGCGATTCACCGTTAGACTAGCATGATAATGAAAAACATGCATAGCCAAAAACCCCACCAAAAGAAGAGATAGATCTTTGATCCGGTGTGAAGTTATGATGGCGAGCGAAACAAAACGAAGTAGCAACACACACGTCAGTCTCCACGAAAGGCACATACAGCGAACTGCTGGCCCCGCTGACCTTTAACCCATGCTGAGGGATATGCTCGCGCGTGTCACTTCACTTATGCGCTTAGGCCCTTTCCTCGAATTACACGCATTAACACACGGACGTGTTGTTTTTTCACATGCTGATTCACTATGCACCCGTCACGAGGGAAAGGCCCGTGCGCATTACGTCACAGACGCGCTTACACTCCAAGGGCCTTTCCTCGAATTAGACGCTGACGTGCTATTTTTTCACGTGCAAATTCACTCAGTATCAAGCTGGCCACACAACAACACACGGAAGACCACGCTCCTGCCCAGAAGGCCATTTATCTGCCCCCCATAGCCCCGAGCCTGCTCCCACCTGCCATCTGCTGCTGCCTGCCTGCCTGCTGGCCACATGCCCTGCTATTTGGTACCTGCACATCAGCCATCTGCAGGGGTCCAGTAGCTATGACCACCCCTGCTGGAACAGAAGACTCCGACTGGAGTTCCATCACTCCATAGCCCAGCACCAGGACCCAGTTGCCCACCCACACCTGCCTCGGGGGTTGCCATGTCGGGGGAAACATCATCGGAGACCTCTGGCAACCCCCAGCCAGATAGGCAGAGGGCTACCAGCTTCAGTGCCGCAGAAGTTGGTATCCTGGTGGAGCAAGTCCTGGTGCATTATGATGCCCTCTTTGGAAGTTCACGCGCCGACAATGAAGGACGGAAGAGGATCTGGAAGGACATTGTGACTGCCATCAAAGTGGAGGGGGTGGCAGCCCGTGACATGGCACATGTCTGGAAACGTTGGGAGGCCTTCAGGTCCAGGACCCTCAGCAAGGCCCGGCACTTCTTGAAGGCAGCGCATGCAGAGGGGGTGCCCTCTCCGCCTTACCAACATCTAGATGAGGGTCCTGGAATGCATACACCCAGCGCTCCCCCTCCAGGTCCTTCAGATGGTGACCCAACTGGAGTCGAGCGGTAAGTGTTCATGCATACTGATTGGGCGCAGTGCATGTTGAGGTGTGCCAGGAGTGTGCAGGTTGGACATATGTCTTGAAAGGCCCATGTATGGATGTGTATGTACAGGGACATGAGCCTGCCGCATGTGAGCATGAGAGTCCAGTCATGTGTGAGTCACATTAATGGTGTATGTGTTCAAATGCATGATGGCCAAATGCATGTGTGGATGCACACATGTTTACATTTCTGTGTATGTACTATGGCATGGTTGGTGTGTGACACATGGATGCTGGTTCCATCTGCATGTACATGCATGGTGTACATGTGCGTGTGTGTGTATTTGACATGTGTGCCACTGTGATACACCATGGATGCATGTGACACCGACATGTAGGAGGCTGATTGACATGTTTGTCTGCTACCGTGTGTGCATGTGTTCGGCACTCCCCGTGTTGCATGTGACGTCAGGCTGACGTTTGGATGCTCATGCTGCTGTATGTGTATGGATGGTGCTGCCTGTTGCATCATTCTTGTTAATTTGCGCATGTGTGTGGGTTCAAATGATATGTGTGTTGGGGAGTGTGATGCCATCTGTGAAGTTTGAGACTGCCACTCATGTGCAACTGTCATGTGTGTATCAGACCATTGTACAGTGCCCTGATGCATGTGTTCTGTCTCTCCCTGTCTGCAGCGTCAACCGATAAAGAGGGCGGAGACGGTGTTGTGAAGCACAGCTGCAGGGATCCCACCGCCAGCTGGAGACGCAAGGCCCAGCTCCCCCCCCATGTTGTCATCTCGTCGGGGAGTGAGGAGTCTGGTTCCGCGGCTGCAGCTGCCGAGTGTAGGTCCAAGAGGCGGAGGTGAGAGGTGGACTCTTCGGCAGCAGAAGGGGCAGCTGAGACCCCACAGGGGTCTATGGAGGAAGATGGCACGGAGTCATCCAGGTTGTTGGGGGGTTTGGTTGAGGAGGAGGCCGTGGAAGGCCCACACACAGGGTCTGGAGGGGAGATTCCACTGGTGCTAGTGGTGCAGTCCAGGGGCAAGGTCAGGAGGCAGCACAGGCGGCCACGGAGGTGCCTGTGTGTAATTCTGTCCCCGATTCTGTGACTGCATCATCCTGCACCGCAGGGATTCCTTCGACCAGACCTGTTTTCAGGGAGGGGATGCACACACAACAACCAGCCTTCCTCTCCCTGCGGACGTGGCAATCAGGACCATGTGGAGCCTGTCCTGGCTGGGGTGGCGTTGCGTCAACTTGGCATTCAGGATGACAGGCAGGGTTCTCGTGAGGACACTGCACGTTATTTTGGATGCCTTGTTGACTGCGTCGGCTTACTAGGACAGGTCACCCAGGCTGGGTTCCTCCGTTTTCTGGATCTTCTAGTGACCCCCTCCTCAAATGAACCCCTATGCACCAGTCAACCTCCGTGCCATCTTCCTGCCCAAGTATCACCTGGACACCCTGTGGAGCTGCCTCTGACCCTGCGGCCAGGCTGGTGGAGGAAACATCCCTGCCACAGTCGGGAGTCGGAGGTCCAGCAGGGGTGGCCATCACAACAACTTGACCCCAGCAAGAGGAGGACGTGCAGGCATTGACCAGCAGGGCACATGCACGGCAGCAGCAGGCTCAGGCTGGGAGCCATGATGGCTCAGGGACATCTTCATCAGAGGGGCAGGCATCGGCCAGAGGGCAGGAGGACCTTGGATTGGGAGTGTCTTCCGTGTGGCAGCGGTTGGGCCGCGGATAGATGCGGAGCCGCGGTGGGTGGAGGAGGCACAGCTCACTATGGTCAGGGCGGAGAAATCCATGCGCAGGGTGTTGAGGAGGGCTGAGTGCCTCGAGGCAACTCTCAGGGAGTTGGAACAGGTCATG
Source organism: Ambystoma mexicanum (assembly GCF_040938575.1). Classification (NCBI taxonomy): domain Eukaryota; kingdom Metazoa; phylum Chordata; class Amphibia; order Caudata; family Ambystomatidae; genus Ambystoma; species Ambystoma mexicanum. Next base: position 45,751,504 of record NC_090925.1, on the reverse strand, counting down.
ACTGCATCCTTGCGAGACCTCGAGGCCAGGGAAGAGGCCCACCTCCGGGACATCGACGTGGAGCTCGATGATGCCCTGGCCCCAAACATCAACGAGTGAGCCTTTGGACTTTTCCACCACCATTGTACATAGTTCATTAGTGTTAGGTTTCCTTTGTTTTTACTTTTATTTTGGAGTTGTGCCCTGCTGGTCGATGCCTGCACATCCTCCTCTTGCTGCCACTGCCTCCGACGCAACTGCCTCTACCAGCACAGCGGCATCCGGGATGATGGAATCCACCGGCACCATGATGCCGGCACATCCTCCATCTGCTGGGGTCCAGTTGGTGGAGTGTCCACCCCTGCTGGACCTCCGACTCTCGACTGTGGCAGGGATGGGATCTCCACCAGGCTGGCTGCGTTGGTTGGGGCATATCCACAGGGGGCCCTGGTGGCATCTGGGCCAGAAGACAGCATGGAGAACGACTGGCGTATGGTGTGCACAGAGGAGTAGAGGGCTGCAAGTGTGGCCGACACATGGAGGAAACCCCGAGCATGGACCCTCCCAACTGGGCCACGTTGGCACACATCTCTTCGTGATGATGTGCTTGGTGCCCCGGGAACCACGCACGTGATCACGAATGTCACGTGTGCGCAACGTGACACCAATCAGGACAGACTCCATCCGGTCACAGGTCCCCTCATCCGCAGGTAGAGGAGTGCCAGATGACATGGACCTCCCCCCTTCCTGCGGACGGGCCTGTGACAGGGCATCCCTGCTGGTGCATGGTGATGCAGTCACAGTGTCAGGGGCAGAGACATGAACAGGCAACTCTGCGTCTCCTGCCCCTGGACTGCACCACTTGCACCAGTGGTACCACCCCCACCAGGCCCCATGTGCAGCTCTGTAGCAGCCTTCTCCTCCTCTATGCCCACCACCAACCTGGATCGCTCCACACTGTCTTCCGTCGTTGCAGGCCCTTGTGGGGGCTCATCCACCCCTTCCGCTGCAGCCGTAGTGGCAGATGTGGCACCATTTCCCTCGCTCCCAGATGATGGTATTTCCTGGTAGGGTGACTGGGCCTTTTGTCGCAGGCCGGTGGAGGCATCCCTGCCACTTTCCTCCACAGCGCCGTCTCTGCCCTCTTCTTCACTCGCCGTGTGTATAGGGAGACATTGAACACAAGCATCAAGGTACTGAACTATACTCCCCTAGACACAAAGCAATGGCACTGTCAAACGTCACTTCCATCATGTCCACGACACATGGGTCAGTGCAGGCAACACACATGCAGGAACAGGCATGGCACATGCAACATACATTGGCATTCATATCCAAGGCACCGTAGTTGCATCCAATGGTGGGCCTATTCTCACATGCACCATGGGACATGCAGGTCACATGCACACGCGTCACCGGAGGGTCATGCATTTGGTCTGGTATACTCCCAGACACAGTGGATACAGGGATGACTATCAGTGAATCAACACATCGTCACCAACATGTGTCATGTATCCATGGCGCACACACTACTCAAACACATGGACATGTACATCATGCATATCCATGACAACAGCACATATCTATCACACCCCAAACATGTGAAATTACAGACACAGGCATGCATACATGTGTGCGTTCCGCATGTTGCTCCGCATGATGCATTGTTACACATGCACCATCCATGTGGGTCATGCCTGACTGGAATCACATGTGGCACCATCATGTCCCTGCACACAGACATCCAAACATGACCCATTTCACACAAGTAGCTAACTACCAGCACACTGCAACATGCCCTTTTTTAAACATAAGTGCATGGCCACTTACTGCTCGACACCAGATGGGCCTGCATCCTGAGGATTGGGTGGTGAAGCACTGGGCGAATGCGCTCCAGGACCCTCATCTGCTGGTTGGTATACTGGCCCCTGTGCCCCACAGCATCCTCTGCTTCCAAGAGGCGCCAGGCCTTCTTGAGGGTCCTGGACTTGTAGTCCTCCTAGCGCTTCTGTATGTGTTTGATGTCATGGGGTGCCACCCCCTCCGCTTTGATGGCACCCACTATTTCCTTACAGATCCTCTTCCGTCCTTCATTGTCAGCACGCAATGGTGTGAAGAGGGCATTATAATGCCCCAGAACTTGCTCCAACAGGATACCAACTTCATTTTCACTGAAGCTGGTAGCCCTCTGCCTCTCTGGCTGGGGGTTGCCACTGGTGCCGGAAGGTGTTGTGTCAGACATGGCAACCCCCGAGGCAGGTGTGGGTGGGCAACTGGGTCCTGGGGCTGGGCTGTGGAGTGATGGTACTTCAGTCAGGAGTCTTCTGATCCAGCAGGCAGCAGCAGATGGCTTGTGGGAGGCTACTCGGGGCTCTGGGGGGAAGTAATTTGGCCTTCTGGGCAGGAGCGTGGTCTTCTGTGTGTTGTCGCGAGCCCAGCTTGATGTGGAGTGATTTGGCATGTGAAAAAACAGCACGTCAGCGTGTAATTCGAGGAAAGGCCCTTACCGCGTAAGCGCGTCTGTGACGTAACATGCGCAGGCTTTTCCCTCGCCATGGGTTGAAGGTCCCACGTGGGTTTCCAACGCTCTGTATGTGCTCTTTGTGGGATGCGGTATGTGAATTCCGAGGGTGCGCGTGGAATTTTCCATGCGTTTTGGCTGGCGCGCGCAGGATATGTATATTCCGAGTGGTGCAGGTGGGAGTTTTCCATGCATTCTTCGATAGCGCGAGCGGGGTATGTGTATTCCGAGGGGTGCACAGGGAGTTTTCCACACGTTTTCGATAGCGCGAGAGCGGTACGTGTTTTCCGAGGGGTGCGCATGGACTTTTACACGCGTTTTCGATAGCGTAAGCGGAGTACGTTTATTCCGAGGGGTGCATAGGGAGTTTTCCATGCGTTTTCAATAGCGCGAGAGCGGTACGTGTATTCCGAGGAGTGCGCGTGGACTTTTACACATGTTTTCGAAAGCGCAAGAGCAGTACATATATTCCAAGGGGTGCGCATGGACTTTAACATGCAATTCCATGCTTGGGAGGGCTGTATGCTGGTCCCCTGGCCTTTGTGCAATGTTTTTGGCGCATGGGGCGGGATTGGGGGTGTTACTGGCGCTGCTGCATGGTTGCTGCGCCACTCTGGGCCACGGATGGTTATGGATGTTAAAATCCATGAATACGCTGTGCACTGAAATGGGTTTTGGCGCACGCAGCTGGCGCAGACTACCGCACGCACACACTTCTATGAATTACCCCCATGGGGTTAAACGTGTTTTAGGCTTTCTCCTTTGTGCCCAGGTAGGTGCACCCACACATGTGAGGTACAGTTTTCATTGGGACACGTGTGGGAATGTGGGAAGGTACGAAATTTTTTGTGTTCGAGTGGCTTTAATAACATTTTGACCCATTTGCTGCTGCCCTTTGTCACACAACCCTTTCATTTCCCAAATGTGACCTACATTTAGTCGCTGCTTTAGGCACTATACACTTTTGTAACCTGCACAAGTCACCTACGCTTCAAAATGTCTGCCTGTGTTCTTTCCAAAAATGTATGCTTGCTCTTCCTCACCACGTTTGTTTTCCTTATTTACAGGTGCTAAGTACGTCTGTTCAGGCCGTAAGCATAAAACCCCTGTGTACTATGGCTCCATTTTTGGGTTATGGTATTGCCTGTTTTGTGAAATTCCTAACTCCAAGAGTCGGGGGAATGTAGCGGAGCATTGTTTTTCTCAAAATTCATAGAAGACATTGCCATTCCAGGCCTACCATGTCCACCACATACATTTTTTCTGTCATTTTCCCGCTTTTTCCCGCAAACTCTGACATTTTTCCCTATATTGTTGTTGTCTGACCTGCGCAAATCACCCTTTCCTAAACTTGGAATTTTGTCGACTTTTCAGAAATGCATGCCTTTCTGTTCTCCCATTCAGCTTTCCTACCCTTTTCTTCCATTCTGTCCACGCATGTCCTATTGGAAAACAAGGCCAAAATCGCCTACCGCACTCAAAATGTTCTGCCAGCCAGCAAAATGGGGAATTCAGCACAGCAAACCATTTGTTCCTAGCTCTTACGAGGAAAAAAACAAAGGCTACTTAGTAAATTATTTTATTGACATTTTTTGAAAAAACCCAAAATGTTTTCCCTTTATGCTTTTTTTTCTGGGAGGCGTTACGACTGCCTACATGTGGGAAAAAAGGAGCCAATTTTGGCCAAGATATCTCATGTAACAAAAAAGTTACAAGGGATTGAATGGCGACATACCGAAATCACCAAAAAAGACCTTGGCAATGGGGGAAATACCCATGGAAGTTAAGTGGTTAAATGTGATGTAATAAAAGTTGTTTATTGTGTTCCCATATATCTGACTCAAGCCTGGTGAGTGAGGGCTTAAAAGTAAAAAGTGTGTATTGGTAGAGCCCCTAATGTTCAAAAGCACCATATATGAATTTGAAAGTTGGTCTTTTACACGATTTTAAACAACGCTGGCAGTACTTCTTCTTAAAATGGTTCAAATGGATGTTACTAATTTGGATTCTGAAGTACTGATGAATGAATTTAAAAATTGTTGTACACTTGTGTTATTTATAAAGGTAACATTTTTGTATATGTAACTATGGCTAGACGAATCTGATTTGAATAAAAGTATTTTTGAACTGAACTTTATGTGTGTATATATGTTGGTTCAATGCCCAAACACAACCTTGATTTAACATTCCCTTTATTTTGGATTTTGATCCTGTGTTGTTAAGGTCACTACTGGTTCACCTCGACACCCCTTTTGAAGATGGGACTCCATCATGGAAGTAAGTTTAAGCAATCCAAACTTAAAAAGCCTTCAGCTTTCTTGGATGCTAGGGCATTGGAGGGTTCTCTGGGTCCCAACAGTGATCTGGATCCATTAGCCCTATTGCTCGTGCACCAGGAGATGTGTGAAAACCTCTGAGAAGAGTGCCAGTGATAGCGCTTTTCAGCATTCTTCCCACCGGGCAGGCACATTGGTTTTGCAAAGGTCACAAGCTTCCCACAAGTCGCACTCCTCCATGGGTGTGCGTACTTCAGCCAGGTCTCGAGAGCCTCTCACTGGACTTGTCTCTGTTAGGATCTACCTCCTGGAAGGAGGGGAGTAGCCCTAGCAGGGCGAAAATAGCATCCCAGCAAGGCCCTGGCGAAAATAAAGCAAAGGGACTATGAAATGCTGTGCAAAATGTATCTTGGAGCTCAGAATAAAGCCAATAAAACATACAGTGGGGATGGAAGTGTCTCCTGCAGTGGATCCCATGGAAAGTCTAGGTACCACCTCCCCAAGGGCTTAGCCCAGTGATATCGGGAAGGGAAGAACATGTTCAACTAGTTTGAGAAGCTGTAGTTAGCTTTCAGTCTGTATGAACTAGTTTGAGAAGCTGTAGTTAGCTTTCAGTCTGTATGAACTAGTTTGAGAAGCTGTAGTTAGCTTTCAGTCTGTATGAACTAGTTTGAGAAGCTGTAGTTAGCTTTCAGTCTGTATGAACTAGTTTGAGAAGCTGTAGTTAGCTTTCAGTCTGTATGAGGTGAAAGAGGAACTGTTGGGTGCAGCCCTAATGAGCAGTCTACTCTCGCGTTCTCTCTGTCATTCCATAAGGGAGAAGACTGTTGATGAAGTTAACTTATAAGTTAGTGTAAGGGTCGAATTGACTATTCCTCTCAGTTTTCCATTCCTCCTGCTTTAGAGCAGGTTCCTAGGAATGTAGGGATACCATGGGAGATGCCAGAGACTGTGGGGACTGCATGGCAACCAGTTGCCTGTAGATCAAAATCATGGCTTGATAAATTCACAGAGCAGGCAAGGGCTTTCCTCAGGGCGGAGAATAGTTTAAAGGAGGGGAGGATTTAACCCCCTTGATGGGGGAAGAAATAAAGGGAAAGGATCCCTGGCATGAGAAGCAGCGTCGCTGGGATACTTAAAATAAAAAGAAACAACATTGAGTAAAGGACCTTCGTGCATGGCAGCCCATGGGATGCTTTACTCTAAAAAAGAAAAAGAAACATTTAGCTCAGTGAGACCCAAGTTCTGGCTACTCAATGGTTTCATCCCTCAGTGTGGATGCTTAAGAGGGGGCGCCCAATGTACTGCAGTTGGTGCCTGGCTGCATCTGACACATGCAACCTTTTAGCTTGATCTTTCCAACCTCCAGGTCGCCCTCATGCTCCTTCTTTCATTTCTTTCATCCTCTGTCACCATCATGCTCCTTCATTCATCCTCTCCTCATTCACTCTTTCTGCATAATTCTGCTTCGCTGACCCTCTCTGAACTTCTGCCAAGCCTCCTCTCTTTGGTCCTGACCCAGCACCTTGTTATACTATGGCCAATAGAAATTGTGGTATTGATGGGATTTCTAAGACCGCAGGAAACATATTATGAGTTCCTTGGGATTTGATCCTCCTGTGGATCAAGTGCACAGAGTATTGTGTTAATGATTTTATGCAGACTCCGGCTCTTCAGGCTAAAAGAATGAAAAGCACAACTGCCATCTTTGAGTCAGGCAGCCCGGTCACAGCAGCTGCCTGGTTCAACCATGGCTTTTCTGTAGTTTCTCTGGGATCCATAGCTATTCTGCTTCCATCACCCCAATTTTCAAAATTATGAGTGACCCCCCCCTCCCTCTAGCCTTCTCCACCTATTCAAACGCAAATGTCCATGTGAGTTTACTTGGTCCCCTAAGGATGGCATACTCGTGTGCCTGATCCCTGACATGACTCTCACTTGCTAGTGGGTTACTCATGTGCCAAATCCTTTTCAGAGTCTGTGGTCTTTTACTCAACATCTCTGGCTTTACCCATACAAAACCTAGATGGCAGGCTACTGCTTTTTTATGCAGTACTACCACCAACAGATATAGTTATAGATCCTGCTCCTGTTTAGAGGTGTATGGGTCAATCCAGGCTTTGTTGCCTGTCTTGGCTCTGGACAGCCAGGGAGCCGAATTCCATTAATTTGTAAAATGTGGATGGTAGACCGGTTAATCCAGCATTACTTTTAATGGTGATTTGAAAGCTCCAATGACCAGGCATGGGATTGACACTCTGCATTTTATGTGAGGTCCAGGCAAGCGTCAGAGCCTGACCCCACATATGGTGAGTTCTATTTGTGGCATGCCGATGTACTGCTCAGCACTGGCAAAACAGACATTCGTCCCATTCCGCAGCTACACAGCGCCATACAATGGCCCGGCCACCTGTGCGAATCATCATTCTTCTGGTAGTCGATTAATTACATGTTTGTGTTACAAAAACTAAGCTACATTCGGAATGTTGGGGGCAGTCACTGGCAAACGGAATGTTGCCTGCTGGTTCTGTTATATAATTGTGTAGAGATAGCCACCTACAACTATTACTGTTTACTTCAAATTACATTAAGGAGATGTTTCAAATGTGAGCATTTAGAACATTGCCCTCAAGAGTGCAATCAATTTGAAAGCTCCTGTGGCACTGGAGCTGAGCAGTGCCTGCAATACTGTGTCAGAATAAACCTAAGGGGACCACATAAATCTGACAATGCCTTGAAGAGGCTGCAAGGTCCAGTGGACCTCGAGGAGCAAATAGGCCTGCCACTGTAGAGTCATGCGCTTGCTCCACTTTCTTAAGTGAGAGTGTACTTAATCTACGTATAATAATAAAATATAATTACCTCCATGACCTTCTTGCTCGTCACAGTACTAACGTATTGAAGTAAATCTGGCTTGCAACAGAACCCTTACACACATTTGTTTTATAACCCCCCCTCACTTTCCAAGGTATAAAGTACATGACATGTCCCATACAATTCCTGTATATACCAAAGGAACTGGGCTGTTAAATACATTGGTGCACAGTAGTGGAAGCTTAATGAAGAATGATGCCATTGTATATCATAGTTACTGATAGGCTTTAAGATGAAAATATGTGTTAGTGTGATACAAGCTGACCACAGTGCTCAATGTCACTTATAAGTGCTATTAGGTGGCTAGACTGGCCAACATTGGTGCAGCCGGTCTCACCATGTTTTTTTAATGTGGAATGTCATTTGTACGGACACAGCCAACAGTAGTATGTTCTTACATGGCCATAAAGGCCTATGTTGGTGCAGCCCTTCTGGACATGTTTTTGTTTTGCTGTGGCATTGCATTGTTTACTCAGCATTAAGGGTAAAGCTAACATGATGTTTGTTATTATGTGGCCATGCTGGTCACCTTGTTGCATGCAATCTGGACATGTTTTCTTAATGTGGCAGGTGAATCTTACTTGCAAAGCCAACAGGAATATAGAGTATCTTCTCAAGTGGGCATTGGCATATATTGGCAGAGCTACTAGCATTGACTTGTTGTCTTATAATATCATTACAGGCATTATGCACCGAGAAAACAGGAGTATATTCTTGTATGGGAAGTTGGGTTTATATCGGTGTAGCTGCATGGGCATTTAAATATTTTTTATTCTGGCATGCATTGGATTTTTGTTATTATTTACCAAATAAAACTTATCTCTGAGGCTATTAAATGTACAAGTTGTACCCATTATGAACTCCAAAATTCGCCTTTATTTGTTTAAGCTCCCCTGCTATGCAGATTAGCTGCCTCCTATTCCTGGGAAACATATATCCCCTCCAGTTAAAAGATTCATTAGCCACCACTGCTCATTTTTCTGGTATTACCCGAATTGTTCGAGTACAATTGTTTGAATTATACAATTGATCGAATTACAGGGGTCCGAATTGACCTTCTGCACAATTGACCGTATGGTCATTTTTATATTACACAGCCACGTTAGTGGCTGTGTAGTTATGGTTAAGTTGCTGTTTCCATAGGAAGAGCACTTTTTGGGCGGCTTATAACTTCGCTCTCCCTGGATGAATCCTCACCAAACTTTACAAAAAAAGTATATGGGTCACTCTGAATTTTTGATGAGGTTTGGTCCAGGGGGGGAAAGTTTAGTGAGGTTTGGCCCAGGGGGGGCAAAGTTATAGGGGGGTCCCAAAACTTTTTTTTTTCCCATAGACTGAATGGGGAAAAAACTTTGCACACGCCTACAGCCCAAACCACTGGACGGATTTTCACCAAATTTGGACCAGGAGCAGTGGCTGGGTCGCGAAAGCGTGCTTTTGCAAATTTGGTGAAAATTAGTGATATCTATGTTCGGTCCGTGGACACACTTCTCTGTTCACTCCGCGGACAGTGTCCTGATTGGCCAACCGGCTTGCGTCATGTCCGTGGACATGCAACGTGTTCGCTGATTGGACGGTGAAGAGCGTGAAACATGTCAGATTTTCGGGAACGCCCACCATCTTGGATTCGCGGATGTCCGTGGACAGCGCAGTGAAACTTGATGGAAAAAATACTATTTAGTAGAGTGTGTTGGTGTGTAAAAGTGTTTGGGGAGGGTGGGGGAGTAAGGGATGGGTTAAATGTTGTATTTATTTAGATGGTAGACCCCCCTGTTGTGTTCGGTTTGTCTGCAGACAGTGCAGATGTTCTTAAATGTTCTAAATAAACGAAATGGGGGTGTTCTGAGGACACTACGCCTGTACGTATTGTTCGCAAGCAAGCTGAATGTGTTCTAAGAACACTTGCTGTGTCCTGAAATGTTCGAAAATAAACAAAATGGGTGTGTTCTGAGGACGGTAAGCCTGTCCGTTTTGTTCGCAGGCAAGTTGAATCTGTTCTAAGAACACATCATGTGCCCTGGGATGTTCGTCAATAAACAAAATGGGGTTGTCCTGAGGACGGTATGCCTGTCCGTACTGTTCGCAAGCAAGTTCAAATTGTTCTAAGAACACATGAAGTGTCCTGGGATGTTTTTAAATAAACGTAATGGGGGTGTCCTGAGGACACTACGCCTGTACGTATTGTTCGCAAGCAAGTTGAAACTGTTCTAAGAACACTCGCGGTGTCCTGAAATGTTCGAAAATAAACAAAATGGGTGTGTCCTGAGGACGGTATGCTCATCCGTTTTGTTCGCAGGAAATTTGAAACTGTTCTAATAACACATGTAGTGTCCTGAAATGTTCATTAATGGACGAAATGGGGGTGTCTTGAGGACACTGCATGTATAATTGCTCGCAAGATGAAAGTGTTCTTAGAACGCATTATGTGTCCTGGGATGTTCATAAATAAACAAAATGGGGGTGTCCTGAGGACGCTATGCCTGTCCGTACTGTTCGTAGGCAAGTTGAAACTGTTCTAAGAACACTCATCATGTACGCGGACATTAAAAGTGCCAATATAGCATAGTTAAAATGTTTGACTCTATGGGTGTGATATGCGGCGGTGGTTGTGGCCAGGGCATAGAGTCTTGGGAGCATGGCCATATGGCCATGCAGCCAAGACTCTATGCCCTGGCCACAACCACCGTCGCATATCACACCCATAATGGATTATAACTTTGGGATACAAGACAAAATTTATAAGCACCGAAGTTATAAATCACTATGGGTGTGATTTGCTGTGATGGTTGTACTTAATATACTTACTGTTTGGTTTAGTGATTGGAGTACATGTATTTCTTGTTTATTTATGTGATAAAAGAAAAGATCATGTTAGTATTGGTATTTTGTAATGACTTATAACATTGAATAATCAACATTTTTTTTTGACACTCATATTTAGTAGATTACAAACCAGTGTACTGTGCAATTTGCTCAGTTTCTGTGTTTGTTGCTAAAATCATTGGGTCTGTGGGAGAAAAAAAAAATCCATGTTGGATTTTAAAAAAAAGCTTTGATTTGTTATGCTACAGTCTATTTGTTGTTTGTTTTCAGTGTGCACTTGTTGTTTCTGGCTAATGCTCTATATATTGGATTGTTGCAGATTTTTGGAGCAGTTACATACCTGTTGACATATTCTAACAGTCTATTTTTTGTTATAATGAAGTGGTATTGATTTATCTGTTTGGATATTGTACAATTTTGGGGCCGTTAGATACCAGTTGGTGTATTCTAATTGTCTATTTGTTGTTATAATGTAGTGGTATTGATTTATCTGTTTAGTTATTGAAAATCTTGGGGTAGTTAGATACCAGTTGGCGTATTCTAACTGTTTATTGTTTGATATAATTTAGTGGTATTCATTTATCTGTTTAGTTGTTGTAGAATCTTTGCGCAGTTATATAGCTGTTGGCATATTGTAACAGTTTATAGTTTTTTAATAGAAGTTTAGTTAATGTTTAAGTACAGTTTAGTTAATACATTTTGGTTTAAGAACATTAAATAAGCGTTTGTAAGATTTGCAGAATATTGACAAACTGAATGTTTTTGTCACATGAGTATGTTTGAAAGCCAACAACTGTACCCAGTGGTCCATTAACTAGTCCTTGATCCACGTCAAGGTTATGTTTAAGCATTACTCTGCAATTTAAGGATCATTTTAATATTTTTTTCCAATTCAGCTGTGTTGGAGATTGAATTTTCTAAACTATTTAGTCTCGTTGTGGCTTGTTCACACATGGGTAGTGTCACACCATGTATGTCTGGTTTGTCTGTGGCACTAATTTCAATTATTGGTTGCATTTCTTTTTTTAATGTTGTTCATTGAATTTGAAACCGCTTGCAAGAGTTGGCATTAAGCCCATACAATTGACATTTTTGTAGGCTAATTGTTCCATAACATCCGTAGCACATGCATTATTGCCATAAAGTGCATGAATGTGCCGGGTTTTCAATACTGCTTGTGCTTCTTGAGATAATAATGCAACTCTGATACTTTTTAAGATGTTGGCATAAGTGAGATCTGCAGATTGCCGCATGTTTTCTGTTAATTCTCTGTATTGGAAATGTTGCCAATTGTTGCAATTTCGAATGCTGCCAACAGTTTTACGGCAGAGTTTGTGTCCTAAGGTTTTAAAAATAGGCTCTCCTTTCACTGGTGTCAATTGAAGAAGATCTCCAAAAACAATAATGTGTTTTCCTCCAAAGAGCTCTTCGTAGTTTGTTTTGAGTACTTCTTGTAATCTGAGGTGAATCAAGGCCAACATTAGGTTTTAGACCATGCTCACTTCAACTATTAGTAGCATTTTCATTTGTTTTAATACTCTGCATAGTTCTATTGCAGCTTCTGTAGAAATTGTGTAATAGTCTAATTTGTTTTGGTGTTCTACTGGCAGGAGTAGTAATCGGTGTAAAGTGACACTGCCTATGTTGTAGGCATCTAAACCTGTGGGGGCTGTGACAACAGCTGACAGTTTGTTGTTTGTCAATTGTTGAAGGAGTTTACTGATGATTTTCATTAAGAATGTTTTGCCAGAAACAGCTTCACCACTGATGTACCGTAGTATAGGTTTGTAATTTTGGCAGGTGCATTCTTTGTTTTCATGTTGTACACCATGTGCAATTTCTTTTGTTACTTCTTCAAAAATGCTATGTTGCTCAATGTGTAGTTTTGATTGTAATATAGTTAAGTCTTCTTTATTTTTATACTGACATATGGTGTTTTATACTTCTCTCATAGCTAATTCTGCCTCATGTGTTATTAGTGGCTCTCCCAGTGGTTCTTGGCTTCCTGTTACAGAAGATTGACTACTGTCAGGAGTGTCCTTATCTAGTTGGGCTTGGAGTTCTTCTTCGTGTTGCTGTTCATTGTGCAACATTGTTTTGTACTGTGTAAAGTTTACATCAGTTATAGTGCTTTCATTTGCTTTGAAAGCGTCTTCATAAGCGTCATAGTTATCTAGTATTTCTTCTTCTTTTCTCCATGGTTTAAAGAGTTGTAGCAGGGATATGTAATATAGTTCTTTATGTTGAGGAGTCTTTAATGACAATTTGATATAATTAATTAAATTTGGTTTGGTGAGTTTTACTAAACTGCCTTCACAATTTGTCACTCTGTATTTACCTTTTTTTCATTGCGTTTTATATTATTTTTGTATGTGAAGTTTTGGGCTATGTGGTATAGACACATGGTTTCCAAAGTGGTACTTCTGTTTGGGGAGTATGTGTCCAGTAAATTGTTTTTTAAAATGTCTTGGCTGTTGGGATCATGTTTGGCTATTGTTTCTATATCTTCGTATGATTTTAGAACTCTTTTTCTAGATTTAGCAGGACCAAGATTTAGCCATACAATATTTTCAGATTTTCCATACAAAGCAGTCCTAGTTAAACAATCTGCTGCTTCATAGGAGCATCATTCTCTACGGGAGAGCATTTTTATGCCCAAGCTGTATAATTTCTGAGACAGTGTTTTGTCTGATGACAGGTCATTCCAGAGGTCTTGGAGCTCTGTTTTTTATGCTTTGGTTAAGTATGCTGTAACATATCGTGCAACTGCAGTGGAATTGTCTGCAATGTACTGCACATCTATGTTTGCATTCCATAAGTGGGCAATGATTGCATTGTAATCATTGATATATTTTTCTTCTTCTGTTCTTTTTATGTAATATGTATTTTTAGGTGATTTACCTTTAACACTATGTCTAACTGAAGACATGAAGTTGTTCACTTGACCTGTTTTTGGATCTGGTCTAGGGAAACCAAAGCGGCATTTGGTGTAGTATTTCCCTTTGTTTTTGTATTTGCGACGACAATATGTGCCACATTTGTGTCTTTGAAATTGTAAAATTTGTGCATGAAGATCACTATTTGTTGCTTCTGATGGAATTTCACAAATGACATATTTTTCAATAAACTGTAACACAGTGGCGTCATTGTCTTGACCAAATTTAGGAGCATCTTTAATCCATAAAAGCATATGGATATGTGGTGCTCCTTTGGCTTGGTATTCTTTTCTCCAAAAGAAGTGTTGCACTTCTCCGAGGGGAGGAGCAGTTTTATTGCAAATAAAGTGTAGCATAGCAATGAAGCGATGGTGAAAATATCTTGAAACATTAACAGGATCTAGAGAACAAAGTTCTCCAGGTGTTCGTATATCTATGTTTGTTTTGTTGTTGTTAGGAAATCATGTGAATCTTTCCATGCATGTTCTGCACAACTTAATGTAACAAACCAAGTAGCTGGGCCAAGGTTTCTTATCATACAATGTACATCTCCATGACGTCGAAACCAGTACTCTTTTGTACCACGCATGTTTGCTAATAGATTTGTAATATTTGATTGTAAAACCTCATCTTTTTGTTGCACTTTTTGTAATAATTGTGTAGCTGACATATTTTGATCCTGATTTTAATGTGTGTGCAACTCCATAACATAAAGTTGCTAGTTCACATTCAAAGAGTAGGTGGAATATGTATTCCACATTTTTTCTAAATCTGGGATCTTCAGAATACATCCATAACGAGCGGTATGCTGATGCTGTTATTTGAATAGGTCTATCATCGTAGCTTCCCCCTTTTCCGGTAGGAAAGAGTAGAGGAAAAGCACATGCTTCTATACTTTTTTCCCATATGCTGATTGGTGATTCTTTTGTTTGACGCATTTGGTACGTTTCTAGTGCATCTTCTATGGTGTCATTAGAGTGCAATGGATGAATTGTATAATGGTCTAAATTATTGGATATTGTAGCAGGATCTAGGAGCTCAAATTGACCATCTTCTTGTGTCTCTTGAATTATTTCGGTGGTATCCTTCAAGTGTTCTTCAATATTAATTTCTGTGTAGTATTCATTATTGTCTTTTAGATATTGCAAGGGTTGTCTAACTTTATGCAATCTACCAGTTGTTGCCAATTTGTTTTGTCTTTTGTAGGTACACCATTTACTAAGATAATTAAAGATTGATCCATGGGACGTTACACTCCTAAAGTGTGCACATTGTGTTTTAGATCTAATGGTAAATACACTACTTTTCCACGAATACCTTTCACTAATTCAGAGGGAGGTAATTTTGCTGTTTTTGGTTGAAGGCGTATTATTGCTTGAAAGGGGTGCACTGTTTGAATTGTGATGCTCTCATATAAATAGAGTTGTTGTAGTGGTTTTGGTAGTGGAAATAATTCCAAATTATTTGTGATAGCACGTGAAGGAGTTTGGTTGTTGTCAAGTTTTGTAGTTCAGTAACTGCAAGTATTAAGGGGTCAGTTATTTCATATTTGTTTTCTGCTATAAGGTAGAGAGCTAATTCAAACCATTTAGAATCTTCATTGTCTTCTATTTTGTACGTTAGGTCTACAGTTTTTGTGTTACTTATAAAAAGTTCTACGGCAACATACACACACATGGTTTGGTACTTCAGAAGATGTACTTTTAAATTTCAGTATTTCTTTTTTGTATGTGTGTAGTAGAAGATTACCATGCATAGAATTGTTGCTAATTTGCTTTAAAGCTATTTCATTCTGTAAGTGGCTTTCACTTCCAAAATATTTTTTCTGGATATAGTCGATTTCTTCAAGTAGGTCTTTTGCTGTACCATGTAGAAGAATGTTATTTAAATTGGCTAGTGCTAAAGCAGGACATTTAGCATAATACAGTTTATAGACTAGATTTCTTATAGTTGAATGATGTGTTGATATCATTTTGATATAATGGAAGGTGGTTTTGCAAGTAGGTCCTGAAATGCAGGCCAATGAATGTCCTTGTAGTCCTGTGTACTTGCGCACTGGACAGGTATCCATATTTTGCAGTAGTTTAATTTTGATTTTGTCTTTGCCTTTCACACATTGATTGAGGAATTGGCATAAAGACTTGAAAGATTTTTTGGGAATGTTACACATTGACGTGCATGGCCATTTGTATACTAGACGTTCTGATTCAGTTGAATGGAGAGGTAATTCTAAGTTTTCTGGGGATATTTTTGTAAGCAGTATTTCTTGTTCCATTATCGTATTATTAACTTTTTCATGAACTCGTCCACTGTTATGTATGCAATTGTATTTGTTTGGTTTTATTTGTATGCTTCTTCATTAAAATATGATTCTGTGCTTGTAGTGTGACTCCACTCACCTCCAGAGATACTTAAGAAGTTATTTCCGTTGACATTTCATTTATTGAGAAGTCTT
This sequence comes from Ambystoma mexicanum, assembly GCF_040938575.1. Lineage (NCBI taxonomy): Eukaryota > Metazoa > Chordata > Amphibia > Caudata > Ambystomatidae > Ambystoma > Ambystoma mexicanum. The sequence continues at coordinate 45,735,640 of NC_090925.1, read as the reverse complement.
TTTTGTAATTTAGTCATTCGTTTTGTTAGTGGTTTCATTTTGTTTAACACTAAAATAAATAATTTTCTTTTGAGAAGGATTGCACTATCAACGCTTCTAAGATAATTTCCTACGATAGGTTTTAAGGGTTGTGCCTGATTTCTCTCCTGTTTTTATAAGATTTACTTTTTTTGGTATGCTTACTTTGCACTATATCAAGATTTATAGGAACAGTTTTATCTGTAGAGGTGGCTGAATTTTTGGTAATTGTTTTCTGGTTCGTTTTACATCTTGATAGAGGAGGCAAAGTTTCTGTACTTGAAGCTTGTTTTGTTTCGCTAAATGACTGAATTAGCTGTTTTGTTTGAACTTTTTTTTACAAATTCTGCTAGAGATGGATGTTTATTTTGGACACTTCTATTTTCATTTGCTCTGCTTCTGCGTTGCTTTCTACGGATTTGATTTTTGGTAGGCATTCTTTAGGGTCTGTTGAAAAAAATAAAGAAGGTAAGGTGTTCTGCAATGTATGTGTGCTATGTGCATGAGTGTCTGAGTAAGATGATAAAGAAATATGTGATGGTGTGTGATTATGCATTGGGAAACTACAACTCGTTGGGATGTGTATTCTTGAATTTATGTGCTACTAAACTGGGGTTCAGTTGACAGTAGAAGGTAAGCTAGTGGTGTGGAGAAGTACAAATAGTCAATCTAATGATGTACAATTAAAACAGTTGTTTGTTCTATAATATCAAAATTCTAGGGGCTGAATTGTGTCATTTGTGTGCCGAAAAATAGGAATGTGTGCGCCATTCTGCTTGTAAATCTCTGTTTAAGAAATGGGGATTAGTGGACAGAATGGTTCACAATCTCTATTTTTAGGGGCAGGATTAGCATGAATTAACCTTACAGTGTGTTTGAGTAATAGTACAAATATTAAGGTGGTATTCAACTTACTTTTTTTCTGGAATGAGCAGGTTTATTCTTAGTTGTTCTTTGTACTTCAAATTCGTCTGCTTCTTTTAAGGAGAATGGTCTTCACGGCAATTGTAAAGGATACAAATTAGTAATTTTGTTTGTATATAGCACTGTTTTTAATTTAGACATTGATTGTTTTAGCTGACATTGACCCTCAGCGCCTTCCGCAAAACCATGAAACCATGAAAACTATCTTATTCACATAAAATGCGTTGCACCAGTTGAATACATATCATATCTTCTTAATGCATACGCTGTATTGTAATGACTAATTGTACCAACCAAAATATCAGCTCTATGCCTTGTGGAATTCATAATGTACCACTGAATGCCAATATTCCTGTAACTAAGCTCTTGCAAGTAACAACGCCTCAATGCCCATGGGCTGCTTGCGCGATATATAAATATAAATAAATAAATACATTTTCATGTTTTTGTACAAGTATTTTTGTTTGATATTTGAACATACTGTGTGCATGCAATTTTGTTAGAGTATGTTAACTCTTTATATTGTACTTTAAATATGTTAGTTCAACATGTTTTGCAAATGTGTGTGTAAAAAGAAATTAAATAGCAGATAGGTTTGGAAGTGACAGTTGATTATAGAAGATGGAAAAAATGACAGTAAATTCATTTTATAGATTATACAAGCTAAAAGTCAGTTAATCTGTTTATATGAACCTATAAGAATTGTACATGTACTATACAGAAAATATGCATACCTTTAGTTTGTGTTCATGCATATGGATATGCATGCAGCTGCAATTAGAAATCTTGAAGACTTGTACAGTATTTCTTGTAGAAGGTGCTTTCCAATGAAATGACACTAGTACTCAGAGAGATTAACAGTACATTTGAAGTGCTGATCTATGAAGATGCAGTTAGATTTAGAGGTCTTGGATGTGATTGGTGGATGGTCATGTGCCAATGAGGGAATAGCACAGAAAGTGAAATGAAAATGGTATAAGGACTGTCCATGTTACGATATGTCCGCGGATATGGCGGTAGTCCGCGGACATCGCGTGTTACATCCGGGGATTTTGGGGTTGGGAGGCATGCAAATGAGAATGAGCAGACCAAGGGATTGATCAGTAAAATGTAGTGGGTGTGTTGTGCCAGGAGAGAGTTTCTCAGATACTCTTTTTGCTCAGAGAAGAACAGATAGCTATGGCTGTGTGTGTCATGCCCGCGCCACTGGCGCACGCATTGGCAACCATCGTGGACTACTTGGTACTCATTTATCCTCCTAATACTCCTTTTCACGCCTTGGTCTTTTATTTCCATTTGCTCAACTTTGGTTCTTTCTTATTTTATTCAATTAACTACATTTACCATAATGCACCTGGCTGCAGTCCTCAATTCCTGGCTATTCTCATTCATCGTTATTGGGACCACAAACCCCAGAAGCCCTAGTGGCCAGTGCTGCTTCCACCAGCTCAGGACCAGAGAGGGAGGAGGCAGATTGTCTTCAGGTGTGCTGCTACAGGTGCTGTCAATTAGCCTGCCTCAGAACAGGGCAGGGCTGTATATGAGCAGCTGCCTGCAGGAGCACAGGGTCTTGCATCTTGAGTTCTCCCCGCTCCTGTTTGCCTTGACCCTTTACTTTGTATGCTGTTCCTGTTGCTGCATTATCCTGTTTTGTTCCAGTGCCCTTTCTGGGCTCCCTGCCTTGCAGCCGATCAAGCTCCGCTGCCTTCTACCTACAGCCCTTGTCCTCTGGGCTTCCTGCCTTGCAGCCTATTACAGTCCTCTGCAGCCCTCTACAGTCAGCGGCCCTGCTCCTCTGGGCTCACTCCGGCTGCCTACAGTCCTTGTCCTCTGGGCTCTCTGCCCTGCAGCCTACCTCACTCCGGCTGCCTACAGTCCTAGTCCTCTGCAGCCCACCTTGCAGCCTGCCTCACTCCGGCTGCCTACCGTCCTTGTCCTCTGGGCTCCCTGCTCTGCAGCCTGCTTCACTCCGGCTGCCTACAGTCCTAGTCCTCTGCTGCCCGCCTTGCAGCCTGCCTCTCTCCGGCTGCCTACAATCCTTGTCCTCTGGGTTCCCTGCCCTGCAGCCTGCCTCACTCTGGCTGCCTACCGTCCTTGTCCTCTGGGCTCCCTGCCCTGCAGCCTGCCTCACTCCGGCTGCCTACAGCCCTTGTCCTCTGGGCTCCCTACATTGCAGCTTGCAACCTTCTGCTGTCTCCAAGCCCTTGTTCCCTGGGCTCCCTACCTTGCAGCCTGCACCTCTTCGCTGCCTACAGCCCTGCTCCTCTGGGCTCCCTACCTAGCGGCCCTATTCTTTTGGGCTCTCTGTCTGTCACCTACTACTAATCTCTCTCTGTCCTGTTCTTCTGGACTCCCTGCCTTTCCGCCTACTACAGTCCGCAGTCCAATACAGTTTGCCTGCACCTAGTGCCACTCTTGACTGCAGACCTGCTTCCTACTTTGCAGCCTTCTGTTTTCCTGACTGCTACTCCTTGTTCTCTTCCTTGAGTCCTCTGTACTCCACCTTAAGTTATCTATTTCAGTCTAACTGCCTTTCCTTCATTTCCTTCTGCTAGATTGCTCATTGACTTCCTTTTCGCTGGATATTTCTGTTCTTGTCTTCTCATGTGTCTTATGTAATCCCTTTGTACAGAGCTTGCCTGTTGGTTTCCGGCAGGCAACCTCTGCCCCTTCCTTTGTCGCGTTTTCAGTGTTACAGACAACCACTGCTGTTGTTCCCAGCCATGAGCATACAGTGTGAGCCTCTGTTATAGCAATCTGTGTAGAAGGCTGGAGTTTCCTAAGGTTCATGGAACACTCTTTCCCATTTCAGCATACACCCCAAGAGGGAATCCAGTTTGTTTGTACCTTTGTATCTTTTGCCCCTTTAGGCTCACAGCTACTGTTTCCTACTCTTCTTTCTTGTTGAACTTCCTGCTGTGTGTGCTTATCTGATACCTTACCTCAGCACAGCCACCCAAACCCTACTTGGGTACCCTGTGCCACTCTTGACAGAGTGCCATTCCTGACAGAATGCAAGACCAAAAAGATTCTTGATCCATAGGCAGGAAGGGCACACACAGACCAAAGATGCTTTCTTTTCGGTTCAAGAAACCTCTGCAAAAATCTAAAGTTTTCTTAAGGACTGCAAACAAAAACCATAGTTTAAAAGACAGACTCGCCCTAGTAAACAAAGGTTTACAAGCACAGTACTACACTCACTGGCTCGCTGACCCTTCCATGTGTAACTACTATGACATTTGCAACTATGATCCGCAGTCTCTATCCATAGAAGAGCTACAGAAAGAAAATGAATTCCTGCAGATTTTGTTAGCCCAACCAGTGGAAAACACTCATACAGTTTCTGGCATTTCTTCTGACACTACATTCAACATTCAGCCGGTACACGAACCTTGTATTCCTTTATCCCAGGCTACCCTGTCTCAGGACCAATGTTGTAACACTGCTACAGCCAAGGATATTGCACTCATTGTGGCAGACTCTCAACCAGAGTATGCTGTTGCCAAAGTGATATGCTCAAGATCAGCTTGGCAAGCTACACAACCTCCGCTGACTGCTGTAAACACTCATTTAACCGGACAAGGCATTCAGTATCCTGAGGTTAGTGCAGCTGGTCCTGGGTACAAAAGACCAATACTGACCATCGGTTGTCTTAATGCTTCCCCGGTAACTACTAACCATGATAACTCTAAGGTCAGTCTTCCTATTGCAACACCCGAATTTTCTGCTGCACCAGATTCTGAAGCTGTAGAACAGGCTAATGGAACATACCTGTTACAAGAACAACTCTTAAGCCTTAAAAGACAAACCGAAGACCTCTATGATGAATTTGTCTATCTGCATTATAAGAATCTAGCTAAGGGACACAATTTACCAGACCATCTGACACTATGTCCAACACCCGACATTCTGTCTTTAGAGTTTAACAGATTAAGGCCTGTCCTGGTAACACAGAAGAGGATACAGACTTATACAGAGCAGTTGGAAGACCTGAACTTGGCATATACATACCAGTTAAAGCTTGACACCGCTCATTCATTACTAGCCACAGTATCACAGGCTGTCGTTCAGATAGTGAAGAATGGACTCCTCCAGTGGACCAGATCGCTCACACTGCCATTACACCAAAGATCAAGTGTAATCATCTGACTGGACATCCCGCTGAGTCAAAGGATTGTTCCATTCTTGCCCTTGATGTCAGTCCTTTACTCCCACTTACAGCCTCTACTGAAGTGACCAGATCTGAGAGGTATTCTGCTTCTATGAACATTGGCACTCCTGACCATGAGTCAGATCCTGAAACATACCCAGTACCTGTCTGGAATCCAACTTTGCCTACTGTCAATACCCCAGATCCATGTATCAACTTGGGCACACAAGACTTTGCAGGCCAGCCTTCGGAAGGCTTACCCTTTCCTGGTCCTACATCCACCATGCTACTTGTTACAAGATCTGCTAGCCCAATCTCTGCTGCTCCCCCTGCTAGTACTCCTGAATCTGCTACTGATGCCTCATCTCAGATCACTCCTACTGCAGTCGAAGCACCCCCTTCCTCTCTGCCTACAAGGACAGTACCTGTTGCAAAGCCAGTTAAAAGTTCTCCTATTAAGGCTACAGCTCCGGTAGATCCTGTTGGTGCCTCTGCAGCACCTAAACTACCAGTCACGACGCCATCAGTCTCAGTTGCGTCCCTGTCGGCTGGTGCTCCTGTGACACCTATACTTCCAACTGTTACAGCATCTGAACTTCCTACTGCCATTCCTGATCTTCCTGCAACTCATGGTGTTCCTGCAACATTTGTTACTCCTGAAGTCTCTGTCGCAAATCTTCATGTTGCCATTGCTGCCTCTGACTATTTGGACGACCGTCCTAGAGCAACCAATTCAGCTGAATCTCTGGTTCCACCTTTCAGCACTGTACCATTGCCAGTCCTAAGGAAGACCACTTCTTTCAAAGCAATATATGCCATGGAGTCTGCAGCACATCTCCACAGTTCCTCAGTTCATGAACGCACTGTTGGGTTTATGGTCCCTAAGAAGTTGTCTTTTCTGAATTACACCTCAAAGGTTCGAAACATTGGTAATGTCTCCTCCCTTCAAGACTCTCACCTTGCCACATTAAACAGTTTTTGGTGCTTCATGATGTGCCTTTTTGGTATAAGACTCTCTCGCGGTGTGACAGGCCTTGGACGTGCTCCTCTTGTTGGTCAGTCTTCAGGGGGCCTGGAGAGGGGCATGGAGAGGGGCATACTGTTATGCCCGCGCCGCTGGCGCATGCTTTGGCAACCATCATGGACTACTTGGTACTCATTTATCCTCCTAATACTCATTGAACAACTCCTTTTCACGCCTTGGTCTTTTATTTCCATTTGCTCAACTTTGGTTCTTTCTTATTTTATTCAATTAACTACATTTGCCATAATGCACCTGGCTGCAGTCCTCAATTCCTGGCTATTCTCATTCATCGTTATTGGGACCACAATCCCCATAAGCCCTAGCAGCCAGTGCTGCTTCCACCAGCTCAGGACCAGAGAGGGAGGAGGCAGATTGTCTTCAGGTGTGCTGCTACAGGTGCTGTCAATTAGCCTGCCTCAGAACAGGGCAGGGCTGTATATGAGCAGCTGCCTGCAGGAGCACAGGGTCTTGCATCTTGAGTTCTCCCCGCTCCTGTTTGCATTGACCCGTTACTTTGTATGCTGTTCCTGTTTCTGCATTATCCTGTTTTGTTCCAGTGCCCTTTCCGGGCTCCCTGCCTTGCAGCTGATCACGCTCTGCTGCCTTCTACCTACAGCCCTTGTCCTCTGGGCTTCCTGCCTTGTAGCCTATTACAGTCCTCTGCAGCCCTCTACAGTCAGCGGCCCTGCTCCTCTGGGCTCACTCCTTGCTGCCCTGCTCCTCTGGGCTCCTTGCCCTGCAGCCTGCCTCACTCCGGCTGCCTACAGTCCTTGTCCTCTGGGCTCTCTGCCCTGCAGCCTACCTCACTCTGGCTGCCTACAGTCCTAGTCCTCTGCAGCCCGCCTTGCAGCCTGCCTCACTCCGGTTGCCTACCGTCCTTGTCCTCTGGGCTCCCTGCTCTGCAGCCTGCTTCACTCCGGCTGCCTACAGTCCTAGTCCTCTGCTGCCCGCCTTGCAGCCTGCCTCTCTCCGGCTGCCTACAATCCTTGTCCTCTGGGATCCCTGCCCTGCAGCCTGCCTCACTCCGGCTGCCTACCGTCCTTGTCCTCTGGGCTCCCTGCCCTGCAGCCTGCCTCACTCCGGCTGCCTACAGCCCTTGTCCTCTGGGCTCCCTACATTGCAGCTTGCAACCTTCTGCTGTCTCCAAGCCCTTGTTCCCTGGGCTCCCTACCGTGCAGCTTGCAACCTTCTGCTGTCTCCAAGCCCTTGTTCCCTCATCTCCCTACCTTGCAGCCTGCACCTCTTCGCTGCCTACAGCCCTGCTCCTCTGGGCTCCCTACCTAGCGGCCCTATTCTTTTGGGCTCTGTGTCTGTCGCCTACTACTAATCTCTCTCTGTCCTGTTCTTCTGGACTCCCTGCCTTGCAGCCTACTACAGTGCTCTGCAGTCCACTACAGTTTGCCTGCACCTAGTGCCACTCTTGACTGCAGACCTGCTTCCTACTTTGCAGCCTTCTGTTTTCCTGACTGCTGCTCCCTTGTTCTCTTCCTTGAGTCCTCTGTACTCCACCTTAAGTTATCTATTTCAGTCTAACTGCCTTTCCTTCATTTCCTTCTGCTAGATTGCTCATTGACTTCCTTTTCGCTGGATATTTCTGTTCTTGTCTTCTCATGTGTCTTATGTAATCCCTTTGTACAGAGCTTGCCTGCTGGTTTCCGGCAGGCAACCTCTGCCCCTTCCTTTGTCGTGTTTTCAGTGTTACAGACACCCACTGCTGTTGTTCCCAGCCATGAGCATACAGCGTGGGCCTCTGTTATAGCAATCTGTGCAGAAGGCTGGAGTTTCCTAAGGTTCATGGAGCACTCTTTCCAATTTCAGCATACACCCCAAGAGGGAATCCAGTTTGTTTGTACCTTTGTATCTTTTGCCCCTTTAGGCTCACAGCTACTGTTTCCTACTCTTCTTTCTTGTTGAACTTCCTGCTGTGTGTGCTTATCTGCTACCTTACCTCAGCACAGCCACCCAAACCCTACTTGGGTACTCTGTGCCACTCTTGACAGAGTGCCATTCCTGACAGTGTGTTTCAGAAAACAGATTGTTTGGATTTTGGAAGACTCGTGGATACATTGGTTGAAGGAGCATGCAGAACGCTGTAGAGTAGCTGTAGATCTTGGATTCCCACATGTGGAAGTGCACTGGCATGGAGTACGTGGAATGAAGTGGTTGGACTTGCTACCTCTTTGTGCTACTTTGGAGACAGAGCAACATCCAGACATAATTGTAATTCATTGTGGAGGGAACAGTTTAGAACATGTGTCTGGAATTTCTTTGCAATTTGCAATGAAAGAAGGACTTGGGAAGGTCATGGACATGTTTCCAAATTCTCAAGTAATTTTTTCATGGATTGCGCGGAAACAAATGTGGCTTTGTTCTTCTTCATTTGGTCCACAAATGGAGAAAGCAAGGCGCAATGTCAATAAGGCTGTTTGTGCCTTTCTAAGAGATTTTGGCATGTTCTTTTTTCACAATGAAAATATTATGTTTCGTAGCACATACATTTTTCGCAGAGATGGAGTCCATCTTACTTATGCTGGCAATCAGATTTTTCTAAGAAATGTACAAAATGCATTGCAACCTTTTTTGTAATTACAGCATCCATTTTGTAGTAGGTGTTGAGCATTTCAAATTTTTCAAACACAAACAAACACCACCAAAAGGCTCTTTTCAGAGCCACCACTTCCTCTCAAACAAAACTGCAATGGTTATGATAGGGCAGCACCCAACATTTAAGAGGTTCGCGGACTGTCCGCGGACTTCTAAAAAATACACATGGCCCTGATTCATTTATTTTCACTTCTATTTTTAAACTGTGAAAAGCGGCTCTGAAAAGAGCCTTTTTTTTATTTTTGTTGTTTTATATATTTTTTGTTTTTTTTATACATGGCACACTAGGAGAGGAGGGAAAAGGAGGGTAAGGGGGGACACCAACCACGGGGATAAGAAAGGGCGGGTGGAGAGAGCAAGATGTAGAGTGGGTTTTACTTGGGTAGTGAGCAGATCTTCTCGTGCTCTGAGACCTGAGCCTCAAAAGTACTTCGAAGTCTCTCCCCCCTGCAGAGTACTGCGTTGCAGTATATACACACAACTGTGACCCTCGAAAGGTAATGGTCATCAGTATTGCGTATGGCCTCTGAGGCAGTTTGAGGAATACGCTGTTCCACAGGAGTGTTCCTTGTGGTGACAGGATCGGAAACAGAGGATGAAGTAGAGGAAGTCAACCTACTATGCTCCTCGCAAGGTACAACCTTGCGAATGGCCCCAGTGTGGAATGACTTTAGGTATCGCTTCATGGTAGTTGTCCCAAAGCTGTTTGAACCAGGCCTCTAGCGACTGAGTACCATTTTGCACTCTTTGCAGGTGACTCGGTTTGAACGCACCTTAGGAACATTACCATGAATGGTAAATAACCGCCACACCCAAGACTCACGCCGAGTGCTGGTAGTAGGGAGTTCCTCTACCTCATTCTCGTCATCCTCTTCATCCTCCTCTGCATCCTCACTCCTGTTCCCCTCTTCAGGCCCTTGGGGAGGTGGTGGTGGTGGAGGGGGTGGGGATGGTGCTGAGGCAGATGTAGCACCAGGTGGCAGTATTGCAGCCATGGATGCCAGCAGGTTTCCGATTCAAATCTGGAAAGTTGGCTGGAAAATGCACTGTTTTCTGTAAGATAGCCAGAGACACAATGAGAATGAGCTCTAGGGTGTGGCCTTTTATAGGGGTATTTGTGCACGGTCCACGGACATGCGCGCTGTCCGCGGACAAATCGAAAACCAATAAAAGGTTTAAAAAGTCCCAAAAAGTATGTAGAAACTCAGGATTACTATGTGGGACTTGTGCTATGGTGAGTTATTATTGAAAAATATTGTGGATTGCTTGAAAAGGTAGTTTTAAATTGTTCAGGGACACGAACAGTGTTCGCAGTCAGAACACACACTCAGCGTGGATGCGGTCATATGATAGCTTTGCGAACATGTCTGCGAAGGGAGCGGGTGTCCGCAGGACATCAAATGCACTGAAACTGTTTTGCGCATGTGCGTTGGTGTTCTACGCACACTGTTCGGGTCCTGAAACTAATTAAAAGTGCGTCACAAGTGAAACAAACAATTACGGACAGGCGTTTGTTATTAGAACAGTTTTAACTCACTTGCGATAAATACGGACAGGCATAAAATCCTCAGGACACCCCATTTTGTTTATTTGCGAACATCCCGGGACACTTGTTGTGTTCTGAGAACAGTTTGAACATGCTTACGAACAGCAGAAACAGGTCTAGCGTCCTCAGGACACCCCGATTTTGTTTATTTATGAATATTTTAGGACACCGTGTGTGTTCTTAGGACAGTGTCAGCTTGCCTCCGAACAATACGGACAGGTATGGCATCCTTAGGACACCCCCATTTTGTTTATTTACAAACATTTCAGGATACTGCCTGTGGTGTTAGAACAGTTTCAACTCGCCTGCTAAGAATACGGACAGATCTAGCATCCTCAGGACACCCCCATTTTGTTTATTTACGAACATTTCAGGGCACGGCATTTGTTCTTAGGACAGTTTCAGTTTGCCTCTGAACAATACGGACAGGCATAGCGTCCTCAGGACACACCCATTTTGGTTATTTACGAACATTTCAGGACACTGCTTGTGTTCCTAGAACAGTTTCAACTCACCTGTGAACAATACGGGCAGGTCTAGCGTCCTCAGGACACCCCCATTTTGTTTATTGACGAACATTTCAGGACACTGTGTGTGTTCTTAGGACAGTTTCAGCTTGCCTCCGAACAATACAGACAAGTATACCATCATTAGGTCACCCCTATTTATTTTATTTAAGAACATGTCAGGATACTGCCTGTGTTCTTAGAACAGTTTCAACTTGCATGCGAACATTACGGACAGATATAGTGTCCTTAGGACGCTCCCATTTTCATTTCTTTACGGACATTCCGACAACCCCGCTGTCCGCGGACACCTGAACTGCTTTTTAAAAAAAGACAAGAAATGAATTAGGACACAATATAATAATTTTACTTTATTTTATATAGATGTTAAATTTATGACAGAGAAGGTGAGGCGGAAACTGAAACAAAAACAGGATAATTGGGGGTTTCAATAGGATTAATATGAGGTGAAGAAGGGATGGAAGTCTCATCAAAACGTTTTGATTCATGGAGAGAGTTTGGGGATAATTGACTGGGATATAGTGAGGGGGACAGGTACATGTGGGACAATGGTATGTAGTTGTTTGTTTCAAGTAATCCTCCACAAAGTTTTTTAAATATTTAAAATTTGCCATGAGTAGGTCAATTTTGTCTTCTATGTGCTGAAGAGTCTTATCTAATACTTATTTTTCATTAGTATTTTCAATTTGTGTATGGTCTGTACAAAAAAAATGTATACGTTAAATGTATATAAAATCATATTTATTAATTGGTTTATCTAGTAAAGTGTCTACCATTAGGTTCACTATCTTCAGACATTTCCTCACGTGGGAAATGCTCCTCTAGCCACTCCAGAGTACTAGAAATTTCTGTGAGAAAAAAAACATAATATCACTTTTTTTGTGTCTAATACAGAAAGTTTACAAATATATGAGTACAATGCAGTACACTTACTAGCTTCTGGTAAGGTGTGTTCTTACAGGTCTGTAGATCTGCTGTTGCTCTTAGTTGTGGAGTTTCTGTGAGGTCATCATGTTGGAAGACTATCTTTCTTCTTTTGGTATATTCCATTTTAGAACATATTGTATTTAAATGAATGGTTAATGAGTTATATATATATGGGTTACTCTTCTTATGTATTACTACATAGAATGTGTATGTGTGCTGGTTTGTGAATTTGTAAAATTTTTATATGTTATGATATAACAATTAAACATACCCCCTAGACTTTTTGGGTAGTGGTGCTGTTGTCCGTATATGTCCGTGGACATTAGAAGAGTTTGCAGACATCAAATTCAGTAGAGGGGGTTCAGTATGTTCTATGTTACTTGTACATAAAGTCAGAGATATTATTGTTAAGTTGTGCTACTAAAAACCTATGAAATTCAGTAAAAAAAAACTTTGTTAAAGGGACATTATGGTTAAGTTGCGCTACTAAAAACCTATGAAATTCAGTAAAAAAAACTTTGTTAAAGGGACGTTATGGTTAAGTTGCGCTACTAAAAACCTATGAAATTCAGTTAAAAAACATTGCTAAAGCGACGTTGTGGTTCCAAGTAAAACCGAAAAACCCTGAAATTTGCCAGTTATGGTAAGCTAAGCAACCATAACTCGCGCCACCACCGTGCACTGCTAACACTAACACCCACGACATCAAAGATGACATCACAAATGTCATTGATGACACCCCCGCAACCCCCACTCCCCTTAAATGGTATAATGGGGTACACCTTTACCGGGTCAAACCACAGCATTTTTGCCGCAATTGTTTTTACTGGTGACATTTTTACTGCGATTTTATTACCTGATATCACCTAGCCCCCACTTGACAAAATCCATATAGACTTTACGAAAACATTTATATGTAGATATATAATCTTTTTGCAAATCTTCGCGTAGATTTGTCAAATGGTACCACATTTATATGCCTTTACAATATTTTGGGCTCCCCCCCTCTAATTCTGCTCCCTCTTGACAAAATCCTACTAAACTTTGCAAAAACATGTATATCTAGATCTATTATCAGTTTGCCAAATTAAGTGTACATTCGACAAATGGCACCCCATTTATAAGCCTTTACATTATTTTGGGACCCCCTCTAATTTTGCCCTCATTTGACAAAATCCCACCAAGCTTCACAAAAACATTTATATCTAGATATATAATCTTTTTGCAAATCTTTGTGCAGATTTGTCAAATGGCACCACATTTATATGCCTTTACAATATATTTGGACCCCCCCCCCTCTAATTCTGCTCCCTCTTGACAAAATCCTACTAAACTTCGCAAAAACATGTATATCTAGATTTTATATCAGTTTGCCAAATTAAGTGTACATTCGACAAATGGCACCCCATTTATAAGCCTTTACATTATTTTTGCACCACCCTCTTATTTTGCCCCTCTTGACAAAATCCCACCAAACTTCACAAAAACATTTATATCTATATGTGTTATCAGTTTGCCAAATTAAGTGTAGATTTGTCAAGTGGCACCTCATTTATAAGCCTTTACATAATTTTGGGACCCCCCTCTAGTTTTGCCCCGTCTTGACAGAATCCCACCAAGCTTTGCAAACTCATTCGGGATTAGGTCAGGAATATAATTCCGTAATTTCATGCATATTCATTAGGTAATGCCAAAGTTATAGGCCATCCAAAAACTGCCCCCAAACATCTGAAGTGTCCCCAAACTTCACAGGACTGTTTGAGGACTTCATGGAGAAAAACACCAGTTTTTTTACTTCTTGAAGACATATCCCATCTCATCCACATCACCCCTCAACTCCCTAGAGATTATTTGATAAATTTGACAAGTGCAATGTTGTGTTTTTTAATATGTTTTTACCATGATGTCTGCAGACACCGTCCGCTGTCCGCGAATCCAAGATGGTGGGCCTTTCCAAAAATCTGACACACCTCACGCTTCATCCCAGCCAATCAGCAAACATGTTGTGTGTCTGTGGACATGACGCAAGCCGATTAACCAATCGGTGTCCTGTCCGCGGAGCAAACAGGGAAGTGTGTGCGTGGAGCAGAACATAGATATCACACATTTTTTTACTTACATTTTTGTCATTTTCAAAACAACTACTGGACGCATTTACATCAAATTAACAAAAGCACGCTTTCGGGCCCAAGCCACCGGTCCTGCCGCACATTTTGTGAAAATCTGTTGAGTGGTTTGGGCTTTAGCCGTGAGCAAAGCTTTTCCCATTATGTCTATGTAAAAAAAAGAAAATTTGGGACCCCCCCCCCTATAGCTGGATGAAATCTCACCAAACATTGCAAGTGCGGGCCATATACTTTTTTTGCAAAGTTTTGTGAGGATTAGTCCATGTGGAGCAAAGTTATAAGCAGCCCAAAAAGTGCTCTTCCTATGGGTTTTTGCAACTTAACCATAACTACATGGCTGCCACCGCAGGCCATGTAATAATGGGTTGGGTTGGGATAATAATGCAATAAGGGGATTGGCTGCAGGAGTGGGGTGGGGGTTGGATTGGGTGGGGTGCTGCGGGGGTGGTTTACCCCTGCATTCACATCCTAATAGACAGTTTAAATTCAGTCAATTGTGCAGAAGGCAATTGTCATTCGGACAATTGTCATTCGAACAATTTGTATACAACCATCTCTCTCACCCTCTCCCTGCTAATCTACCTGTCAGCTCTTCTGACAGGCTGTGTGGTGCCCTCAGAGTCTCACAGGGAACCAAGCCCCTCCACTGACCAGTCATCCTGCACTGCCTCCTGGCTTACCTTGCACTTCCGTTCTGTATCTGCACACAAGTAGCACTTGCCACCCTTGCACTTACTTAGAGCCCTGCTGCACTGACTGCACTTCCCCCCACTCCCGTCCCCCTGCACTTCCTGCTTTATGCACTTGCATGATCCGAATGTCACAAGGCCTAGTAGGAACATTTGTCTTGTCTTGTCTTGTCCTCCATTTCCCCTTGCTTGTGTTGTGTTGCCTAGAAACACTTGTGTATAGGTGCATTATAAATACCAAATCATATCATATCATATAATATCATTGTAAGGCAACTGTCTGAGGATAGGAACGGTCTGGATGCATTGATACATTTTGTAGTGAAGACGGCAGAGGAGGCACTCACTTGCCGAGTGAGCAAAGATGTAGAATCCAGATAGACTCCCAGTGTCTTCACTGAAGGTGAGACAGGCATCAGTATGCCATCAATGTTGAAAGAGGTGTATTGGGAATCAAGCTTCTTGATCACCACCAAGAAACCTACCAGGAGGATCTCTGTATTTGTGTAGTTCAGGCAAAGGCAAAGTGTAGCCATCCAGGTCTGGATGGTCATGTAGACAGCATTTGGAGAGGAGGAGTCAACAAGATAGTTACCGGAGAGCGGGAATCAAATGTGTGTATCATCAGCTTAATTTGTGTAGGATATGCCAATAAAGTCTAGAAGGACAAATAGTGATTTCGGGAAGATGTGATGAAGGGTATGGGATACACAGGACCCTTGCAGTATGCTGCAGGTGATGGGCACTATCGGTCTCAGCAAATACTCTAATGGATCTTTCCCCCAGTAAGGAGGCACTCCACTTCATGGCCTCGGGTGAAAAGTTAGCACTAGAGGTTAAATGGTGGCAAAGGATCTTGTTGTCCACCAGATCAAATGCATCCGATAGATCAAGGAGAAGCAATAGGGCAGTTATGACTTCATCCCTGATCTCATCCAGCTTGTTCTTCAGGTCAAGCAGTGCCGATTCAGTGGTATGGCTCGGGCGGAACCCAGACTGGCACCTACCCAGGATTTGGTTGGCTTCCAGAGAATGCTGAATTTGCAGATAAGTGTCTCTGTCTATGATTTTAAGTAGGAAAGGGACATTTGTGATTGGGTGGTAGTTGGTTGGGATTGTAGGGTCTAGTGAGGGGTTTTTAATGAGTCGGAGTAGCCAGGCTCCCTTGAGCCTTGTGTAGACTACACCATTGGAGAACGAGGCTTTGATAAAGGAGTTGATGAGAGGTGCCAGGACCACAGAGCAGTCCTTAATGAGGGCCATCGGACATACATCCCATTTGCATCTTCAAGGTTTAAGACCCTCTAAGATGGTTTTGACTTTGGTCTCTGGGAGGTTGGCGAAGCAAACATTGTAAGTTCTTGATTAAAGGTGGGGGGGCAGAGTGGCCATCGATGACTACTGAGAAAATGTGATTGTGGGTTGCTTGAGGTCACTTTGTTTGTGAAGGGATTCATTTTCGTCAAGCATTACATTTTGGAAATTAGTGCATCATGTCCCAACTTTAGTGATAGTGGCAGGGAGGTTGGAAAGGGATTCTAGTTCCCTGAGTATAATGAAGCTCTCACAGGTGTTGGACTTTGCACTGGCAATTTGGGCATTGTAAGTGGTAGATTTGTCAAGAAGGATGGCTTTTTGTAATATTTGGCTGCTGTAGTGAAAGCCAGCTTCTCATCTTCTTTGGGTTCTTTTTTCCATTTGGCTTCTACTAGCTGTTTTTTTACACAGAGCGAGAGTCCAAAAAGAGGCTACTACAAAGAAATGGAAACACACTGGTCACAAGGTCAAAGAACAATGTTTATTATGTTTGCACAAACGGGTATCATCACCCCACGATGCATGCACACAGACACCATGGAGAGAGAGAGAGGGAGAGAGAGAGAAAGAGAGAGAGAGAGCTTCTGAGCAAAGTGTTACATATATAGTTTTCATATCGCATAGAGCAGGCTTGTTCAGCCCCGACATGTGATAGGGTTCATGACCTGTCAACGTATATAAAATTATCATGACAATATATATGCACATCCCTTAGCTACCCCGTCATCTTCACAGACAATTCACTGCCTGGGAACAGAGCAAAGCAAAGTATGGGAGTATATCTTGTTCTTTGGTACAAGGTAACATTCCTCGTGGTGCTTATCTATGTTGCTCGTGGAGCCTAAGGCCAGTCTGCTCTACAGTTTAGAAATACAGTTACGCCAGAGGAGCTCGATCAGATGCACATTATTATAATGAACAGTCAAGAGGAAAACATAGCCAAGACAGGAAGGCACCTCACTCACAGATTAGCTACACTTCTGCAAGGTCTTCAAGGTTTTATATATATAAAGACAAACAACCTGTGCAGCCGTTTATGCATTCCTGTACGAAGTGTCAGAAAGTTCATACAGCAGCCTTCTACCGCGTTCAGAGCGAAAAGAGCAAGGAGGTTCAGTAATGCAGCCAAGATAGCAACAACAAGATGGCAGCTTGTAGCCAATGTTACAATGCGGTCTGATACGAATGTGCTGAGACCGACATACATCATGATGGTACCAAACAAAATATACATATTTACAAACTCTTGTCCCTTTTGACCTAAGATTCATCAGAAGATGATGACCAAGAGACAGTGTCATCATCAGAACACCCTGAATCATTGCTGTCATATACATGAATCGAAATTAACTCTTTAATAGTGACATCTTGCATTATCAGAGCATCAGTCACATGTACGAGCAGGTGCGGACCCGGTTTCATCCGAGCCAAAATACGTGTGCAAAAATCACCTAACATAGAACCCAGAGTTGGTTAACATTGGATACAGCAGCAGCAGAATAGTATGGCACTAATAATGATAGCAAGAGCCTAAAATATCTTCCATCCCCAGGTCTTTAACATCCCATCCCCATGCAGTAAATTTCCAATCCCCTCAGGTATATGCAGTTCAAATCCCAGGATATGCAATCTTTTAATGGCTTGAAATACGGTGGGGGGGGGGGAAGTCAGGTACGTAAACGCAACATGCAGATCTAACCATTTTGCATACACCTCCACACTCAGCTAGGATGACGTCTAGGACCATCCTATTTTGTAGTGTAACTAACCGAATCGCCTTCTGTTCCAACGTCATGTTGAACAGAATATCAGTGGTTTAATTGATGGTGTTCTCTAACACTCTAGCCAATTTCCTAATATTCTGTGAGTTAATTATTTGTCCCCAGAATAGAATCATGGACTTGCAGTCTCCCCCAGTATCTGTAGGGGAGTGTTATCATTGACACCCCTCCTAGGACGAGATTTCAAACTATCAGCAGTAGAGGTAATATAAACACAAGGCAGAAGTATTCCCAAATAACATGTTCCTTCCAATCCTTGGGTAACCAAGTATAAGCTTCATTCCCACAGACGAAATAGATAGAACCTCCTATATATAAAGGCCTATTCACATTCACCAGAATAGCAGTGTTCATGCATTTATCATATGAACCCATAGGTCGGGAACCCTCTTTACGTATCAGAGCAGGACAGAATCAGGATCATGGCTAATAGTATAAGACAGAGGAGCAACTTTGTTATTCCCTACTGGAGCCATCTTAAAAGAGACCATAGACTGATAAGGTGTAGAGTGTTTAGTAGCAGCAGTTTTGTGTGTGCTTCTTTTCGCAAACACAGAACATCCTAGAGGCCAGTAAAATAGCTCAGCAGGTTGAGCGCTTGCTGCTGTGATCTGAGCATGATCTGCAGGTCGCAGGTTCAAATCCCGGCAAGGCCAACTCAGCCTTTCATCTTTCCGAGGTCAATAAATGAGTACCAATATCGGTTGGGTGATATTGTATGTAAATATGTGCTCTGTAAAGTGCTTTAGATTAAGGCACTATAAAAATAACACATCATTATCCTAGAGGTAACGGAACCAAAGGATCAAATTCTTTTATGTTTGTACCATCAAAGTTAACAGTATCACTATCATGCCATCACCCAAAGAATAATGCCCTAAATGATGCATAACATACAGTGGACAGAAGGAGAGGATGAAAATACCAACCTAATCCTTTCTTGCCATGTTGTGGCAGAAGAGAACATACCCAGCAATTAGTTTTATTAAGGATAACATGTGCAGCATTCATGATCATGATGAGGGTGTCATTATGATAACCCCGTCTATTGCTGAGTTAACGTGGACGAAGATTGTGAGCGTACACATGTAGTGGAGACATAATAGATGCACTAACTGTTGGAAATAGAGTATTGAGTGGGTTCACACTTTCCAGATACCATAGTATAGGTATCAACATGATCATAACACAGGTTATCACCAGAACAATTATCCATTTGGCCCTCGGGGACCATAGCCCTTGTGAAGCGGGCTCATCATTCATAAAGTGTACCATGTCCTCATTGCTACAAGCAGTCCCAAACATGGGCATATTCCTTCAGTGTCCATTAGAACGCCTCACTGATAGGCTCTATAAGTTCATAGGTGGCACTTGACCACATGGCCAATCTTGCTTGAAGTCTTCTTTGCAGCTCCATGCCTCTTTTATCCGAAACACTCTCTGTCAGGGGAATGACAAGGGAATGACACGTTGTTGGTTTCTTGTGGGTACAGTATTTCTACTGCACTTTCCTATTCTATTACAAAATGTAATGCCAATCCCTGAACTACTTCCGTGGATGAAGATTGTACCTCAAAGCTCCAGGTACAGCGTGATCAGTGAATAAAGGATTGTCGATCCCCGAAGAAACAATGTTTGAAGAAGATGACGAAGAAGCTATTTTCCCAAGCCCCACAGGCTCAGAATGTGGTTCCATATTAGGCTTGGTTTCAACTTGGACACACAATGGGTATCGGAATTATCAAGCCCCTTCTTGTCCCACTTGTCGTAGGGCAAAGGCACCCATTTCACAGGTGCCGCATGGATCCAATGCTGCCACCGAGTAACTCGAACAGCTGTTTGGGTGGCAAGCAGCACCTGGTAAGGTCCTTTCCAAAGAGCTGCAAGGCACGTCCCTCTTTCAAAGTTTTTCAGCAGGACGAAGTCACCAGGCCGAATGCGATGGCCTGGTGCCTCACATTTCACAGGCAAGGCTGCTCGAACCTGTTGGTGAATCAAACGCAAATTTTGAGACAACTGGTCACAATAGTCAGACAATAATGGATACTCTATGTCAGCCAACTTTTTAGGTATAGGTGCATTCCATACATTAGCAGGTCTCCCCATCATTATCCCATATGGGGAAAATCCTGTTTTTGACTATGCAGATGTTCGCAGCGAAAGTAAGGCTAAAGGTAAGGCGTCAGCCATTTTAGTTTGCTATGTGCACACACCTTTGTTAGTTTTTTGGCGTTCCACCAGACCGGCACTCTGAGGATGCCTCGCTGAGTGAAAATGCTTATCGATCTGTATCCCTGCACATACCTGTAGTATGACAGCGGCTATGAAATGCAGTCCTTTGTCAGACCAAATGGCTCTCGGTAAACCGAACCTTGTAAAGTACTCCTTCAACATTATCTTAACTGTGGACATCACAGTATTGACCTTCATTGGGAAAGCCGAAACCCATTTACTGAGTGCGCAGATTACTACTAACACATATTTATAGTTTTGGCAATGCTCCATCTCGATAAAATGAATCACTTCAAAAGGCATGCAGGGAGTTCCAAAACAACCCTTTGCTGTTGACGTTCCCTTTCCAATGTTATGTTGTAAACATATCATACAATTCTGAACCAGAAGCTCTGCTATTTTATGGATGTTGTAATTGTCCCATACAGGGTCTAAGTGTTGGCATATTTTCTTTACACATATGTGTGCTGGTCCATGACCCATAGTGACTACAACAGTCACATATGCATTGGACAGCATCCATCGTTTCTCATTGTCTACCCTACAACCCTCATTATCCAATCCTGCTGGACCCTCATTCCATTGTTTAATTTATTCTGCGGTTGCTTCAGCCTGAATCTCTTTCACACTGTTAACCTCATCCTCCATCATGCCAGTGTCAGCAACCCATCTAGCTGAATCCAACACACACATTCCAGAGTGTGGATCGGTAGCAGTTTGTTTGGTGATCCTACCCCTTTCCCTATGTCGTCCGTCACTCTCTGGTGAGTGGCGCATTTCATTACTGCCAGTTGTATAGGAAGCGCTAATGCTGACAACAATTGGACAATTAAAGAACCATGTTGAATCTTGGTGCCATGAGATGTTAAAAATCCCCTCTCAGCCCATTGCTTCCTGAAATTGTGGACCACCCCAAATACGTACAGACTGTCAGTATAGATGTTTACACTAAGCCCTTCAGATATCTCACAGGCTCTGGTCATTGCAACAATCTCTGCAGCCTGAGCTGAATTATGCAGTATTCTTTTGCTCTCAACAATAGTGTCTAGTGTGGTAATTGCATATGCAGCAATGGAAGTACCGTCAGGTAGTTTAAAACAAGAACCATCACAAAATAGTTCCCCATCTGGTGACTTCAAAGGTGTATCACTCAAATCAATTCTACCTTTTGTCTCTTGCTCTGTAATATACAGGCAATCGTGGGATGAATCAATAGTGCGGTCATCCTCTTGTGGAGACGGCAACATTTCAGTTGGTTTCAAAGAACAGCATCTCTTAATTTGGATGTGTGGTGCAAATAGAATAAACTCATATCTCATAAATCGAGCTGAGGTGAGATGCTGAGTCTGTGTTCTATTCAATAGAACATCCACTGAGTGAGGTACCATTATGGTTAAGGGGTGACCCAGAACCATACCCTCACTTAGTTTCACTGATGCAGCAGCAGCAGCTTTCAAACATTTCGGCAAAGTGCATGCAACAGGTTCTAACGTGGAGGAAAAATAGCTGCACTGTCTGCTTCTTCCCCCATGTTCCTGTGTCAATACAGCCAAGGCGCATCCATCCCTCTCATGCATATACAAAACAAAACTCTTCTCATAATTTGGTGTGCCCAATACTGGCGCTGAACATAACTCAGCCTTGAGCAGATCAAATCCCATTGCATCCTGACAATCCGAGTCCCAAGGCAAGGGCCACCCCAAATGTGTATTGACTGTCAGTATAGATGTTTACACTAAGCCCTTCATCCTTAATTGTCATTGCCAACATAGGTTTGATCAAAAGTGAAAAATGCAGGATCCACTGCCTACACTAAGAAGCCATGCCAATAAAAGCTCTGACTTCCTTCTGCGTATTTGGAACAGACATGTCAGAGATGCTTTGTATACATTCAGGTGTCAGGCGCCTACCCTCCTTCGACAAGATATAGCCTAAATATGCAACCTCCTGTCAAGAATACTGAAACTTCTTCAACAAAGCTTTATGATCATAAACGGCTAAATGAATCAGCAATAACACGGTATCCTCCTTGCAAGCATCCTCGGAATCCACAGCAATAGAAAGCATATCAAATTGTTCTAACAATGCCCTACTATAAATACTCAGACTCTCCGTGTGTCCCTGCGGGACATGTGTGAACGTAAAGGAGCATCATCCTAGGGTAAATGCAAACAAATACCTACTGTCAGCGTGGATAGGAATGCTAAAGAAAGCATTCTTCAAGTCGACCAAACAAAAATGTGTGGCCGTGCCGGAATCATAGTCAAAATGGCGGTAACGTCAGGTACAATAGGGAACTATGGCACTACAATCTTGTTAATCGCGTGCAGATCAATTATAAAATGGAAATGTAAAGCATTGTCCCCTTCCTTATATACAGGCGAAATCGGGCTATTACGCACACTACCAGAAATCTCTTCAATCACACCTCGATGTATCAAATCTGAAACAATACTCTTCGAAGCGCGTTCTCCTTCAACAGAGATTTTGTACTGCAGAATACGTGGCAGTGTAATACCTGATTTCAAAATGATGTGAACTGGTTCAACATTAAGGATTCCCACATCGTTGTCATTTACTGCCCATAAATGTGTAGGTACCTTACTCAGCTCACTCAGTAGAGGCAAAGATAGGAATTGTGAAGCGGAATCATGTTGGGGAGAAATCGTCAAATACACTCCATCTGGACAACAATAAATCACAGCATTCAATTTCTTCAACAAATGTAATCCCATCAGGTTCTTGCAGCAATTAGTTGTTAACAGAAACAGACATGATTCAGTGAACGGCCCCAGTGCAATCGGTACCGGCCGGGAGAACGAACTAAACACTGGCGTACCGGAAAACCCTACAGAAACATTGCTTTGCCCTGACAGTATCTGGACATAGAGCACTTCTGTGCTCCGGTATCCATTAGAAAAACATGCTCCCTATTCCCTACTTTCATTTCTACATAGGGCCCTATCTGATCAATGGGAATAGGTATCTGTTCCAGACTCTGCTTTGGGATGTCCTAGCGGAACAGTACATACTCATAGCAGCCCCTTCATCACCCCCCCCTCCATATATGTCTCGGCCCATTCCCTCTTTCTGTCTGCTGATACTGTGCTATGTGTTACTATTCTTGGATCAGTGTCAAATGTTTCATGTCCTAAAGGAAAAATAGCACCTGAAGTCGACAGTGGGGCAAGTAATAGCAATTCATGAGCACTAGGCAGTGGAGGAAATGCCAGTGCTGGTGTGGTCAACACAGTACTAACTAATGGTGGCACAGATGCAGGTACCAAACCAAATATACATATTTACAGGTTCTCTTGGAGGGCTGAAGTGAACCAAGTGTTTATGTGCACTGATATTTAGATTTGCATAGCATTAGTGGGGCAATAGTGTCAGTGTCTGCAGTCAGAGTTTGGGCATACAGGTCAGCAAGTGCTTTGGGGTCCGTGGTGTAGAGAGAAAAGGATAGGAGTCTGCTGATCAGGGGAGAAATACACTCCTTTGTGAGGTTTCTGGAGCTGTGGGCCAGTGTAGTGTGCATCGGGGGTAGCAGGTTTGGAATGCTCGATAGGCAAAATTGTGAAGTGCACTATGTGGTGTTTAGACCAAAGAATGGGCTGTTAGTGCAGACAGCGACCTGGCAGTTGAGGTTTGCAATCCAATCTAGGGTGCAACCTTTGATGTGAGTAGGGGCGCTGACAGTGTAAGAAACCTAGAGCACTAAGCAAGTTGACTACTGAAGTGGCTATTGTGTCAGCCAGGTCATTGTATTCCAAGTTAAAGTCCCCTAGGAGGATTGTTTTAGAGGTGGGCTTGATGTGGTTGCCCAAGGTGTGTAGGAGGTTATTTCCGTAGATTTGCACCCAGCCTGGGCTGCGATAGAGGATGTGAAGTGTGATGGTGTCTGAGTCTGAGATAGTCAGTTTGACCGAGAGGATATTGTCGTTATCATTTAAAGTGGTGCTGAATTCTCTTATAGGTAGGGAGTCCCTTGCTATCAGTGTTACTCCTCTGCCCCTAGTGTTGGCTCTGTAACTTTAAAAAATGGTATATCCTGAGGGGGCAGCTATAGAGAGGGCTGGGCCGGAGGCTGCATGTAGCCACGTTCTCGTGACTTTTAGGATATCAAGGCTTAGCCCAGTGATGAGATCATTAATGTCAAGGGTGTGAGCAGGGCTAGATCTAGCATTGACAAGTGCACATTGTAGCAGTGGCGTGGGTGAGTCATGTAGCCATGCTCCCGTGACAGTTAGGATATCAAGGTTTAGCACAGTGATGAGATAATTAATGTCAAGGGCATGTGCAGGGATATATCTAGTATTGGCAACTGTACATTTTAGCAGTGGCGTTGGTGGGCCATGTAGCCATGTTCCTGTGACAGTTAGGATATAAAGGTTTAGCACAGTGATGAGATCGTTAATGTCAAGGACATGTGCATGGATAGATATAGCATTGACAAAAGCACATTGTAGCAGTGGCATGGGTGAGTCATGTAGCCATGTTCCCGTAACAGTTAGGACATCAAGGTTTAGCACAGTGATGAGATCATTAATATCAAGGGCATGTGCAGGGATAGATGTAGCATTGACAAGTGCACATTGTAGTAGTGGTGTAGGTTAGTCATGTAGCCACATTCCTGTGACAGTTAGGATAAAAAGGTCTAGCACAGTGATGAGATCATGAATGTCAAGGGTATGAGCAGGGATAGATCTAGCATTGACAAGTGCACATTGTAGCAGTGGCATGGGTGAGTCATGTAGCCACGTTCCCGTACAGTTAGGATATCAAGGTTTAGCACAGTGATGAGATCATTAATGTCAAGAGTGTGAGCACGGATAGATCTAGCATTGACAAGTGCACATTGTAGCAGTGGCGTGGGTGAGTCATGTAGCCACGTTCCCGTACAGTTAGGATATCAAGGTTTAGCACAGTGATGAGATCATTAATGTCAAGAGTGTGAGCAGGGATAGATCTAGCATTGACAAGTGCACATTGTAGCAGTGGTGTGGGTGAGTCACGTAGCCACGTTACTGTGACAGTTAGGATATAAAGGTTTAGCACAGTAATGAGATCATCAATGTCAAGGGTGTGAGCAGGGATAGATCTAGCATTGACAAGTCCACATTGTAGCAGTGCCATGAGTGAGTTATTTATTTAAGCTAGACAAAGGTTTGGTTTGGGTTTGGTGGCTTGTAATGCCTGGTCGCCATTTGGGAATCTGCTCATAGTGTTTAGCATGATAGGATGTTTCATGCCCTGCTGTACATGGTACTCTTTATTGGTAGAGGGCTTGTGGAGGCAGGAATGGGGTGGGATAATGGACTGGTTTGATATGTGGTCCCTGGTAAGCTAGATATCTTTGTCTTAGGCCTAGGGTGGTGGCAGTGTGCTCACCAAGACAAGCATTTCTTGTCACTGTCAGTTTCGGGTGGGAGAAGTAGAGTGGGCAGGAGGCGTGCCAGCAGAGTCTATTATTCCTAGTGGCAATGGAATCAATGGATGAGAGCGGCCCTGTGGCTGCATTTCTGGGTGTGTTGCTGGTATGCTGTTTGAGACAGGCATTTCGTGCCTCAGTCTTTAGGGCATTGGAGGGGCATGGCAAGAGGTGAGGCCATTTGGCTGATGTGATTTTTCTCATGGTGGTAGTAGGAATTTGTTCAGTATTCTTACAGGAGGTTCAGGCTTTGTGGCACTGTTATATTAAGGGCTTCTTAGGGCTGTGCAATAGTTTGCCAACAGTTTCTGGAACAATAGTTCCTGTAGGTGCATCTTGTGGGATTGTGTTGCTGACAACAGATTCTGTGTCCAACGGGCCGCAGATGTGCCAGGAAGGTGAGCTGTGTCAGGAGCCTTTACAGCCAATGCAGCCAGTACACTATGTGTCGGCACCTTCTTGGTGGTCTAGTGTTCTGTGAATGGAAGAGCAATGTTGGTGGGCGCGTGGGCTATGCAGATGAGTATCAGTCATGCATGGGTCGGGATAACAGGGAAGCGTTGTGGGTTGCAATTTTGGGTAGTGCAAGAAAGGGCAGGCATGAGGGGGAAGTGGCTTGTTTTAGGGGTTAGGATCACTGAGGCGCAGGTAAGGCACAACAATTTTGCAAATGGGGGAGCACAGTTTGGAAAATAATGTCAATAGATGTAATGAGATATAGGCTTACCTTTGCCATAATGCGTATCAATATTTCTAGGAGCCATTGGGGAAGGGGTTGTTAGTCTGAAAAAAACAAATCCCTAACCATCGCCTTGCCCTCCCCCGCACAAGCATTCTCGGGTCTCAGACAATCTTTGACAATCCCCTAGGGGTTTATGGATCACTATATCCCCCCACCCCCGCTGCATTCGTATCTCAGGCCCTATGTGCACTGTGTTACTCCTAGATTACTTCTAACAACAGAATAACACAAGACACAGCACAAAAATAACACATGAATCGATTCAATTATAACAACGAAATACATTTATTTATGATCACACAGAATGCAAAGCATAACAATGCAGGCAATCCTAATGCTATGTCTAATGTGCACCTTTTATGCTTCTGGTGCAAAGCAAAACTACCATGCAATATTTATAAGCCTTACAGGTTTCTAATGCAAGCCTGTGCTGCAAGTGTGTGGTTATAATGCAGTCTAATGCAAGCGCTCCTTCATGCAAAATCAATCCATACCAATCCACACCAATCCTTCCCACTCTCATTCTACACAATCCCTGTCTGGTTTCCCCTTCTCCCCTTATGTGAGCGTCTGTTCTAATCAATCAGTCAGTCCATACAAAACCATACTTCCCATTTGCATGTGTTTCCAGCTCTGTCTTTGCCAGCACGACTCTGCAATCAGCCAGTCAGTGGCAGGCCTCAATTCTGGCAACTGCCAACTGCCAAGCTCTCTCTCTGCCAGATTGATCTCATCAAGGCCTATGGATTCTGCTGCACCAAGTCATCTCTCTCTCATTGCATCTCGTACTCCATCTTGCACCATCTCCAGCCAACTCTCTGCAACTCTCCTGAACTCCTTCAGCAACCAACTCCTACCAGAAAACACCAGGAACTCTAATGGGTTCTCCTCTCCCCCTTTGGTTATACTCTCCAATGACGCACAGATCTCTATGGTTACTTGCATTCTATAAGCTTAAGAATGTCTCTCTGTCAGCGTTTAGCAAAATGCCTGCCAGACTGTGTTATGTGTTCCTGTCTTGTGTACTTTCATGGCATGTCCTGTGTCAAAGAGTGTCAAAGTGACATTGGACCTCATATCTTCTTTCATGGCCATCTGAGTCTGCAGTGCAAAATACCATCTATTTCCACATTCATACCCATTCTCTCCACTGTAGGCATCACGAAATGCTCTCTCTGTCCAGAAAATAGGCCATCTCTCTCTCATGCAAAAGCACTCCCTCCATCTCTCCATGTTGCTCTCTCTGGTGCAGCCCCCCCATTATTAGAAGGGTATATAACAATTTCATAGATGTCGTCATTTCTGAGGAGCCACTTCCCATGTGACTAGGAAGGTGTGGTCGCTACTGGATAGTCCCCTTGGAGGACATATATAGCGGGAGAATCTCATTGGAGGGACTCCCCATCTGGGGATAAGGATAAACATCTAGGGTGCAGCACTGGGAAACACATCATATGAAGCAAGAAGCAAGCATCAGACGGAATCACCCGTGGCACATTGGAGTGAGAAACCCACTAGTCACCAGAGAGGGGACTTGTAACCAATAACAAGAGACTGTAAACATGGAGACTTTGCATGTTATTACCAGGGGAAAGGAGTCATTTTATCTGGCTGTATGGAGTCTGGAAAAGGGAGGCATTTTCCAAACAGAAGAGGAGAACATAATAATATCCTTAGACTGGATACCTTGTGGAAAGCGTGGGAAGGAGTAATCCCAAGAAGAGGATTATCCTAAGGAACCGTAAAGTAAACAGGGGAAGGGATGAATCCCCTTGGCCATGCCTTGAAGGAACCAGAAATTAAGCAACCACCAGGAGAAGGGGGTCAGTCTCCTGGTGCATTAACATTACTTCATTTAGAGACTTTTAGTTGTAAGTGTTAGGGATGGTTAGCGTGATTCATACAGAGGACAGACATTTATTGACTTGACAGACATTCTGACATTCTAACCTTTTCCTCAGTCTTCTTAGATTGAGGAAGGGAAACCTCTTATAGTATTATGCATAGGTAGGTTTTCTATTTATATAAATACAAGTTAATAATCCAAACCATACCCCCGCTTCCCCCGTCTCATGCCTATACACCCTCACAGTCCCCAGACATAAATCAGTGTGCATATTGGCACTAATACATGTTCCTTTTGGCTGGATATGGCCATATCCTGTTAACTGGGCATAGTATCATCTTTCCAACTTGTTCTAACTGCAGATCGTGGAATCCACCCTCCCTATCATAAGTGGAATTCATGGGACGTTACGCTTCTATTGCAAATGGGCATAATGGAATCTGGCACTTCTCTGTTAAGAGGCCAGCTCCTTGACAATGGGGTGTGTACTGGCCAGTGGGTATCAATGGTGTGATGGCCAGGAGTGTTGAATGGCAATACTTGCTTTATGAGTTTTGCACCAGGACACATTATGGCAATTACTGGTAATGGTGGAAGTGTACTCTCTGGGCATACGAGGAAAATCCCTACCAAATGCCTACTCAATGCCTGTTTCCTCAAACCAGTCAGACTGCAAAGATTGACATCTTTGCAGAGAAAGGGAATTCAGGGATTGTTT
The DNA here is from genome assembly GCF_040938575.1 of Ambystoma mexicanum. Classification (NCBI taxonomy): domain Eukaryota; kingdom Metazoa; phylum Chordata; class Amphibia; order Caudata; family Ambystomatidae; genus Ambystoma; species Ambystoma mexicanum. The sequence goes on along the minus strand of NC_090925.1, from coordinate 45,707,038 downwards.
AACTGTGGGATCCCTAGAGTCTAACTGAGGTCAGAGGTAGTAGGGCAAAGTATTTTTAAATTATTAAACTGTAAAACTAGTGCAACCTTTGATTGCAAAATTGTTAAAAAGGATAGAATGTTTGCGTTGTTCACACAGCAATATAAACCTTAGGGCCCGAATCACTCAACTTTCTTGAAACTTCAGACGGGAATCAGTGCACTGCGGTCCTATTCAATCGCATTCTACTGTGCACTGTGTCTGCCACTTTCATAGAAAGTTAGGCTCATGTGACCATTGAATACATGAAGAAAACATTGCGTTGGTGTGTTTCTCTGAATAGGTAATGTGTGTAAAATACCGTGCATGCACCATATCTCTCCAAACCATTGCATCAACAGGGCTGCCAAAAATAAGAGTAACACTGTTTGTTCTTTTACTTTCAGCTCGTCTTTCAATCCAGTCATAGCTTTTTATCTCTGCAGAAATGGGAGCAGAAAACTGGAGCTTGGCCGAAGGCTTCTTGATTGTGGGCTTCTCAGATCTTCCACAGCTGCAAGTTCCACTTTTTGCTGCATTGTTACTGGTTTACTTGATAACATTGGCAGGAAACCTTCTTATTACAGCAACAATTTACTGTAATTTACAACTGCACACACCTATGTATTTCTTCCTCTCAATTCTGTCCTTCATCGACATCTGTCACACCTCAAACATTTTCCCACAGATGCTGGCCCACTTCTTCCAGGAGGGGACACGCATGTCTATGACCGAGTGCCTGCTGCAGGTGTATGTGCTTGGAGGTATGTTATGTACAGAAGTCCTTTTACTCACAGTCATGGCTTACGATCGATATGTGGCCATTTGCAACCCCTTGCGATACCTGACCATTATGAACAAGGAGGTGTGCGTGCAGGTCGCTGTTGGGAGCTGGGCGGTTGCTCTCATGTATCCACTTCCATATATTTTACTAACATCTAAGCTTTCCTTCTGTGGGTCCCACACCATCAACCACTTCTTCTGTGATCTTTCAGCCTTGATGAAGCTTTCCTGCAGCAGCACTCAACACATTGAAGTGATTATCTTTGTTCTGAGCGCTATACTGACAATGATGTCCTTTATTTTAATCATCACTTCTTACGTGAATATTGTCTCCTGCATCTTGAAAATCAAATCAAAGGGCGGGCAACACAAAGCCTTCTGGACATGTGCTTCCCATCTCACAGTCGTCTTGCTATTCTATGGCTCCATCTCTTCTACGTATATTCGACCAACGTCAACGTATTCAATGAAGGAAAACAAGATATTGTCCTTGTCATACATCGCTGTCACTCCAATGTGCAACCCCATAATTTACAGTCTGAAGAACGCAGAAGTTAAAAAAGGCCTCAGAAAGTTCTTATTGTTTTAACGGAAAGAATGAGCTTTACCAGCAGAACCGGTTTCCCAAACTGCTGCTTACAGATGTTGTAGTTTAAGTCATTATTGTATTCAATGTGTGTAGATTTAAAGGCAACACTATTAGCTTGAGTTCATGGCATGCACAAGAAATCAATTCCAGACTTTAACACTGCCTTAAATAGTTTGCCTATCATTGCACTTCTCCAAGAGAGATTTGTGTTATTCAACCTTTCATCTCTCATCTATCTATATATTCAGTCCAAAAAAGGTGTTAAAAGGGACATCATGGTTAAGTTGCACTAATAAAAACCTATTAAATCCAGAGAAAAAACTTTGGGGACATTATTTTTACAAGTAAAATTGTAAAACCCAAAGAATGTGTCAGTTATCGTAATCTATGCAACCATAGCTCACGCCACCACCTTGCACTGATAAGTCTAACACCCAGTACATCAAAGATGACATCACAAAATGTCATTCCTACACCCCTGGGATTTGATACCACGACTTCTTGCAAACCCACAGACAGAAACATCTACTCCACTGTTCAGAGTTTTCACCCCCCTGCTTTGATCAAACACCTTCTGCATAGTCAAGTTTTGAGGGCACAACAGACTGTATTTAATACCAACACATGTCAGTCAACAAAGCAACAGATGGTGCAGAGGTTTCATGCCAGTGTTTGTCGGTCAGAGGAAATAGACACAGCACTCAACAAGGTATGCACCAGGCGAACTGGGACAGAGGTGAGCCAACTGGCTCATGATAAGACGGATAACCATCGGAAATCGGATGCAAACTGCTTTGTATGCTTGCTTCTTCCATATGCTTTAAATGTCTCCAGGTTGTTTGTGGCCAAGAAAATACCAGAAGCAGCACAACTCAAATTTCAATGTGCAAAGCAAGGGAACAATTCCAGGAAGTTGGGCTTACTTAAAATGGGTAACACTACCAAAATCCCTTTATGAAGGTAACTTTATTAAAGAAAGGAAAATGGCACTGTCATGGTCCTGGGCTCTTAGCCCAACCTACTCCTTCTTGATAGGTGTCTTCCATCTCTCATAAACTTCTTCCCCTCCCCTTCCACTCCTTTTTCTGCCACCCCTTGGCCGCTCTTCCACCTCCACCGGGTGTCCCACACTCCTGTACCCCTACTCGGAGGACCTTGAAATGTTGCAACCTGCTCTACTTAGCAAGCCTCAAGTTTCGATCTGCCATCAAACACTCCTCTGGTACCTCCTTGAAGACCTCGGCTTAGACGTCATCCATCTCTCTGAGATGTGGTTCACTGCCAGCTCTGTCATAGGTTTTGACACTCTTCTCCCTGAGGATTACAAAATCCTCTCTAAGACCATGGGCCTCATTAGGAGTTTGGAGATAGCCATGCCGTTATTACTGGCATGGCTACCCCCAAACCGGGTACCGGGTCCGGGTCCCAAAAATAGGGAATTACCGGGCCATGCCGACTTTAGCAGGTGCATTACTTCCCATTCTCGGGGCCCGGACCCGGTACATCCCCATTCCCGTTGGAGCCCCAATAGGGGAATGGGGATGGGGAGGATGCTAACAACGGGCCTGTTAATGACGTTCCCGTTGTTAGCATCCTCTTCTGCTAGCGGGTCCTGCTCTGCACGTCTGGTTTGGCCAGGCATCCAGAGCGGGACCCGCTGCAGACCTCGTAATGTGGTGGCCCAGAATGAAAGGTGCGGTCCCTTACCGGCACCGTTTATTCCGCGGCCACCAGCCTCCTAATGAGGCTCCATGTCTCACCAGCCCAGGGACAGCCCCAAAGGATAGAATGTTTGCGTTGTTCACACAGCAATATAAACCTTAGGGCCCGAATCACTCAACTTTCTTGAAACTTCAGACGGGAATCAGTGCACTGCGGTCCTATTCAATCGCATTCTACTGTGCACTGTGTCTGCCACTTTCATAGAAAGTTAGGCTCATGTGACCATTGAATACATGAAGAAAACATTGCGTTGGTGTGTTTCTCTGAATAGGTAATGTGTGTAAAATACCGTGCATGCACCATATCTCACCAAACCATTGCATCAACAGGGCTGCCAAAAATAAGAGTAACACTGTTTCTTCTTTTACTTTCAGCTCGTCTTTCAATCCAGTCATAGCTTTTTATCTCTGCAGAAATGGGAGCAGAAAACTGGAGCTTGGCCGAAGGCTTCTTGATTGTGGGCTTCTCAGATCTTCCACAGCTGCAAGTTCCACTTTTTGCTGCATTGTTACTGGTTTACTTGATAACATTGGCAGGAAACCTTCTTATTACAGCAACAATTTACTGTAATTTACAACTGCACACACCTATGTATTTCTTCCTCTCAATTCTATCCTTCATCGACATCTGTCACACCTCAAACATTTTCCCACAGATGCTGGCCCACTTCTTCCAGGAGGGGACACGCATGTCTATGACCGAGTGCCTGCTGCAGGTGTATGTGCTTGGAGGTATGTTATGTACAGAAGTCCTTTTACTCACAGTCATGGCTTACGATCGATATGTGGCCATTTGCAACCCCTTGCGATACCTGACCATTATGAACAAGGAGGTGTGCGTGCAGGTCGCTGTTGGGAGCTGGGCGGTTGCTCTCATGTATCCACTTCCATATATTTTACTAACATCTAAGCTCTCCTTCTGTGGGTCCCACACCATCAACCACTTCTTCTGTGATCTTTCAGCCTTGATGAAGCTTTCCTGCAGCAGCACTCAACACATTGAAGTGATTATCTTTGTTCTGAGCGCTATACTGACAATGATGTCCTTTATTTTAATCATCACTTCTTACGTGAATATTGTCTCCTGCATCTTGAAAATCAAATCAAAGGGTGGGCAACACAAAGCCTTCTGGACATGTGCTTCCCACCTCACAGTCGTCTTGCTATTCTATGGCTCCATCTCTTCTACGTATATTCGACCAACGTCAACGTATTCAATGAAGGAAAACAAGATATTGTCCTTGTCATACATCGCTGTCACTCCAATGTGCAACCCCATAATTTACAGTCTGAAGAACGCAGAAGTTAAAAAAGGCCTCAGAAAGTTCTTATTGTTTTAACGGAAAGAATGAGCTTTACCAGCAGAACCGGTTTCCCAAACTGCTGCTTACAGATGTTGTAGTTTAAGTCATTATTGTATTCAATGTGTGTAGATTTAAAGGCAACACTATTAGCTTGAGTTCATGGCATGCACAAGAAATCAATTCCAGACTTTAACACTGCCTTAAATAGTTTGCCTATCATTGCACTTCTCCAAGAGAGATTTGTGTTATTCAACCTTTCATCTCTCATCTATCTATATATTCAGTCCAAAAAAGGTGTTAAAAGGGACATCATGGTTAAGTTGCACTAATAAAAACCTATTAAATCCAGAGAAAAAACTTTGGGGACATTATTTTTACAAGTAAAATTGTAAAACCCAAAGAATGTGCCAGTTATCGTAAGCTATGCAACCATAGCTCACGCCACCACCTTGCACTGATAAGTCTAACACCCAGTACATCAAAGATGACATCACAAAATGTCATTCCTACACCCCTGGGATTTGATACCACGACTTCTTGCAAACCCACAGACAGAAACATCTACTCCACTGTTCAGAGTTTTCACCCCCCTGCTTTGATCAAACACCTTCTGCATAGTCAAGTTTTGAGGGCACAACAGACTGTATTTAATACCAACACATGTCAGTCAACAAAGCAACAGATGGTGCAGAGGTTTCATGCCAGTGTTTGTCGGTCAGAGGAAATAGACACAGCACTCAACAAGGTATGCACCAGGCAAACTGGGACAGAGGTGAGCCAACTGGCTCATGATAAGACGGATAACCATCGGAAATCGGATGCAAACTGCTTTGTATGCTTGCTTCTTCCATATGCTTTAAATGTCTCCAGGTTGTTTGTGGCCAAGAAAATACCAGAAGCAGCACAACTCAAATTTCAATGTGCAAAGCAAGGGAACAATTCCAGGAAGTTGGGCTTACTTAAAATGGGTAACACTACCAAAATCCCTTTATGAAGGTAACTTTATTAAAGAAAGGAAAATGGCACTGTCATGGTCCTGGGCTCTTAGCCCAACCTACTCCTTCTTGATAGGTGTCTTCCATCTCTCATAAACTTCTTCCCCTCCCCTTCCACTCCTTTTTCTGCCACCCCTGTGGCCGCTCTTCCACCTCCACCGGGTGTCCCACACTCCTGTACCCCTACTCGGAGGACCTTGAAATGTTGCAACCTGCTCTACTTAGCAAGCCTCAAGTTTCGATCTGCCATCAAACACTCCTCTGGTACCTCCTTGAAGACCTCGGCTTAGACGTCATCCATCTCTCTGAGATGTGGTTCACTGCCAGCTCTGTCATAGGTTTTGACACTCTTCTCCCTGAGGATTACAAAATCCTCTCTAAGACCATGGGCCTCATTAGGAGTTTGGAGATAGCGATGCCGTTATTACTGGCATGGCTACCCCCAAACCGGGTACCGGGTCCGGGTCCCAAAAATAGGGAATTACCGGGCCATGCCGACTTTAGCAGGTGCATTACTTCCCATTCTCGGGGCCCGGACCCGGTACATCCCCATTCCCGTTGGAGCCCCAATAGGGGAATGGGGATGGGGAGGATGCTAACAACGGGCCTGTTAATGACGTTCCCGTTGTTAGCATCCTCTTCTGCTAGCGGGTCCTGCTCTGCACGTCTGGTTTGGCCAGGCATCCAGAGCGGGACCCGCTGCAGACCTCGTAATGTGGTGGCCCAGAATGAAAGGTGCGGTCCCTTACCGGCACCGTTTATTCCGCGGCCACCAGCCTCCTAATGAGGCTCCATGTCTCACCAGCCCAGGGACAGAGTCGCCCTGTCCTTCTCTGAGTTTGTCCCTGCTATTATCATGCCCATGCAGGACTACTCCTTCATTGTAGACCTTGTATGCAGGCTTGGTGTCTCGTCCTGGCCGCTCTCTGACTCTGGACAGGTGTCCCACTTCCTCTCAGAATGGTGTTGACCTAACCTGTTCTCTCCTGGTATCCTTCTCCAAGCTTCTCCTCCTCGAAGACTTCAATATTCACCTCGACTCCCTGATGCAGCCTCTGGGCTTTTCCGCAACCTCTGTGACTCTCTTTCCTACTCCATTCTTCCCTCCAGTCTGTCACACTCAGCTGGACACACCTTGGATGGTCTCATCTCATCAGACGTCCCCATATCCAACCCCTTCACTACTGGACTCCATTGCATTGATCACTTTCTTCTTTCCTCTCACCTAAAACATTTGACCTATGAAGCGAGTGGCTGTGCCTGCTTTTGCCTCCACTTTCTCTCCTCCTCCTACCCCTTCAGCTGATTCCCACTCTGACACAGCCCTTTCTAACCGTCATCTCTCTCTCCATACCACTCTGGATATCCTTGACCCTGTCATGAGGTTCCATGGAAAAGCTGCCTCTAAGTGAACCTCGTGGTCTGACTGATATGTCCGCTTTGAAACGCAAGTGAAGAGCAGCTGAGCGGCAGTGGCGGACCTCTGGCACATCCTCTGACAAACTGGCCTGCAGCCTGCTACAAAGGCAATACAGACTCTCCATGTTCTCTAAGAAGCGGGCTCACATTCAAGGCCGTGTCTCTGCGGCCACTAACAATACAGCTGAACTTTTCAAAATCCTACTGCAGTTGCCACCACTCCTGTACCCTCCCAGGCCCTCTGTACGGCTCTGGCTTCTCATTCACCACTAATACCGAGGACATCCTGGCCTCAATTTCCTCTTCCATCATCTTTCTCCCTCTACCTCTCTCTGGCCCCCTTTGGCCTCCCTTCTCCTTCCCCTTCTTCTCTCCTCCCTCTCTCCTACAACACCTGATGAATTTTCTAGACAAGTCCGATCTATGAAACTTTTACCCAAACAGGTGATCCCCTATGCTCCACCAGAACCATTCAGGACAACATTATTTCCCCCTCTCCAGCCTTAACCGATTTCTGTAATCATTTTTTTTTTGCCACTGGAACTCTCCTCTCTCTCCTCAAGCAATCCCTTGTGCACTCCCTCCTAAAAAGCCTTCTGTCGATACCTCCTTTCCAGCAAACTACTGCCCGATCTCTATCACTCCTTTCCCGGGAAATCTCCTAGAGAAGCTGGCAATCTCACGGCTTACCCTCCACACTGAATTTGTTGGTTGTTTACATGATCATCAGTCTGGCTTCAGAGCACCAGAGGCACGCACGGAAACTGCTCTCCTGAACACCCTTGAAGATCTGCTCTCTAGCCTCGACTCCAGTTCCCCCTCTGTCCTCATCGTCCTTGAGGTTTCCTCTGTGTTTGACATGATCAATCATGCCACCCTGATCAATCGACTCAGCGAGAACCTTGGCATCACAGATCTGGCTCTGGCTTGGGTGCCGGCCTTGCTCTTGCCTCCAATGATCTCTGCATTAATGCCAGTAAGACAGAGAATCTTCTCAATACAACCCCTGATTCCACTTTCCTTCTCTTACTATGGCTGCGCTCCTTGGGACCCCTCCCCTGACCCTCCTGTGAGGAATAAACCCTTGGTGTCATTTTCAACTCCACTCTCTCCTTCTCGCCTCACATCATGGACCTTGCCAAGAAAGCCCACTTCCAGCCGCACCTCCTCAGAGGTATTCTACCTTTGCTCACCTTCCCCAAGTAGCTCACTGTCTCCAGAGCTCTGATTCTCTCCAGGCTGGACTATTACATCATGCTCTGGACAGGTCTCCCACTTCCTCTCAGAATGGGCTGCCCTCACCTTTTCTCCCCTTGTCTCTTCCCCCAAGCTACTCCTCCTTGGAGACTGCAATATTCACCTCGACTACCCTGGTGTGGCCTATGTGCTCTTCTGCAACCTCTCTGACTCTCATTCCTGCTCCATTCTTCCCTCATTACTCCTCTCTCCTGGTCTGATCATGCTCTCCTGTCTGCTCATGTGGACCTCCTGGGTCCCCCGGCTAAGCTCCTACCCACACTGCCAGCCTCCTTTTCCATCATTCATCCTATTAAGTGAGGGTCAGTTGCTGCTTTTGCCATCACCTTCACACCCCTCCTTCTCCTGCCACTGACTCTCACTCTGACACAGCCCGCACTAACCTTCAACTCTCCATCTCCAAAACTCCAGACATCCTTGCCCCTGTCATGACTTTCCGCATGAAACCTGCCTCCCAGTGCAACTCCTGGTATGACTCTGACCTGGCCACTCTGATAAGGCAAGTGCAGATCAACTGAGCGGAAATGGCTGGCTTTGAGCACATCCTCTGACAAACTAGCCTGCCGCCTGCTCCAAAGGCAATACAGACTTTCCATCTGCTCAAAGAAGAAGGCATATGTCCAAGCCCGCATCTCTGCGGCCACTAACAAACACGGCTGAACTTTTCAAAATCTGCAAGGAACTTGCCAACTTTACTGCAGTCTCCACTTCTCCTCTGCCTTCCCAGGCCCTCTGCTATTCTCTGGCCTCTCACTTCATTTCTAAAACTCAGAATATCTTGTCCTAACTCTCCTCTACTTCACATCCTTCTCCCTGACCCGCTCTCAGGCCTCTCTTGGCCCCCTTCTACCGTCCCCTCCCACTCTCCTCTTTTTCACCCATAACACCTGATGAGGTTTTTAGACAAGTACACTCTATGAAAGTCTCATCCACACAGGTGTGCCCCTGCTCTTCCAGATCTATTAAGGACAACATTGTCCCCCTTGCTCCAGCCTTGACCAATTTCTGCAATCACTCTTTTTCCACTGGATCCTTCCCCTCTCTCCTCAAGCACTCCCTTGTGCACCATCTCCTCAGAAATCCTTCTGCCGAGCCTTCCTGTCCAGAAAACAACCACTCTATCTCCATTACCCTCTTCCTGGACACACTCTTGCAGAACCTGGCCATCTCTAAGCATATCCATTACACTGAATCTGTAGGTTGTCTTCACGAGCACCAGTCTGGCTTCAGATCTGCCAGAGGCACAGAAACTGCTCTCTTGAACACCCATGAAGACTTGTTCTCTAATCTCGATTCCAGCTCGATTCCAGCTCGCCTTCCATTCTCCTTTCCTCTGCCTTTGATACGGTCAATCATGCCACTCTGATGAATAATCCTCTCCATGAAACCCATGGCATCACAGACCTGGCTCTGAACTGACCTCCGTCCTCTTGGACCAACCTTCCCAGGCTCCCAGTTGCTGTGTGGATCAACTTCAAGCCTCTCTGCATCATCCAAAATGCTTTCTGTCATGGTGTGCCTCTACATTCAACTCCCTCTCCCTAAATACCTCCCTGCTAGAGCCCTTCAATCATCTAGCTCTAACTCTCTGCAGACCAAATTCATTTCCAAGCAGAGGTGGAAGATCTCTCTGCTCCGCAAGGGCCTCCCTGCCTCTCTCAGATTTGAGCCAGATCTCCTTAAGTTCTCGAAGATTCTCAAGACCTTTCTTTTGTCTTCTTCCTTCAGTCTCCCCATCGACTGCTAATGTCCCCTTCTGCCTCTTGACAGGCTCCTGAATTCCTTCAGAGTCCTACAAGGCACCAGGCCCCCTGAGTCCAGTCTACCCCTGCACTTGGTCTCCACTGATCCCTCTCAACCAAACCAAAATTGCCCTTCCAGGACCCTCCCCCACACTAGCTTGGCTGGGCCTTCACCTATGTTGCCCTTCCAGCCCCTTACCTCGCACTTAGCTCATGGACCTTCTTTCCCCTGTACTCTTTGCTTTTCCCTGGCTTTGTCCACCTGACCTCCACTGGCACCTTCCTTTTCTCAATGGCCCTTCCGCCCGGACCGGCAACTCCCCTCTACCCCTCTCACCTCCACTTTTCTTACTGCACTTACATGATCCAAATGTCACAACGCCTAGTAGGATCGTTTTCTTGTTTGGTCCTCCTTGTTGCTCCATCCTCTTGCGCTTTGAAAAACATTGTGTATAGGTGCATTATAAATACCCAATGAATACAATAAATTAGGTGTGAAAGAACCAATGGTAGAAGGTTCACTTATAGATAACTGTATGTTCTATATGCCAGTAAACAGTTAAATAATAAAGCAGAAGTTTGTATGATAATTGCTAACTATGACTTCAGCTGTGACATTTTCTTACTGAAAACCTTGTTCCTAACACCATTTTGAGATTGTTCTTTGGATGCTCTCCCAGTGGACGTTTGTATCTGAATAAAGCTTGGTTTTCTCATGCACTTGGAGTTACTCCGTTATTGAGTTTTTCCTTTTATTGCTACATATGGGCCTGTGTTAACACACTTAAGATTAGGATTCTTTTTTTTAAGGAAACTATATTTTTAGCCTTCTTGTGATGGAATTGTATCAGTAAGCTCCAGTGCACCCCTGATTCATACCACACCGCCATGACAAGGAACCCCAAAGACAGCAGAAATCAAGACATTAAGAAGCTCAGGAACACAAGACGACCCAGTGTGACGTTCAGAGGAATCTAATAAGACCCTCTGGAACCGCTAGGAGACACTAGCAGATTAACAAAGAAGCAGTATTTGCTCAGACACACACTCTTGCCCTTCAAGACCAATCCACATGTACATCTGACAATGCCTCCTCTGCTTCTAGAACCAGCAATCTGTAAAGAAAATGTCCACATATTGCTAATACACCACAGAAAATGCACTAGCTGGGAATAGAAATGGAGGAAAATGCAACAGAGATGAAGTGATTAATTTTCTATTACATGCTTAATACCGGAGACCAGTCGCTAGGCACGGGACTGTGGTTCAAAACGGTGCTGCTCTGCATTGTTTTGCTTCCAAGAAAAACACATTTCCCTAGATCTATTCTCCCGGCACACAATCCTGTAATCTCAACACAGGCCTATGGTACATCATCTTGCTGATTATTGCAGTGAAACAGCCTACTTCCTGAAGACAAAACATGCATTCTCATGTCATATACAACAGACCAAACCTCTAATCAGGCCGTTCATAACTAAAGCAGCTCACACTACCAACCAACTTTCAAGTCCCCATCCACCACTGGATGCTAGCAGGTTGAATACCTTCCAAAAGGGATCTTATAAACCTACTGGTGGTTGAAACAATACTACCCAGATGTCTGAACCTACACGGTAGGGAAACATATCCTACATCAATATATCAATATATATGGCATACAAGGAAAGGGGTGGGCAGTCATCATTTCGAAAAAAAATGTCCACAGACAAAAATGTCGACAAAAAAATGTCGAAAAAAAAATGTCGACTTTCGTTTTTTTTAATTATATGTTTAATTTAGGGGTTCGGGAGTTAAAAAAAGGGAAAAATTAAAAAAAAAATCAAAAAAGGGGGGTTGGGGGGAGAACCCCTCGATTTAAAAAAAAAATGCATTGAAAAAAAAAGTCGACATTTTTTTTTTCAACATTTTTTTTCAAAATTTTGACTGTCGACATTTTTGTTGTCGACATTATGACTATAAACCAAGGAAAGGTTCAAGCTAGCAGTTGACCCACCAACACTATTCCCACTGAACTTAATGCAAGATCGCAGAGCAGACCCTTGGAATGGGCAAGGTGCAGGCACTGGAAAAGCTGCATCATCATCAACACTATATCCTAGAATGTGTCCGTAGTGCCACTGTAAATGGGAATCACATGTGTGCATTATATTTCTGGGTTACTCTTTAGCCTTGGATCTCCTAGACGAAATCCTTCTGTATCTTTGGCAGAACCGTTTTAATTGAGTGATTGATCATCTGGGGCTGTTAGAAATGCTGATTGCTCTTCATACCAGCACATGAAGGCAAAGTCAAGTGACCCTTGACCAACAGGGACCTTGGATAAATCCAAAATTGGGAGGAAACAAGGATGCCTGCTACCATCACTTCTTTTGAACTTTTTCTTGGCTGATATAGAGGTCGAGCTTACTCCAGTGTGCTTCTTTCTGGGAAAAATTGGGAATTGTTGGCTTGGATACACACTGCAGCACTAATGATATTGCAGAGTTGCTCTCCCGAGATAAATTTGAGATGCACATCAACAAAAACTAAGTTGTGTGTTTTAAGTCAAGGAAAATCAACCACAACAGGAAGCTGATGAATATTGCTATTTAAGTTCTCTTTTTCACAACAAACCCAGCTTCAGAATCTTGAGAGACAGAATCAAACTTAAAACTGATCCTTTAATGGCAGCAATAAGGTCTTTCAACAACAATTATGTTGGGTTTTCCTTGGCCCATTTATTCAGGCCTACACGTTAAAACCGGACCCAATAACGCTATCTGGATTTGAAATGTGTTCACAAAGTTGACCTTGGTTTGGCTAAACCTTGGTCACAAGTGATATTTACGAATTGCAATACCAGTAATGTTATTTATGCTATATGGTGCCCGTGCGGGAAACTCTATATAGGTATGACCAAACGGAAAATCAGAGTGCAAATTACCGAACATAAGAGTTGTATTAAGAACAAGGTCACCACAGCCCCGTTGGTCAATCATTTTTTAATGATGGACCATGGGATGGATTATCTGAAATGGACGGTATTACTGCATATTCCACCCATCAACGGTGTAGAAACAACTAAAGGCTGCAGGCGAAAGAACAATGGCTGATTTGTTTATGTTAATCAGCGTTAATCGGGCTTAATGAGGCTGTTGATTGGAACTGCTTAGGGTAAAAGGAATCCCCCGGCATCGAGGTTGTCTTTAAATTAAGATGAAGGAGAAGGTAGCAAACCATGCCCATCTTGTAAAACGCTGTAGCTACAGTGTATGTTCATCAACAGTCATATTTTTCTACATTCCATATATGTAGAGGTGAACTATACATAAGTGCATGCTTTTCAACCCACAGTAGAGGCAAGAACAACAGGTTATAGTTACACTAGTAGTGTCGTGTAATTTGAGTGATCCACCTTAAATGCGGTGTACAAAAGTAACTGGGTGTGAGGGATTTTGGGTACTCACAGGTGTCACACTTTCATCACACACAACACTGTACGACTGGTTTTGGTTGTTATTCCATCAGAACGAATTAGAGTAATCTATCACAGTTGCGCTGCTCCACTACCTTTAAAAAGAGAGTATGGAGCCGTAACTGTTAGAATCAGGTGACCTACAGTACGTGCAGACGGCCACCCTGGAAGTGACGCCAGACATGAAACACGATTGAAGTAAGTGCCTGAGGATATTCACAGGAGAAAGTACGTGGACACTAATCGCTCGTATTTATTTTTGGGGCAAATTAGAAAGCACCGCTTGTGAAAAGGGAGATAGGGGTTCACTAAAGTAGCATGTATCATCAGTCCCCGCCCAATATTTTCCTAAAAAGACTTTCCTTTCTTTAAAATCCAGTCACTGCAATTCGCGGGAAGATCGAGCTCATCTGTGTATGGTCAATAAAGGAACCTAGCAGTCAGGAGTAACGTGTGTATCGGCAACAGTAATGGTTTGAAGCCAGCAGAAGACGATCACATACGGATTGACGTTAAGGATACAAGTGAGTGGGTCACTGTATTCAAGTACAACTATGGTAGTATCAGTTATGCACTAAAAGTGTGCCGTGTTTATATATATGCATTTTTGGACATTGCACTAGTAATTAGAAGGACAGCATCATAAAGCATTCTAAAAATCTTTATAAAAATTAGGAGGTGCGGTGTTGTACACTTTGGATATATATTTATATATATACCTACATACGATACCACCACAAGTCAGGAATGGCTCTAGTCACGTATGGACTCAGTTCAGTGAGACAGCAAGTTACTGTTGAGCATGGGCCCTGTATAACATAGAGAGAGGATAAGATCAGAGTATAGATACAAGATGTAATCTAGTACATTTGGTTTTTGTATATATACATAAAGAACATTGTTTTTGCAGAGCTGTAGCTCAACGGTCAGAAATTGCAAGTGGCATTCACCACAACAGAGGGCAGTTTATTGGGAAGACGCACCTACTACGCTGTGGACAGCATTATTTATTAAAGCTACCATGGTAAGCCTACCACTGGAGACTATTGGCTCCATTGTTGGTTAGATGTCTAATTAAGTAACAGCAATATTTATGGCTGTATGTTATGCTGTTCCCTATAGGTTCACAGATGAACATTATTACACAGAGTGTGAAAGAGAAAGAAAACCTGCATGTCGACTTTCCCCTGAAGAAGTTCTATCATTACTCTAACATAATGTTGTAAATAACACGAAACATGTTGGGCGTTTCCAGTAGTTGAGTGGATTTTCAGTAACTGTTGTGGATATACATATTCAATAGTATTCCTCTTTCCTCATAAAGGGTACAGCATAAAGGCAACGAGATTCCTTAGTCCAGAAGCATTCGCTAGTTAAATAGGGGGGACGAATCTCAGGGCTGGTAAAATACACCCCTCATTCTTTCATTTGTATATGTGTGTATTGAATTTTAGGACCATGGGATCTACTCTTTAGAAAATTCTAGTAACATGGACACTGCTTTGAGTCACCCCAGTTCCTGCGACTTTCCAAAAGAAGACATGTGTGATGGAGACATTCATCTAGACTTCCTCATAAGCTAGCCATTGTTTAAACCCTCTGAGAATGGGAAAACATCCACTGAAACAAGTGTTGCTCACTCCTAAAGGGGTCTAACCTACTCTATGTATAACCATTATTCACCTAAAACGTCCAGGTTTATGGTTCAATAGCACCATTTTTCACACAGTAACTTCATAAAGCAATTCTCAGAGGAAGGCACTATTGGTTTAGATATCATTGTGCATTTAAGAGCAACTCCAGATTCCCTTGGGCCGAAAGCAATCAAAGACAGTAGAAGGTGTTCATCACTTGTTATGCACAGGCTATCAAAAGATGCTCTGAATCTAATACCTGAGTGCTGGAAGATGCCCATGGGAATCTTTAAGAACAGCTGAAGGATTTGGAAGTAGAAATTTCAAATATGGCAGTCCCTAAAAAGAGAAATAGCTGTAGTCAACTTTATCCAGCACTTCAAGGGGTACCCCGAATGAAAGGTCACGAGAAGACATCTATGGTTCATACAGCCCTGCTTAATGAAATCCTATACCTGATCAGGCACCAAGTCATCCACAACTGGCTGCATCTAACTCGCCTTCTCCTTCAGGAGGACATGTCCAGTTCCAAAGCACAGATTCCTCCCTCAGTGAATCACCGGCATATAGTCAATCTACCCTTTTATGATCACCAGAGGCTCCACTGTGTTATAATTTCCAACTATTGATGCACTGTGTGATAGATGACCAATCTCCAACCATGTTTGCACCTTTGCCCACAACTAGTCCATATGAAACCTTTAAAGGCTTTCCTAATAGCTATTACCACGTGGATACTGCAGAGTAGCATCTAAGACATTTTCCTGCAGCAGGTAACATGATAGTAACTGATCATGACAATGCAGCCCTACTGACGTCTTTAATATTGTCCAAACATTTTTAAAATATGTGAGAATCCAAGAGATAATAGAGAGTTACTGCCCTACTTTTGTGGATCTTAATCAGTAGTTATAAGTGGTTGTCCATGATGTGTTTGAATGAAAAATGTCAGAGGGAGAAAAAACCTGAAAGTCTGTAGACATTTCTGGCAACCCTCACTCCACCACCTCCTTACATAACTTTTGGTGGCACACTTCACTGTGTGCCACTGACTGCTCAATTCCTCTGCAGGGTTCTTTTTACTGATGCGACAACCACAGCTCCACCTGTTCACTATAAACAGACCGAATGGGATATTTATTCAAAATGTTCGGCTGTTCCTAACTTTTTTCGGCCGAAATACAAATACATATCCTATTTATTTTATTTTGTTCAGTCATTTCTACAGATTCCCTTATAAGTCACCATCTTGCCAGACACTTTCACTTTATTATGGCACATAGGTAGTTTGCCATTACAAGAACCCCTGAGATATACCTTAAATGAATTTTATGATGACCTTCTCAGCGCTATTTTTGAACTATACTCGACATGGATTGGATAAAGATTAACTTGTGCAAGCAAAGCAAAAATGAGAATTCAGCCAATTATGTCAAGTGGCTTAAACAATGTAACAATGAACATAAGTTGAGCATCTGAAATGTGGCAATGTGTGCTGCAGGCTATGGTTTCCAAATTCATAATAGGGTTGCAGCCAAAAATGCAGAAGGTATTAAGCTAGTACTAATTGGCTGTATCAGAAAAACAGCGCTCACACAATTCAGTTTAGACTGCTATATGATCAATCATGGGATTCAGTCACTTCTCGCCGGCAGGGGCTTTTCTTGTGAGGCTAGGAAGGTGAGCACCCTATGCGATACCCTCCCTAGGGGTAGAGGCAAGCAGGAACTCATCGGGAGAACCCCCCCTTGGGAACGAGCACTGCCAGTTCCAAGAGGAACTCCCAAAATCCCTCCCTCGCAAACTCTTAGTTCCAACCACTGAACAAATTACTGTTTGCTATTGCGAGAATAACACCAGCGGTCCAGGATGAAGAAATGTATGTTGCCAATACTGAGAAGGAAATGAGTAATCAAGTGATACAGAGCTCTCAAGTATTCAAAAAGAATACTACTGAGAAGAAGAGTGATCGAGTGATACCGAACAGTCAAGTTTCAGAGACTGCTAATACTGAGAAGTAGAAGAGTTATCGAGTAATACAGATCACTCAAGCATTTAAGTAGAGTAATACTAAGAAGAAGAAGAATGATCAAACTGAGCGCTAAATGGAGAGGGAGAGAGGACTTACCCCTATGCTTGGGAAGGAACAGCTGCATGAAATTAAAAGAGTCCTGACATGGTGAGAGACCTGAGAGTTTCAAAGAAGGGTTGCTGCGGAAGCTGAGAGAAGTCGAGGAGTGCATTGTGCTGACCGGGGAGACAGATGGCACCAGAGAGAAACACAAGAACAGACAGAACCCAGGGAAACGGTGGAAAGAGAAGCCAAATAGTGAGTGGTGGCATGAACGCGACGCAGTGCTCTGTCCAGTCCATTAACAATGCTGAGACCATAAACCCTCCCCATCATGGAACGAGTGCAGAGGGAGGGACCGAGAAGAGAAGAGCAGAGCCAATCTGACGAAGCGAGAAGAGTTTCCCATCCTACTGGCCCAGTGACTCTAACCCCAACAAACAGAGGTAACCGGGACAGCAAGAGACCCATGAGGGATATCGGGAATACGGAGTATATGAATCTTACTCATCCCACAGGCACAAGCATACTCATCCCATTATTACTGAAGAGTGGAAGCTAAGTTACAATCATTACTAGCACAATCATACTTGTCCCAGTATTAGTGATGAGTGGAGGTCGAGTGATAATCATTGCTGGAACAATCATACTCATTGCAGTAATACTAAATAGTGGAAGTCAAGTGTGAATAAATACTGCTACCATAAGACTCATCCCAGTAAAGAGCACATCACAAGTGCAAATGTTACTGGAACTATCATACTTATTCCAGAATTAGAGAAGTTTAGAAACCCAAGGAGAAACTTGCTAAAGACATTGAGAACTGGCCCAGCCAGACATGAGAGTGGACATAGTAGGAAGAGTAATTCACACAGTAAGTCAAGAAAGATCGAGATGGAACTTCCGAAGGTAAAAGCCCAATGACAAGGACACATCAGGAAAACTGTAAAAAGCCATTTCTGAACCGTACGAGCTATTGGAGGTAATTGCCAAGGACTACCTAAGGATCAACTACTAAAGTGACTTTTCTGAAAAGCAGCACAGCTAGTCCTTCTCCTGTGCCATAATTCTTAATTTAAATAGATATGGACAGGCGACAGTTCTTCCATTTGGACTCAATGACTGAGAAGGACCTTAGTTAGTTTATGTTAGGTAGGGAAGACTTCTAGTTTAGGGATGGAAAGGTGATTAGTTACTTTAAAGAATAATAATAAAAACTTTTAAATGGAAGACACTTGTCACTGTCCTTCTTTTGACCCGCATATATGGTGTCAGAGTGGGATACCAACAACCAGAGAAAGAGTAGGCCCACATCATAGTTTCCACTAGACCATCATTTCCATTAAAAAGTTTACTAAGAATCGGTCCGCTTCCTAGTGGCTGTAGGACGTCAACACCATGATTGGTATGAATTTTAAGATAACCCTAAGGGAACTAGTGTCAAGAATAGACAAGCAGACATGAAGGTAAGTTTGGAGAGTTTACTGATTTGGGGACCACACCAGTGGCAGCAGCTGGGTGTGGGTTGCTCAACCACCACCCATCCTTTTCCCCCATCAGGTTCCAGAGCTTTCATACCATGAAGCTGTGGAACACCTGTACATAACATCACAAGATAATGAACAACCAGATCAATGACCAGAAGGAGAGGGGAGGAGGAGGCAGACCGGGGTTGGGAGGGAAGGGATGGTAAAATGTGTAGAAGAGGTGAGGAAAGGAAAAAAACAGGAACAAAAAAGAAAACAACAATATATTAGTAATACATTTGCTCAGACGAGGTACTACACTACTCTTCTCGTTCTGCTGGTTAAAGATCTCGTCACAAAGGTGTCACCACTTGAATCGCTTCTTGACCAGTTTCCACTGGTAGTCCGGGTAGCTAAATCAGCACTGAATCTGACATGCCTTTAGTTCAAGGTGAACACATATTTTCCCCAAACCCTTTATTCGCTCAGGTTTGCAGTCTTTTGATAACCCTTTTAACACCCTTTGTTGGTTCTTGACCTGCAACCAATCACCTTCTTGAAAGGATGGCTTGTGAGTACATTCCGTTTTGTCATAGTATTCCTTGTACTTGCGAGGATTTTCTTGGATCCTCTTAAGAATACATTCCATGTCTTTGCTTTTGATGTGTTTCCTCTCTGCCCAAAATGGATTTAATCTATCACACGATGCTCTCCTCCTCATCATTACAAATGGCTCAACCCCAGTGGAAGAGTGTGGAGTCATCCTGTAAGCATTTAGTGCCTCTTTCAAAGATTCCTTCCATGGTAAAGCATTGGCCACTGCTAACTGTATGGTATTTTTGATTACACCATTAATGCATTCTGCAAGAACATTCTCCAAAGGATGGTAAAGTGATGTTCTTCTGTGGTTTATCACTTCTTTCTCAGAATCTCTTGCATTTCTTCAGAGACAAACGGAACCACATTATCTGTTGCTATTTCCTCTGGTTCTCCCTCTCTGTTGAATACCTCTTCCAGGAACTTGAAAACTTTCCCAGTTTTGATGGAGTCCTCTGCAACTCCCCATTCTACTCATTTGGACATGTATTCTACTAAGCAAATAATGAAGATTTTATAGTTTCCTAGAATTACAAATGGACCAGTTATATCCATTGCTAACTGACTGGTCTCTCTACTGGGCCCAATGGTGCAGTATGCAGTATGTGTTTTTTTAAACCTATGACTATTGGCACAACATTGACATGTTCTCACGAGTTCTTCAGCCTCTTTCATCATTTCTGGCCACTGTTACTTTTCTCTTAGTCATCTTTTTGTAAGGTTCTTCCCTAAATGCCCTGTATGCGCTAACTGTAGAATGTTTTCACGAAGACATTTTGGAGTAATCAGTTGTTTCCCTCTGAGTTTGCATCCCCGGTCAAACCATACGTTATTATTTATCAAGGCAAATCCTGGGAATGTATGGACTTTCTCTCTCCATCCTTCTTGACCCATGCATTCCAGCCACATCATTTCTTCATCTCCTTTCGCTGCTTTTTTCCATTCTTTTGCCTGGTCAAAATGCCTGGTTGAATTTCTGCTTTGATGCATTCTTCCATATCTGCATCGTGTTTCTCCTTAGCTGAATCCATCCAAGGCATTCTTAACAGGCAATCGACCACCACATTATCATGGCCTGGAAGGTATGCCACGTTGATGTTGTACTGCATTATGTCCACCAACCACCTGTTTATTCTTGGCAAAGTAGGAAGAGATTTAGATGAATATGTAATATGGATGAGAGGTTTGTGATCAGTCTCAAACGTCACTGGTAAACCCCATAACAATGTCTCTCTCGACTGTAGAGTAATTTCTTTCAGCCTTATTCAATACATGTGAAGCAAACGTTATCACTACATCATCTCCATCTTGGATCTGTTTAAGTAAGCACCCCAGACCAATGCCACTTGCGTCGACAGTCAATATTTTAGTAGCTGATGGAGAGAACATCTTGAGTGTGGGTACTTCTCCCACTCTTTCTTTAATGTCAGTGAATCCCTTATGGCATTATTCAGACCACTCACACACTGCATTGCTCTTCATGAGTGCTCTCATATTTTCTGTTTCGTCAGCAAAATTTGAGACAAAATTTGAATAGCAACATGCCATACCCAAGAATGAGCACAGTTGGTCTTTATTCATTGGTGCAGATATTTTTTTTAACGTTTCTACCAATTTGGCCTTGAATTATATTCCATCTTTAGTGATGATGTGGCCTAGACATGTCACTTCTGATACTTTAATCTTACACTTTTCCAACTTGACAGTCTGTCCGCTGTCATAAATAGTTTGTAGTACTCCCAACAACTTTGCATCATGTTCCTCCTCAGACGTGCCCATGATCAATATATTATCTTGGAAGTAGTAGACCCCCTGCAAGCCCTCGAAAAATTGTTGCATCAGTCTCTGGAAAACTGCAGCCGCTGATGCTAAACCGAACAGCATGCACCCAAATATGAATAATGCTCCTAAGGGTTTCACAAAGGATGTGAGGTGTTTAGACCCCTTGTCCAGCACAATCTGATGATAAGCCAATGACAAGTCGAGAGTTGTGAATATCTTGGCTGGTTTAATTGTCACCAACATCTTGTTAATGTTATGAAGTGGATGTCTGTCGATCCATATATTTGAGTTAAGTTAAGATCCCTCAAACCTAGGCACATTCTGATGCTGATGTCTGGTTTCTGAACAGTAACAATTTGGGCCAGCCCTTCAGAGGTTTCGATCGGTTCAATGATTTGCTTGTCGCATACCCGTCTGAACTCCCCTCGTAGGGCATCTTTTGTGCCAACTGGTATGTTACATACTTTGTGTACAACAGGTTTGGAGTTTCTCTTTAATATTATACAATGTTGGAAACCTTTAAGTTCTCTGATGGTGTTGGTGAACACTTCAGGGAACTGACTTGATATACTGTCTTGAGAGAGAGCTGTTTGTTCATTGACACCCAAGATGGGCTGGACCTCTCCCGAGTGTATCTTCATACATAACGTGGATTGTTCCTCCCACCCTATGATGGAATATATATACGTTTTTTGCAACACAGAATTTGCAATAAGTTTGACCTCCCTTACATTTTAGATGAATCATCTTGTAACCTAGGATGCAGATAGGGCTTTTGCTATAGCCAACACCCCTAACACGTGTAGCTTTTAGTTTTCTCAGATCTTCACACAGGATGTTAGAGTATACATTGCGATTCATCGTGGTGTACGGACACCCTGTGTCGATCATAATTTCTAAGGTATGGCCATTTCTCTCTAAACGTACCCATGGTCAATTATTTGTACTACCATTGATTGACAAAATAACAGTGGGCATTTATCTCTCTTGTACAAGTGTAAGAAGGCTGTTTGTTTCTCCTATCTCATCCAGGGCTTTGACAGTTCCTTTCTTTGGATTCTTTCCACATGAGTTTTTACAGAGTCCATGATGTCCTATCAAGCCACATTTGTAACATTCTATGCTGCTGGCAGCACACTGTTCTGTGTCATTAACATGTCTGAAATTACCACAATGATAACATCTGGAATTTGGATCATTGTTTGTTCTGCTGGGGTCTTCAAACCAATTCCCTTTTGCTCTTGTGGAGCTTGGGCCCCTTCTTATCATAGTCAGTCCAGTGCTCTCATTCTCTTGATCATCTGCTACTATTCGTACTTTCTCTGCTAAAGATGACTGCTGAATTGCTTTGATGCATTTATTCCCCAATTTTATCATTCTGGTAATTTCTATTGCTTGTTCGAGGGTGGAGACCTTCACCTGCCATAAAGGTTGAGTGTGCGGGTCAGCTGTGTGCAACACTAATTGGTCTCTGATGTATTCCTCTGCCACGCCGGTAAATTTGCAAGTTGTAATTAATTATTAGTGCTGCTCTGTAGTTATCTACTGATTCTCTTTTGTTTTGTTTTCTTGTGAAGAAATAATAACGATCAAGGACATTGTTGGTTTTATTGCCATAATGGCATTCCAATATTGCCATAGCTGCTTCATATCTCTTGGGTGATGAGGTGACTGTATCAACCCTCATCCTTTAGCGTTATATCAGGTAGTGTATGGAAAATGCATAGTCTCTCACTTCCCAGACAATTTAAAAGGGATGCTTCCTTAAGGTCATTGTTACATTTTGCTCCACCTATTGCTCTTGGATACACTTCAAAATAATCTGTCCATTGTTCCCAAGGGATTGGAGCTTCACCAGGGGTAGCAAGAAAGGAGTATGGAGGAGTGACAATCTGCATGTCGTGGTGCTGTTGAAGGGCCTTGTTGTTGTTAATATTCATTTACACACCCTTTTTTTCTCCAATAATATTAATTCCTCTTAATTTAGTGGATGGTGATCAATACAATTCCTCTCCTTTATTGTGTTTTTTGTGGTAATTACATGTTTGGCGGTTATTTCTATTCCTTTGTGTGTTGCACATTGTGAGACACTTTCACTTTCTTTGTGCTTTCTCTTTCTTTGGAATTCTTTGTAGTCGCGTGTGCGTGCGTGCTTCTTCTACAGGCAAACTTTTTGGTGCCTTGCCCTCTTCAATGGTGTGCAGCGAGTTGGGTTTGTCCTTTGACAGCAAAGCTTTCCTTATGTGCATCCTCATTGCCTGGGTAACCCTTCCTGGTTGCTGTCCCTCTTATGTGACGCGTGCGTATGGGCAGTGAGCCAGGCCCTCTCTTTTGGTTGAGGTGCCCTTCTTTGTGGTGGTGGCATTACAGTGCTGCAAGGTTAGGGGTGAGACAGCGTGCTGCTTTGACTCCTACATTCTCTCCCCTCCAGATGCTCTGACGGTCGATCTGCCTCTCAGCCCTGGGCTGGAGCTGCATATCATGTTGGGATAATCTGAAGGTTGCCGCCGCGGTCCCCGGGCCCACTCATCGCCAAAATGTCAAGAATAGACTTGCAGACACAAAGGTACATTTGGTTGGTTTATTGATTTGGGGACCACAGCGGCGGCAGCCGCTGGGTGTGGGTCCCTCAAAGATCAACCATCTTTTTACACCAACAGGTTCCAGAGCTTCCATACCATGAAGCTCTGGAACACCTGTACATAACAACTAGTTTGAGACTAACCTTCCTCCCCTTATTTCCCAAGATAATCTTCTTCCTTGTCAGGAAAAATGTAACAGGGAAAAATGATCAACTCTTTAGTCATTGTGACTATTAGATCCCTGCTACACATAAGGTTATCATTTCTTTAAAAATTCAGGTAACCGTTCCTATTGCTTCTGTAATATGTGTGACCCCACCTGCAGAATCTTGGTTGAAGAATGGTATAATGATGTTAAACCTTTTTCCTTAAGTGGAAGAGTTGACGTTTATCCTCTTGAATTATTCCTCCAACACCATTACGATTCAGTGGAAGGACTTGGTACGGTATTTGATATATGAGGTCCTCCTGGAAAATCTACCAAGTTGGGAGAACGGCGGAGAGAGAGGTGTGGAGAACCCAGGGGAACAACCTCTTAGGGAAAGCTCCTGGGATATTTTATCAGCTTGCACTAATTGGAGAGTGAGCCAGACCCTAATCTTGTTAAAATGAAGATACAATGTATCATCTGCTTGACAAATGCAGGGCCCAGTAATCCCAAAGTACACAGTAAAACCTCTTCCCCAACAGAGAACGAAAACCCTGAGAGTCTCGAGCCCTTATCCTTTCTATCTTGCTGAAGTAGTTTGTCAATGGAACATCAAGAAGAGGAAGAACAACATATCCCATAGAATACCATACACAGCTCCAATGGGTTTAAGACATCTAAGCCTAATAAATGAGCCTATGTTACCAGACCACTTAGAGTTCCATGTCCCCTTCCTCACTTTGAAGCTAAGCAGGGTCGGTACCGGTTACTGCATGGATGGGAGACAGCCAACAGACATGGATACGTGTGTTTTCTTTGTTGTAAATATCGCATAACACACAAATATTCTGCAATATTTTTTGTTTTTAAACTGTGTTACTGTCATTCCTTGAAAGTATTGCACACAAAGACCATTTCTTTGACTTTTGATCAATATCATTCTGTTGTAGTCTCCCAGTCAATATGGGGGGGAAAATGCCACCATTGTACACGTTTTGCCGAACATAGTTCCATAAGGATTTCTATATTTAATTGACACTATGGTAGGTGTACTTTTCAAGTTATGCTTAAAAAGCAGAGTATTGTAGAAAGCCAGACGTGGGGGTGAGGAGGGCAAATGATGTGAGGCTAAGTAAGTCACGAGTATTTACTAAGGATGTGGCAAGAGAGTTTGCAATCCTGGACACCGGTGCAGTTATTTTACCCTGATGGTGGCTGGTTTGCAGGGCACAAGTATAGGACACATGTGGGAGGACAGCGTAACTTTATTTCAGTGGGCAGACGCAACCCCTTGAGTTTTTTTAGGCTGGCAAGCTTGATCAAGTATTTGGCTAGCAGGACTTTACTTAGGTTGTCACATTACCAGTGAAGACACTTACCGACAAGACCACAAGGACTTGTTTTGTATTTTGCTTTCCAGGGAATATTGCACGACAGAATGCTCGGTTCAAAAGGTGAGCAGCTGTTTTACTTTGCCAATATATTTATTGAGACATTTTGGTTTATATTTCTTGTGTTCATTACTTTTTTCAAAAGGGCAATGCTTTTTGCTCTTGCACACTTTCTTTCAGGGGGAAGTCCATTGAACTACATTTGTATATTTCACTTTCAGATATATGTTCACTAACTGTGCGTATATTCATGGGTGTCAGCTTTTCTGTGCTGCTTAAATGTGATTAGTTTTGGTTGTGCAATGTATCACAACAGTCACCAAGAGACTTGCCATAATGCAAGGGGCTTGTAGCATGCTGCTTAACCAAAGTGTGTGATCTATGGCAAATAATTTAATCTCACTGCACATTGCCTAAAAACATAGTGAGTACTCAAAGCCTGTAATATTGTATACATAACAATACCACTAGTAAAACAGGTCAAAACCAGTATGTGATTGGTGGACGTCTTTGAGCAATGGATTGCAAGTGTTTTAAAATAGAGAGTGGCCATGCCCACCAGCGGTAGTGTTCTAAACGGGACAGTGGGCATGTCTCAAGGCCAAAGGCCATGGCTAATGGTCTGGTAGTGTTTGAAAATGGATAAATATCTTGGCTAGTGGTTTGGACGTGTACTAAAATAACAGTGGTCAAGGACACAGGCAGGGGTCACTGGCCATGTGCAGAAAACATCTATGGAATAACAAAACACTTGAAATTCAAGGAAAACACTTTAGTTGCATGGATCTTAAGGTTGAACTTAACACAACAAAACCCCTGAAATTCTGCTAAAGCCACCTTAACTGTGCACCCCCTGTTGGGCAGTCTTTGACCGCAATGATGTGCAGATGACACCACTGATGGCATCACTTCTGACATCACCAATGACATCATTTAGTATATACACACAGGTCAATGGGCCTCATTACAAGTCTGGCGGTCCGGTTACAATGGTACCAGTAAGCTTACCAGACCGGCAAACTACGAGTTCTGCTTGCGAGTAGAGCATGTTGCATGCACCGGAACCATTCACGAATGGTGCCGGTGCATCCAACCTCCACATTTCCATTGAGACCTATAAGGCTTAATGGGAATGGGGAGAATTTTATTCCGGCACCCACGAATGGGCAATTACCGAGTCCGGTGGGGCCGTAATGACCCGGTAATTGCCCATTCGCAGCATGCCAGACAATTTTGCAAGGCTACAGACAAACTTGTAATGAGGCCCAATGTATTACATAATTGGATACCATATAAAGATTACTATCACTTTAAAGGGACGTTATGGTTATTTGTCAGTTATTGTTAGCTATGCAACCATCATTTGTGAAACCACCATGCACTGCTAAGACTAACACCCAGGGCATCAAAGATGACATCATTATGACATCACGGATGACATCACATATCAGGGCTGGTTGATTCTCTTCAGTGGCTGTGAGAATTTTAAAATGGTAAAGGTGCTGTATATCTAGTTGTAAACCTGGGTATATGTTTTTATGGGACTTTCCAAAGGATTTGGGAAGGCCCCATGGTGCACATGCATGGAACACTAAGCAGACCCCAAACAGACAATTTATTTTTATATATGGTGATGGATTCTAATCTTACTGTCGTTTTCTGGTCATGTTTTTTCTTTCATCCTCACTAGAGTTTCCCTGTATGTGCCTCATATTTATATGGATTGATGCTCTTCATATGCATTTTCTGTACTAAAACATGTGTGTGGTAATTCTTGTATTGTTAACTGTTAATTCCAAGTTTAACATTAGTCAATATTCTGATAGGCTTGGATTTATAATTCTACAGGTGAATATAATACCAGACTAAAAATACTGTACATCAAAGGTCCACGCTGCAGCAATTGCCCATGTGTATGCATTATTACATTGCTGTATTAAAACAACACTTCAATATAACGTTTCGATTCAAATAAATAGATTGTTTGACACATAGGGCCTCATTACGAGGTAGGTGGTACGGGATTACCGGCACCAGTAAGGACACTGGTGCCGGTAATCCCTTACCACCCTATTCCGAGGTCCCTTAGCGGGTCCCTTCTTTAACACCTGGTTTTAGTAGGCGTTATGAAAGGGACCCGTTAAGGGACTTCAGAACTAATAACGGTACTGCAAATTGCGGTACTGTTATTAGCTCCATCCCCATTCCCATTGAGCCGTATGGGGGCTCAAATGGGAATGGGGAATGGTTCCCGGAATGGGGACTTCCTCCAAGGTTGGAATGACCCAGTAAGTCCCTATTTCGGGAAACCGGACCCGGAATGCTGTAAGGGGATAGCCATGGTGCTAATAGCACCACGACTACCTCCTACCTCATAATGAGGGCCATAGAGTAGTTCATGAGAGGTCTCCTGATCACCCTTGATATGATGCTTGCAGCATTCTAAACAGAACAGGAATTTTCATCAGAATTGTTATGGTATGTGAGGTCATAAATGCCAAATAACTGTACACCTTCTGTAAGCAATGCAGTTGAACACGTTTCATAAACTGAAGCATAACACCACCACAAGAAAACAAATTCTCTGAACCTGGTAAGTAAATAGTCACTTCCTTTTTATTGTAAATGTTTTCCATAAGAATTAAATACATTTATAATAATGTTTTAATAACTAAAATTACTCATTCTATATTTCAACAGAAATGGCAAGCAAACTTGAATGGATGGAGACGTACTTCTATAAATGATGACATGAATGATGAACAATCGATTAATGGTAAATACTTTGAGAAACCTGAAGGTGTCTCCCTACCTGGTCCCCGGGGGGTCATCCAGGTGGCCAGGTCACAGCCATCACCATTAGATCCTGTTCTTGGGGTCGACCAGTGAGGGAGGACCACCGAGATGGGTGGTCCTCAGGGAGTGGAAGTTGGACACTGATGGGTGAGACGCAGTATCCCCCTTCTTGCAACACCTTTTCCCAATCGTACCACATAAGATATTCCAAACCACTGTCCCCCCTTTTCTTCACATGAATACTTTCGCACACCACGAAAGACAACGGACCAGATCCGTTTACCTGACATGTCCCAATACAAGGGTCAGGCAAAGTCAGGCAATTGACCAGAATCACACACACCTGACGGCTCTTTCCCTTCCCCACAGGGACAAAAGGTGAAGCACCAGAGCACAAGTCGAGCAAAGCAGACCACATGACGAGAGAGCTATCCAAGCACGGCAGTTCAAGAGGAGGAGACAAAGCAGTGATTATCGAAGGGGCAACAAGGAGAGAAGTGACCTTGCCCTTTCCGACCCAGTCTGGCGAAGCCTCCGCAGAAGGAAACATAAGACTACAATCAATAGCCTGAGTGTGTTGCAGCGGGCGTCAATGGTACACAGGACGTGCCTACGCTGATAAGCAGGACAGAGGGAGACACATGCTACTGTGGTACTGGCCTTGATTCCAGACAGAGTGAAAAGCCAAGCAGTTCATCACAGCCAGTGAGTTGAAGAGGTACCATTAAAGAAACCAAACTGTGTTAAATAAAAATCACAAAGTAGCACATTGAGGAAAGTTCAAAGAACTGTGAATTGTTTAGAGAGGGCCAGCTGCAGAGAGATCTGGCACCACATGGGTGATGACTCGAGAGTCTCTGGTCAATCCCGTGTTTGAAAGAAACTACTGACCAGAAGGCCCTACGGGAGCCGTGAAGATAGGTCAAAAGTGGTCATACAAGGGTCTTGCAAAATCCCTTTAAAGTCACAAGTCTACGACCGACCATTGACAATGCAAGGGAAGTGAATTCCACATCAGAAGAAAGTAAAAGGGATTGTGAAATGGCAAGAGTGAACCTGACCAAGGGATGCCAACAAAGAGGGGTGAAGTCTAAAGTCCCAAGAAACAGTGTGTTGACAAAAGTGAACTTCGGCAGATGGATGTCCATGGTGAACTGTTTAAAAAGACATTAAGATTTTTGAATGCTAAAAGAGAAATTGATTTTTGAAAAGCCATAGTTCAACCAGACGTGAGGGGTCTCTGCCTGAAAGAGGGGGACTAAGGGGTGAAACCATCACCCAACGTACATCTGGAGTAGAAATTCTGACATATCATTTGTGAACACTTCTTTCACTCTTGTGAACCCCATCCCACACTCTTTTGTATTTAGCATTAAGATTGCCAGTAGGTTTTTATTAGTATAGGCCCTTTTATTTGACACAACGCCACTAGGACTGCCTTATTATTACTTGATGGTCGTATCTTGCTCCCATCTTAGATATAGGTTTAGATTAGGTGTTTTCCAAACCTACCTATACAGTTTAATAAACACCCCTGAACTGTGATCACTTGTGTCTGTCTATTACTGATACCATGCCTTCCTTACAATACATACATATATCTTAAAATAAA
Source organism: Ambystoma mexicanum (assembly GCF_040938575.1). Taxonomy (NCBI): domain Eukaryota; kingdom Metazoa; phylum Chordata; class Amphibia; order Caudata; family Ambystomatidae; genus Ambystoma; species Ambystoma mexicanum. The sequence goes on along the minus strand of NC_090925.1, from coordinate 45,677,674 downwards.
CTTAAATAATGCAAGATGACAATCAGTTATCAAGTTACCGCTGTTTCAAATATTTTATTCTCCAAGAAGGAAACATCCACAAAAATAATTAGCATTTGTAAATCCCAATGAGGGAGAAATGGACAAAGTTGAAACCAAAATTAATACATTATGTACACAATGTCTGATTTTAAAAATCCAGTTGCTGAACTTTCTAATTATGTAAAGAATAATGTAATCCACAATATGCATTTTCATTGCCCCACAGCTATCTATGACTAGTTTACTGAACAATCGCCCCAAGCATTACCAGAACATTATTATAATAAACATTTTGATGATATTTCTATCCCCAATTCTCCCAATCATGTAAACTCACAACCTCCAAATTCCCCTATTTCTGTTTCCCCAATCCCTTTCTTAAAATAAATAATTAGAAATGGAATCTGTATATGTCAGTCCCACAAATGGTTTTATTTGAAAATATATAATGTAAATAAAGAAATACAATTTTGGAATCTTTCTAAAAAATGTCTTAATTTTTAAAATACCATTATGACTACAATGATGTCATTGCCCACATCTACATACCAGTGACGCAGCATGGATGTCTCAGTGTTCACAAACATGCCGCTTAGTCTATGGAGTGAACTAGACATTTTTAATTTGTTCATAACTGTCAATATCTGAATGCAACACCTCACTGTACAGATGATATGCCATAGGTCATGTGGTACGTGGTCATTTATGAACGTTATGATGTAGCCATGAATGCCCCCAGACCTTATCATTATTGTGTAGCGTAATGACGTGGTCAAGAAATAGATTGATGTTTACGTGTTGCAGACAATTTTAAATAGAATTGTCACCCATTCGAGGGACTTTAAAGTTCAAAGGTTGCCCTTTCACACCTCCTAGCAACATTTCCAGTGCTTCTATACATTTTTGACCACTTTTTACACACTTTTTCCTGTACCAGAAGCCCACGATCTTGCAACATCACCGCAGACATCCCTGGACATCCTCACCTGAAAGTGCCTGTGAGGCGTGATTACATGTCCGTGAACAATGTTTGCAGTTTGTGGACATCTTTAAATTCAATTTGCAGCCACTGTAAGTACGTTTAAGTTAAAACTGTCCTCTTCCACAGCTTCCAGTACCATTCTTACTTCATTTCTAAACTTTTCACAACTTTTCAATACCTTATTTCAGCACTCTTGTCCACAAACAAGTTGATAGTTGGAGGACAGTTGCTCAAAGGGGATGCACCCATTTCTTTTAGTCATTCACTATCTGGCAGACCAGGAGAGAAGACCTTTATTACTTGGGAGCTGAGACATCTGTTTTGGAGCTGCAATGGCATCTGCTCTCTCCTCTCCAGGGGCCACAACCACCACCACCTGGAGGACTTGTCCAGGGGAACAGGTGTGCTGCAGCAGATGAAATACAGGAGGAAGAGAAAGAAGAAGATGATGTAGTGGAGGATGTGCCTACACCATCGGGTGGGCAAAATGAGTCGTGGCTGTAGAATTTGTTCGCAGACGTGCGATGGGTGTCAAAGACGCACGTTGCCCAAATGCCTGCACTGAGTGCAAAGCTTTTCTCAGTCATGGCCAATAGGGACAGCACTCTTTTGGTACTACCTCCATGTGCTCACACACCCACACCTTCCACACGGGTGCCCTGAGAAAGGGGATTCCCTGCTCAAGGAGTAGGATCATTTCAGCCACTACAACCTCTTTGACCACTCTGTTCACCATTCATTTCACGGCAATGGTGCAGAGGATTTCTCCTGCTGTTTCTCAGGCCACACAGGTTAACAGTACTTTGTATGTACTTTGTATGTACTGTGACAAAATCATCTTAATGGAATCTGAAGCGCCTTCGAGGTGGCAATGAAGGTGCTTAAGAAGGATTGCCTCATACCTTGTTTTTAGCAGGTCCTACATCTTCCTTTGTCCCCCTGTCCATATCGTATGGTGGTCGGTGTCACTTCACTCTCTCCATTCCTCTTAGGCTCCCTCCCTGGAACTGACTTTAAAAGTTTAAGAATAGAATGTGAAACAACATACTCTTATCGACTCATCTGCTCTACATTTATACTTAAAGTAGTAAGACTCTTTAAGAATATCTAACATTTTATCTAGCTTTAAATGGTATGCTAATGGAAATTGTACATAATTGGGATAGCAAAGAAAAGAAAAGGTGCCCTGTTGTAACCCCTAGAACCAAGGGATACGTTTATTTTGTTGCAGTTGACTAAGGTGGATCTGATTGTCGGAAGCGGCCATCTGAGAGGTTGTGAGAGTGTACGGTGTACGGTGCGGCTTGACAGTCCTTGTTTTTGCCTTAGCAGAGAGGTCCTTTCCTCTAGTCCTCCTGCGCCTTCGGTCCTCCATTCTACCTTGTGAGCGGTGTGAAGTGAGAAGCGAGTTGCCGGTGCACAGTGCAGGGCCGGGTGGTTTTGTTCCCGTGGTCCTGCAGCAACTCGGCCCTGCTAAGCTTGGCCTGGATTCCACTCAGTGTCTGCTTCCCGAGATCCTCCCGCGTTGTCAAAAGAAATGGGAGTAGAAGGCGAAGAGGACAACACAGATTACGCGGTGAGAGAGAGCTGCGTGGCAACGCAGAGAAAGAGTTGAAGAAGTTAAAATATTGTAAAATTGAGTATATGGAACTCTTTCCATCATTTTTATAACTTTTCAATAGAATACACATTTTACCACAATATAATACAAATTCAGACTTTTATTCTTGAGAGTGCCAGACGTTGAGTGGAAGATTGTGGAGCCTGCATACAGCCCACGGTAGTGCCGTTTTTTAAAATACTAACTCATTTTCACACGTGGTGAGTGTTAGTAGGCACCTAATGAGCGTTGTGAGCTTTGAATATCTCATACCTATTTGACCTTCCCACTCCTATTATTTTTAAATAAATTGGTATTGATAGTCTATCCTTGCTGTCTGGTGAACCACTGCACTGAGCAGGTTTAGATTGTATATTGATTGGCGTTTTTTTTTTACTATGCCTGGAAGAGCGCAGGGGAGGAGCAAGAATTATAACTTGCGAAAAAATAAACCATATGGGAAATCCAATACTGTTTCACTGTGTAGTGAGTCGCTGATGAATGGAGACAGAGCTGAGAGAAATAATGGACCTAAGAGAGCTACTATACTACCTGGAAGATCTCCTATTCAAATTACAGATTTTTTTAAACCTGATAATGCCATGAATGCTGAAAAATGTAAAAAACGACTGCCCAAGTACATGTTAAGTATGGTTCAGGTAACTTGAGTGTAGCATCTGTTTCATTTGAGCCAATAGATGATGACTCTTTGTTGGATTTGTGTTATCGCCTATGTGCATCCAATCAACGCGCCACTGAGCAAAGTAATAGTAATTTGAGTCAAGTGGCATGTGATGTTAACAATGGTGGTATAGGAAAAGAACTGAGTATACAACAAGAAACTGACAGACTATCCAGTACTCCCTCCTTATTTCCCCTTACCAATATACCTGAAACATTACCCAATCCAGGAAATGATGAAGAGGCAGTAAACAATACGCTGAATCATGAAGGGTCTGCAAGAGAAGTTAGTGAATCTGACAACATAAATGCTCCTATGATTAGCATCTCTACTCCCTCGCTTAATTTGCTGCATTTTTTCATTTAAAATTGTGATCAAACTATGTGGTAACATCTACTCCCAGACTCAGACGCATAGTCATTATCTAAATATACTTATGAAAAATGAGAAGACAATGCACCAGCTATAGTTATCTACAACGAAGCCCAGGATGTAATTGAATTCGATGAAAACAGAAACTCTGTAGTGATTGTCGACCCTGTAATAGGCTCTAATGGTCTCCAAAAAAAGCCTGAGCAACTTAAGAAAAAACAACCGAATGGAGCTAAAAAAGCTGATAATGAAAAAGAAGATGAGATTGTACCCTGTCATCCCCTTAATCCCCTACAACCTCTTGCAAAGATCAGAAAATTACTAAGAGGCGGGCCCGAAAGCGGGCAAATTGGAAAAGGAGAATACAGGAAATGAAAACTGGGATGTTAACAAGTTGGTTACTCCAAAATAACAAGCTAGATGAGAATAAAGAATTACCTCTGGAAGATGAAGGTTCTGATTCAGAAAGTGAACTGGAATGATCATCAATCAGTTCTGTGACTAGGCATTCTGACACCAAAAGGAAAAGTGTTGATAAGAGGGTGAAGGTCTGTATGGAGAATAAGTATGCTCTGTTAGGAGACAAGGAGGATAAAGAACTTGAGCCACAGATTGTTATAATAAGTGAAAAAACAGATAGAAGAACAAAAAATACTATTAACAGACCCTTCTTATTAACTCAATTTGCTAAAATCCCTGAGTTAAGAATGTTCAAATCATATGACTTTGAATTTGTTGAACCAATTGGAAGGCAGTTTGGGGCAATGGCTAGAGTGCATTGTGTCTTGCCTGCAACAGCTAAAGTAATAAGATCCCAGGCTGAATCTCTTGACTTTCTTGGTTTCGATTTGGACCTAGAGATCACTGATGAAGACCAGCGGTATATATGTCAAGGGTGTAATCCTGGGAAGTCGGAAGAACAGAAAAAAAATATTGCCCCTAAAGGGGAAACTGACAATCAAGCTCTAATATTTTGGTTGCAACAACTTGTAGATATGATGAAAAAATCTTGTCCATCAATATGCAAGATTTTGTCGTGGAACACTAGAGGACATACACATTTTATTAGCCCAGCGCACTCATTGAATAGCATTCTTAACCATAAAATATTTCTTTTACAGGAGACTTGGCTGTTGAATGAGTTTGTGGTCGATACTCATGTTCTCTTTCATCATCTAGCGAAAAGGGGAATTAAAGGAAGGCCATTGGGAGGTTTACTGACTGGAGTCAGTCATGAATTTGACTCTGAACTCCTTATGCCCGCAGAAACAAATGATAATATTCTTGCTGTTGTCATTGATCTGAAACAGAAATATTGTGTTGGTAAGATATGGTCATTAACGTTTATGCACCCCCCTGGTGGGAGCAGAACCATGGCCATTTTCGATACAATCGATGAACTAGTTACTAGTTGGCTATCTGGGGCTACAATTCAATGATGTTGATAGGAGGAGACATGAACGCACAATGTGGAACAATGGTTATGAAAGCCAAATTTCACAATTTAGCAACTAACAATATGCCAATGTGCCCTAAAACCAATGTACAAGGGAGAATATGGAATAGATACATGAGCGAATGGGGATTTAGTTTCCTCAATGGTAGAATAACTGTGGACACCCCAGGGAAATGTACATGGTCATGTGGTAAGAAGTCTTCCACGATTGATTACATATGGGGTAATACTGAAATGCTTAACTCTGTGTGTGACTTTGAAATTGTGGAGAACAAATACAGTGACCAGGCTATGTTCTGTGCTAAATTGGAATTTGGCATGGTTCCCAAGATACCATCGAGCGCCACTGGTACTATTTATACCAACTATAAAGGTACACAAATTAAGTGGAATATAAAAAAAATATACGATTATGTCATACAAGCTACATGGCCTTTTCAAGTTGGTATTTAAACATGCACACTCCCTCAGTGGCAAGGAGATTGAGCGTAAGATTGAAACTATTACGGATGACGTAAAGGAAAGTCCGAAAACTAATATTGAAAATAGACCCAATCGATCTTTTGATGGGGAGCTGTTAGTGGTTAAACATAAATATCGACGCTCGCTTCGTCTATTGAGTAAATCCAATATGGGATCCGTCGAGTTCAGTAATGAGAAAAAGAGGTTGAAAAATGGTTTCACCAATTGGTGTAAACGAAGAAAATGGTCTAAATGAAACATTAAATGGCAGAACATGCTTAATACTCCCCAACGGAATGATTCCAGTACAGTTTGGAAAATCTTGAATAATGTAAGAAATGTGTATAAAGCCTGTATTCTGAATCCGATAGGAGAGATAGCGTGGTCTTCCCACATTGATAATACTATGTAGGTGAAACTAGGTAAGAACTTCCCAAGACCTTATTGTACAGTATGGCCTCTCTCCTTTTCTATCAAAATGATTGAGTCCATTATTATAAAAATGAAGAAATCTTGAGCCCCCGGACCTAATGGTCTTGCTACTGTAGTATTGAAAGATGACCCCGAGATATGGAGTAATGTATTGTACAGGCTGTTTACTAGCGTCTGCAGAGATCACTGTATACCAGATTCATGGACGAACGCCATTCTTATTCCGGTGTTTAAAGCGGGCAATCGATCATTACCTGAAAATTATCGGTTATTATCGATATTAGACTCCACCGGAAAAGTCTTCTCAGCTATTGTTCTAGAACACTTGAATGCCTGGGTTCTTACCAACCATCTACTTCACCCTTCTCAAACTGGGTTTCGACGTGGCTCCAGTACTACCCATAACATCTGTGTCCTTGATGCCATAACTTCCAACGCCAAATTAAGCAATGGGCCATCTGTTTATGTAACCTTTGTTGATTTTAGGTCTGTATTTGACAGTGTTGATCGAGCCAAACTGTGGGAAATGTTGTTGCATTTTGCCTGCCCCAGATGGTTTGTTGATATATTATTTAATCTTCATGAAAACATCACTGTGCAAATCCGTTTAGACAATGAAGGCAGCCTGACACAGCCGATTAATGTGAATAGAGGTGTCAAACAGGGCTATTGGCTGCTCTATTATTCAATCTTTATTTAGCTGACATTATCAGACGCCTTGTTGCTAAAGCTAAATGCCCTGCTTAATTTGAAAAAAACATTGATATCTGCTATGCTTTATGCAGATGATTTGGTGGTAATTGACCACTCTATAACTGGTATGAAGGCAATGTTGGAAGAACTTGGCTGTTTTGTGAAGGAACATGGCCTAACAATTAACTTGCAAAAAACTAAGGCCATGTTATTCTCCCGTAAAAAGGTTAACAGAGTAAAAGTGGAAGTATCATGGGGTAATGTAGAATATACCGAGGTATATAAATATCTTGGTGTCTTCTTTAACTGTAAAATTGGATACAGGTATCTTATTGAGAAGAGAATTAGAAGGGCCAAGCAAATTACTATGATGGTGCGTAAGTTTGTTAAGGAATATGCTGGCTATTCATTAAAAGGTATAATTACATTATATCGTCAATGGTTCACTCCGGTTTTGGTTTATGGATTAGAAGCCATCACTCTCTCTGACCTTACTTTTCTAGACAGGATTGAAGGCATATTTTGGCGTACCATTTTGGGGATTCCTCGATCATGTCCCATCCAATACATTAGGGTGGAACTCGGCTTACAGTCCTTGAGATCCACTGTGAGACAACAACGTGGTCTCCTCAATTTGAAAGCAATGTGCCGCCCTGAGAGTGAATTGCTACAAATTATTGGAAAACAAGCAGCAAAAATAGACGTTCCTACTAATAGGAACAAATATCTATCTAGTTGTAGTGTTTCCTGTTATTAAAAAAGCGTTTAAAGCTAAAGCAAAGAGGATTGACTGGGAAATTAATTTTATTCGAATGTATGAATTGAAACATTTTAAACATATTGAATGGATTGTACACGAGTATTATATGCCTCAAAGATACTTAATACGTTGTCCTGATCCTCAGGTACGGAAGTTATTAATGCGCACAAATCAACTTCCGGTGAACTCAACTTTTGATTCCTGTAAAAGAAAGATACTGTCGAATGTGTCTGGATGTAGAAGAATCTGAAACTGTTAGGCATGTACTCACTTTATGTCCTGAAAGACGTAATCATTATATGTTGAATTATGGCCGCTTTGTCTATAACAAGAATTATATACAGACGGAGGAATTCTGGAGATGGTGCCTGAATGTGCAATCAGAGGCAGTCTATATAGCATTATATACAGTATGGAAAACATTCCCGTCCAGAAATAATGAAAATGGGAATGACAACTTGGTGACGACATGTAATGATAATGATTTTAGGTAATCAATATCAATACTGTAATCTATATGTATTCATGCACTTTAATTTTGTACTGTAATATGAATGAGTGAGTATTTAATATTAATTTATTTTGTTTCCATTTTCTCTATTATATAACTGGTTAATATGTGTTTAGTATGAATGTATGTAAAGTTGTAAAGTTTTATGTACTGAAAACAACTTAATAATAAATAAATAAAAATAAATAAAAGAAAAGGTGACAGTAATACATTTCTGTCCCAACCCCTTTTCTCTGCCATACAAAATATAAACATAAAGTATAGCGTGCATAGGAGGTGTTTAGCCTTTATTTATGGCTTTCACACTTCCCATTCATATTACACTTGTGGGATATATTTATACACTCAGCAGCACTTCCCCACATCACTAAGCAGCATTTCAGCAGAACCAGCAAAATGGCAGCGCTGGCTCCTGTGAGCGCCATTGCACCCAAACTGCGTTTTGCAGTGACAAAAGGATGACTGCACTGTTTTGCTAAGCGCCATTGGGCAAGATGGAACAGGGAGCACCCCGAGAAAGGATACTAGGGTGTGTTCTTGTTTGTATTAAAGAAATGGAGTGAAAAGCAGCTAAGCCCTGTGGTGCAAAGGGCTGAGGACGTTGTTGTTGGGCTGTGGCGAGTGTGGAGTGTACACAGACTTGCTAATCTTTCTGCTGGACGTTTTACTTTTACATTGGAGGAAGTGAGGAGGTGAGTGTGCCTGTACCTTTAACCCCTGGACCCAATCACCGGGTCACCTGGTACTAAAGGCCACCTCCAATGCCCTCCAACGCCCTGTGGTGCAAAGGGCTGAGGACGTTGCTGTTGGGCTGTTTGGTGAGTGGCGCCGTGGCATAACTTTGATTACGATGTTGAACGGGAGAAAATCAAGTTACATGCCCACTACCACATCTACATCAACAGCTACGCTGAAAACACGGGCGCAGACAAAACGTGAGTGTACTGCAGACGTTAAGGGCCTCATTGTATCTCACTGTGATAGACAAAAGAAAGTAAGTCATTACTTTTCATGTACGTCCAATAGTGATGTCATTGAGACATTTACACAAAATCACAATGAAACATCTGCTAACACAACTATATTGACACTAGACGATAACGTGGTCAATGTAACTGAAGATGCATTTCCTGAGGTCGTTGCTGCTGATACCTCTACTCAACATGATACAATGCAGGAAAGTTGCCTAGGGACTCTGAGGTGAACCGTCAGTTTACAACTGAAGACACAGACACACACGAAACACACGTTTCAAAAAATACAACTCAGAAAGCTACCTGCATCGAAACTCAAGTTTCGGTACCCTTGGCAAGCAACTCCGACAAAGTTGGCGGGACAGCGGGAGCCGCGGAGACGCCGAACGATTTGTTGGAGGCTTCGCTTCGGCTGTGTGCTCCGAGGGACGCCCCGAGAGTCGGGAGACGTCGGCGTGCACAACGTGCCAGACCGAAGCTGTCGAGTGCAGCCCGATCGATGCGCGATCCTGCACCTTACACCCATTGCGAGCCAGTTCGCCTCGGGTGAACAGTGCCGGCATGTGTCCCCTTCCTCTGGATACAGCAGGCGAAAAAGTGTGTGACACAGAGCATTCGACTGATTTAAAGCCGGTGGATGCTATACTTGGGGGATGGTGTGATGAGCAAAACACTGTTTTAAAAACAGGTATGTTGGTAGACACTATAACGTTGGCCATGACAAATAATAATCATGAAGTGCGACGAGATTCAATGGAGATAGCAAACAATGTACTTACTTGCAATGAATAAAGCATGTAAGGCTAATGCCTGTGATAAAACACCGATAAATGAGAATGGTCGTTTGAAGGCTTCACTAAAATCTCCATTTACAAAATTGTACGAAAGGTTACATGAGGCAACAAGAGATTTAACAACAGTTGTGGCCTTACTAAACTCCAAAGTTGCAAATCTGGAACAAACATGTGGCCAATCCAACAACAAACAACTTCAGATCTCGAAAAAACTAGACGGACTACATAAGCTATTATCTGAACAAAGGACTAACGATGTGATAGATAAAAGGCTGTTTAGCGAAATCGCAAAGGAAGCTATTGCATTATTCGAACAAGACGGTCTGAGATCACAACCTGCTGAGTACAACTGCAGACTCAAGGATCCCAAATGCGTATCTAAGGCTGAAGAAGCTCCTGCCACGGACACAAACGACATCTGTGGAAAACCTACCGGTTGCAAGTCCTCAGTAACAGATAATGAGTCACAGACCAACTTGAAATCCACCATCGTCATACCACACACTCAAACACCGAACACGGTGCATATGACCTCAAATTCCAACAACAATGGGTCTAATATTCAGCCTATTAGGGAACCAAATACACCACACGGTACTGACATACCAAGTCGATCTACTGCACCAATCATCGAAATCGTGGACGTGTCTTTTGACACCTGTTTTGAACAAGCAAGAAGTTCTGAAAACCCGGCCAGGGAATGACCCCAGTGGAATCCACTTCAAAGACGCGTCCTCAGGAGGCTGCTAAAAGAGATAGTCTGGCAATCGCCATTGCAAGTCTAGCTCCAATACTTTTCCCTATCTTTAACAAGGAAGAAGGAGCTCCTCTAAAATCAAACATGGGAAAACCACAGAAACCACCTCAAAGCAGGAAAAACGAAAACATACCTGCAAGGAAGGGGAATAAATTAAAAGGAGCTCGGAAATTCCTCTGAAACATTAAAGTTGTGCATGTGTTAGCAAACAAAACTAACATTCACTCGTCTAACATAGCTAAAAAACAAGTCTCCACAAATATGTTGTCTAATGAAACGGGAGATATCTGGAACGCCAACGGAGAAGTGGAACATGACATTCCGCCTGAATTGCTCAACATGTCAACCTATGACGACACTGAATATGAAGACGTTCAAGAGTCCTCCCGAACTACTAGAGAAAAAGAACAATCCAGCAGCGATATACCTACTGACAAGGACGTGGCACGTGAAACGCCGGGGGGGCAGACTTGTAGTGATTGAAAAAAGAGCATCCACACGAGACACGGTAGCCCCCTGTCCGGCCGCATCACAACCCTCATTAGAAACGCCCGGTGTTAGTATTGATTTAGGAAGCGGTTCTTCACCTGCAGGATTGCAAATGAAGAGCCCTATCTATCAGACTATCCAAGAAAAACGCCTAAAGATACAGAGAGACGCTCACGTGCGAACTACAAAGAAGGCAAATAATGACCAGTGCTGGAGCGACCCGAGCGTGAGGCAACTCCAAGGCTGTACACCATCCCCCCAACGTCGTCCGATAAACAGGATTGGAGCAAACCTCCAAAAGATCAGAAAACTGCCCCCTCATTGATGAAGAGGAACCTAACCAGAGGTGGAGGACACCGACATCGGGTCAGACTAATGATTGAGAGGCTACATTCACTTTACAACCTGATCCTAAACCGCAGTAATATCATCAAATTATTACATCTTAAACCAGATCTACGCGCAATCAACACTGAAGACCTGCAGATCTTTGAATTTCCGGACGAGCGGCGAAATGATAAAGTCCAGAATCAGTAGACGAGTTTGAAAAAATAAGTATATCCATACAAAGCCAAACACTAACAGATGGATGTACGGTCAAATCACCGCCGGACAACAACATGCAAGAACCAACTCAAAACTGGCATTAGTTAGCTGCAACATTAAACATCAATCAACCACAATAATGCTAGAAGGAACAGGCCTTGCAACATCTCACCCTAGGTTCTTGGAACACGCAGGGTTTTGGTCACCTGTTTAACAGAGAATGGCTGGGTGACCTATCCATTGCTTGCCTACAAGAGACCTGGCTAAGTGCTACTCCAATGGTATTAGATTTTAAAATTGCTGTAAAACCCAGCCATACTCCCAGAAAAGGGGCGTCCTATGGCGGGTTTGATAACTTTGGTAAGAAGCTCTACAGGTTTCGAATTCCTTAACTCAATAAATCACTCTCCATATATCCAAGAGTCAACGATTGGAAAATTGGATGGTAGGTCCAAAATAACAGAACAAATTACTGTAATAAATGTTTATTGGAACCACAGTAGTGCGGGGCAACAAGAGTTTATTGACAGAGTCTCAACCATCATCGATCGCCTACTCGTTGAACAAAAGGGTACCAATATAATACTCTGCGGTGACTTGAATATCGATCACTTTAATTTGAAGACAGCTCAGAGTAAAAAGTTATCGTCAAACTGGATGAAGGAAATGAGTGCAAGAAATTTACAAATGTTAAATGGATGTACATTAGGAGACATACCACCTGCTCTGACATGGAAACGCGAGAATCATGGCTCTACAATTGATTATATTTTTGTATCGGCGGATCTCCACCAACGGGTGAAAACTCTAAAAGTGTGCCAAAACGAAAATAGTGACCATGACATGTTAATCATGGAATTCTGGAGCGCTGAGGGATTCGTTAAAGCAAAATGGTCACAGAAAATCAAGGTGGAAGCAAGCAGAGTGAGATTAAGGTTAGCAGAAGATGAGGTCATTCTGTTATCTAACCAATATTGTAGTGGAGGGACTACGCTTGAATATGCACACTTACCGGCAGACTTTAAAACAAACAATGGTGGATCCAAACATGCGAACATGAAACGTCTTCACTGTTTTGATTTGGACATATTAGTTCAAAAACGACTGATGAGACGGACAGTTCGCCAAGCTCGGTCTGCTGACAATGACACAAGTGGACCAAAGATGAAGGCTGCCAAACAAAGATACAAAAATTGGATTCAATCACACAAAAGCCTAATGTTACAAAGAGATTCAGAGCGAATGTTAGAATGTCTCCTAAACAAGAATACTAGAGCCTTCTGGAATATTATCAACGACACACAAGCCCCTCTAGCGTCTCTGGAGGTATCTATGGTCCCGGAAACAGCATGGAAAGCACACTTTAATGAGCTTTATAAAGCCAACGAAAGTTCCTCAAACTCGTTTATTCCAACCATCAAAAAATGGGCCTTAACTTTTCCCAAAGATGAGATCGTAAGAATAATTACAAAAGCAAACAATTCACGTGCCCCTGGTCCAGACTGCTTAACAAACTTCATGATCAAACAACAACCTGAACTATGGGCAAACGTTTGTGCGGCCCTCTTTCAGAGAATAAATGATCAGTGTCAAACACCCAAGTCTTGGAAATCGGCCGTGATTGTGCCGGTGTTTAAAAAAGGAGACAGAACTTGCCCGAAAAACTACCGCCCAGTTGCATTACTAGACGTATTAGGGAAGATCTATGCAACCATGTTACAAACTAAACTAGTAAAATGGGCCAAAATTTCAAAACACGTAGACGTCAGACAGACTGGCTTTGTCAAGCAGGTTGGCTGTTCGCTGAACCTGCTGATATTGAATCTATTGAAAATGGAGGCGATAAGAGGTGAAAAAACAACATATCTCGCCTTCATTGACTGCTCTTATGCGTTTGACACGATTGACAGGGGATTACTATGGAACAAAATGCGCATGTGGGGCTGCCCGGAAGACCTCATGGCGGCAATAAAAGAACTGCACACTGATACTTCTATCAGGATACGCTTGGATCAATCTGGCACCCTGTCAGCACCGATCAAAACATTTAAAGGAGTCAAGCAGGGCTGCCCCTTGGCAGCTGCGATATTCAGCCTATTCATATCGGACATTGGATTTACCATGGAGGAGGCAAAATCTTTTCCCCCAAAAATGCATAGATCCCATCTGAGTTGGCTTTTATACGCTGACAACCTCATATTGCTGGACTCAACACCAACTGGTTTGCAAAGAAAAATCGACGCAGTTCAACAATATGTGGCTGAAACATCACCTACTTATCAACACAAAGAAGTGTGAGATACTTGTCCTTAAAAACCTCAAAGGGAGAAGGAATTGTCGGGCAACGCGTCTATTTTGGTCTATGGTGCATGAAAATCTGCAGATAGCGTCCAGTGTAAAATACCTGGGCAGACCATCAGTTTGTGTATTAATGATGAACCTTGGGCAACAGCGACAAAATGCAAATGTAAACAACTGGCGATCCAGGCCTTAGTGCTAAAAAAGTGATTTGGCAAGTTCTCCCTGAAACCTGTGCTACGATTTTATAATCAAAAGGTAATACCAGTACTAACGTACGGGGCCGAAAATGCCCTGGGTTGCTCGTGGGAGCTATGATCCATGCTCGAGTACATCTACTGGACCAAAGTACTAGTCTTAACGAAAGGAATATCGTCAGCCACCATTCGATATGAACTATCGTTAATATCCATCCATGCACGAGTTTGTTGTAACTTGCTGTCGTTATTTCGGAAAACAAAAGCATGTGAACAAATTCCGCAATTTGAAATCTTTCATGGCGCCACCTCATCAGCCCCAGGGGTAATGGCATTGTGGCTGAAACAATGCGAAAATGTGATGGCTGAAAATGATATTACTCCAGAGCTGCTTCATGGCAATCCTGATGCAGCAAAAATAAAAATCTGGCGGATGGATTGGGATCAGACTTGCACCAAAAGGGGTGCATCTAAATCATTGAGCGAAGTTCTACCTGAAGCCTGTGCTTTCAACACTTTGCAAAAATACAGTGATTTATTCCCAGATCCAAATGCCAGACGATTATTCATGTGTTTCCGACTTAATATGTTCAAAACAAAGGAACGCGGACCTGGATCCGAAGTGTTGCTGGTGTACACAAGAACCTGAAACTTTGCGTACAGAAAGAACTCGATACCTGGGCGTATGGAGCGAATCTCATCCGTCTCTTAACGCGGAAGATTGGTGGCAACAAATGTTCAATGGCACAGACATGATATTGCCACTGACATATTTTCTGGCGACAATTGAAAAGCGGCTACTGTCTTAAAGATATTCTTGACTGCTGTAGACACTCTGATTTGCACTTCAGAGTAATGTCTATTGAGACTGTAATAATGAATATAAAGCTGTGAGTTGAGAAATGCTGTAAATAGATCTAAGAAGTAATTATAAGGAATGGTTTTTATTTTACAGGTTTGTAAGTAAACCAATAAAATTATTAAATAAAAAAATAATAAAAAGCAGCGTTTTTTTGCTGCAAGCCCAAAATTCCCATTGAAAAAGGGAATATTTCACCTTTAAAATGATGCCGCTCTGATGCTATTTGTCCCTGTTCTTTGTCAGACTACCTTTATCAAAAAGACCCTGTCATGCCCAGCCATATTCACATTGTGCTCCATCAGAAAAGAGCCTTATTCCTGAAAGACAGGCTGTGCCAGCCAAACCTCAGAAAATCAACAAAAGCTTTCCTTCAGCCACATGGGAAACGCTTACATTTTGCTACAAAATGTCAAAAATCACTGCTTGAAGCGGGGAGAAAGGGGCCCCACTAATATACCCTGTATACAAATAGATGATGGTACAATATCAACAGACCAGAATGAGGTAAAAGACACATTTTACAAGTTCTATAAAGAACTATATTCCCCCCAGGGCACAGTCACAGACATCGAGATAGAACAATACCTATCCAAAATACCGACAACACTCATTGCAGAATCGACGAGGGAACTACTAGAGGCACCCATTACTGAGGCTGAAATAAATGTAGCAATAAAAGCTCTTCCCAACGGAAAGGCACCGGGTGCAGATGGGCTGGGAGCTGAATTCTATAAAGAGTTTAGTCCAATCCTGACTCCCAGATTAGATGCTGTCTGGAAGGAAGCTCTGGAAATGGGAGAACTCCCCGAAACCACCAGGGAAGCAATAATCACACTCTTACTTAAACCTGGCAAACCTCCAGAAGAATGTGGATCATATCGCCCATTATCACTAATAAATACTGATGCCAAGATCCTGGCCAAAGTACTAGCGGCAAGACTTACACCATACATGCCATATATGATACACGAAGACCAGGCAGGTTTTATAACAGGTAGATCTACAGCCACTAATATCAGACGGTGCCATCAGATAATGACATCTATACCTGCCACCACTCAGGGGGTTGCGGTATCCCTAGATATGAAGAAAGCATTCGACACAGTCCCATGGCCCTTCCTTTTTGGAGTGCTGCGCAACTACGGGTTTGGCCCAAACTTCATAAAGTGGATTCAGGTGCTGTACACACGACCATATGCAAGGATCATAGTGAATGGAACCCTCACAGACTTATTGGAACTGTTGCGAGGTACCAGACAAGGCTGCCCGCTCTCCCCCCTGCTTTTTGCCCTGGTGATAGAACCACTAGCAGACATCCTCAGATCTCGATACAGCTCGTTTGGGTTATACCTCGAAGGAAAACCACAAATTATAACGCTATATGCAGACGACATACTTTTATATTTAAAAAACCCATACAGAACGCTAGGCAAGATCCTAGCAGAGGTCAGGAAGTTCGACGAATACTCGGGACTGCACCTCAACCCCCACAAATCAGAAATATTTCCACTCACAGACGCCACAACACAGCCCCGGAACCTTCACGGACTCATATGGAGTCCGATACACATAGTGTATCTAGGGGCCCACATAGCCAGAACAGCCCAACTATCCCGAGCACTGAACTACACGACATTAGGTGAAACACTATGTGCAAAAATGAAGCGATGGAACGTGCTTCCAATATCAATGGCAGGACGGATAGCCTTAATCAAAATGGTGATACTACCGAAACTTTTCTACCTCTTTAGTACAATCCCAGTGTGACCAGGCCGTGCTCTGTTCACCAAAATAAATAACGCCTGTATAGCTTTTGTCTGGGGCGGACACGCCAGATTGAGCTGGAGAGTCTTGACAGACACGTACCCAAGGGGAGGACAGATGGCGCCAGACATGGAACTCTATTACTTGGCCGCACAGGCACAACAAGCAGCCAAATGGGCCACATGTTTTCTTAACCCTACTGACATAACCGGGTCACCAGAAGAGAGAGAGGCGGTAGAGGCGCTGCAGAAGATGACTAGACCCACCCCGAAGCACTACAATACAATCAACCCCTCTAAAGTCACAATCACAGCGTGGTCCAGAATTGCCGACATATTTGGTGTCAATAAACTGTATCATCCAAGTATGCCTATATGGGGAGATCCACAAACGCCACTCAGTAATGAAAGTGAAATAGCTAGACATTGGAGCATCAAAGGTATCACACAGTGGGGGCAGTTGTTTTTGGACCAACACTTTAAATCATGGGAGGATATTTAAGATACGCTGGGCAATACGTACACACATAAACAGCAATACCACAAAGTTGCAACCTTCACACTGCAAATCCACCCAACATTTCTAGAAGAACTAGAAATAAACATGCCACTAGGCTATATATTCACAGGAGGAACCCAGAAGGTTACTGCATCTACGCTATACAAAACAATAATACAAACACGCCCAGCAGTAACACGCACCGCTAAAGGGAGATGGAAACAAGACCTGGGCCAACAGATAGATGAACAAGAATGGGCCCAGATTTGCGGACTGACTAAAGGGATATCCTGCAACTGAAGGTTTAAATTGATACATTATAAAATAGTGCACAGAACACATTACACTCCATCAAAGCTTAAGCAAATATATCCTACCTCGAATGGTGCCTGTCCAAGATGTAAATCCGAAGATGCGAATATATATCATATGCTATGGGACTGCACCAAATTGAGGCACTATTGGGAAGAGGTATGCAAAGCGCTTAACAAAATGGCGGACACCACGTACTTGCATGTTGGGGGCAGAAGGGAAAATGAATCTGACGTGGCGGAAATTACTGAACCTGAGTTTACTCATAGCCAATAGGGTCATACTAATGAGAAGGAAGAATGCACATCCCCCCACAATAGACGACTGGAACAGGGACATGATTTGGATTAATGACATTGAATAATTGTATATTGATTCGGTCACCCCACGAAGTAGACCCAGAAACATATGATCACAATACAAGCAATATTTGTCTGAACTAAATGAATCAGAACAACTAGACACGGAAAGCAACTGAACTATATATGTAATATGTCTGTACAATCGTAAATTGCTAATGTATGCGCATAACCTGTGAGCAAATATAAATAAAGTGGTTAAAAAAAAAATCACTGCTTGAAAAGAAAATCATATCTTTTTGTGCACATTTCAATTTCATGAAGACTTTTACCTTGTACAGACTGTTGTGTAAAACAAACTGACTACAGCTACAAAACTATGTGGGGATCCAGATGGAAGAACACAACCGAATTTGAAAGGAATATGCCAGCTTTCACCACATGTGTCATAATGGGCCTTTACAAACCAGAGGAAAAAAATGCCTGTTTTAAAAAGTACAATGTTGAATGAAAGCTTGTCCGTGCCTAGCAATTTAAAGGGGTTTGTTGCTGGGGAAACATATATGGGCAGTTTTATTCAACAGGCTTGTTTTGATTCAGGACAAAAGAAAAGAAAAGAAAACTGCATTGGCTGGATTTTGCCAGCTCCCAAAACAGGTTATTCCATTTGGTCAGAGCTAAGTCTTCCCCCAAAAGGGACCACCATAAAATTCCAGGACACCTGGCTGATAATTGCTAGGTTGGAAACCTTTGACTGACCAGGACAAAGAAACTTCACATAATCAGACTTGGGTCTGGGCTGATCCATTTTACAATTGAACTTCTAGGACACGGATGTGTGAAGTGAAAATCACACCTCCCTGTTACTTCTAAAAGAAGCTACAAAGAAAAAGTCAATCACAAAGCATGGACTTAGGGGGATGGCCTGGAAGCTGTGCCCATATATGGGGAACAATACTGAACATTTGTTTCCAAAGACTATTTTATAAATAAAACGTGCAAGACTTTTATCTTTGCCACAGGACTTTGCAAAAATTTAAAAAGTTTACAGTTTAAATGGGATTTAATGGGCTTTAATTTAAGATGTCATAATATACTTCACTGCCACATGGGGGAATAGAAGTGGCAGAGAATTGGGTATTATAAGGAAAGTATCCATGATGCAATTGTGAATTTTAATACTTACATGCCTAATGATAATCCACACCCATGTATAAAGTTTTAGAATTTTAAGTAATATAATTCTTAAGGAAAAGCGTGAAAAACTGGTAGAAGGGCAAAACAAGGTCCCACAACTGTGAAGATCGGACTGCTATGGTCTACATACACTATGTAATCTGCCCATGTGATTTGTTAAAGTGCTTCATATATATAAATGTGTAAATTTCGTTATGACTGGTTTTTGGCAAAAAGGACTGTGGGATGGCTTTTTACCTGATAGAATACAACCTCATAAACTGGGACTCTTCCTCAAGGAGGCAACCAACATGTATTGTCCTATCCGCTTCTTGGAGGTAGGCCTAGCTCAGTTCTGCCCACCAATACTTCTGTGATGTCACCATGCCCTATAAATAAGAGTGGTTGACAGAGCTCCACACACACTCTCTCCTGAATTTCCTGCGGCAGCGTTCCTGATCTGATCCATTCATCTTGCTGATTCCAGATTTTACTACAAGGCCAAAGCATTTGCTGATCCTGCTCCAGCATAGCCAAAGCTTGCTGATCCTGTCCCAGCAAGGCCATTGATCCAGAAAGAAAAACACTAAAATCTCATTAAAAAAAAAGGGAAAAGCTGTGGTACATTTTGCATCCTGAAATCAAACCGGCTTGCTGCCCACTACCGGCATGCCCACTGCAACCCTGCCATCCAGCTGTCCTTGCCATCTGGTGACCGGAATTGCCCAGCTGTGGGCTGTAAGGTACACCCACCATGTGGTGACCAGACCCAGTTGGCTGTTGCAAAATTCCAAACCTAAGGAATGTGAGTATCTCCCCATCTTGACCCTTTTGTCTGTATTACACTCTCTAAGTAATCCTATTTATACCCTGGTAACTTGTTAAAACTGTTAGAATTATCTGTGCACCCTCTCCTTGATTTCTAAGTGCTAGCGCCATCTCTCTTTTCATTTCTGTCTGGTGTAAATCCTAAGCCCTTAGTTATATTTTGAGTAATCAAACTAATTTCCAGTTAAAGTTGAGCACTGGGGTGATAAGGTTGTCCTCGCGATTCAACCTTGGAGCTTACTGTGTTCCTCGATAACAATATAGTCTAGATAATTTAGATTAAGTAACATTTGCCTTTCTTTTAAAACCTAAGTTTTCATTTTAACTGCTCTATTTTTCCTAAAACTGAACCCCATTCCACCCCAAACATCTCATTCAAATCTTCAGCTACCACCATTCTTTCACTTTGATATTGTTCCTGTGATATATATCTGTCCCCCAGACCAAAAACCGCATTGCGATTTTCAGTATTTCACCTTTTTTTATAAAAAAACTTTTTGGTCATTTTAAAATCTGAATTGAAAAGAAATGCAATTTTCCACGTGTCATTTAGCTGCAGCATGTTTTAAACTTTCCACTCGTTTTCGAATTGTATGCTCTTGGTGATCCATTGCCTTGTGATATCTAGCATTTTTTTTCTTTTTTTTATTGTAATTTTATAGTTTGATTTATAAACTTTTTAAAACAATATTTCATTCATTATACTTCTAGATTTTGATTTTTCAGGGAACAGTATCAGTATGATTTAGAGTTTCAACTAGATAGTCAATGAATCGACTACATAACATCACTTTTTCCCCTCCAAGACTTCGAAACCACCAGTCTTCTATATTCGATAAAGTGTATCAGGAGGGTAGCGAGCATCCTTCTATAAGATCAGGTTGCCCTCTTCCCCCAACGTTTGTATGGAGATAATATGGTTCCAAAATTGAACGATGGTTGTTGTCAAACTCCTGTTGTTCCCTGACAGGATGAGGTTCCATCTATCACTGCTATCTAGCTCAGGCCCCTTCATAGATATCATTTCTCGGAACCAATTTCTCTTATCCGTAAGCGCAGGGCAGATCATAATGATGTGATGTAGATTATCCACCATCAGTTTGTTCTCGCAAAATCTGCAGAAAGCTGCTTCTTTCGAAATTTGTCTGTTTTTTGCCATGAGTTCTCGTGTGGGTAATAGATCCAAACGTAGTCTAAAAAATAAGTCCCTAATTTTCCTATCCGGAAATTGTTTGAGATAAGACGGCAGTTCATTCATTGCACGAATGTCAATCTCACATGACAAATTCATCTGGTATTGGGATTTTCCAGCCATTGTACGAATCCAATCATTTTGCTGTATATTTTTTTTTGTGTATTGCGGTTGCTTCATTAACATTTCAAGGGATATGGAGTTTGTAGCCATTATGGGACTTAATGCATTTTTCCACGTTGCTAGGACTGTATTGGCGACTGTGATATTCCTTTCTTCAAAGACTCGATATGCTGGGATATCTTCCTCATTAATCATCTTTCTGTATAATTCTACTTTTTTCCACTCAACTATTGAGTGTAGGGATTGCAACGCCACCTCATGTCTGATTCTGATGATTGGAAATGATTTTGGTAGAGCCAATATTTTCCGCCAAAACAGACCCTCTAGGCGGTCCCAAATAGATTGGTCAAGGTTTATTAGTGTCTCACTGCCATAGGTTAAAATGGGCGTCACTTTTTGTCGATAGAAAATGACAATCGGTTTTAATGAAAATTGACCAAATTTTCTATGTAGGAATAAGCCTTGTCTTGCCAATGACAAAGTTTTAGCTCTTAAATGATTTGTCCAGGGTATTTCTACTGGTTCACTAGTAGACCCAGATATTTATTGATGACACTTTGCTCAATTTTTTGTCGTTCATATAGAATTGGAAGTCTTTTTTTTGGACTTTCTTTGTGTCAATTCCAAAATCTTTGTTTTATCAACATTTATCTCTAATTTATTTTCACTCATGTATTTTGCAAGCTCCCTTAAGCTTCTTTGGAGCCCTATCTCAGTTTTGTCCAAGATGACAATATCATCTGCATACATTAGATGGTGAATTAGATGGTTGTTCAATTTAGGTGGGTTTGCCCCAAAAAAGCGAGGAGCATCAGGTAGATCTGTAGTGTAGAGCTTAAAAAGTGTTGCAGCAAGAGGGCAACCTTGTTTAAGACCATTCTCTGCGTTGATAGGTGCCGATAAATCGCCTTGTTGAGATAGTCTAATTCTAAATGTTGTGTTGTTGTATAGTTGGATAATTGGCTCCAGTACCGTCGAACGGCAATTCCACTTTTTGAGTTTTTCCCATAGGGTGGATCTATCCACCATATCGAAAGCCATATGCAAGTCGATGAATGCTGCATAAATGTTGTAGTTGTTAGCCATCGCTTCATGTTTCAATAGATTCAGAATCATGAGGTTTACATGTGTTCCCGTACCTTTTGTGAATCCAGTTTGTCTAATGTCGAATTTTTTACTTTCTTTGATCCATATATTAAGGTTGTTAAGCAGCAGAGTTGCGAGTATTTTTCCAATCGGATCTAAAAGGACGATTGGTCTATAGTTTGATGGCAATTTTCTGTCCCCTGCTTTATATATGGGTATCAAGATGGCTTTCGTCCAGGTAAGCGGAATTTGTTTCCAGCATTCGATCGTGGTGAAGAGATGTAAGCAAAATCTGGCCCAGTCCTCAGGATATTTCTTTATGATGACATTGCTCAGGCCATCAGGGCAAGGCGCTCTTGATGTATTCAGCTTTTTTATTATTGCGATGATGGCTTCGAATGTCCAGGCATTTGTCCATGGGGACGTTTCTCTCTGATCTAGACCAATTAGCTGTTTATTCGTGGTCAGTTTGTAAATCGACTCATAGTGACTAATCCATGCACCTTCAGAAATCCCTTGAATGATATTATGGTGCATGTCTATTTGTGGATTTAGAAGATTCCACAGTCCTCTTGTGTTATGCGTCTTCAATTGTGTTAGCATGGCTTCTGCATCTTGTTGTGCGAATAGAGCTTTTGCATTCTTTGTCCAATTTCTGTATCGCTGTTTGACTTTGCGGATCTCATTTTCTATGTTCGGACATTTCCTTATTTTAAGTTTCAAAATCTTTCTCCACATTTCTTTTTTCTTTTCTCTGAGTTTGGGATTGTATGCGTGAGTATGGATGTTCTTATTGCAGAGTTGATTGTGAGTCTTCCGCAGAAAGGGAGTCAAAATCCACTCATAGTTTATTAGTTTTCCGCCAGTCTGTGTGTTGGACAGATATGTTGTTATTATTTTCCTCATTTCATTGTCATTGATACGCAGTCTAGTGCCTGCCAAGTTGATTTCCAACGGAGGTAAGTTAATTTTATCTCCTGTACTATACGGCACTTTCAAGGTGATGCTGATAATATGATGATCACTGTTAACAGATCTTGCATTCACTTGCGCTTGTAGTTTAGAGACTAGATTTGCTGAGATGTATATGTAATCTAGAATTTCTACTTGTTTTCCATCCGTCCAAGTAAAAGAGGTAGCACTGGAATTCAGCTTGTAGGTGCAGTTAAGCTGCCTCATGGTGGTTTCCTTGGTCCAAATCCTTGAACTCGCGGATAATTGTGCTTTGTCCTTAAGTCTACCCTGCTTGTCGAATAGATGAATATTAAGATCTCCACAAACTATTATTTCGATCTCCTTAAGTTCCAAAACTAGATTATCAATCGCAGAGAACAGCATGTCAATAAAGTTGTCTGTTTCAATCGCTGCCTGGTTCCAATAGAGATTAAATATCGCTAACGTCTGAGGGGTTCCTCGATGTACGCGTCCTTCAATCGTGCTAGTGGATAGAATTTCTATAACGGTTTGTTGGATCCAAGGAGAAATATTGATACTATCCACCAGACGTATATTTTCTTCGATTTTAATCAGGGTAAGGAGACCAGAAGACGGGCGTCCTATTTTTCGTGTTATTGCTGGGTTCATGGATACGATGTATCCATCGCATCCAGGCAAAGTATCAATCCATGTCTTCTGCAGACAGATGACGTTATGTTGCCATAGGTCGTCCGTATTTGCACGGAAGAGGTGAGAGGACCCTCTGGAGTTCCAAGTACAGAGGGTCATTGTGGCAGTGGTCTGCTTCGTTGATGGTTAAGAGTAATCAGTTCTTGATGACGACACCGTCATGTAAGAGGATTCTGCCTCTCTCCAGAACGGTGTATTGACAGAATTAATTCTCGTTGTTAGCGTTGGGAGGTTTGGAGATTCAACCTCTCTCCAAGATGGTACCTTACTTAGATTCACTCGAGTGTATTTATAGATCACTCTTTCTGCTGACGAAGGCTTCCTACAATGTGTGAACACATCTGAGACATTAACAGCAACCGCTCCTTGTTTCTCCTGCTTATCTGACCTTTTTTCATAGCTCTGTCGGGAACACAATCCATTTCTCTTAATTGTCGTTATCGCTGTACATGAGAACCCTAATGTCAGAAAATGGGAAGCCTCCTTGATTATCTTTTGTATATTCTCTGTATTGTGAAATTGCACCTGCACTACATCCAATTTCTTCTCATCCGTGAATTCCACCAGTTTGATATGACTTGTGTTAATCCATTGAAGTGCGTGAAACAACCGTACTGTGTTTGTTCGGTTCAAGATCAAATCATGATGATATTTATCTACTTTCAATTTTTCAATTTTTAGTTCTGTATCTTGTATTAGTTCCAAAGGATTAATAAAATTAGGTGTCTCAATTGTGACCCTGCATCTTGGTCTATACTGTCTGTTGCTCACAGAGACCTCTGAATGCTTTGTGTTCTCTCTTGTGGCTGCGAGATAGAACATTCACTGTCTGAAATAGAATCCACGCTGAGAATTGATAGCTCTAACTCACTATCAGATATATCTTCACAAGTGAGCTGTGTTAGTGTAGAATCAATTGTATATCCTTCTTCATAAGAGTCAATGATTATAAGAGATTGTACATTGTTAGGCATTCTAGCATCCCAATTGCCTTCTTGATCTTCTTCAGAATAAGTAGACAGATTTAAGAGTGCAACTTGACTAGATGGATCGTCATTCTGTTGGGCTTCAGTTACATGCGACATCTCATTTCCAATCGTAGAGGACTCTACTGGGATCGTTTCTTTGTTGTCTATTTTATGTACCTCTGGGGGAATATTAGATTGCCCTCCATTCTTCCGCCCTTGTTGGGTAACTTTGATTACTCCATGGGTTGTCAGATTCCGTAAAAATGCTCTAGAGCCATTTGATTTGTTTTTCCTTGAAGATTTAATATGTTCTTTTTTGGATTGCAATTGCTGCAGAATAGTAACATTGTTCTTTGATTTTTCGAAGATGGTAAACATTTCCAGCTGTTTTTCATGTGTTACAGGCTTGTTCTCACTGGCTTGCGGTATAGATGTATTCGGCATGTTGGGTGCAACCTGGTCACTACTGACATGCAAGGGGTCTGTTGCTTGTGGGGTAGCTGTATTGATCTCATTTTCCTTGGGGCCTTGTAAATTCGTAGCCTTCTGCCCATTTGCCAAGATCTCCAGCAATCCTGCTGTTAATGTGGCCTTCTCTTCGTGTTCTCTTCTGGTTATTTCAAATAGTCTTGATTGCCATTGGGCACTCGTTTCGGCCTCTTGATTTAGTCGAGTGCGTATGTTGTTTACAAAGGTCTCCAGATAAATTTGTTTCGTGTGGATTAAGGCAAGTAGTGTAGCTTGATCTTTTTGTGCGTCGTGATTATTTTCTAATAACTTCATAAATGGGCTCAATGCCTGTGATGTTACCGCTAGGAGCAGATTTTGCAGGTCCACCATAGTCGTCGGAATTACTTCAATTGCTTTTGAAGGAGGTAAGTTCTGTTGGCATTGACAAAAGCGATTCGCGCCCGAGATCTGATCTGGTAATGTAACAGAATCTTCGGGTAGGTTATTGCTCTTTGTTATCCCCAGACTTTGATGCATCTTTGTCATAGTGTGGAGGTTTGTGTTTCGCGGCGTTGATGCTAGCCATGAGTGCTCTTCCTTGATTTTAGACTGTAGATTAAATACTTAATTTCTTTTATCCTGATTGATCATTAAATCTTCAATTTCTGTGATGTCCATCGACAATCGCATCTGGCGTTGATCTTTCTTGTTTGGGTGGTGATCTGTAACATCTGCCTTCTTGTTAGCTTTGGAAAAAGCTTGTTCCCAGCATTTTTTTGCTGCGATAGCTTTTTCCTTTTGTGAAACGGGCAGGCCACACATTTCTATCTGTATCTTATGGGGATGCTTAGAACACGACCCGGTCATGGCAAATTCAGTGACTGATGGGGCCGCCTCATTCACCGCCGCAGATTGGCCTTGCGTGGAAATAGCTCCATGTGTCTGTCGTTGTGGAGAATTTTCATCTACGTTACTAGATCCCCTGCTTACCAGATCCAAAGTAGAATTGGACTTGATTTTAGATCTGGTCGCTGGTCCACTTGCAGCAGACATCATTTAATCTACTATATTTGTTGAATTTTCAAAAGGAGTGGAAAAAAAATAGATATATACCAGCGGATTCACTCATAAAATACTGCAACTGACAAATGTGCCTTAGTTCCACAGTCTCCTGCTTGAATAGGCCAAGTTTGACTATTCAAGAAATATCTCTGTAGGAATAATAAAGGTTCAGTCAGGATCAAAGGATCCAATCCCTCAGTCTCCTGACTAAAATATCACCGTTTCGTGTTCTAGAGTTACTCACAGGCCGCGCCCAATGTTTCTGAAGGACAATCGCTCATGAATAGTCCAGCACCCAAAAGAGGTCGGCAGACACGAAGACAGCGATGGCCACGGCCTCCCAGAGCAGATGAGCCCGCAGGATCCTCGGCGGCACCCGCTCTTAGAGTCGGACCGGAGCTCGTGCAGAGCACACAGCTGACTCTGCATAACCTGGTCTGTGAGCCAGCACGGGGGCTCGCTCCGGGCGCACAGCTGTAGCAGGTGAGGAAAGAAGAGGAGAGGCGGGGGAAATGGAACGGGGAGGGGGGGGAAATACGCTATAAGTGTCTGCTACCAGCGTGAGGTTGGATCTATAGTAAACTCCGTTAATCCCAGTTCGAAAAAGGGCAATGCGGATTTAATCGAAGACCGGATCCAAATGGTCCAAGTACACAAGCAAGAGTAATCAAGGGGCCATCCCCGCTCAGGCAGGCACGGCTAAACAGTTTACGTGGCTGACACCGCCAGTTGAAGCAAGTGGAGGTGCAACAGTTATTCCAGGGGAGATGAGAGCCAGCGGATGGCAAGGGCGTACAACTCTGAGGCACAAAGTCAGTCGCTCAAGACAGACATCACCTACATCAACAGTTTAAGGCAATGGCTTATCCTCCGCCTCAGCCCAAAAGCCCAGAGACAAGAGACTCTATGACCCGACTCCGCGGCCCGCTCAGCGGCTGGGACTGGGTTATGAAGAGTCAGGTGATCCCAGGCAGTTCAGTCACAGTAGAAAGCAGACTGCAGCTCCTCTCACTCAGCAGGCACAGTAGCAGAAGAGACTCTACGACCCGTCTCCGCCTATCTAGCATTTATATATTACTGCCTTTGTGAGAAATCATATTTACCTCAACGTTTTAACCGCACATTAATTATTTATTTGCCATTTCCGAGTGTCATTTCATGTGTTAGGCAGAATCCCGTGCAGTGCCCTTAGGGACCACTACACACAATTAAAACTACAGGTGGCAATACAAGTTTTACCTTTGGTACAAGCCCGTACTACTATGTTAGAGTGGTAGCAGTGGCAGAGCAGCCAGGCTTACCTCAAGAGTATATGAGCAGTAGCAGAGATTACACTTTTACTGTGACTCAAGCAAACACTGACTCAAGGTTTCAGGTAGAAAAATATAAGTATATTTATTTTTAAACCATATGTTATAAACACAACACTTCTATTAAACTTAAACAAAAACCACACGTCACATATACTACAATTAACCAATTCACTTTGTACAGTATGTCTCAAGGCAAGTACCCTGTGTTTGATTAAACCGGTGTTAGGAACAAAACACGTTACCGTGAACACGATTGTGATCACTTTTTGACAGTTTGGTCTACTAAATAACACGTATCCGTGACATGAAATGCTACCGGGGCAAAAACACAATTAGCACCTGGGATACCCAGAGGGAGTTGGAGGCAAAAATCACAGGCAATATTTTGGTTAGGCAGACACAATCGAGAAACACTCAGAGACAGGAGTTCAAAAGTCAAAGGGCCGGAGCCAGGGTCAAGTGGCACCAGGGGCCTGTTGCTGAAGGTCACACAGTCAGACAGTTCACGATTCAACGTAGCCAAAAGTACTTCGATATTTTCAATGTTCGGAAGCAAAAGTTATAAGAAAGAGGGAAGACAAGGGGAAGCCTTGAAGATGAAGAAAAGGGGTTCACCCAGTTTCCTCAAGCAGAACACAGTACCTTCTTCCAATGGTTCAGCTGGTGCCCTGGCAGTTGTTCGTGATGGTTTTCCGCAGACCCACGATTCCTGGAGCTTCGTTGTGAAGGAGGACATCTGTAGGGGGTCTGCACCACACAGGGATGAAGCCGGCAGCAGCGACAAAGAATAAAAGGTGTGCTCCTTAAAAACAGGAGAGGCTCTTCAGGTGGCTATCCGGACCACTACAGCAGTGTGCAGCGTTTCCACGAAGGCGACCTCTAGCTGAAGAAGATGAGCTAGTTATCCCCACCACGCTCAAGGGAAGAAGACTCCGGACTGGATCTTCTCTTAGTAGCCAAAGGGTAGATAGCTCAGGACTGCAGCAGGGCTTCACCGGGACGGGGTAGTTGCAGCAGCCATTGTTCTCTCCGCTTCTCTTTGGTTCCTTGTAGTTCCAGTGGCGACTCTCTGACTTCTAGCCCAAGAGACCTACCTTTATGAGCAAAACCCCCATTCACACAGCCTGGCTGTCAAACACCCAGCAGGGGGGTTGTCCAGCCTGGACAACCACCTCAGCCAATCATGACAAAGTGCAACTTGGGTTTCCTAGAATACCCTGTGCAGGGGATGACTACACCCCTCCCTCACATTCAGCCCACCTAGACACCCAGGCGCCTGGTGGAGGGCTTCTGAGCACAAGCCCGCCAAAAGACGGTGAACAAAGAAGGCACACCTAGTTTGCCGCACAAGGTTAAACACAAGAAGGACTTTAACAAAAAGAAATGGTGAATAAACCCAACCGGAGCCAGGAGAAAGACAATTTGGTCAAGCGGGTTTATGTTCGAGGCTAATATAATAGCCAAGAACAATACCACGTTTATCTAATATAATCGCGGTAGAAAAGTTAGGGTAGATACCACTGCCACCAGCCAAGTCTAAATGTTAAAAGAGTGAAACAATGCTCTAGGAGATACAGATAAAAAGGGATACAAATAAACCCTTTCCAGTACTCCATGGAAGATAGGGTGTACTGGGTCTGTGATAGATTGACTAAGTAAAGTTAATGGTAACCTTACCCTTTTCTGGGGGACTGTGGTCAGCCTCAGAAATGGAGTCGGGGGAAGCCTCAAAGACATCACTGTGCCACGGCACTGAAGGTGCTGTGTGAAACACAAAAAGAAGGGGGCTACTGAAGTGGTGTACTTCAGAGTCCACAATCACAAAAACATAGAAATACACATGGAAAAACACAGGTAAGAGTGGGGGGAAAGCTCACACTCTCACCAAGTGGAAAAAAAAACTCCAGAAGTCCAGCAAAGTTGCTGGAGGCCTCACTAGGTGAGGGAAATTAGCCATAAATGAGAATTCTCCCTAACATCATGCTATTGCAAAGGGATTATTTTCTCTTATTTTGTGAGGGAAGGTCGTATTTAGATTCTGTTTGCTGCTCCTTATTCCTGACTACCTGCTTTTCCTATCCAGAATCTGCAGGAGAAATCCTAACTTGGGTGCTATCTATCCTAATTCAAAAAGTTATCCTATTCACGTGTGCTTTTTTATGTTCTACTAAAAGGTGAACCAAGTACATTGCTTCCATTTTCATTGTAATTATCACCCCATTGGTGAGTGCTGCCCCATATAAAAAATGGGATGATTTTTTTTTATTTTAAAAATAAATGAATATTGCAATTTCACCAACCAGACTTTATCATGGTCCATGGTATTTGAAAAGGGAGGTTTGAGACGAGTTGTGTACCATCTCAAATTGAATCCACATAAAATAAAGAGAATGGCATCTCCATTGAGCGCTACATCCTAGGCTAACACCAAGGTGTGTGTCGCCTGATTGAAATCCTTAACAAATTTGGCGGCTCGTAGCTGGAAATTGAGTTTGGTTGCCACCCGTGGCAGTCTAACACAGCAGACTAACCTGCAAGGTAGTGATACTTTGTGTGGTTGGATTACTGTGTTACACTGTACAAGCACCTCCCCAAAACAAATACTCTAAGTACCAGACCTGTGTATAAAATTAAAGCTAAATCAATACCAAAATAGACACAAAGCAACAGAATACAGGTATCCCTTACATAAATAAATACATTAATAAAGAAAGAACATTTATAAAATGACTATTTCAGTAGAGATCAATATGGCCAGGGAGCACCTTCTGCACAAGTTATTTGTCAGAAGTGAACGGCCAGAACAAGATTAAAAAGTTCCGCTAGAAGAAATAACACAACAGGTCACCACCATGAACCTGGATACGTGGCAGGACGGTGGCCTATTACACCAAGCATTGAGTGAGTTATGTATGACCACAAAAGTTAAAGAGGAGCAAATCAAAATTGTCAGAATCGCGGCCTACATGTATCTCCACATGGGATAGATGAAGGAAAAGCATAAGGAAAACACAACTCTTGCGCAGAATCAATCTGAACTATTAAATAAAATCCAAAACTAAAATTGGCAGAACAAAAATTTAGATTTGGAAGTATAATCTGGAAATTACATCATAAAATTAAAAGAGGACTTGGCTCTCCAACAGCAGAATAATGTCGACATAGAGGCCCAACGAGAAGCTATAAAAATAGAGTGTCAGGAAAGGTTGACTCCCTAAAAGAGAGTCAACAGAAGCTGACTCAACAATAAACATGTAACAGGAGCTACTCAGGACAAATAACTATGCTGCAAGATCAGGTCAAAAGGTTGGAAGAGGAGAATAGCAAATACATTATTAAAGAACTCCACTCCCAAGCAGAATTTGATCAAGAGTGCCAAAAATTAAATACCATCAAGCAACAAAAGGATGACCTGGCTGAACAGAGGGGCACCCTAAATCAGGAGAAAGACACCCCATGCCAGGGAGAAAGCAATTTAAAAACAAAGTTAGAGGAAGTGAGTTAGGACTCCAGAAACGAATGAACTCAAAACAGAATATGGGAATCTACTGGAGCACGCCAGACGGATAGAAGGTGCTCTGGAAGAGAGTACCCAAACCAAAAATGCACAAACTCAGGAGGTGAGTCCCCTGCAACAAAAATTGTCTCAGGGTGCCCAAACTATACAGGCAGCACAAAGAGATAACGAGGCCCGCTGTGAAGAGAATGATAGGCTCCACAAAAACATATCAGTGCAAGAGCGGGTCATAGAGGCCAGTAAAACCC
The DNA here is from genome assembly GCF_040938575.1 of Ambystoma mexicanum. NCBI lineage: Eukaryota > Metazoa > Chordata > Amphibia > Caudata > Ambystomatidae > Ambystoma > Ambystoma mexicanum. The sequence continues at coordinate 45,646,324 of NC_090925.1, read as the reverse complement.
TGATAGCCGAACAAAAGGCTCAGATCTTTGCTTATTATCAAGAGATAGGGGCTGACAAAGAAAAACTAGCGAGGTTGGAGAAGGCGTATCCTAGGTCTAATACGAACTGGAGGGACCTCGAACAGGTAGGGAGGGACAGGGCAACCCCTGATCATAGTATGATGACATCTATACTAAGTGAATTTAAACCTTTGCGCACTGCTGACTTCATGACTACCGGTTCACGATGTCCAGTCAAATGGTCGAAAATAAAAGATCGAATGACCATTTGATCAACAGTCAAATGGTAGAAAAAAAAAGGTTGATTTTTATATTTTTTAGTTTTGGTTGGTTAAAAAATATTTTTTTTAATAAAGAAAACGGGGGGTTGGGGAAGGAACCCCCCCACAAAAAAAAAAAAAAAAAAAAAACAACAACCATTTTTTTCAACCATTTGACTGTCGATCAAATGGCATTCGATCCTTTGGTTTTCAACCAAATGACTGGTAACCCCGGTTCACATGAGCAATTTGCAGTGCGGGGAAGATCAGGCCCCACGAGAATTTGTTTCATGCGCTCCCAAATTATATTATGACCCAGCCGGTTATTCCCGTCCACAATAAAAGATCTCTGGACTGGTTCATAGAGCAGGCAACCCACATTTATGAAGTCCAAAAACTTGCAGAAAACACAAATCAGACCAAAAACCCCAAGCCAGCCAACACCCCTGCTGCTGCTAAGGTAGCGGAGTTGAAGGTTGCCCCCATTTTAGACCTAGAGATGGGGAGCCAAAAGAATTACCTACACAGAATCAGCAAAATCAGAGACCCAGAAGGCCTTCTAGGTGGCAGTCAGGGAGGTAATCCCACAAATGGGACCCCTAACTCCCCTGATTATAAAACTCCCAGATACAAGGGAAACCAACCAATCTTGGGGTATGTAAGGACTCCCACAGCCCAAGGGGGGGATCCAATCAGGGAAGTACTGCCCCAGGAAAATTCCCTCCTAACTTCCCCCAGGAGGGCAGCAATCCCCCAAATGCTGGGCTAAGTTTCTTCCCCCGGGAACCCACAAACCCCAACCCACAGGACAACCCTCCTTTCTTTCCCCGCTTTCAGGAAACCAGACAACCCAATCCGGGAGAGGGGAGGCCAAGGGTTACCAAAATTCACAATATCCAGGGAACTACGGGAGAAGGGATAGTTACCCTCACTGTGACCCACCTAGATTTGAACAGACTCCCGTACCAGCCGGAACGGGTTTCCCAACTGGAGCGCCAGGTCCAGAACCTTACCCAGGATCTGGGTCGCATTTTGAGGGCTCAACAGAACCCTCAGATGAACATGGCACCTCAGAACCCCACAAACCAAGGGCCTGGCACCCTAGAACAATGACGGGGAGAGAACACCGACAATTCACTGGTTCCAGAGGAGGAGGCACAGGGGTAAGGGAGGGAGTAAAGCCCTAGAGGAAGCTTCCTTGCTTACCCATGAAAAGCCCCTGGACACCCCGGAACTGGAACAAAAATCTCCTGTCCCTGAAAATCTGCAACCCAGGGAACAGAGGGTGAAAAAAAAAATAATGTGATATTTTGCAAATAGAATAAAATTAAAAGCTTTAGCCCAGCCACGAACCATGGCCTGCAAGATTGTGAGGCTTTGAACTTAACCACAAGCCCAAACTGGCCTTGTGCCTGGCCAGCAAAACATTTATATTTAAGTCCCATGATTGTACAATTGATACAGAAAAATAAGAAAGTATTCGGGCAATTCACAATAAAAAATACTCTAAAGCATGTGCTTTAAAATAAATACTGTAAAAAAATACTGTAACACCCTTCCGCGCCTAAACATCATTTGCGCAAATCACATAAAAAAATACTGTAACCCCAACCCGGCGCCAAAACATCCCCGCGGCCAAACGTTGCAGCGCCGAATCGGTCGTGCCAAAATGGGCGCGCCCAATTGGCTCTCGCGCCGAATCGGTCGCGGTGAATCGGCCCGCGCCGAACTGGCTGCGCCTAATCGTCCTGCTCCGTACCAAACTTCCCAAACCAATTCTGGTGACTGTCTCCAAGAAGGGGGGGCAGCCCAGAATCAGAAAAAGGGGAGCCCAAAACTCCCAAAATATCAGAATGTCAAATTTTGTTTTCAGATACCCAAACTCCAACACAGAATTATGCCCAAACCATCTCTGTGTCGGAGTCCAAAATAAAGAAAATGACCACCCAGCTTGCTCAAAATGCACATTACCTTTGCCCACTTGGAGGGTAGATTGTATGCCCCGGTCCAAGTGCAAGGGCAATGTACATTTTCAGCCCTGGTGGACATTGGATCCCAAGCCACTCTTCTGTCAAAAAGGGCCTTTGAGAAGCTAAACTCAAGAAGGGGGGAGAGATACCAGCTCCCTCTCACCCCTCTTCCTGGATAACTCCAGGCTAATAGACTGTGTGAACAAGGTCCTCTGGACTCAGACTAACATGCCAATAAAATGAAAACAGAGTGTCAACCATGTTAGTTTAAATGGCACATGCCACATGGTTTAACAAAAACCTGATCATATTGAGTTTCATTTCCAGAACAATCAAATACCTGATGTGACAGTAATTGCTGTAGGACAACAAATTGGTGATGGGAACTCCTCTCCATTCCTGAAAATAGACCTTCCTTCCAGTTTCAAGTGGCATTCCACACTGGAAGGAAATACTTTGAAATTATATATCAATTCACAATCTGAAAATCACAATTCAATAGTCAAAAGTGATGAGAAACCAAAGTGTAGCTGATATTCAGAAAATTAGAGAACAGTTGTTAATCCTTATTCAGTTAAAGGAGGGTAAGGATTATGTTCTCGCCAAAGTGTGCGTGAACAACGGTAAGAGCTTCATCAGCAAAGCCATGTTCCGAAAGCTCCCAAAAGATTCAGCCATTCCCACTTTTAAATTGATTGATGAGTGGGAAATGGGCCTGGAAACTCCCAATTCCAAACATCTCCTGCCTAGCAGGTGTATGCTAAACATTTCTATAGGTAAGAAAAGCAAATAACATAATGGTTGGGTCTTGCAAGATGTCCCTGCAGTATTCTATTTAGGCAGTGACATGCTCAATCATTTTACCATTAATTTGGACCTGATAAATTACAAAGCCTGGTCCCGACTAGGGGGGATTCTCATGGACTATGATGATTCAGAAAAAGCATTTTGGTCAGCCCAATTGCTGCCATATGCAGTTGACGCACACATTGAAGAGGAGGTCTCATCCCAGGATGGACACGACTATTCCCACTTGAATTAAAAATTAAAAGAAGACGGAAACTGCAAAATGCTGACGCATATGTAAAACTCAATGCCCACCTCCAACAGCAAGGATTGGGGTTAAACCCAACACCATTAGTCAATGTAGAACACAACACTATTCCAATATTGATGGATAACAGCAACCCTAGGAGTATAACTCTGGGCGCAGGCACCATTATTGGAATGGTGGTTGATGACCGACATTTTTGCATGGATCTAGGAAATTAACTGATGACTATTTTGACAATGACAGTGGCAATGACTTACAACCAGACAGGATCTTCATCCGGCAAGGGGGGAATTCCCTGGTGTACTCTTCCTGCCCTTACGGTGAGGAAGAGGTGACCCCTCTCCTACCTGAAACCCTCTGTCCAGGTCAATACTCTAACCAGGTACCTCTCCACCCAATTGGAGGCGGCCGATGAGATAGCAAAAACTGAAGTCTTTCCAGGCTTCAGGAAAATGGCTGAAAAGCGGGTCAACCTAGCTGATGTCAGTGAAACTCCGGAGCAAAAGCAAAAGCAAAAGTTGAAACAGGTGTTCTTAGATTTTCAAGATCTCTTTCCGGTGGACTTGTATGACTGTGGTCGTACCAAAATCCATGCAACAACAATTCCCACAGACACTGGAATGACTCCAGTGTTTGTGAAGCAATACCGCTTGCCTCTCGCATTCATGGAGTCCCTGACGGAAATCATCAAAAACCTCGTGTCCCGTGGGATAATTTAAGTCCACAGCACCTTTAATAATCTGGTGCTTGCAATTTTAAAGCTGAACGGCCAGTGGAGACTCTGTGCTGACCTTAGGGAGCTAAATAAACGGGTCCATATGTCCCGATGGCCTCTCCCATACATTGACGAAGGACTGGCCCAGATCAAGGGGTCAAAGGTATATACTGCCATTGGCCTGGCCAATGGGTACTGGACCTGTCAGTAGGGAGGAGCAATACAAGCTGGCCTTTACCTCCGGGGGGCAGCAGTACCCGGACTCCCTTTGGATACATCAACACCGGCAACAAATTCAACATCTTCCTACATAAGGCCATGGCCGATTTTGGGGAAAGGGGTAACCTGGCATATGTGGATGATGTCCTGATAAAAAGCTCAACTGTGGAGGAACACATTGAAGAAAACAGTTATGTTCTGATCCAGTTGAGGGTTGCCGGACCAAAACTATCCTTCCAAATGGCACAGTGGTGCAGGACCTATGTCAACTTCTTGGGGAATGAGATAACTCCTGAGGGTCTCTGTCCACAGGAAAAGAAACTGGAAGCACTCCTGAAACTGAAAGACTCCACAACTCTGCGTGAGCTAAGAAGCCTCCTTGGACTGACTAATTACATTAGGAAGTTCATTGAGGATTACGCAGAGGTCATGAGACACCTGATCCATCTGTTGAAGGGGGGTCAAGTGGGAGTGGAGTCCAGAACAAGACGAGGCAGTAAAGCAACTCAAAAGAAGCCTCTCACAAGCACCTTGCCTAGCTTACCCTATCAAAAATCTCTTCTTGGAGACAGGGTTCTCGAATGCATACTGGACAGCAGTATTATATAAACAGCATGACAAGGTCAATAAAATCATCTCCTATGCAAGCAAGACTTTATCCTCTATGAAGGACAAAATCAACGATTGTGAGAAGGCACTCCTGGCAACGGTGTGGGCATTGAAGAATTACTTCCCGTTCATCCAGGGGGAACACATCATAGTGGAGACGCCACACCAGCCTTTACAATACCTCGAAAGTGACAGAATCTGGGCCGGTAATGTGAGTAATTCCAGAATTACTTCCTGGATTCTGTCAATGCAAGGCTTTACTGTCGATGTCAGATATGGCCAAAACAAGAAGAGTATCCTCACGCAAGGTCTGCCTGACTTGCATGATTGTGCCAGAGAAAACTGTCTCGAGGACGAAAGTCTTAAAACCCAGGACAACATGGAGGCGTACCTGAATTCCCCTCACAAAGTCTATGAAGAAGACAAGCGCGAAGGAATGCCCAGGGCTGGACTGCCCCACCGGGACACCGGGACATCCCTCGGTAGGCCTCTGGCCTGTAGGGCCCCTTTTTGAGCGGAAGGATACAGTGTGTTACACTGTGTCGCGTGATTTTCCTCCGCTCCGCCTGGGTGGTTTGCCTTGAATTGGCTGCCACCACTGACCGAGGCAGAGGCACCATCATTTCTTTTTTCCCCAGCATCTGGGCTGGGCCCGTGCCTGCGCAGGGCCCCCTGGGCTGGCTGGGCACCAGATTGGAACCGCACATCACGTGCCCTGCAGAGGCACCGTCATTTATTTTTTTCCTTCGGGAGCAGATGGGCTGGGCCAGGCCCGCCCCTGCGCAGGGCCTCCTCGGCTGGGGGCACCAGATTGAAACCGCACGTGCCCTGCCTGCAGCCCAGCCTGCGGCACAGAGTGCACACATTGTGCAGCAGGACCTCGGGATCTGCTGTGAGGGGCCTGGCTCGTAGGACCACTGAATCTGCTGTGAGGGACATGGATCGCATGCAGCAGGACGTCCTCAGGGTCTGCTGTGAGGGGCCTGGCTCGTGAAAAAACTCTCCTGGTCTCCTTCGTGGTAAGAACTTCTCCCCTTCAGACTGTCCACTGTGCATACCGATTATAGATGAATACAGGCCTTTACCTGAATTGGGTGATCTGGGTCATGTGTGTGCATTGTCTGAATGAGCTAGCTGCTACGTGCGCACTTTACCTACATGTGCACTTTTAGTACATGCTGTTTTGTGTGTGCTTTGCATGGTTTTGCCAAGTGTATGTCATGTATGTTTGCCTGCCTGTGCATTATGCAGTCTATCCTCTCGTATTTTGGGTCGATTCAGGCTGCCGCGAAAAACGATGTCACATGACAGGCTTCATGCCTGTGGAAATCTGTTGTAATCTGCTGCAATTGCAGGTCTGCAGTGTTTTCTGATCGTCATACAGCAGTTTTATTGCTTAAATGTATGATACAGAAATATGGGAACATTTATTTAAGTTTCAACAGTGACTTTAGATAACATAAAGGGTGATGTGTGTCATACAAAACGGGGGCCTATCTTTGGGTACACGTGTAGAGAGGCACACTGTCTTCTTGACTGGACACCCACTTGAGTACATAATCAGGGAAAGATTTAAACAGTCCCGGATAATATTCAGCTTTTTACTGTTTTATTTTACACCTGTGTTGGATGTCTATGGATGTCTATGCATGTGTATGCTTCTTGATGTCATGGCCGGGTGGTCAGGTAGCTCAGTGTATAACGCACCTGTGGCTCAGCTCTGTGAGTGTCCTTACCCATGGGAGGTTAATGTTAATGTTAATGAAATGAGTACCAGTGCTTCGGGTGGGCGGATGGGCAAATGACAGCTACCTAGACACCTGTACTCATTCCCAGCGTCCTAGTAGCCTCAGCAAAACTCTCCATGTTCCTACGCCTCACCTTCGGTCAACCTTTGTAAAGTGCGCATGTGCCCCAGACGAGGTTTTAACCTTTTTGAAAACATTAGTGGCAGATGGAATTTTAACATATAAACTGCAGGACGGTTAGTGATGCAGAAATCTCATTTATTAGAGCTCTGAGAGGCAAAATATATGCAAACCTCCTAATATGCATATGGAGTGCACTAACACAGGTAGCTTTGCAGAAAAATCCTTTGCAAGGAGCATCATCAGTCTGTGATTCCTGGAGGCACAATGAACATGACTTCAGAAAAGTTGCCATAGTTACGCCAAGTGGCATATAACTGTATATTGCACTATTATTATGTATGAAACAACTCTATAGTCATTAGGGTTTTTTATGATGGCACAACATATTAGCATAAGCTATGAAGTGAATCGCTTACAGCGCTGCAGATAAGATGCACTGCGATCAAATGATTTGTCCAGGATCACACACTTTGATTAAATGGTGAAACCGAGATGTGGGCAATTTAAGCAACTGAACACATCTTCTCAGGTTTAGTTGATATAGCTATTTATTAAGGTTATGCTTTGTATTGTATTGTACTTGTCATGTGTATAGCACAATTTTATCAATTTGATCCAATGCATTTCAGGTGCTTGAGGGCCCTCAATACTTGAGCTCTTCGCTCATCCACCTCCAAATCCCTCTGGGTCAGTCGCTTCTCCAAGCAACGAGTTGGTGGTAGATCTGTTTTTTTGTTTCTTCGGCTGGGGCCTCCCTCTGGAACAGCCTACCTCCCTCTCTGAAAATTGAGGACAAGCATCTCCAGTTCCGGAAGCACCTCAAGACCTTCCTCTGCTTCCTTTGCCTCTGCTTTCTCTTCACCTCTTCACTGTTGAACCCCTGGCCGATACTGAAACTGCACTGGTTAACTGGCTAACCTCTTTTCTCGGGCCCAGGTCCCCTCCCTGCCAGTCGCACACACACCTGCACTGCCCCCCGGCAACCCTTGCACTCTGGGGCTGTTCTGCATTCCACTGCCCCGTACCAGCACTTGACACCTGACGTCTGCACTTACCTTCGCACCTGCCACCAGCTGATGGCACTTCCTATTTATTTTTCCTATTTATGACAGTTATCCTATGTACTGCACTTCCCCTCTCACTCCCCCCTTGCACTTCTCCCCTTCCCCACCTCCCCTGCACTTGCGCGATCTCAATGCCACCTGGCCTAGTAAGAATGTTGTCTCGTCTTCCCTCTGTTCCCCTCCCTTGCCTCGTCGCGCCTTGAAACACTTGTGTATAGGCGCGTTATAAATGCCATATCATAAATAATACTTAAATTATTGCAATGCCTTGGAAGCACACCACATTTCACAATAAACTAGCCTTTCATATTAAACGCACTTTGCACTATATACATTGTCATAGAAATACGTTGGGCAATAAGATTATGACTTTCTCCCCATCCTGCATGTAAAGTCACAATAGCATTAAAGGGAGCCTAACACATCCCCCTTGGGTTTTAAAGCCATAGTCATGGTTCCATTAGGCATGCAGTATTATGCCGCATAATGCTGCATGCCTTGTAAAATAATGACTATGACTTAAAAACCCAAGGGGGATTTGTTAGGCTCACATCAATGCCATAATGTATGCATCCATCTCGCGCCTGATCAGCCCCTTTCACATTTCTTAAGGGACACAACCTTCCCATGAGTGCCTAATGGCTCCCATTGTGATGCTCTGTTGACTCACAGCAGCATATCATGTCCTCGGGAGAGCCTCACTGCTGCCCTCAGCTCCGTGGGACATTATCCTGGCAGTGGGACACCTCTCACGTTCGTCACCCTCATTGACAACGAATGCGTTGAATGGGAATGGTGCTCTGCTGCCAGTACAATGCGGGCGCTGAGCAGGAACGCCTCCAGCTCGGCACCCTCATTGTCCTGCAGTGGGACTCGTTTCCAATTTGGCACTCTCATTGTTAAAGAGGGTACCAAAGGGCAAAGATGTCCTGCTCCCGGATCCCCCAGTCTGGCTGATGAAAGAGCCACTGGCAGGCCATGCTGCCCCCTGCTCGGTACGCCACTGGCATTGGTACAAGAGGTGGTTTGTTTGTTGCAATGGAAGTGACAGCCGGACAGGCTCCAGCAAACACATCTTGTAAGACGAGCGCTGCAAAAGCCCCACAATGTAAGTAATGTCTAAAGTATTATATTGCTGTGTTGTTAGACTACTGACTGGCAATATGGGGGAAGCTGCTGAGTCCCCTTCTGATGCCCCCCTGTCACCTGCCCCTTCCCCATCTTTTCTCCTTCCATATCATCTGCCCCTTCTCCCAGGTGCAAGCCTTCCTTGCACCCATGTGAACAGCCTCTTCTGCCCTGTCACCTGTCACTTCTTTTTGGTTTTCCTGTCAACTCTTTTTTCTTTGCCATGTCTCAGCTCCCCCCCACCATGTTACCTATTCCTTCTCCCCCTTCTCCCCCATGTGTCCAGCCCCTTCTCTCTTGCACCACCTGCCACTTCCCCCATGTGCCAACAGCGTTTTCCTCACCTGTACCATCAGCCCTCAATGTCATGTGCCCATTCCCCCATGTCAGCAGTCCCTTCTCCCCTACACTCCTGCTCCTTCTTCCTGCCACCTGCCCCTTCTCACCAATGTCACCTGCGCCTTCTCCATAATATAACCTTCCCCCCCATGCTATCTGCTCCATCTCACCCCATGTAACCAGCCATTCATTGGGGCTTCTGGGGGGAGGCATTCAGGGGTTTCACCCATTCCTCTAAGTCACTGAGCTTTGTCCTTCTCTCTCCTGCAGTGAACAAGGCTTCAGCGTATCACAGACCACGCTGGAGGAGCAGAGCACCCTGGGCAGGAGCCACTTTGAGCACCTTCTCGTCAGCCTCGAGAAGTCCCCTATGGACCAGGAGCACAAGTACAACCAGGTAAGAGAGCACCCGTACTGGCGTTCCATGGTGTGTGGGGTGGAAGGAGCAAAAGAGTGCAGTGGGCCAAGGTGGCAGAAGAGGGCTGCAGTGGTGGGGGGAATGCACAAGGTAGGCATGGTACATGCATTTCTAGGACTGGGGGTGTGGGAGTATTGTGCTTTTGGATGACATTCCCCAATCCACCTTCACCCAGGTGTGTCCTTGAGCAGGTGACCTGTGTTTGTGCATGTTTTTCACCCACTCTAAGCCACTGACTTATGTCCCGTCTCTTCCCCCGCATTTCCACTGGCATTTACTACTTTCCGTTATGTAAAGTTTGCCACCGATGCACCCTCATATCTGGTGTCTGGTGGAGGAGAATGGTTCTAACTATTTGGGTAAAGTATTTGTATTTATTGTGCATTTGTAAGACACATATACATCAAGAAATTGTGTTTCACAGCACCCACAGGTCAAAGGGGTGGGGAGACAGGGGAATGAAAGGCAAATACAATAACAATGAGGAACAAAGACCTGGCGGTCCTACTAGGCCTTGTGAGCATTCAGAAGGTGCAAGTGCAGAGAGAGAAGGGACAAGGGAGGGGCTAAGTGCTGGAGGTACCACAGATGTAGAAGTGCCAGAGAGTCAGTTGCAAGGCAACAGGTAAGTGCTTGGCAGAGACAACTTGGTAAAGGGTGGTCACCTGCCAATACAGGACAGCACAGGCCAATGGGTGCCCAATGGCGAGTTCAGGGGGAGGGCGGAGACTGAAGGCGATTGACATGCAGAGAGTTGGATCCGTAAGATCATAGAGATCTGGAGGGAGAGTATTTGGTGAGAGCAAGTTGTAGATAGCATGGTGCCCGGCCCCAGATAGTCTTATGGATGATGCAGAGGGATTTGAATTTGATCCTTGCAGCACCCGAGAGCCAGTGGAGAGATGTTAGGGCTGGAGAGATACGGTCCCTGTGCTTGAGGCCAAGGATAAGACTTGCAGCCCTATTCTGCATTAGCTGGAGAGGTGGAAGATAGGAAGAGGGTAGATTAAGGGAGAGGCTGTTGCAGTAGTCTTGTCTAGAAAGTACCAGGGCTCTAGAGATTTTGAGCTTCTGGTAGTGGGTGCCCTGATGCAAGTGTCCGGGCCCACTGTGTGTCTGAAGGAGCTAGTAGTGACTGATGTGGCTAGTGATATTTTACTCTTGGCGAGAACAAAATGGTGTGCTCTGTGGATGTTTACAACTGAGGTGGCAAAATACTTTTTAGCTAGCAGCTAGCAAACTGAATGTTTGCAACTTGATAATAAATGAATTGGGGGATCAGAGAAACCTCTTGGAATACACATGCTTAATTTGATCACTACATGGCATGCAAAGAATTGTGAGACACAGAGGGGACCAGAGAGTTCTATTTTTGCTGAATATCTAAGGAAGGGGAATTTGGCCAGGTCCTGAAACACCTTAAGATGGTCCTCGCTTTCTAAACTGTATCAAGGCTACTCTTCTCACTCCATCCGCACCCACTCTCATTACTGGGTTGGTCTTAAATATGACTGTAAATATCTTATAGGTTAGAGTTGTTTTGACGTCTGAGTTATGCGAGTGACACTTTGCAATATGCTTGTGCCTCCACCATCTATCCTTCTCCAAGTTAGGTCCGCCAAGCTAAATCGTGTACGGGAAGATATAAAATTACCAAGTGATTGTTGGCCTCTAGTTGTGTGTAGTGTAAGGTAATTGTAGATTTGAAGGTGGGTCATTTGGCTGGGGTAAAGTGAGGGTTTGGGAATAGTGAGGACTCCTTGTTGGTGTATGGTGTATACTGTATGGTGCACATGTAATTGGTTGAACTGTTAGCCTGAAGAGACATGGACACTGGAGAACTGAAATGAAGCTGAAGTGGGTGGGAGGAGGGATTGTACCTCTTTTGTAAGACTGACTTTTATTCTCTCTATGTTTTTGGAATTACTTCACTGAGAACGGTGGCTGTGGATGTCAAGGCACACTACAAGATCAATTTGCAGGCAAGAGTTGAAGATCATAAAAATCAACTCCCAGGTAAGTCGGTGACTAGATGGGTATACATACGTTGTGGGCACCATGTGGTGACTTTCGATGCAGCATGGTATGCTTACTGAGAATCCAAGTTTATTACATGCACTCTTCTTGCTCTATGAATGTGATAAATTTTCTCCGGTGTATCTGTTCCTTCCTTGTAAAATGATAATTTGTATGAGGGCTTGCCACTAGAGTAGGACCATGCAGTTTGCATCTATCCATCCAGCCGACCCCCCTCTTCCCCGTCCCAGTGTATCTTTCAATGTTCAGGTCCATAGATATCCCCAGGGGTGGGGGAAAGGAACAGTGAACATTATATCCATAATTGGTGGTTTACTCTCCCCTACAAAGGACACTCCAACAGGCTTAAAGGTACTCCTCTGAGTGACCAGCCAGCAATCACGTAACGTTTTACAGTCTCTTTTCTTGGCTTAACCTGTCTTTTTGGGGTAAATATGGGATACGATTACGAATATCTTTTGGTCAGGGGCCATCTCTCTTAAAAATTGGCTTCTCACATGCTGGCAGCACAGTTTGCTAAATGCTCCGCTTCCAGTTAAATATGTAACAATGAAAAGGCATTTGCATAGTGAAACACGTTTCTTAATCTTAAATACACCATTTGATTTCTTTAATCTGAAAGGTGAAAGGTGTGAAAAAAGACATTTATTATACGTCAATGATGGACATATGTATAATAAATGCATGTTTCACGCCAGCGTTCTAACGCTGCTGCTTGCTGGAAGATCATCTCATTTTAACATTCAGACGCAGTTGCGTTGCGTTGCGCAGCATGATTATCTGGTGCATACATACTCAGCTGTTCATTTTGCTACCACGGTCTATATCCTGCCAATCCAACCACCCAAATAAAGTGAATAAGGAGGTGAAATTCGCCTGGCCTGCACTGTTTACCTACTGGTACTTAAACCAGGCTAGACGGCCATTCTTTCACAACGAGGAGTGTCGCATTTGTTTTGTTGGATGACGTATTGCCTTCACACTGTTTAAGGTGAGGGGTGGATCACTGCCACAGTACGCATACTGGGTGGCCAATTCATACAGCGGCTCTGCTGGATCAATCTGAATGATTTATTAGTAAGAGGACACTAAGGCCTTTAGAATGGGGATAGTCACCCCCTCTGCCTTAGGAGCCTGCCACCTGGGGTTACTCTATTATGATGATGATACTAGGCAGTTTTAATGCAAAGCCCAGTTTCTTAAGTGGAGCTGTAGAAAGGGTTACTTGGTCTTACGCCCTCCCCTCAGATCCAACGTTCTCTCAGTCGCTGCACCATCCGCTGCACTGCAGAGCATTACATAATAAAGGGCTTTTTTCAGCCTATATAGGGTCAGCAGTGTTGGTGTTACAAAGAGAGGATCAGTGGGATGAGTGGCTGCTGCAGAGACGATTGCCAATGATTGCCTGCATCACACAGCGACACCATGTAGAGGATTGGTGCGCAGTTATGATTAGCACACTGAATTGCCTTTAGTCACTGATAATAGGTGGTTTGTTTTCCTGCAATTAACAGTACTCTTTACATTGGGGAGGAAGGGCTGTCAAAATGGACTGTCTGAATTACATACATGCATGCAATTTCGTTTTCTGATATACGAAATGTGGGTGAGCCTCTCAACACAGAATTCTGATATATTATTTTCTGACACACAGATGGACTGTGAATCTGTACCTTGACTACATACCCACCCCATGTTTTGATATTTTGGATGAATGGTGCTGAAGAGGCCCCAAACTCTCAATACGGATTCCACCATAACAAAAAGTGCAACAGAAACACGGTGTCGGTGGTGAAGTGGAGCCACTGATGAACGCCCAGGCGCTGAGGCACTTTGTCGGGACACTGAGGGAGCTTCATTGCCAGGACTCACTCTCTACCAATGTTAGTTTTTGATAAAATGCCACCTATAAGCTCAAACTATTGAATTAGAGTGCAGCTAGGGAGAAATGTCTTATAAGGTGGGGCACAGAGCTTGTAGGTGTTGTTTGGTTACTTACCCACGCATTGACTGACCATGGCCATGCAAATCCTTATGGCCATTTCCACCTGCTTTCTGCCTCTCTCCACCCAAAACACAACCTCCTGGGATCTCTTTTGGCTAGCCTTAGCATCAAGCGTTGTTCCCCTGCCAGGGTTTTCTCACAGCAGTCTTCTGAGAGTTAATGACTTCATTGGAACTGTAAAAGCGTTACTGGTGTAATAGAAATGTCTTACCAGGCCTGCCTTCAGCCACTCGATTTATTAGCACTATGCCTGTCCTTCATTGAAGTTCTGTTAAAAACAAGCATTGGCAAAGACAACAGTTTAACTTTGTGTATCAATATTTGGCATTTAAAGGCACTGCTATTATATTTCCAGCTACTCTCACCACTCAGCAGCAGGTGCTACAATCCAGCTAATACCACTATGGCAGTGTCTGGCTAATGCCTTTTCCATGCCTACACAAAAGAAAAAACTGTTGGCATTGCACGTTTAAGAATGCCTTTTATCTGTGTGCCCTTCCCAACATGGTAACAGGATTATAATTAAAATTTTACTTTTATTGCGACAAACAAGCTACCCGTGAGCAATCCCCCCTCACCAATGGATGAAATGGATTTAGGGATACACGTTTGTCTGGGCACCTTTAATACCATATGAATTTGTTTGTCTCATCTGCAAAATGTGGAACGTCCCCGGTCACCCTATCATTGAAGATCTACTTTGAGAGATCATGAACTCCTTTAAAACATCACTTTTTAATCCATATATGTTTAAAAACCGCTTTAAATGCACTCTTTTTGAACAATATATTCAACATTTTCTTGGGGATACTCCCAATCCCCTCATAGAAAGGTTGGGCTTGTGTGCTGTGCTCGCTCCTTTGGCGAAATATGGGGCCACTTTGAAAAAAATGTCCAGGGCCACTTTTGGTTCCCAGTCCGGCCCTGGGAATGCCCACAGTTTATGTGCTCCTACCATGATGACAACAACAGGGAAAAGGAACTGGTGGCCGGCGATGGGAATGCCTTGGTGAATGATGACCCACTACCCTATGCTGTGTACAAAATCGGTCCCCGTAGTAGTCAGGTGCCAGCGTTGATGGCAGTTGATGGCAGTTCATCAAGTCATCCTCACTGGCGTCCAACACCAACTCCACAAACTGCTCATCATCACCAACTCAGATTATGTCCAGAACGGGTTCGTGGAGCACCTGATTAATTGGAAAACCAGAGCCAAGCTATGTGCTAATAATAAACTGCTGAAATGTGGCAAGCTAATCCAAAATATTGATGATCTAGTCACCTCTAGTGGGATGGCCATATATTGGAAAAATATTAAGGGTCATTCTAGAATAGAAGGGCCAGACAAAACTGGGAACAACCTAGCTGATCAGTTGGCCAAAACCAGAGCCATCGAGGGGGCTCTCCTTGAGATCGACTCCCTGTTGGGGAAATCCAGGTCACGGTAATCACTAGGTCCCAGACAAATGCTCACAATTAACTCTCAGCTGCCCAGTGGAGTAAGGAGACCCCAGATGCCGATTTAATCACAGCACAAAAAGGGGATCCGATGATTGGTAAATTTGATCAACACATTGAGGACCCTGAGGACTTTCCCCTGACGGATACCAATTACATTGGGAAAGAGGACCTCAGAGTTTTGATGAAATGTCCGAAACTTTTCCGAATCCAAGACGGTTTGTTGTTAAGGAGATCCATATCTAGTTGTGGCCAGTGGGTGGTTCCTACCTCATTCCGAAGCCTGATGCTAAATCACACCCATGATGCGGCCACAGCCGTTCACTGGGGGTTTCACACTACTTTAGAAATCTTGCGAGAGTTTGCATACTGGCCACATGTGGGTCAGGACCTCGACCAATACTTGAAGGGGTGTCTTGTGTGTGCACAATTTCAGCCAACTTCACTCACACACTGAGCTCCCCTCCAGGAGAGGGGGATGACACTGCCTTGGTCAGATTTAAAAGTAGATTTCATCAGGCCCATGAGACACTCCTATAGGGGGGAACAAGTACATGTTAAACGTAACATGCTTGTTTATCAAATGGGTGGAATGTCTCCCGGTCCCAAATCGCAAGGCAGAAACTGCAGCTGCCCTGATGATCAACTACATCTTCTCGCGTTTTGGCCTGTAGGGTATTTTGTGGAGATTTGGGGCCTGACGGTATTTTATTACCGCCGAAAAAAATAACTTAGCAACAATCACTCCTTGTATTCAGATTGGGCCATGTACAACATTAATACAGTGGACATGAATTATTCCAGCGCCCAGACATGCATATTTGGTATGCGTGGTTGGTATGCGTGGTTGGTGGTATTTTGGTGAGCATAATTCCCTTGTTTTATTTGTGGCCCCAATGTCCAGAATCCCTTATCTTTGCTTAGATTTTTCGTGTAATCACTAGAGAGACCTCAGACCTACATTTCAGGAATACCACATTTTCAGTGTTAGTGTTAGTGTGCCACCATGGGCGATCTCACTGACTTATTTACGACAGAGAGCTATATGTGGTAATTTTGTGGTAATTTCCACTACCTTATAAACGGTAGGGAACTATGTTCAGAGAGTCCCTCTTCCCGTTGGCTCATGTACCTCCAACAAGCTATGCTACAAACAGTCATTCACAACTGTCCATACTGAATATGATCATGCACACATCTGTCTTAAAATGACAATTGCACTGTTTAAAAATCTCCCCACATCATCAGCACTGTATTGGTAAATATAAAACACACCACCCGTCTGCTTTCAAATATTTTTCTGTATTATAAAAGTTGCATTTAAACACGATCTCACTCTTTACAGAAATAAATAAAATAGCACAGTAATAGCATTGTCTGTGATACACTGAAAAGAGAGTGGCGGAGAAAAGAACTCAATTGGCAACATTAACATGTGATTAAGGCACAGGAATCTCCTTTCCTACACTGACTGAATATTCTCGTACACACTCAGCTCCCACACTTATGTAATTACCTTATCTGTTCAGCCCGAGTTTTCTTCAGCTGTTCTCTTTCTGAATGTGGCTCCCTTGAAGATTAACCCCAGTGGAAACGAGCGCCCTTCGTTCTCAAACCGGGGTCATTGCCTGGAACTCTCAGCTTTTTCAGCAGAAATGCTCCAACCAGGAAAAAACAGGTCCTTCTCCCAGCTCTGCCAAATCTCTCCTCTCTCCTCTTCAAACTCCCCCCAATGTCCTCATCACTGCCTCTAGCATGATACTTGCTATGATGCTGCTCCAATCAGAAAGTAATCATGCCATCTCCTCCCTCTCTACACAATGGCTCATTTTTATAGTAATACTTTGTAACCAACTGATATCCTGTTCTTTCGAGCCCTTTTGCTTCCTGCAGTTATGTGGACAGAGCAGCAGAGAAAACGAAAAAACAAAATGAATGAGCGTTTAAAAGTTCACTTTCAGAATAGGCCTAATTCTGCAGTGGAGACACATTTTTATTAGTGGGTTATGTTAAATTCAGTTTTATTAGTCAGGTTATTTATGAGTAATGTTAGTTATTAATTTTCAAATGTGTCTCTTGCACCATAGGCATTTCAGGTGAAAAGTATTGTGCATTTTTGAATGTGCACGTGAAAATAGATTTGCATCTTATATGTAAAAATCGTTTTTGACTGAATAGCCTGACTTTACTTATATGTCCATGTTATCCTGGCAACACATATAGCAATGCACCATAGGCATTTGGTGCTGCATCAAAAAAAAATTGCTACCTGTGCAGTAGTGCTGTACTCTGTGCTGTAACACGCCAAATATCCTTACATACCCTCCTTTTGTTTTTAGAATTTGGCTACGATCCAAGCCAATTCCTAAAAACAATTTGTTCTTTTTCTTCTTTTCACAATATAGCAATCCAACAAAATGAATATTCATGTGCATCAATGAAAAAGTTGCAATCAACACAGTATTCATCTGAGTTCACTAGTGTACAAAATGTTCTACATTTGCCTTCTCAGTGGAAGTGGCATTACTCTAAGTTTAGATTTTACAAGTCAATTAAAAACAATGAAATAAAACAACTAACCAAAACAAATAATTAATATAACAAATTAAAATAAATAATTAAAATAATAAATACGTGGAACTCCATATGTCAGGACTCTTGTCTGCCTCTGATATGTCCCGACCAGCGATGTTATTTGGTTCATTCGAGTACACTTTCATCTTGGCAATCTTAGATCCATAGGAGTCATCTTTTTTAGCATTCTGGTTATCTTGTCTTCACCTCCACCTGGAGGCAGGCATCTTTTGGTCTTCATCCAGGGGACTCCAGGACTCCATCGTCTCCCGTGGCCTCTGATCCCGGAACCTCCGACTAAATAATGTTAATTTTCTAAATCAAATAGAAAATAAACAAATTAAGTACATAGCACAATACTAATTTCACCCTTTTTCCAAAAATAAAACAAGCTTGGTAAAAATATTTCGTTTTTTTTTTTTCAGACATTAAACACAAGTTACAAGAAAACAAGCACATATAAACAGTATTCAATATTTAATACATTTTCTCTCCGCACACCAACCATGAGCTTCCATTATATATTTTTATTTATTTATTTATTTATTTTATATTATATATTTTTACATATATTACAGTGTTTATGTGCCATTATAACAATCAACTTTTTAACTTATTTGTCACTGCCTCCTGATTGCACCCATTTATTTTCTCTTTTGTGTTCAAGGGACTTTATCTGTTTCTACATGCTCAAGCTGCCTGATCTCATGTCTGGGATGGCATGGTTTGATTTGATTTACATGGACAAACTGCTCTATTGCTGTTTCACCTTCATTTTTCAAAATTTTATAAACTACAGGAGAGACCTTATCTATAATTCGAAATGGCCCCTGCCAGGCTGCTAGAAATTTAGAATTTTTCTGTTTACTTTTTCCAAAATGAAACTTGTACACCTGATCCCCTACACTGTATTCCTTTACTGATGTCTTTTTGTCATAATAAGGCTTTGCACTGTCAGCAGCTCTTTCCAGATTTCTCTGCACAAAAGCAAATGCATGTTGCAAATGCCTCCTCAGTTCATCAATATATTCATGAACTGTGGATGCACTCACAAGTGTCTGCTCATGTGTTCTGTATAGTAGGTGTTGTGGTAACACCATTTTCCTACCTGTCAAGACCTCATGGGGGCTAACACCTGTTGCTTTGGCAGGAGTTGACCTGATTGCCATCAAAACCAACGGTAAACGTAAATCCCAGCTGGAACCTGCTTCTGCCACAAATTTCTTTAAAATATCCACAACAGACCTATTGCTTCTTTCAACTGTACCTGAAGACGCCGCCCGATATGCGATATGTAGTTTCCTTTTCACACCTAGTATTTGCCATACCTTACTCATTAGAGTACTTGTGAAATGACTTTCTCTGTCTGATTCAATTCTTTGTGGCAACCCAAACCTTGAGAACACATGGTTCACCAGCAATGTGGCTGCTGTTTGCGCACTACAATCTGGTGCAGGAATGCATTCAATCCACTTCGACATCAAACATACCACACTCAAAATATAACGGTGTCCCCTGCTCGACCTTTTTAAAGGACATACATAGTCTATTTGCAAATCTGACCAGGGGAGAGTTAGGCCTCTTTTGATCAATGATGCTCTATGCATTGGTGAAGCAGGTTTAAATTGGGCGCATACTAGCCATCCTCTAGTATATAATTCCACATCTTGGGACATATGTGGCCAGTAAGCGTAATCTTTTAGTATTTCTAATGTTTTTGGGAACCTCTATGGCCTGCAGTTATGGCATCATGTGCATGGTGTAGCATTAGTCCTCTGAATGAAAGGGGTACTACCCACTGTATTTGTCCTGTTATGGACTCTCTAATCATGAGTCCATCCTGTAATCTAATTCGTGTTTTGTTCTTTAATAGCACCCTCAAGTCTTCCTTTCCCATACAATCATTTTCTGTTAAAGGATTTTGTTCGGGATCTATCAAATGATTATAATAGATTCCCAAAATTTGATCATTCTTTTGTGCCTCAATCAAATCCTGGTCTGGCGTGTCATGACTCCACTGCACCACCGGTTGATCTACCTCCTTTGGTGCTTTAGAACGTGTGACTGCATCAATTTGTATTTCACCCATTAAATAATCAATAGGTAGCAATTCTCCCATCACAGCCCCAATCTTAGCCAGGTGGTCTGCCTTATCATTTCCCTCCTTATCCTCTCCTCGTGTTTTTAAATGCCCACAAATTTTTCTCCAGTATATTGTTAACTTATTCTCTGACACCAATTTGTCTATGGCTTGTATCATTTTTCCATGCTTAAGTGGCTTTTTGTTGTATGTAACCATGCCTCTTGCTTTCCATCCAGGAAAATACTCAACAAAGGTATTCTGTGCATAGTCAGAATCAGTCACCAGGACAATTTCACTGAACTTTTCATCAACTGCAGTAGCAATTGCTTTATAAATGGCTGCCAATTCCGCCACCTGACTGCTCCTATCTCCAATCCTCATCCCTATACTGGGGACGCCTTCACATTTCAACCAGACATTTCCTATTCCTGCCACTAACTGTTTATTACTGTCATTTTCAATGTGAAAAGCACAACCATCCACATATACAGTTGGCAAATCCTTGCATGTTTTTTCATCAAAAGCTTTGTGTGGTGATTGTTCAAATTCCTGCAAACTAGTGTCTACTTCCATTTCATTTGGTATGTGTTCAGCTGCACAGTCATGTAAGTCAGCTAACCCTTGAGCAATTGGGTTCTTTTTATTTTGTCCATATCTCACTTCTACGGGAAAACCTTGTAATGCCAGCGTCCATGAAGTGATTCTGGATTGCGCTAGATTACCTGATCTAATTCTTTTACTCTCTAAAAATTGCAACGGTTGGTGATTTGTTTCAATAATCACCTTTTCTCCCTGAACAATGGGGCGGAAATGTTGTAGCGCCCACACAGTGGTTAATAGGGCCTTTTCACATTCATTAAATTTCATTTCAACTTGGGAAAATGCCTTACTTGCATATGCAATGGTTTTGTGATTCAAATCGTGTTTTTGTGATAACACTGCTGACATACAATGTTCAGAAAAACCTATTTCTATAAAGAAATCCCTGTCCTTTATGGGGTATGCTAAACATGGTGCCTTTACAAGACATTCCTTTAATCTAGCCACTGCATCAGACTGCTCTTTTTCCCATTTCCAGGGAGTATTCAGTTTAAGCAGTTTAGTCAATGGTTGAGTGATTTCTGCATAATTTTCAATGAACTTTCTGTTATAGCCTGTCATCCCTAATAAACTTTTTACTCCTTTCACATTTTTAGGATCTTTTAATCTTTGTATGGCCTCTATTTTCTTCTTTTGTGGATTTAGCCCATGTTCAGTCACTTCATGCCCTAGAAAGTTCACTTTTTTCTTGCACCATTGTGCTTTTTGCAAAGATACTTTGGCGCCTGCTTTCTGCAATTGGCCAGGTACATGTCTTATTTCATCAAAATGGCTTTTCAGGCTTTTATTTTTTATCAGGACATCGTCCACATAAACTATTGTTCCTCTTTCCGCTGCATCCGGCATGGCCTTTCTCAAAAATATGCCAAATTCACTACCACTATTGATGTACCCGAACGGAGCTCTAAGCCAGGCATATTGAGTCCTGTCAAATGTAAAGGAAAATAAATGTTGTATCTCCTCTGCCAATGGCACGCACCAATATCCAGAGGTGAGATCTAATGTGGTAAATACATTTGAACCATGTATCTGAGCTAGGCCCTGATCAATGAACGGCAGTGGCCATCTAGATACTGGTACTCTTTTATTTAACTCTATCAAGTCTGCACACAGCCGCCATTGACCATTTGGCTTTAACACACCTAAAATAGGTGTATTGGATGTGCTATGATTGGGCCGGATGATTCCCCGCGATTCCAAATTTTTAATAATCTCTGCCAATGATTCTAAACATGCCAGCGGTAGTCTATACTGGCGTACAAACACTGGATTTCTGCTACACCCTTCTGGTAGTGTGGCCACATGTAAATCAGTTAAACCACAATCATAAGCATCTTTTGCAAATACATCCTTAAACTCCATGAATATCTCCCTCAGATTGTCCCTCTCTTCATTGCTTTCACACGCATTCGCTAAGGAGATCTGTTCTTCTACCATTTTGGAAAATTCTGGAAAATCTTCTGGTAAGGGAATCTCGGCGCTTTCCTCTAACTGTGTGGCTGTGTCTTTTTGTAAAGCTGCCACTTTTAAATATTTTGGCATATCAGCTTCCACTTCAATGGGCTGATTTTCTATTTCATTTTCATTTAAATTAAATATTATGCAATCCTCTTGATGGCAGCACACTGTCTCATTTGAATCATAAGGATACACAGAATTAATTTTAAATATTCCTTTGGGCTGAGAGTCCAGGTGTTCTGGTAACTCACCCTTGGCATCTACATACTTTTCAGGAATATTTCCAATCACCATGTTATGTAAATCCGCCGTATAATGTGATTTTTGTATGGCCATTCCTAATGGGGAGTTTTCCTCTAAATGAATATCCTGACAACCTTTATTATTTACCATAATTTTTACAGATCCTTCACCAATATCTACCAATGGAATGTATTCATAATCCAGGCCTTGCTGTTTTATGGATTCATTCAGGCATACAAATGCATCAGAACCTTTCATTTGCTGTCCATTTTTGCATTTCAGTGTTATTGCAAACTGTTTTGTAAATGCAGGAATAATAGTATCTTTCCTCATTTGTAATTCGATTGCATAAGGAACCAGTTGTACACAATGATAAGCCCTTCTTTTGTCTTCAAATTCAGGTGCCGGACCACCTAGGCGTGACCATATCTTTTGATTAAGGAAATCTAATACCATACACATTCTGTGCATGATGTCATTTCCCATGTAAAATTCATTTTGTGCTCCACTCACTATCCATACATTATGGTAAATTGTTTTCTGCCCAATGCTAATTTTAAGCATGCATCTGCCTGCAATTCGGTTTTCAAAGTCTGGACTGTCCAAGCCAGAAATATATTGGTTTTTAATCCTAAATCTCGGGATTTCTTCCCTCTCCATTATTTTTTGCAACAATTTCTCATTAATGAAACTCCTTTCATGTTCAAGCGCTAACGTGGCTTTTATTGTTTTAAAATAGTCATTTATACCAAATGAACCCATGGTTGCTCATCTTCCATGTGTATTTCTGCCAGAGTGGTAATGTGTTTTTCTGAATCTGTTTTAGGAGCAATATTCTGTTAGTATGTTTTCTCTTTTAAATAAAAACGTAATGTGTGCTCATCTATGGCAGTCTGCCAATTTTTCCTTGGGTCCAAGTATATTTGTACAGGTAGTTTTTCATTGTCGCTCTGCATTTTGTCTTGACACATTAATATAACAGTGACACTAGGTATGCAGCTATTCTGGAGATATACCTCCACAGCATCATTTGTTTTGGCAACGGTGTGAAATTCATTTATATTGCTGTTTTGTGATTTTAGTTTCTTAGGCCTCAATGGTTTTTTGGTTAAGGACCACAACACTCCATTCACCCCATCTATTAGAGGAGATAATCTTTTCAGACAATCTGTCCCCAACAGAAATGGAATTTCACAAATAGATGTGATCAATACCTCTTGTTTCATTCTGTGCTTTCCTATTTTTATGTCAACCTCAGTTACACCTATGATGGACACCTCCTCCCCATTAAAGTTATGCACTGGGCCTTGATTTTCCTTCACTGTGATCTGACTCTGTGGGGGTCTCCCTTCATTGATACTCTTTACCAGCTCCTTGGACATAATTGTGGCCTGTGCGCCAGTGTCAATCATAGCAAAGGTGTGGCATTTTTCTTCTACAGTGATGGGTGCATATTATCTGTCCTCAACTTCCTCTAATACACATAAGAAATGTGAATTCTTACTGATTTCAGGGCTCACCTTTCTCAGGTCTTTTTCACTTTTGGCTAAACACATTGGTAAATGGAAAGACATTTTTCGCTCCTTTTTACCTATTTCTGCGCAAGAGATTTTATTCATTTCTCCATGATCAGAGGTTTTTTGGAGTGTGGCCACTGTTCGCCCATCCATCTGGGTAACATCAGAGACCACATTACAATCCTCCAACTGAACATGTGTAACAACATCATTCAGCAATTTGTCATTTTTTAATTCTGTGCATTTGTGATCATTTAGTGTGATACCAGCCCTTTCAGCCTCTTCAAAAATATGTGGCTCAAAGAATTCTTCAGGTGATTGACTTGTACCCTCCTTGTGAGTATTTCCTTTTTCTGTCTGTGTTTGGTCATTGTTTTTCTTGCCCAGGGAAGGAGCTATAGCATCCCCACTTACTCCCTGTTCACTGGTATTCCCCATGCATTAGTCATTTTTCTTAAATCTGTCCCTTTGTTCTTTTGAAATTCCTAATGTTTCTTTTTCATTTGTGCAAATCTTTACTGTTTTATTTAGCTCCAGGTTAAACCGTACCTCTTTTTTAGAAGTATTTGCACTTTCTGTCACAAGTTCATTTACTGGCACTTTCATTTTTAATCCATTAGGCATCTCAGAGTCGTTATGCAAAATTATATCACAGCAATCTGTCATTTTGGCACGGCAGTTATCATGAGTACTTAGTCACTTTACGGAAGCCCCCCGGTCATTGCTATGGCCATCAGCCCCCTCTTTGGAAGGTTGTTTTTGCGCTGTACAGAGCTTTACTATTTGCTCAGCTAACATTTTCACTTGGGCCTCAAGGCACTGGAACCTTTCCATCTCTCTAGGATCCTCTTTCTGTGGCCTTGGTCGATATTGGTTGTTTTCCCCCTCATTGGATCTATTCTGATACCTCTAAGGTGATTGATGTCGGTTTGGATGGTTTCTGAACTCTTGATTCATTTGTGGAGGGGAGCGGGTTGCACCCATCCTTTGATTATAGTCCCCTGGTGGGGAATCATTGTACTGGCGTGGATTGTAGTTCACGTTTTGCCTCATGTCCTGTCTCTCAGATTGTGGGTACTGGCCCCTAGGTTGATTTCCATTATCAGTAAATCGATCCACATATCGGGGCCTATCCTGATTACCATATATCATGGTGTTGGGATCAAATCTGCTCTGTGTCCCCAATGACTGGTAGGGACCATCATTTTTTTGATCTTGATTTTGTCTCTGGTTATTGTTCATACCTGCCATATCAGGCCGATATCCTACCCGGGGTCTGTCCCCTAAATACCTAGGGCTGATGTAGCTCTCTCTATTACTAGGATCATGTGATTGGAACATTGGTCCAGGAAATGGCGATCTTTGTTGATTACCCCTTTGTTCAGGTGTCACATTATTTTTACCTTGGCTTTGAGCAGACTCAAGAGACATTTTGGCTGACCTGATTTCCATTACTGTGGCTGAGGGTTCTTTAGATTTAGGTCTAGTATCTTTCATTTTATCACTTTCTCTACCCTGACAATAGAGTACCTCATATAGTTTTGTGCTTTGATGTACAATCCATTCAAGGGACTTGTCACGGTCAAATTCACGGACCAATTGGGATATGATGTCTTTCTGTAGCCTATAGAAGTATGCAGTTTTAAACTCATTGGAATTTGAGTCAAAAGATACATCAAAGCGAGAAAATGCTCTTTTTAAGTCTTGTAAAAATTGGCGAGGGGATGTATTAGGTCCAGCAGTAATTGTGTACGCGACTTTCTTTGCCTCCTGCAATGACTGAAAACCAACCAAGTTCAGTCACCGGCCCAGTCACTGGAGCACTAGCTCTTTGGGCAGAGCTAGAATTCACCTCCACTCCATTGAATGTGGTACACTGCCGCCTCTCCTGGGACCTGGGAATGCACATGTGCTGTTCTAAGTCCTTACACTTTTTAAGGAGTCTGTTGGCTTCATCTTGCAAATAGTTGTTTTCACCATTCATCTTATTAATCACCTCCTGCATGTCGCACATTTACATTTGGCATTCATTGAACTCTTTATTTCTCTTGTCTCTTTCTTGAATCATTTTAATCATTTCTTGTTCTGCGCTCTGGAGATCACATTCTTTTTCACAATGTTCTTTTTGTAAAATCTGCATCTCTGAAACAACCTTTATCCTGTCTAATGTGATCCACTAAGGCTTTTAAGTGTGCCAATTCTTGCTCACTATCTTCAAATTGTTTCTTGCTTTTGGATAACTGAGTATCAAAGTCTCTGCATTTTAATTGCATGTCTTTTTGGCATACATCCAATTCTGCTCTCAACATTTCCTGATTTTTACTTGCCCCATCTAATTCAGTCTTTAACCTGTTAATTAGCTGAGTATCATTCTCTTGCATTCGCAGGGACTTGTTTAAAATATTATCTTTATATATCTTTATATATATCTTTATATATATCTATATATATATAATTATATCTTTATCTGCACTTTTATCGGCTGCATTCAATAATCTTGTAAGGCAGACCTGAATTATGCTGCCTTCTGCAAATATATTGTCTAGTTTTTCTTTCTGCACCTCACCCTGAATGCGGTTACTCCATTCTAACGTGCTATTCGATGACCAATTCCCATGTGCAAACAACTTTGCCTCTAAATATTGCACTAGATCTGAGAATGTGGTTTCCCTTTGTGACATTCTGAAATTCGTTTTTAGTGGCACACTGCTATTATAAAATGGGTTCCCTTTAATGTGCAAATGACAGTGTGAGACACGCTTGCCACGCCCAGTAGGTACTCTATGATCACTTTCCCGGCCTGCAACGCACCATAAATATGTAGGGTATTTTGTGGAGATTTGGGGCCTGACGGTATTTTATTACCGCCGAAAAAAATAACTTAGCAACAATCACTCCTTTTATTCAGATTGGGCCATGTACAACAATAATACAGTGGACATGCATTATTTCAGCGCCCAGACATGCATATTTGGTATGCGTGGTTGGTATGCGTGGTTGGTGGTATTTTGGTGAGCATAATTCCCTTGTTTTATTTGTGGCCCCAATGTCCAGAATCCCTTATCTTTGCTGAGATTTTTCGTGTAATCACTAGAGAGACCTCAGACCTACATTTCAGGAATACCACATTTTCAGTGTTAGTGTTAGTGTGCCACCATGGGCGATCTCACTGACTTACTTACGACAGAGAGCTATGTGTGGTAATTTTGTGGTAATTTCCACTACCTTATATATGGTAGGGAACTATGTTCAGAGAGTCCCTCTTCCCGTTGGCTCATGTACCTCCAACGAGCTATGCTACAAACAGTCATTCACAACTGTCCATACTGAATATGATCATGCACACATCTGTCTTAAAATGACAATTGCACTGTTTAAAAATCTCCCCACATCATCAGCACTGTATTGGTAAATATAAAACACACCACCCGTCTGCTTACAAATATTTTTCTGTATTATAAAAGTTGCATTTAAACACGATCTCACTCTTTACAGAAATAAATAAAATAGCACAGTAATAGCATTGTCTGTGATACACTGAAAAGAGAGTGGCGGAGAAAAGAACTCAATTGGCAACAATAACATGTGATTAAGGCACAGGAATCTCCTTTCCTACACTGACTGAATATTCTCGTACACACTCACCTCCCACACTTATGTAATTACCTTATCTGTTCAGCCCGAGTTTTCTTCAGCTGTTCTCTTTCTGAATGTGGCTCCCTTGAAGATTAACCCCAGTGGAAACGAGCGCCCTTCGTTCTCAAACTGGGATCATTGCCTGGAACTCTCAGCTTTTTCAGCAGAAATGCTCCAACCAGCAAAAAACAGGTCCTTCTCCCAGCTCTGCCAAATCTCGACTATCCTTTCTCCTCTTCAAACTCCCCCCAATGTCCTCATCACTGCCTCTAGCATGATACTTGCTATGACGCTGCTCCAATCAGAAATTAATCATGCCATCTCCTCCCTCTCTACACAATGGCTCATTTTTATAGTAATACTTTGTAACCAACTGATTTCCTGTTCTTTCGAGCCCTTTTGCTTCCTGTAGTTATGTGGACAGAGCAGCAGAGAAAACGAAAAAAAAAAATGAATGTGCGTTTAAAAGTTCACTTTCAGAATAGGCCTAATTCTGCAGTGGAGACACATTTTTATTAGTGGGTTATGTTAAATTCAGTTTTATTAGTCAGGTTATTTATGAGTAATGTTAGTTATTAATTTTCAAATGTGTCTCTTGCACCATAGGCATTTCAGGTGAAAAGTATTGTGTATTTTTGAATGTGCACGTGAAAAATCGTTTTTGACTGAATAGCCTGACTTTACTTATATGTCCATGTTATCCTGGCAACACATATAGCAATGCACCATAGGCATTTGGTGCTGCATCAAAAAAAAATTGCTACCTGTGCAGTAGTGCTGTACTCTGTGCTGTAACACGCCAAATATCCTTACAGGCCTACCCCAAAGGATTGAGTCCGACCGAGGTAGTCACTTCACCAGTGAAGGGATGACAAAGATGTGGGAGATACTTGGGGTAAAAAGTTAACTTCACATTGCATACCACTGTCCTCGAGTAGTGGAGTTGAGAGGTACAATAAAACCATGGTGAGCATTCTGAAAAGGTTTGTGGCAGATTCTGGGCCAAGTTGGGACATCTGATTATGGCTAGTCCTGATGGCCATCAGATCTACACCTTCTTCTGCAACTAAGATGTCTCCATTTGAGCTGATGACTGGAAAAAGGATGCTGCTACCTCAGCATCTGCGCTATAGAACACAAGAGCAGACACTGATAAATGCCTGCACAACTCATGAGTATGTTGAAAATCTAAGAAAATACCTTCAACATGCTCTGATCTGAAGAGGGTATGAAGACCCAATATGATTTAAAAACAACCAAAAAGGAATACCAAGTTTGAGACAGGGTCTACTTGTACAATTTCCAAAGGAATCAGACCAAAGAGCATACATTTTTGCCAAGCTGGTGGGGTCCTTTCCTTTTGAAATTATAGATAAAATTTCACCTGTCACCTATAGAATCTGCATCCACAAAGGAGAACTGACCGAAGAGAAATGGGTCCATATTAATCAGCTAAACAGTTGTCACCCTAGGCACACTGTGCAGCAAATTTAGGAGCCAAGAGAGAATCAAATAGAGGAGGCATCTGAAGCATGATAATAAGAAAAAGAAGAACCAGAAGGGATCAGATAGATTTATAGGTATAATTATGTAACAGGGAGTATTTTTCCTCCTTGTCAACTGTCATTATTGAATGCATGTGCGTCCCACTGCTGTCATCCTTCCGGGGGGGGGGGGCAGTCAGTGGAAATTTGTAGTAATGTTTATTTCAAAGATTCATACTGGTTGTGCCTTCACTACCAAGGAGGACCTCCCTGGGGACCGGGAAAGGAAATATTAAAGAAAATCTGGGGGTGTTGCTCAACACCATAAAGGAAGATCCAAGAGAAAGCCGTGGGTGTCGCTCCATACTGCAATGAGAGACAACGGGAGGATTGTGGAGTACCGCTCCCAGATGATGAAAGCACTACACCTGATGAACCCCATTTTGCCCACCTGATGAACCCTGCTTTGCTCCATTGATGAATCCCACTTTCCCCTACTCTCCCTCGACAGGAATCTCAGTAGAGTCGGGAGCAATATGTGGGATATATTTACCCACTCAGCAGTACATCACCACATCACTAAGCTGCACTTCAGCAGAACCAGCAAAATGGCTGTGATGGCTCCTGTGAGCACCATTGCACCCAAACTGCATTTTGCAGAAACAAAAGAATGGCTGCACTGTTTAGCCAAGCTCCATTGGGCAAGTAGAACAGGGAGCACCCTGAGAAAGGCTACTAGGATGTGTTCTTGTTTGTCTTGAAGAAATGCAGTGAAAAAGCAAAAATTTCAAAATTTCCATTGAAAAAGGGAATATTTTGCCTTTAAAATGATGCCGTTCTGATGCTATTTGTCCCTGATCTTCATCACACTACCTTTATCAAAAATACCCTGTCGCGCCCAGCAATATTCACATTGTGCTCCATCAGAAAAGAGTCGTATTCCTGAAAGACAGGCTCTGCCAGCCAAACGTGAGAAAATCAACAACATTTTCCTTCAGCTACACGGGAAACACTTAAATGTTGCTACAAAATGTCAAAAATCACTACTTGAAAAGAAAATCAGAGCTTCTGTGCACATGTCAATTTCATGAAGACGTTTGTCTTTTACAGACTGTTGTGTAAAACAAGCTGACTACAGCTACAAAACTATGTGGGAAATCCAGATGGAAGAGCAAAACCGAATTTTCAAGGAATATGCCAGCTTTCATCACATGTGTCAGAATGGGCTTTTACAAACCAGAGGAAAAAAATGCTTGTTTTAAAAAGTACAATGTTGAATGAAAGCTTATCCGTGCCTAGCAATGTCAAGGGGTTTGTTTCTGGGGAAACATATATGGGCTGTTTTATTCAGCAGGCTTGTTTTGATTCAGGACAAAATAAAAGAAAAGAAAACTGTTAAACTGCATTAGCAGGATTTTGCAAGCTCCCGAAACATTTTATTCCAGTTGGTCAGAGCTTAGGCTTCCCCCAAAAGGGATCCACCATAAACTTCCAGGACACCTGTTTGATAATTGCTAGGTTGGAAAACTTTGACTGACCAGGACAAAGAAACTTCAAATACTAATCAGACTTGGATCTGGGCTGAGCCATTTCATAATGGAACTTCTAGGACACGGATGTGCGAAGTGAAAATCACACCTCCCTGTGACTTCTACAAGAAGCTTCAAAGAACAACTCCATGACAAAACTCGGATTTAGGGGATGGCCTGGAAGCTGTGCCCATATATGGGAAACAATACTGAACATTTGTTTCCAAAAACTATTTTATAAATAAAACTTGTAAGACTTTTATCTTTGCCACAGGACTTTGCAAAAATGTGAAAAGTTTACAGTTTAAACAGGATTTTATGGGCTTTAATTTAGGATGTCATAGAGTTCACTGCCACATGGGGAATAGAAATGGCAGAGAATTTAGTATTATAAGGAAAGTATCCATGATGCCATTACAAATTTTAATACTTACATGCCTGATGATAATTCATACCCATGTATAAAGTTATAGAATTTTAAGTAATATAATTCTCACTAAAAAGTGTGAAAACTGATAGAAGGACGAAACAAGGTCCTGCAACCGTGAGGATTGGACTGCTATGCTCTACATACAATATGTAATCTGCCCATGTGATTTGTTAAAGTGCCACTAATGTATAAATGTGTACATTAGGTTATGACTGATTTTTGGCAAAAAGGACTGTGGGGTGGCTTTTTACCTCATAAAATGCAACCTCATAAACTGGGACTCCTCTTTGAGGAGGCAACCAACATTGATTGTCCTATACACTCCTTGGAGGTAGGCCTAGCCCAGTTCTGCCCACCAATACTTCTGTGATGTCACCATGCCCTATACATAAGAGTGGTTGACAGAGCTCCACACACACTCTCTCCTGAATTTCCAGCTGCTGCGTTCCGGATCTGTTCCATTCATCTTGCTGATTTCAGATTTCACTACAAGGCCAAAGCATTGCTGACCCTGCTCCAGCAAGGCCAAAGCTTGCTGATCCTATCCCAGCAATGTCATTGATCCAGAAAAAAACACTAAAATCCCATTAAAAAAGGGAAAAACTGTGGTACCTTGTGCATCCTGAAATCAGACCAGCTTGCTGACCACTACCTGCATGCCCACTGCAACCCTGCCATCCAGCTGTCCTTGCCATCTGGTGACCAGAATTGCACAGCTGTTTGCTGTAAGGCACGCCTGCCGTGTGGTGACCAGACCCAGTTGGCTGTTCCAAAATTCCAAACCTAAGCATTGAATGTGAGTATCTCCCCATCACAGAGAAACACATAGGGCCTGATTCATGAAAGTGTTTTATAATGGCACAATCACATAGGAAAATGTTCTATGAATCAGGCCCTTAGTCTCTCCATCTTGACCCTTTTGTATTACACTCTCTAAGCAATCCTATTTATACCCTGGCAACTTGTTAAAACTGTTAGAATTCTCTGTGCACCCTGTCCTGGATTTCTAAGTGTGTGCACCATCTCCCTTTTCATTTCTGTCTGGTGTAAATCCTAAGCCCATGTCATTTGGCTGCAGCATGTTTTAAACTTTCCACTCGTTTTCAAATTGTATGCTTGTGATGATCCATTCCCTTGTGATTGCTAGTGTTTATGTATTACTGCTTTTGTGAGAAATCATATTTACCTAAAAATTTTAAGCGCACATTCATTATTTATTTGCCATTTCCGAGTGTCATTTCATGCTTTTGCAAAGTGATTTAAACTCCTTTTTCCTCTTATTTTGTGAGGGAAGTTCGGATCTTGATTCTGTTTGCTGCCCCATATTTCTGACTACCTGCTGCTTATTTCTATCCACTCAGAATCTGATTGTGGGTTGAGGGACTAGTGCAGGGGGAAATCCTAACTTTGGTGCTATCTATCGTAGATCAATATGTGCTCCTATTCACTTGTGCTTTGTATATGTTCTACTAAAAGTTTAAACCAAGTCCATTGCTTACCTTTTCATTGTAATTATAACCCCATTGGTGATTGCTGCCCCATATTAAAAATGGTGTGATTTGGTTTGAATTTTAAAAATAAATATATATTGCAATTTCACCAACTGGCCTGGATCATGGTCCATGGTGATCCGGGGGATTCGAAAAAGGGGGTGTGAGACGAGTTGTGTACCATCTCAAATTGAATCTGCATAAAATAAAGAGAAAGGCATCTCCATTGAGCGCTACATCCTAGGCTGAGACCAAGGTGTGTGTCGCCTGATTGAAATCTTTTACAAATGATCATATAAAATGTCTCATCCGAGTCCCTGCAATCATAAAACTCTCTGTGGACTTCAGGTAGAATTAAAATGAGGGATTTTAATCTCAATTTACTTGTTATCTTTCTACAATTGTGACTTTTAAAATAACCTTTTTTGGTTTCATGTACTATGTCTAATAACAAATGCAGTACTGCATATTTTACTTATTTGATTTTTATGACTTTAACAACAGCTGCTCCAAACAGTGTTTCCGGTCATTCTGGAAAAGAAAAATAAAAATTCCATCATCTCGTTGAAAAATGTTCACTACATCATATTTTATATTCTCATTGTGGAAAATGCCATTCCTACATCTTGTAAAAAAGCACATGCAACTGTATTAACATTCTGCCTGGCTTTTTCAATTTCTAGGCAAAACAAGTTTGAACATTTCCACATTTGCCTTTTAGTAATACGTGAAAAAATCATCTTCGATGATGGAAACAGTTCCATTAATCTTCTAAGTGTATCTTTCATGGCAATCTGAAATGATATTCAAGTAACATATGCTAAACGTTTACCTCCACAATGCAGTATAATGATATCTGGATGTTTGAAACGCACCATATTTTCTCACAAGGATAATAATGCCTTCCATGTCAATCCACACACTCCATACCAAAACATATCCACTACTTAAAGTCCAAGATTTTAAGAGATGCCAAGGTGCTCTATATATATGTTCAACCAATAAATCCATGAATCTCCTAACATACACAAAGTCTGCTTCTTCATAGTCATGCATCCAGCACTTCAAACACATAATATAACACTTTCGACCCTGAGTTCCTTTACACTCAAACTCCTCCACCACAACTATGAAACCTGATTGGCTAATCCTCTGATGGCCGATAATTTCCATGACCATCCACGGTCACCACCGTCCTATTTCCATGCAGGGGATCCTCAAACAACCCAGATTGGCATTATGCGATTCCGTGGACATCCACAGATGCTCTCGCAGAGGGCAACCCTTCTACAATTTTTACTTTTATCTTACTCATTGGCTACTATCAAACAGTGACACATTCATCCACTAATCACATCCAAAAACTGGACATGCAACTAGTTCAACTTTCAGAATCGGTGTGAGATGGAATTGCAGTGGCCCTAGCCTTAGACAGGGTCACGACCATCATGACAGAGGCTTGAGGCATTTCGTCAGAGCAGCACTGTAGTCACAGTTGAAAGGATCAAAAGATAATTAAAAATAGAGAAAAATAGGTATGATAATTTTCATAGTTATGCTCATCCATGAAGGCACCCAAGTAAAAAGCGAGTCCAAAAAAGAGTCATCAGCAATTTCTGCATCCCTTTCGGGGGCCCACTCAGGTTGTGCAATGGGCAATCGTTTCGGCCAGAGTTCCATTGTCCAAATCAGTGGGAGGTGCGTATGTGCAACATGTACACCAGATCTTCTGGAAAGCTCTGCCCTACATAGCCTTTAGGAGGCTAAGCATAGACCGATTCTGCAATGCTACAAGCCTCATGAGCCTGAGTTGTTCTTTAATTGCACTAAATGCTGGTTCAGATGAATTCATAAATAATAATAATTCATAGCAAACAATGTGTAACCATGCAAGTTCTCCAAAGATTTTACACCAGGGGCCTCAGTGGATGCTGATGAGATATAGTGTGATCTTCTCGATCATTTCAAGGAGTCCGTTTCTACAAAAGTCTATAAAGTTCCTGAACTGCCCATATCTGATTTCACAAGGGATGCAACGAGTATGGCGCACAAACGGGTCATAAATGTAGACACAGATTTTGAATTTGTGAATGTCATGTGGCTCTGGGGAACCACAAGGATGGGCACATGCAGGGTGGTGTGACTGCAGATGCCTCACCAGGCCGGAGGCAACTGCTTGTAGGAAATGGTCCACTTGGCCAGTACAAGTTGAGTAGCGTTACCCTACCTCCAGCCAGATCAGCGATGCAAATTGTGATGCTGCAGTTTTGATTTGTGCCTATAAACACCATGCCATTGCCCTTAAAACACAGAGAAAATGTGTGAGTAACTGGATCTTAACAGGTTCCTCTGGCTCCTTGAGCCATTTTTAAAAGTCCACATACTTTTTCCATACACTTCCACATACTCTATGCATTTGTGCCACCCCTTCTTCAGGAAGCCCAACCAATCCTTCTGCTGTGTAACTCTTCACCTCTTGCTCCCATTTATTGTTCATAATAATTAGTCTTTCAAAATTAAACTGTACTCTTTGCATGCAACAAACATCCTTCTGTTTTCCCCCATCTGATGGTAAACATTCTTCCTCAACTGTAAGGGTAGAAGCTGCTTCAGATTGCCCCTGAAACTGCCCTCGGAATCTGAACAAGGGTAGGTGTACTAGACACTGCGCCTCGCTTCTTCTACCTCATCAAGAATAAATAGGGACACCAGAAGCATGGGGCATAAGAGAACAAATATAACATGGCTCTATTGCTCTCCCTCTCTCCCTACTGTATACATGTAATGATACCACAAATGATCTGATGCAAAGCTGTATGCATAATTTACTATTTCTAAATTGACATCATCATCATTACTTACAAAATCTATTTCAAGGTCTTGTTGTGCTCTTAATAATTGTTCTGCCGTAACCATTGTAACTCAGATTGATTTATATTCCTACTATTGTGAACATATATCACATACATCAAGAGAGAAATAGATCTACACATTCCCATACACATTTTCTAAAGGCATTCTTTTGTTTTACAGTCTGAATATCACTTCTCGATCTCTTTTTGCCCCTTACCCTTTCCCTCACATGAACTGCATCTCCTTAGGGCACACTTATCTTTTTAGGACTGCTCATCCCCAGGTGTCAGTGGAGGGACTCCGTTATCCCTTTGCATGTCATGGGCGTAGATCCAAATTTTGTTTCCCTCCCCTTTGACTGAAGGCGGTGTAGTGAAGATCACTTGATGAGGCCCATGGAAATGCTGTTCATTCCAACAGCAAACAAAGGAAGATAAATAGACCGAGTACACAGGGAGTAGCAATGGTTGCTGTTGTTCTTCTTGCTCCTTTCGGTCTTTTCTATTGCTTGATGATGCAATACTATAACCTGTGAAGACAGAATTTTAACTCTCTTAGTTAAGGCCAAAGATATTCCCCAAACTGTTCTCCAATAATCTCTTCTGATTTATGTGCGTCTGAACCTGTGCATCCTGGTGAGAGTGGTGTATACAATCTACGCCCATCACCATGACGACTGAGGTATTGATCGTTCCCTTATTCCGTAAGTAAAACAGGATCAACAGAAGACAGTACAACCAACTTTTTTGCAATTCACACAATAATTTAGACAACTGCATTTTGAGCAAACCATTAAGCCTTTCCACTACTCATTTGGCTTGATGGTGATACACCGAGCACAACCGGTGCTTGTTCCAAAGAATGCATTCAAGAAATGAGTCCCATTATCTGATCTCAAGACCTCACATATTCCCAACCGTGGAAATACCTCACTCTCCAAAAATATAGCTGCCGATTTTGCATCAGGATGTATGCAGGGACCGACTTCAAGCCATCGGGAAAATGGACATACAATTGCAATCAAATATCTGAAATTATTACACTTCTGGATCATATCAACTAAGTCAACGTGGAGTTCTGTAAAAGGACCTGCAGGCCGGGGAATTACCCCTTTCACTGCTATCATGGTCTAAACAGGATTGAATTATTTACAAACTATAAAATTCCCTATGAATCAACTTACCTTTTTGTGAATATTTGGTACAGACCACTCCTCCCAGAGTTCTGTTGCTATTTGTTGTCGGGACATATGTGATGGGTAATGTAGTTGCTCTAGAGCCACAAGAAGCAGTTCTCCGGGCATTACTACCTTCCCAGCCAACTCCTGTCTCCACAACAAATCTGCAGACAAGAGCATACATCCCTGCTCTGCCCAGATCTCCTTCTCCTCTTGAGGAGCCTTTCCTTTCATTTGTACTATTTTTAGCAAAGGTACTGCAGTATATGGGACTGTTGGGACACCATTTCCATTTTTGGAGGGTCTGAAAAGAGTGAATATGCTGCTTCCTTTGTCGCTCTTTCTGCGGCATCATTACCAAGCGCTATTAAATCATTTCTACTAGTATGCACCTCACACTTCACTATTCCCACTTCTAAGGGCAATGTTAGTGCTTTGATTAGTCAGGATAGCAGCATGGCATGCTGTACTGGGATCTAATCAGATCTTTTAAACCCTCTTTCTTCCATCTAGATAACCCAGACTGTACCATGGAGGTGACATACACAGCGTCAGAGTAGATAGTGATTGCCTTCCCCTTATTCATCCGTAGCGCCTCGATGAGTGCCACTAGTTCTGCTGCTTGTGTAGTGTAATGGGGAGGTCGTCGTTTCTCCACTCCAACCCAGTGTTCCACATCAGCAAGACATACAACAGCCACCCCTGTGTGCCTCTCACCAGTGCTCTGATCGATTCTTGATGACACATCAAGGCAACCTCCTTAACATTCATCCTCTCTTCTTCTTCTCCCTCATAAATTGCACAGTAGTGGACAACGTTGTCAGATTTCACTGGTTCGGGATTGACTAGGTGGCACCTTAGAGGATGCATGGAAGCATTTGACAAAATAACTTCATACCCTGAAACTCTTTGGGTTGTCAAAGTGGACCTAGACTTTTCTAAGATAGCAAAAATGACATGCTCCACATACAACGGCACCGGACAGCCCGTAGTAAGTTGTGGACTTATGTATCACAAAAACATCTGCCGCAAGAGCTTATTCACACAGGGACTGACCTTGCATAACTGAATCTGAAATCCTGCTTTAGTACGCCCTACCTTTCCATCTGTATGTGAAAATAGAAAAAACAGTTTTTTATAATTCAGGGTTGCCAAAACTGGAGCATTACCGATCACAGTCTTGAGTTTCTGAAAACATGTTCTCATTTCCTCTGACCATCTTAATGGACCCTTCTCCTCATGTGCTTCCTTAAGCACTTGAAGTGGCGTCCTTGTGTAACTAGAGTAGTTAAAAATCCAGAACATACAATATTTAGAGGGCCTCAGAAATTGCTGCATCTGTTTTATCGTAACTGGCTGAGGTGTATTTTGAACTGCAGTGGCTCTCTCATGCATCACCTTTCTCCCTGGAGACGATATTACATGTCCCAAATATACTACCTCTGTCTGGCAATACTGCAATTTATCTTTGTCCCCTTTGTACCCCTTCTCTGTGAGCACGGTAAAGAGCTTGATTATATCTCCTAGACACTGTTCCTTTGAAGCACTACAGACCAATACATTGTCCAAAGTACTGAAGTATGGTATTGGGCACTTGTACTTTTTCCAAATCCATTTGAATGACCCTGTTTCAACACAAGGGGGTTCACAGTACCCCTGGGGCAACCTTGTGTCCTCAAACCTCTGCCCACATGACATAAACGCTGTGAGGTACTGGAAATCAGGTTGTAAGGGGAAAGAGAAAAAGGTGATTTTTAAATCCATTACTGTACTATGGTTTGACCCTGTAGGGACGTTACAGAGAATGGTAGCATGATTTGGTACCACTGGAAACACTGCTTCAACAATGTTGATCAGAGGTCGCAAATCCTGGACCATCCTCAAACTGGATGCCTTTGCTTTCAACACAGGGTAGATGGCCATATTACATAGGGATGCGGATGGTTGTAAAATGCCTTGCTTTAACAATGCCATAATGGTCTCAAAAAACCATTTGTCTGCTTCCCTAGATGTGTGGTTTTGCCTAATTTGTGGCAATATTGCTTCTGGTTTTAGTTTAATCTGTGCTACTCCTACACTTTTCCGCAAACCCACAACATGAGGATTGCTGGTCCACAAGTGGTCCGGCACTTTCTCCAAATCCTCCTTCCAACATGATGATGTTTTGCTAGTGATGAGTGTAGTCTGTGTTAAGTCCCTTTGCTCAGTCATTACCTGGCAAGGCACCTCAATCTCAAAGACCATCTCTCCTGTGTTTTCCGCATCCTCAAACACTTGTTCATTGGACACGTCTCTTGACAATGCGGTCAGATCGATACACAACACTCTGTGCAATTCGCCTCCTTCCTTATTGGTTGCCTGAAAGAACCACCATGTCCTTCTTGACAACCACTGCTTTTAACAGAATGGCAAAATTAGTCCCTGGCACTATCTCCTGTGACTCAGCGGGCCAAAACATAAATTCAAGAGGTATACGCCATGTTCAATAGTTTTTTCACAGGACACAATTCAACAATATAATCACCCCATACAGAAAAAATGATGAATGCACTTACACCCCTCCAGTCATGCTATCACTGTAATATGTGGGGAAAAGTGCTGCTTCTCTCACAATCCTTGAGTCAAGCATACTATGATGTCTTTTGAAAAAATAATCAACATATTAAGCTTGATCAGGAGTTCCCTTACCAAACAATTTGCTGGGGTATTATTACAGTACAATAACGGAGCAGATCAAACATGCTTACCTACCTTGATACGCAGATCCTTGGTGTAAGGAACCGACAGGATAGCCCCAGAAAATCCCTCTGTGTCCATTGATTTATCTGAAAGGGAAAAAATCACCTTCTTTGATGCATGATTTTGTAGCCCCTGTATCGATCATAAATAAACACGTCTGATCACCTACCTTTACTCCATTCAGCTGTTCCTCTTCCAAATCAGTAGTAACAAACAGAACTGGACACATCAGACATCCCTGCAGGCTGTTCTTTTCTTGGTACATATGAGCACCAGGAGGTGAAAAAGGATTTCCTCCAAACACACTTGCTCCGGTGTAGTGGGTGACTGTCCCAATTGTTTTCAGCAAGATAGAGTTTACATCGGGCGTATCAGGATACATCATTCCCAGTGCCCCCAAAGCTGTGCCCTATAATTATTAAAGGCTGCTCCATCATGGGTATTCATGTTCAATTGAACCCCCAGGTAGCCTGCTTTTTTCCAGAGCTCATCTGCTTGTTCCCCCATCAAGGCCATGAAAAGGCTTTTCAGGTCCCTGATCGCTAACATGATACCGGCAGTTTATTTTTCCAAAGCATAAATCTACTTCCCTGTGCCTGCAGTGAGCGAAGGAAGTGTCTTCATTAGATAATTCAGGGTCCATGTGTGACCACGGGATATATCACGCCTTCCCCTGACCCTTCTGGATTACTGGGTATTGAGTTGCCCCTACCTTTACTGGGGCTTTCCCCATCTGTCCTTGGCCTCTTCTTACAGCCGCGTGAGTCCCACAGTGCGTCTGAAGGCCCCATGGTGTGCTTTTCATGATTACTGCTGGAGCGGAAGGCACAACTATTACCTATTGTCCTGAATGCTTGTCATCTGTTTCCCATTCCTCCTCTTCCTCCTCTGTCCATATTACCACATCTTGGCACTGCCGTAGCATACTACTTCCCTTTCTCCTTGTTCTGATTCCGTACTTGACCATGCCTCCATCTACCTTCCTCCACCTCCTTCACTTGCCTATTACCTTCTTCCTGCTGTAACCAAATTACTTCATTCTCTGCAAATCTTACTGCTTCTTCCTGTTCCTGTTGTTCCTGCCTCTCTACCACGATCCACAATCTATCTTCTATTCTAGTGACGTGGGTCACCTCCTCCCTTCTGAATTCTTCATCGCTTCTTGCTCTTACAGTTCTCTCCTGCTCTTGTTCCTTCAGCTCCAATTTCAGTGCTGGTCTAAATGTTCAATAGACCTTTCTCATTCCACCTTCCATTTGAGACCCATCAATAACTTTTACTAAATACAGTGTTATCTTCCTGCTCCCCTCATGATCCCATCTTTCTTATATTGGAGCTGACAGTGGTGTCACCTCTGTCCGTCTTGTAACTGCTGGAGTAGTTACCGGAGAATATGGAGGTTCAAATTCAGGGTTAGCATATCCTTCTGTGGAGAGCACACATATGGGACGGTATGGAAGAAACTCCTACATCCCCCATTTCTTGTCCCCTCCTCAACAGTTATAATTGTATGGGTCTTGCTGTCCTTTTTCTACAACATCCATAATTCCATGATATTCAATTTGTTCTGCAATTTTCAAACTTTCATAGATAGTTACTGGAAAAGTATGCAAGTTCACCAACATACCCTTATCCCTAGACCCTTAGTTAGACCAGGATTTAAGCATTTTGCCTTTTGTTTCCCTCAACCCTTCTCAATGGTATTTTCAAATGTTCACCTTACATCCGGGGAGCACCTGACATAAATGATGCAATAGAGTCTTGAAACTCAAGGACAATGTAACTCAAACACATTTTCCAAAATCATGATGTAAACCCCAAGAACCAAACCCATAGCACAAACAATCAAAAAAAAACTTTACCTTTAGCTTTTCTTTAAAAAAAAAGAATTTCCCACACTCACTCTCCTTACTCACCTTCACCACAACTGTCTCTGTAATTATACACCCCTAAGGCATACACTAACGACAGCATATTTATCAAAACTCATGCCGGGCAAAAATCCTCTTTACTTCTCTGAGATTTCTCCTTTACTCGAGCATAAAATGGAGAGCAATGTTTGCCACTACAACAACGCTGTATCTCTCTCTTCTTGACTAGTACAGTACTCTTGACTACAGTGGTGTCTTTTCCTGACTACATAAAGACATCCTTCACTAATTTGACTGACCAAGATAAAAGCAGGACGCAGGCTCCATCCACATAATCAATACAAAGGAAGGGGTTCCCAAGGGTACACTCCAGAAAGGTATATACAGGACTCCTGCCCAGTAAGCTTCTATTCTAGACTGCAAAGACATTCATTAGCCTACATTTCTGGAACTGCCTGTAAAAGCACCTTTCACCACACTTTGTTTCAGCAACACCTCATTCTGCTAAGCTGAAACGTTGTCCATAGATTGTACTATGTAAATAGTCTTGCTCTGGAACAGCTGAAGAATTTCTACGAGAAATACAACATATCTAAAGTAAATATTTTGGAACTGAAGTTGACTTACAAAATTCAGTTACTTTAGAAAACATTAGCAAATACATCACAAAGAGGAACCTCCTTACAAACACATACAAAAAATACAATACAAAGTTTGTGTCTGTTGTCACAGAACCTTTTATAAAAAAGAGTACAACAAGAGTAGATATGGCCTACATAATACATGGCAATGAGGAATCCCAATGGTTCCAATAAGCTTTATGTCTAACAGCAGAACATAAATACAAAAGAACTGACCACTCAATAGTTTGCAGATACTGCAATTCAAAGCTTGATAATAACCAAATGCATCCCAGGCTATCAGTAAGAATTTAGCATTCTCCCCACTTCCAAAAGCTCTACAACAACGTAAGTTATTTGAGAGCATCAAAATTGAAACAATACACCGATTTCAACCTATAATATGTCTTCAACCTCAAACTGCCAAATAATCTCCATCTGAGTTAGTCAAAGGCATTTGTGGCAAAGAAGTATATTTGCCATTAGATCTTAAAGAAAATGTACAAACTCTAGGAGTATGATGGCCAATAGAACAATCTTAGATTGTTCTAGTTAATGGTGTACAAACAAAAGACAAAACATCTGGCAATGACTAGTTGACTTAAACAAAGTTTGACAAGCCCAAGAATATCTTAAACAATACAACGAATATGAAAAAGATATGTACATTAAGGAAAACGTAAAAGAAACCTCCCAAATAATTCAAGATTCACTACAATCTGGACAATTTGAACATGTGGATCCTATTACTGCAGCCGACATTTTAGACCACTATAAAAAGCAACCACTACATACCAAAGACACCAAAGAAGATGCATTAGAAACATATCAAATACGTCAAGCCAAAGGATCTCCAGTGAGCGTATGAGATAAAAGCACATTCTTTTCGTAGTCCTACAGGGAAAGGTGGATGATGCGCAAATTAGTTGATCAGAATATCGTTCTTTACTTATTTATTCTGAAGACTGAAAAATTCAGACAAAATTTAGAATACCTATTTCACCGCCTGCTAGAAAGTGAACTAGCAATTTACATAGGTTCACACACATTAAAAACAGTCTCTAATTTCTTGAACATGTCAGCTAAACAACTTCTTCAAAAGGTAAAGTCTAATTTGGGCATCATCACAAGTTTTGCGGTATCCTGGCAGTAATTGTGCTGGGATTCTGCCAATGCAGATAGTGTTACCGCTAATCAGTCCAGCGCTATTAGATTCTCTGACAATCCACAGTGCTCTGAATACACCTTCATGCAATGGATCCAAGAGTCTCCCATAATCCATACAATCTGCTTCCTCAAAGACATAGCCATAGCCATCTTCACTGCACTCAACAAACAAAACCCCTGCTGCCCTATCTTCCTGTACTCACAACTCTAAGAGACTATCGTGATGTCGAGATCATTTATTTCTTCCTTACTGTAGTTATAGGTGAACTTCAAATGCTGATTTTGCTGGTTTATCCAAGAAATAAACTGTAGCATTGCCTTTTCATCCCCCTTCCATATTAGGAGCACATCATCTATATATCGTCTCCATATTTGGATATTGGGCCTCAGGTGGTAAAAAACCGCCGGGTTACCGCCAGACTCGTATTACCATTCCGCCTCCGTGATTCCCGGAATGACCGGGGCATTACAACCCCGGTTTTCCGGGAATCGCGGGGGCGGAATGGTGTTAATCCCCGTTCCAATTGAGTCCTACGGGACTCGATGGGAATGGGGATCATGGAAACACGGCAGCATCTCGTAATGCTGCCGGTGTTTCCTCGGCCGCCTGCAGGCGGGCGGTGTTAAACCCGCCAGGTCAGACCTGGCGGGAACATCACCTCCCGCCTGCACGAGTCGGGATCAGGCAGTCCGCAAACAACGGTGGCGGCGGGTTTATCGCCACCGTTATTTCCGGACCGCCTGAGTTATAATGAGGCCGATTGTCTTTAAAGAGATTACTTTCCATATAGATGATGCCTTTTTCAAATGCCTCCATATAAAGATTGGCTATAATTGGGGCTAGAGTAGCCCCCAAATCTGTTCCCTGTGTTTGTTTGCCTTCCGGTACAGCACAGCCATGAAACCCGATTGGCTGATCCCTGGTGCCCGTGTTCATCACGACTGTCAGCGGTCTCTGCAGTCCCATTTCCATACCAAGCATCTTCTATGGACCCAGATGGCATGTGCGGTGTTCGCGGACTACCACAGTGTCCTTGGATGGCATAGCCAATTAAACTGGGATGGGGAGCTTTAAACTAAATTTAAATGATTTATTCTACAACGGTGGTGCTTAAAAGAGCTTTTTTTGTTTTCAATTTTATTTTGATTTTATCATTTGTATATCCTACACCAACTAACACATGCTTTACTATACACTCAAATACTCACCATTTGACTTGTTCACATGACCCTTTTCAAAGCATTTTTAACATTGAAATGAAAAATCTGATTCCTAACATCATTAAAATGTAGTTCATTGATCCGAAAAGTATTTACACCATCCAACATGATATTTTCATTCTCTGCCTAGCTTCTTCCATTTCTGGACAGAATACATTTGGACATCTCCATATTTTCCATGGGATAATTGCAGAAAAATTATCTTCACAGTTGGGAATCATTATTGGCAAACTGCAATGATACATCAGTCACATGGCCCAAACTGGCCCCTCTACAATGCACAAGAATAATGTCTGGATGTCTAAATTGAGCTATGCTCTCACACATTGATAATAAAGTTTCCCAGTTTAACCAACAAACTGCATAGCACAAAACTTCCACTTCTTAC
The DNA here is from genome assembly GCF_040938575.1 of Ambystoma mexicanum. NCBI lineage: Eukaryota > Metazoa > Chordata > Amphibia > Caudata > Ambystomatidae > Ambystoma > Ambystoma mexicanum. Next base: position 45,602,097 of record NC_090925.1, on the reverse strand, counting down.
AATCCAGTAGTAGTAGCGATGCCTCAGAATTCAGTATAAACCTTCAATGAATGCATCCAACAATCTCCCAGCATCCGCACACCCTGCTTCTTAATAGTTATAGCCGCAATCATCTTCACACACACAACAAACAAAACACATGATACCCTGTCTTCCTGTAAACCACAACCACAAACTGTGATTGGCTAATGCTCACATTCCTTTTTCCATGCCAGGCATCATTAAAGGACATGGTTGGCACGTCAGATATCTGCGGACCCTGTTGCAAAGGTAAGTCATCCTACCCTTTCTACTTTCATGTTTGTAACACTCCCTCATTGGCTGCTTTTAAACAGCCAAACATCCATCCATCAATCACATCCAAAAATGACACTTAACCCTGCACCATACACTCACCAAAGGAAAGGAAGCTTAGGCACAAATTGCATGCAAGGAAAGGCCTCTTCTGGCAACCCAATATTTCCTAGGATGCCATGATTCTCAGCATGTACCTTCAATGAATGAATTGAAGAGTCCCCCAGAATCCACACACTCTGCCTCCTGAAATACACAGCCATAGCCATAGCCTTCTGCACTCCTCTCAGCAAACACACCTTCTTCCAAACTCTCTCCTTGCATACCACACCCCGGAAACCTTATTGGCTAATCCTCAAAAGACCTGGATGTGGCACATGCTGTTCACAGACTACTGTGGAGTCTGCAGACAGATCATCTACTTCAAGGTGGGGGGACGGAAACTGAAAAGCAATATAAGTTATTTACTCTTTAGTAGTGGCTCTGAAAATAACCATTTTGTGGGTATTTTGATGTTTTCCTACATCTACCCACATGCATTGTGCATCATTTTCACAAGAACATTCTGAGTGCATTTTGAATATTGTAAAGAAAGATTGCATTGCCACAATTAGTGAAAGTGATGCCATCACTGAACAAAGTACGCCCATCATCCACCAGAATGTTCTCATTTGGGAAGGATGTCATCCCAACACAATACAAAAATGAACATACCCCTTTGTTCACAAGGGACCTTCCTGTGTCTTGTTGAGGACAAAATACATTGGGGCATCACCAGAGTGCCCTAGGTGGTATATGTGAAAAGATTACCTTAGTGCATTCAGCAATTCTTTCACTGCAATATGCAAACCTGTGCACTGATATACCCCAAACGATGTCCTCCACAATGCACCACAATGACATCTGGACATTGGAAAATAGACATATATTTGCAATGTGCACAGAGGGGGCTATATCCCTAGGTCTTTTGGTTGTAGCCCCAGATAGAAGCTCAGGACTACAACCAAAAGGATATAGCTAGCCCCTAATCCCACCAGTCCCGACATTAGCTTAGCCTCTGATCTGTTCCAGACCTAGCAACACTCCTGATGCCAGGCATCCTTAAAAGACCCGGATGAGTGGTCTGTCGGAAGTGGCTGATAACCCGTGTGATTCAGTGTGTTTTAGTGAAGCAGTGTGGCTTGACGACCTGGTGAATGGCGTACGTGAACAGCATGAACAGTGATTTCCTCGAACCCCGCGCATCTGGAAAGCTTCGGCGAAGTCTCGGAGGTTCAGAGTCTCAGAGTTTCGGCGGAAACAACGCTGGACGAGTCGAGCTCCTAGAGTCGAGGAGTGCGGAGCGCAGATTTTTGGGCAAAGCAGGCATTCATAGGAGTGAGGAGTCTGCAAACTAAAAAATGCAGCCGGAAAGGTGCTGGACAGGCGGTGAGTTGGTGGTGCTAAGGCATTAAGATCTTGAGGGTGTCCGCCTGTCTCCAGCTGAGCCCTGTCGTACCTGGCACCCGGCCTTAGCCTCTTAGTGAAATTATTTATATCTGTGGGGGGGCACACGGGCGCTCACGGGGTGGCGACTTTGATTGGACCTGCCTCGCCAGGCTTTAGAAAAAACTGCAGCCGCAGTCACGGTAAGTGACTAGCGAGTTAGCAGTTAGCCTAAAACCTAAATCCTATAATATCTAGCAGTCCTTTTTTGCTAAACAACATAATAATCTTATTACCATACTTATTAGCGTTAGTATGGTAATGGAATAGCAGTGGGCAGAGAAAGTGAAAGTGGGAGACTGTTTGGGTTAATCCCCTATGATCCCTCGACTGGCCACTGGCTAATGGATAGTGCCTTTAATAAGATAAACATGCAGGAAATTTGGTCCTGGGGTGTGGGTAGTGCACATAGGGACTCTCATAGGGCCATCCACGCATAAATCCCCCCCCCTCGTGCCCTGGGGGCCAGTGAAGGATCACTGTTCGGAAAGATTTACTCCCCTGGGGAAAGGACCTGATCCAGGAGTCATACTCCTTCAGAACGGAAGATTGGCACTGTAAATGCCTGGGACTGCATAAGCATTACAAACCACCAACAATAACCATCGGGTGGAGACTCTTACTGCCTCCCATAGCTGTCCTTATTAAAGGCAGTATACTTAGGGAGGTAAGCGGTCTTAGTCCCCCTTGGAATGAGGGACTAGTGGATATTATCTATTCGCTAGAATTGGATAAATCAGGGGAAGTTCCTTGTAGCTGTTAGGGAGAATTCTCATTCTATGGCTAATTTCCCTTACCAATAGAGTCCCCCATCAGCTTTGCTGGATTTGAAGGGTTTGTTGTTTTCTCCTGCTAAGAGTGAGACTCTTTTTCCCACTCTTAGGCATTTTTGCTATGTGTGTTCTAGGCTATTTTCGTGTTTAATGTCTATGGGGTTTTTCTCACCTCCATAGGAACCATCTTTATTCACATATGTTACACAGCACCCTCCGTACAGTGACACAGGGGTGTCGTAGCGACCCCCAAACATAGACTCCATAGCCTGGGACTGACTATTGTCTCCCAGGGCATGTAAAGTGACAATTGACTTTACTAGTCAATTTTTATGAACCCAACCAGTACAACCCATCTTACTATGGAGGTGCTGGAAAGGGTTAATAGTTTTTCCCTTATGTTCATTTTCGAGTGGGTACCGTACAGTCCCTCTTTCAAAAGTTTCTGGCTGGTGGCAGTGGTAACTACTGTAAATATTCGACAGCAAATATTTTCCTATGGGATTTTCCCATTGTTCGAGGCTACCACATTTTCTGATAGCCTCTAACATACTGCTGGTGCATTTTAATATTAACTTTACTCCGGTAGGTTTTATTTGCCAGAACTTTAATATAACTTCTTTCTCGAATCTTTCTCTAAACTCCTAACCCAGGTCGGGGATCCTTTGTTCGTCCTTTCAGCGGGCTTCTGCCAAGAAGCCCTCTTTTGGAGCCAGTGAGTCTGGGGTGGGTCCATTGTGTGGGAGGGGGAGTAGGACCCCAGGACAGGGTTGCCTCAGCAACCCATGTCACACTCTATCCTGATAGGCTGGAGGATCTCCCACCAAGATGACCACTCCACTGTGTGAGTGACAGCTAGGCTGTACGAATGGGGATCTTTTTGCACAAAAGCAAAGGACTGGAAGAGCAAGACGTCGCCACTGGAACTAAGAAGCCGAAGAGGAGAGACATCTGCAACCACTGAACCTCCGGTGAAGCCCTGCTGCAGCGTCTCACCATTTTTCTCCACATGGCGAGAGAAGATCTTCATCTGAAAGAACCTTCTTCCCTTGAGCTAGTGGGGCCAACCAGTTTGCCAGACCTGCCTTGGTCAAATCGCCAGTACCCTGTACTCGGAGACCAGATAGCCAGGCACCAGTCCACCCGGACCGCGATTTAAAGGAGTGTACCTTTTATTCGTCGGGCAGCACCGCGGCTGGTTTCATCCCTGGGTAGTGCAGTAACTCGAACCTTCCTCCACGACGAAAGCCTCTCTTCCTCTGTTGGGTCACCCAAACTGCAGGAACTACCAGGAATAACCGCCACCGCAGGAGCCACGTCTTCATTTTAAAGGTACATTGTTCCACCAGGCAGCCCTTTCTTCACGGTAGAGCTAAAGATGTTTTAAATCCTTTACCTACCTGTTGGGTTGGCCGTCCCTCTCTCTTAACATTGTCTTTCACCTTCTGCATCCACCTTTTCAAAATCGTTAATCAAAGACTTGACTGCAGCTACAAGAACATTTTGCTCCTGGGCCCTTGCCCTGTACCACTGACTCTGGCACAGTCCTACTGACTCTGGCTAAATTTGTTAGAACTGCCTTCTCTAGATTGCTTTTCAACTAGAACTGTGTTGGTGCACATACTTCTTATAACCACCCTTTCCTTCCCACTTTTAAAACTTGTGAAATGCCATTTTGCTCAGTTTTCATTTAAGTAGTTTCTATACTGATGCACTGCCTTGGTTAAACTGGTTCACAAACTTATGGGAAGTTTTGCTAGGGTGTGTAAGAAGATATTTCTGTATAACTTGCGCTTTCCCTCCCTTGTGAGAAATTGCTAGACTATCCTTTGTGTGTGGTTTTCACTATGCCGTTTTGCTCAGTTTTCACTCTGGTTCACTTAGTCTACAATTTAACTAGGGAGTGTGTATATTTTTCTTTGACTCATTTTAACTTGGTTGATGACTGTGATAAATGTTTTTTACTAGAGTGCATAAAATAAATATATATCTACTTTTTTACTACAAAGCTTTGGTCAGTGTTTCCTTGTGCCATAGTACTGTAGGCCTATTGTGTAAACCCTGAATACTGCTCATCTCCCTCTTGAGATAAGTCTGACTGCTCAGTCACAGCTACCAACTAAATATTTGTGGTACGGACTGTAGTCCTAATCTTTTGTAGTGCTCCCTAAGGGAAATGCACAGGATTCTGCCTAACAGTAGCGACAAAGAAGAAGAATTCCTTAAAAACCTCAAGAACAAGCATACATTCTAAAAAATGAAACTTAGGAGTACTGCCCCCTTAGAGTCAGCAAAAGTACAAGAATGGGATGGATCATACTTGGAACCAGTGGCACAATCAACGGTTGCTGGAACTCCCGGAATGGGGGAGACACCTGTAATCCCAATGCAAAATTTGGGAACAACTAAGGCTCAAATTCATAATTCAGGTCAGCATCTTCAAGGAAGGATTACGGGGATGGAGAGCCAAAATGACCAGACCAACCATTGGAAAGGAGGGTTAGAATATGAAGTAACTACCAAAAATATCCAAAGGAAAATCAAGGAATACTTTGGGAAAAGAAGAAGCAGAAGTTTAGATGAACTGGTAGATACAGCAAACCCAAACTGTGGCGATGTGGTAATGACCGGAAGAGAAATTGACAACCAATCGGTCGAAGCTCTACAAGTGGTCGCCAATGAAGTGGAGGTAGGGGGAGTGATAGGAGAGAACAGGTTTGGGGTAGGGGAGCAGGGGAGAGACCCACTTGTGAAGAAGACAAACAGAAAGATGCTGTCATAGAAGATATGAGAAATGAATCCATAGAAGCTTCACCCCCAAATGGTTCAACCTTAAAGGCTCTCAAATATGTTCTAAACTCTCTGGTTTCAGTCTTTGAGATGCTGAGAGGAGACGTACAATCCCAAGCAGGGATCTTGTTAGAGCTGACTAATGAGATGACGAAATTTAATGCATCAATGGTAGGTCTCAGTAATGTGGTAAACGCTATGCAAACCCCAATGATCCGGGAGATTAAGAGAGAAGTAACAAAACAAACAGAAAATATTGAACTTCTTCACGTCCTATGTAGGAAGATTGCAAAGGAAGAAGAAATTACAAGAAATCAGATAAAGGAAATAATGACTAAACCCCACTTGAAGGAAGCAGAAAGCCAAAGGAGGAGACTGAAATGGGACTGCAGGAAGATACACCCCTGTCGGAATCAATAGTAAAAGAACTTTTGAGGACAGTACAAATATGGGAAGAGAAGGAAAGCATTGTAGGAGATCAGCAACAAATATCGGAAGAAATGTCCGAGGAAGATATAAATGGTTCCACAGTAGGCTGGTCGGAGGCCTGCAGCCAAAATTACAGAAGGAGAAGAAAGATGAAAAAGAAGAGGAAAGGAAATAAAGATAAAGTAGAGATGAGTCCCCCAGGGGCAAGAAAGCAAGAAAAGAAAACTAAAAACCAAAAGAAACAGAAGTGTAAAAACAGAAATAATGAAGACGAACAGAGAGGGAGGGAAAAATCCCACAGGCATACAGTGGTGGAGAAGGACTTGATAAATCTTGTGGAGGAGGAAGCCAACTGTCGAGCTGCTTCTGTGCTCAAGAAAGGGGTTGTAAAAACGAGGCAGGTAACTCAGAACATCGAACTAGAAGTTATAAAAGTAAGTGTGAGCTTCCAAACTGAACCAATACAAAATGGTGAGAATGTTATCAGGGCTCAAGGGGACAGAGGGCGGAAATTTGCCCCGATTTTCACCCAGAAGAAAAAATCAACCAGTCAATCAGGGGGATGAAGCACCATAAACTATGAAACTAAAAAAGAAGATCCAAGACAACAAGTGGAGGACCAAAGGGAATCCCTGCCTGCGCCGATCATGAAACTGGGAACTGAAAAATGTTGTACTCTTCCAGAACTGAATGGGGCTCAGGGGGGAATTGTTTAGGAGGTGTCAACGGTCTGGAAGTTATAGACCATAAGATCAATCAAGAAAAGGCAATGGATCAACAGGAGAGTACTACTGGTTTTTAAATACCAAAGCTTTGGCTGAAAAAATTGTCCAAACCAGCCCACTTTAAATCATTATATAGATCAGTGATTTTGTCAATATTTAAAAGAGTTAAATGCTTATTTGTATTCTCCACAAGTGATATTGAATATGTTAGGTTTCCGGACCAGAAGAACCTTTCTATAGTGGAGATAGGATTGAACTCTGTAAAGGCGCACTCTGCAGTTTTAAAAGCGGCCAGCGATTTGGAAACTGAAGGCTTGATGGTCTTTAATAGTCCTCCGCATACCCTCCCGAACATTTCTTCCAAGCACAGTGGCGAACAAGATAATCCTCTTGAGCGAGAGGGAAGAGGCCCGCATGGCCCAGAAGGGTTCAGGGTGGCAGGCAAGCAACAAGAACCTCTAAGCCAAGAGAGAATATTGGCCTCCCTACCAGACATTCTATCCCAACTATTGAAGAGCTTGGGACTGGGGCGCAGGGTCTTTAGTCAAAAAGAACCCAATATAGTGAGCTGGAACACAAGGGGCTTCAGCACATTTAGGGCTAGAGGTACAAGAGAATATCGGCTGGGGAAAATGGACATATTATTATTACAAGAAAAATGGCTATTTAACCCAATAGTGATCGAAGGGTTCATGATTCATTCTCTTCCAGTTTGTCAAAAAGCCAAAGGTCGTCCTGCGGGTGGGTTGGTGTTGGCCTTTAAAAGTAGCTCTGTGAGATCTGTGACCCCAATTTTTAAAGATGAATTAGGCATTCTGGCATGTAAAATACAGCTGACCACTAATTTGGGGAATCCGGTATGGATAGTGATTAATGTTTACTTGAACCCTGCGCAACCAAGATTTCGTCATTTTTGGGTAGATTGTCGGAATTATTAGGGGGAATCAAGGAGGACTGGGAGGGAGCGAACATTCTCCTAGCAGGTGATTTAAATGCAGAATGTGTGCCTTATAGCAAGGGCGGAGGTCCCCAGAAAATACCTGTTAGAGGGAAGGCTTGGCTTAAATTTATGTCCGCTTGGGACTTAAAAATGTTGTTTGTGGTGAACCAAGGAGATTTGGCACCTTGTATGACGTGGCATAGAGGTACCTCAGCCTCCATTTTGGACTATATCCTGATTAGTGAAGGTCTTCTAGCCCATTCTCCTATATTGAAGGTAAAGGATGAAGGGGTAGTGACCACTCGAGGCTAGAACTTACATTCATGGATTTTGCCACTGGCCCCAAAGATATTACACAATCAGGAGCTGACTGGAACAAAAGGTAGAGTAAGACTAGTAAAGTATGCCCATGACGGGAGAAGCTTAAATAACAAGCTATATAGCATGCCAGACCATATAATTAGAGAAATGTGTTATCCAGAAGAATTTGTGAATGCTATTTTGTATCTAGTCCCTCCAAAGTGTCTGTTTAACAGAGCCAGTCATGAGCATATCCACAGCTTTGATGAGGAAATGTGGATGAAGAAACGGTCCCTAAGGAAATGTATTCGCGATTTTAAGGCCCTAAAGCTAAATAAAACTGAATATAGTACGAAATTAAAATAATTTAGAAAGAACTATAGGGCATGGACGAAGAGTGAAAGGGCTATACACATTCAACGAGATGGGGAACATATGCTACGGTTGGTTTCGGAAGCAAACTCAAGACATTTTTGGTCAGTGCTAAATGAATTAGAGCATCAATCTAGTGTCTCCCTGTGCAATTTGGTGCCTGAAAAAGATTGGATAATTTATCTTACATATTTAAAAAATCAGAAGGAGAAATTGACTGTAAACCGTTAGATCAAGAGTGGGACCTACGGTTGGAGGAGTCTGATATTGAAAACATAATAAAGCAGGCCCCATCTTCGAAAGCAGCATGTCCGAATGGCCTAACCTATCAGATTCTTAAAAAGGAGCCACTACTCTGGGCAAAAATTTTAAAACATCTGTTCTTATCATGATAGGACAAATCCAGCAAACTATCGTCCTATCACCCTCCTCGACATAGAGAGTAAAATCTTTATGAAGGCACTGCTAGGGGAGATTTTATTCTGGGGGGAGGGGAGTACTCTCTCGCTTCCTGACAGGTTTTTAGAAAGGTGCTGTCAAGAACAGTAAATGGCATGGTGCTGAACTTGCTTGGTGAATTTACGGCGAATAAGGAGGGTAGACCATTATATGGGGCATGGATAGATCTCTCCAAGGCGTTCGACCATATTGATAGGGCGAAGCTATGGTATAAACTTAGGAGCAAAGGAATCCCAGAAAGACTGCTCTCAATATTAATGGAACACAATAAGGGTGAGACTAGATAACAAGGGGCATTTATCCGAGACAATCTCAGTGGAAAGAGGGGTAAAACAGGGATGCCCGGGAGCGCCCACGCTCTTCGACTTATTTTTGGCAGATGTAGGTGCCCAACTATTATCGTCAGCGCTGGCCAGTCCGAAATTAAACAGGAAAAAGATCTTTTGGCTACCTAATGCCGACAACATTGTTTTACTAGATAACACTGCTATAGGTTTACAATGGTTGTTAAATGGATTGGAAGACTATGCGGCTAAAAATGGCCTGAAAATAAACCCAAGTACATCAAAGATAATGGTGTTCAGGCATCCTCTGAAGAAAAGGATGTTAGAACACTGGGCATTGGAAGGCCAAACAATCCCGCAAGTGGAAGAACTGATATATTTGGGATACAAGCTGTATGCTCGCCCAACAATCCACAAAGTAGAACAAGACATTATGAGCGAAGGCCTCCGTTTTGTTCCCCACTTGAAAAAAATTAACACTAAATATTGCAGATTCTCAGTCATCCTGATGAGAAAATACTATTTGATGAAAGTTGCTCCCATATTGCTGTACGGGCTGGAAGCCAAGCCGCAGATATGGGATCTTGATTGGGCAAAAATGGAAGGTAGAATATGGAAGGGGGCCCTAAGCCTTCCCTGTAGTACTCCAGGATGGCATCTGAGGCACGTCCTAGGCCTAAAATCTCTAGGGTGCTTGGCTAAATAGAAACTGATGTCACTATTTAGAGAAATTATAAGGCCGATAGCAGACTCTTTATATGAGGACAATAATGCGCACCTGGGGAGCCGGAAATCGAGGGACTTGGGAATTTGGAATATAGAATGGTACAAGAGCGAGACAAAATAGGTTTGGACAGAGAGATCCTAATAGCGAATCCCTTAAAAGTAAAGTGGGCTTGGGAATGGTAAAGATTGGATAGATACTGTAGCTAAAGTTAGGACATCAAGCCCGCTGAACAGTTTTCTGGTGGTTGATTCGAAACTAGGTTTCCTTCCACGTTACCTGGAAAAATTCCCAGATAGTAGAATTAGGAACAACTTTTTAAGGGCGAGCCTTAATATACTGCCCACAGGAGAGATTCTGGCTATTAGAAATCAAGAGCTAAAAGCAGCACAATATTGTAATGAATGTAATCCACCAACAAATCAATCACTAAAGCACTTGTTGCTAGACTGTGAAGGGACACAGAAACTTAGGGAAAAAAACTATGAAGATTTGTTGAGAGATTGGAATGGGTATCATCTGAAAATATGTGGCACAGAATGATCTCAGGGTATAATGTCCAACTTACAGCAGCGGTAGTGGAGATCTTGAGAGCCCTAAATCTCCTGCGATAAAAGGAAACTTATTCTTGGGGGAAAGACTGCGGGGTGGGTGGCCCTAGGGGCTAAGATAATGGAAAGCCGTAGGGCTGGTAGGTATTCGTAAATTTTTAGGGAAGACTTTGAGAAGATTGTTTTAGAGAAAGGAAGGAGAGGTGTTGGGTCGCTTGTATTATGTGTATTATGTGTGTTTTAGAAATGTTTACTTTTATTTTCAAACACAGTTCCGTTCACTTTGAAAGATGTGATATTGTAAAGGTTTGTCTATATTAAGTTTATGGATTATAACCAAACACAATAAATAAAATAAAAAATAATTACAATAAAAAAAGACCCGGATGTGGCAGGCCCTGTCTGCAGACTACTGCGCTGTCCATGGACCCCGTAACACAGAGCAGCCTTTCTTCCCTTTACACTTCAATCTTTGTAGCACTCCCACATTGGCTACTTGCAATCAGTCACATACCCATCCACCAATCACAACCAAAAACTGTACATCTAACTCTGTCATGTCAGTTCAGCACTTCAGATGTACTGTTGAACACTATCAGATTGCATGTCTCCTGTTACTCCCAAGCACCTGCATCAAAAACTACTGTAGAATTCTCCAAGATGTATATTTGCAGATTAAACCACATCTGCATCTATCAACACATAGGGCCTCATTAGGACTCCGGCGCTAAACCATGGTGCTATCAGCACCATGGTCCATGCCGGAGTCCACCATGGCGGAATGGGGAATTACCACTCCAATCCGAGGTTGGCGGGGCGGTAATTCCCCATGCCGCCATGGCCCTTCCCCATTCCCATTTTTGCCCCATAGGGCTCAATGGGAATGGGGAAGGCGCTAATTACGGTACCGCAAATTAGCACCAAAGTCCCTTTGCGGGTCCCTACTTTAATGGCTGGTAAAACCAGCCGTTAAGGTCGGGTCCCGCAAAGAGACCTCGTAATTAGGCGCTAAGTGTTTAACGGCGCCGCAGCCTTTTATGGCACCGTTAAACACTTAGCGCCTGGGTCATAATGAGGCCCGTAGTACAGGTATGCATATATTTTTAAAATTACATTTCCAACTCTTCTACAAATGCATTTAAACAGGTTTCCTACCACTTACCCTGCATTAACCTACTCAATAATCCTACTCTCATTTGTCCCACCTCCTGACATCATCAACTGGCAATTACTTACAATGCTGTACGGTTGCAAACTTTTCTCTAAATGAGCATTTTCATAACAGTTTCAAAATACATGTTTGCAATTTCAGCAGGACTCTCTGTGTCTTTTTGGGGAAAGGAAAGCAAACCACATTTAAAACATTTTCACAGCATTTAAGTGCCAGATCCTATTCAAAGTTCAATGTATTATCAGTACATGTATACTTGCCAGTAGGACCCATTACAATCTACCAAGTGTTATATTTTGTATTAATTTAAAAAAGGTATGGGTTATGTAGCAATTTAATGTCTGCGTACACTCGAAGGACTATTTCTCGTCAATTTTTATGCAAACAAAATCAAGGCTAAGCTTCCTTGTATCCTAGAGTACAAATGACTATGTGCACGCTAGTCACCCCATCTCGATATGTATAATGTTCCTGAAATAGGTAACTTTTTAAAATGAAAATTAATGCAGACAGAACTTATAAGAAATCTCAAACAATACCACCAAAGAAAATGAAAACAACTGATACTCCTTCAAGTAGTACAACCACAAAACTATCTAGTGCAAACGCAAGGGCACATCCATCAGAAGATATAAAGAAAAATATTTATTCTAAACAAACAATTGGAAGTCCAGCAAATAACAGACAAGCAGAAATATCCGATCCGTTTACATTTTCCAACACAATTGTTGCAAATTGCTATACAAACGTAGCAATCGATCTTCTGTTCCACTTGCCACCAATTTTTCAAAACATGTACATGAACGGCTCAGACCAGTTGTATTTAGAAATGCTCATCCTTCATAGAAATGCCACAAATAATCCTGACAACACTTACAGTGTCTCAGGAATAAGACCAGAATTGGACTACTGTGCAGGAATGGTAAAATTCACCATAAACTCATAGGAAGATCCACAACAATTTCTAATGTACTTACTGCAAGTACTGGAAACCAAAAATATACCTATAAATGAAATCTTCCAGATTTCATACACGTGGAAACATACACGCACTCTCTGCAAGCATGTTGCAGTAGACCACATCCCTAATGAACGATTTGTTTATGTATCTATAACAAATTGTGAATCCATTCCATTTCATCAGCTAGTGCAAAATGCAAATCATGGCATATTATGCACTGTTTGCAATTCAAACAATCCTTCCACCTTACACATAAACTCACACAGCCAATATGTAATACTATTGCTTTTGATGTACAAAGCAGATAGTATCAAAAACAACTGCAAGCTTACTAGTTTGACACATGGGCAAGTATCTTGTGGCAAGGAAACCTTCACAACAGTAGGCATAATCTACCACAGTGATGCCACAACCACTTTAGTTCACTATGCAGTACAGCATATGGCCGTGCACACAAGAGTTTAGGCACTGGCCACAACCACCACAGCATAACAATGCCATGCACCCAAGAATCTGGCCACTGGCCACAACCAGCACACCACAGCTAGCCCTGACCTTCCCAATTCTAATGACATCTGCAGACATTGAAATAGACTGCCAACCCTATTTTTTACCTATGCAAATGTCCCCAAAACATCTAGATTCCACTGCCCTACCCGGTCCAAGCCTTCTTTCACTCACCAAATAACCCAATCTGTCTGCCCAAACCCTCTTTCTGTCACCAAATAACCACAAATGTGTTTCTCAAGCTGCCTGCCCAAGATTCTGTCTGCGGACTACCGCAGTGTCTGCGGACTGCCGCATCACCCTTATGCTCTTCTTCCACCTAAACAAAGAGCCTCAAATCATCTTTTTTCACTCCCCTACCCTCCCCAGCCCTTCTTTCCAATACCAAATAACCCAAAATGTTTTTTCCAGGCATTATTCCCCACTGTGCTGTCCGCGGTCAGATGCGGCTGTCTGTGGTTACAACATGGCGGGCATTTTGGAAAATATGCCAGACCTCATGCTTTTCACCATTCAATCAGCGCGCTTGTCTGATGTCTGTGGACATCACCCTGGCCCCTGGACCAATCGGAAGCCTGTCCGCGGATTGAACAGTGAAATTAGTCTGCAGACCAAACCCAGATATCACAAATGTTTATTTGACCTACTTTTGGAACATTTTAAAAATAATTACTGGACGGATTGACACCGAATTTACAAAAAAACACTTTTGGGGCAGAGCCGCCACTCCTGCTGCAAATTTGGTGAAAATCCGTACAGCTTTTGGGCAGTAGGCGTGAGCAGAATTGTATTTCCATTGTGTCTATGGAAAAAACAAACATGTTGGGACCTCCCTACAACGCCCCCCTTGATGAAACCTCACCAAACCTGTCAAACAGGGCCATATACTTTTTTTGCAACATTTGGTAAGGATCGTCCAGAGGTTGGAAAGTGCTGCCCAACAAGTGTTCTTCCTGTGAGTTGAACAACTTATCCATAACTACAGGGCCTCTACCGCAGGGCCTGTAATAGAGGCCCTGTAGTTATGGTTAAGTTGCTGAACTTAGAAAGAGCACTTCTTTTGGGTCACTGGCAGCCACAATCACCATAGTAGTATGTGTATGGTAATTATAGGTAATGTAGGGGCAGTTTACAGTATTTGTAATATGGTGGAATATGTAGTACAATAGAGGATACTGCTTATAATATATATATATATATTTGTTTATACTTGGTCTGGTTACTTAGTTGCATACAGTAATAAAGCTGGAATCTCTAGTACCTTTTCTGTGAAAAAACAGAATTATTTGTTAAGCAGGATAGTTTAAAAGATTTAATTGCGTTCAATTTTATATATACATTTACTTTTGTTGTCCCTCATAAACAGTACATTTGATGTTCTATGTTTGCTACCACATAAGTGTGTGCTACACTGTTCTTGTATTGTCATCAAATAATCATTGGGTCATTGGGAAATAAAAGAGATTTTTAAAAAAAATGATTTAATTATTTGATAGTATGTTTGTTTAAAGTGTGTTGTAATTAAGGAATGTTTAAAGTAGTTAGATATCTGTTGGTGCATTCTAACTACATTAGAGGTTAGAACATGGGTGCAGTCAATGGCTGCAATGACATTAGGCAGTTTTGCAACGGCATAGAACCTTGCATTCATGGTCTTGTGCAGAAGGGATGTGACCAAGCAGTTTGGGCTGGACACACTCTTTGGGGTGGGACCAAATCTGATTTGCATATGGCCTTTCCCCGTTTGTAAAGAAAGGGATGGGGAAACAAAAATAGGGGTATTTGGTGAGTTTTAATGATTGGGAGAATTGGGATAGAATTGTCATCAAAATGATTATTATAAAAAATATTCTGTTAATGATTGGGGTGCTTGTTCAGTAAAATAGTCAGGGATACCTGTGGGGCAATGACAATGAATATTAGGATTACATGATTCTTCACATGATTATATAACTATATAATTCAGCAACTTAATTTGTGTACATAATGTATACATTTTGGTTTCAATGTTGACAATTTTTACAAATGCTTCTTCATGGTTATTGTTGTGGATGTTTCATTCTTGGACTTTGTGGAGAATAAAATATTTGAAAAAGGTGTAGTTCAATAACTGATTGTGATCTTACATTATTTCAGTTAATTTTAAAATGTATGTATGTATTTACTATTTACCTTTAATAGATTGCTCATCGGTCATGCCATCTTTAGAGAAGTACTCCTCCACACATTGAAGTGTGCTTGCCATTTCTGTAGAAATAGGGAATGAGTCTTTTTAGTTATTTAAAAATTATAATAAATGTTTATTTTTTATTTTTTTATTTGTATGTATTTTTATTAAACCTTTACAAAAAAGTATGAAATAGAAAATGTTCAATACATGCAGATAGTTCATACACAGTAAAAATGTACAACGAGCAAGATAAATATCAGCCGTATAGCAGTCATCATGTATAGATAAAACAATGGCTAATTTTTAAACATGCCGATAAAACAGCAGAGAGAAAAACAAACAGGAGAACAAAACCAGCTACTAATGTCAAAAATGACCTATCTGTATTCATGACCAAACAGTTTATCTAGAGTGTTCCAATTGAAGGTTACATATAAAGCTGGACAATGCCAATCCCTCTTTTGTATTTTGAATACATAGGCAACGTTGCCATACCAACTCAGTAGGTAGGCACAGATACAGAACCTTCAGTGCACTCAGACAAGAGTGTCTTAGAGTATTGAGTTGCGTACAGAACAACACAAGATGTTTAGCTGTTTCAGGGACTAACTGGCAAAATCTACAAAGGCTATCTTCCATCTTGATTTGTTTCCTACGCAATTTAATATCCAAGGTTGGAAGAATATTCCAGCGCTATCTTATCAGTGCATTTCGGTGATTTGGATTTGGAAAAATGGTGAGTATCTGAGAGAGAGACCCTCTTTTCTAATGTTCATGTGATAAATGGATAATAGAATTATATGAATAAAAACAGTCAATGGCGAGACACCAATCATAATCCTGCAATTTCTTTTTAGCTTTCATTGGGTTGGTTGTTAGTTGTTCTAGAACAGAATCAAGGTTATGAAGAATTGTTTCACACGAGTTGCAGAAATTAGTTAAGAAGCCAGAATGTTCAATATTCTTTCCAACAAGTTCATATAGGGTGTTAGGTGGTGGGACCTTAAGTTTCGCATCGAGTGTGCGCATCCTCCAATGAACAATAGACTTTACAAAGTCATAGCCTAATTCATACCAGATTGCAGCCAAAGGGACCACATTTGGTAGGAGAAGAGCCAATCTCCAGATGGCACCTTCGATTGCATCAAGTTTGGAGACGGTAAGCACCGTACATGAGTCCCAGTGGTATGTCACTTTGGGGGCTATTTTCCCTTCAAAGAAGAGGAAGGCTGATTTAATCGAAAATAGATCATATTTGCGGTCGATTTTAAGGATCTGATTTTCCAGTGCCTTATCTTTGTTTAGAAGCATATCTATCTGCCCTCTCAAGCCCCTACTTGCACCAACATAATAGTCAAGATAGATAAAGCTGTTGGAAGTGGGTACCCTCGCCCCCCAAATTCCAGGAATTACTTATTTTCCTATGAGATCCTTTGGATAGAGCAAGGATTTTAGTTTTGGAGGGATTGATGGTCAAGCCATTTATCTTGGCATAGTTGGCAAAGACATCCAAAAGACGCTGCAGCCCCACCTTAGTCATCTGCATAAGCCAAGCATACAATCTTAGCGGAACCAAGTCTTGGAGCTATTAAGCCCTCCTTGTGTAGGTATTTAGCTGCTTCGGAGATGTACCGGTTGAACACCCATGGGGCTAGGACACACCTCTGTCTAACCCCACAGAAAGTACGAACAATGACTGACATATCCCCCTTTTGGTTTGCTTACTTTGTCGGGTGGTGCTCGGCCGCCTCCTGCCCAGATCAAGTGCACCATCAAGAGAAGCCTTCTGCTTCTTACTGAGATGAAAGCAGAAATCCTGCGGGAATGGATTGACCCAGACAAGACTTCTATCCCCCAATTTTTGGCTAAGTTCTATCCCTAGCAGGGGGAGGAAGCTGCCATGCCGCAGGTCATTGAGGTTGATGACATCATCCCTAGCATGGTGGGGAGGTCTTCTATGGCTGCGTAGGACACCATCAAGGATCCGACTGAAAGGAAGGTGGACACCGCTTTGAAGAAGGCTTATCGGAGTGCACATCTGACCCTGCATTTTGCTGCATACTCTACGTTCACATCCGAGACTGCCTTTGGGGGCTTGAAGTCCAGCATCAAGGTGCCTGAAGATCGAGTTTATCTGATTCCGGTTCTATAGGCCATCAGGGCCAAGATGGAGTTCCTGTCGGACCTCACCCATAATGGAGTTAAGGTGGCTGCCATGTCCATGGGTTCTATCATTGCGGGGATCAGGCATCTTCACATCAGGGATTGGCAGACGGACTCTTGAAAAAAAATGTTGTTTTTCCGGTGCCGAAAACCTCTGAGTCCTACCACCTTATCATAGACCTGAAGGACCTGAATCTTCACATTATGGATTCAGCATTTTAAAATGGAATGTCTTCAGAGGTGTGGGACTTGGATTTCCTTGTCTCCCTATACCTGCATGATGTGTATTTTCACATCCCCACCTCGTCGTCCCATCAGAGGTTTGTACAATTTTGGTGGGTAGGGATCACTTCCAGTTCTGGGTCCTGCCCTTTGACCTCAAATATGCACCCTGCATATTCACCAAGGCTGTTCTGCACCTCCAGGGCATTCAGGTTTTTCCATATTTTGACGATTGTCTCGCGAAAGCCCGGATGGAGGGTCTGCTGTTTCAACATGTCATGTTCATATTCGTTGGGCATTACTCCTAGACCTACTCTTCCTCGTCCCAGTATGGGCATCTCACCTAATCCTCCCGCATTCTCAAATGGGACTTTGGGGCTGTGATCATTAGTGTAGTGGCTCGAGGTATGCGGGCTGTTATGCCTAGAGGCAGAAGGAGGAGGGGTTGAAAGTTCATGAAGATAGAAGAGGGGTTCCTCTGTGGGGTGGGCCACCTCATTGATTAGTACTGGAACATGGTTGAGTAGGACTAGGAGTAATGAAGATTAGCTGTAAGTAACCCAGGAATATTCTTATATTGTAATTCTGGGAATCTACCTGACTCTGGATATATCGGCAGTCGACCAGTAGCAGATGCTGGTTTGCATGTAATACAGTAAGCCGTGTTTCAAGAAATCTAGGCTCTTCACTTTTCACATTTATTAACATGTTTACCATCATTTTGCAAGAGATATAAAACTGCAAGCTTAGTAATTCAACAGTCATACTTAAAATGCAGGCAACTGAGTAAATTGTCACACCCTGTCAAAAAGAGATATTAACCCCTTTCAGCCTTGGGTGGGAGGCCTATGAGGGTGGAAACCAGAGCCATTACTGCTACTGAAGGGGAAGGATCCGGTCAGGAGGGCCCCAACCCCTCACCGTTTCGTGTAGTTGATAGTTGTCCCCCTCTTGTTCACCCTTTACCCCTGTCTTCCAATGCTGGACAGCCTTTCTATATTTTTTCAAGAGAACTACCAGAACCAGCAACCTCAGCAGTGAACTGATGAGAGAGCAGCCCACCGGAGAAATGGCTGGTATTCCCCATGCAATCCATATGGCAGTGGAATTCCTAAAAACACTATGCAACATAAAAGCAGGAACCAGCACTGGTGTGGAATTCTCATATCAACTCCCAACAGCAACAAAGCTCACCTGGATCACATCTGTGGACCCGCCTTGCGAAAAAGACTCTTCTTTGCAAAAACTATAAATGGGCCTAGGAGCGGCTCGCTAACAGGAACTGTCACATTTTTACTTCAGAAATGATCCCAAACTGGAACAATGATTACAGCGGCCTGAAATTCCTGATCCGTGGCTGGTCCATGTCAAAGAACTGGGGCTTAGATCCCCTTTCATGTGCTTTACTGCGTATGACACCTCCCAGATGAGAAGGCCGGGCAAGATTGGCATGGGACACCAAAAAGGGTAGAACCACTGAAGATAGAAGGGGGAGGATATACCTAACAGCAGTTAAACAGGAAAGTGTGAGATGTTCAGGAGAGGTCAGAGGAGGAGGTGGCAGACCAAGAGAGCAGAGGAGGAAGGATGGTGTGGGAGAAGGGTCCAGGGAATTTCTAGAAAGGTGAGGTATTGGCTGGTGAGAGAAAGAAGTACTGTGATGCGAATGTGAGTGCAAGTTGTCTGAGAGTGATTGTGGAAGATTAGGGTGTGAGTGAGGGAGTGACTAAGTGACTGGAATGAGAGTGATTGAGCAGTGGTCCTCCAGGAGGAGGAGTTGTGGTGTGGAGACAGGAGAATTGGTGTGGTGGCTTTATTCTGGAGAGGTGAGAGTAGTAGGAAGTCAGATCAAAGGGTGGGAGTAGACATAGAGAAAGGAATTATTATTATTTTGTGCACTTCTGCTCGGCTGGGATTGGATGGAGGAAGAGAGACGCTGGTCGTACCTCACATCCAGTGACAGTGTGATATACCTTGGTTGATAGGCTTGGTAATTATGGGTCTATTAGCAATCTCCATAAATGGAACTGAAGGCCAAGCCTGTCACCACAGGTCAAGGTGCCACGGCTGCGTTGGAATACAACACGAGCTGCCCTCAAACAGGGTTGTTGCTGTTTTTGTGTCAGGTGTTTGCAGATTATTCACACATGAATCACAGACTTTTTCAAAGTACGAGATTTTTCAACCATGCAAGTGGCTTAATACCGTAGCGAGATACTTCATTGAGCTCCATCTCACTGTCTACCAACTTTAATGTTTTTACTTTATCATAGTGTGCTCTGGATTTTGTGTTTTCAACAGTTGTCTACTAGTTCTGCACTTGCCAGCACAATATTTCTGCCATGTCTCAAGCTATCTTGCTACACTGAGGCAGAGCCGATTCCGGGAGCACCCAAGGCTTCCGGCCACCGGTGGACATCACCAGACCACAGCAGTCCTGTTAGTTGGTGCACTCTACTTCTAGACAATCATGTCTTTCATTTTGGAAATTGACAAGAAGTTCAATGTTAATGAGCAAGAACATTTCACTGGCCCAGTTCAGCTGCTGTGCCAGATTTGCCATTTCCCACCTTGGGGACCATGTCCCAGGATCCCCGAGCTGATGGGAAACTTCTGCTGCATTATATAAGGGGTCCAAAGGAAAGGGAACTGGGAGAAAGGTGCCTTGGCTGTGTCGTGTTCATTTTTCTCTCACTGTGGTCCCCACATTCCTGTGTGGAGTGGCGTGACTTGTGCTATGTTCTCTCTTCTGTAGCTAGTTGATGTTAACTGAAGTCAGAAGTTCTTTACCCCAGCTCTATCACACCTGTAGCTACAAGGATTGTCAGAATTGTAAGAATCTGCAGGCGGCTTGCTTTTATGCCGCCCCACAGGTAAGGAGCTCCCTACTTCAGGATGATTATATCTAATTGTGTTTGTGGGGTTTGTCTGCAAAGTAAAGAAAAAGAGAAAACTGGAAGAATAAAAACATCATTAGTGTTCGTGCCCTGTCCCTTTCCCTGTCCAGAATATAACGCCTTCAACTTCCTCGAGCACACCTGACATATAGACCTATTGGATATTAAATATTCAAAGGCATCACAATGCTGGGTTGCCAATGACTGGTGCAATCCTGCCAGGCTGGACTGCTCTGTTCCCCATCACCTGTCCAATTAGACAGCTCCGGGTGCCTTCCTGTGCTGTATGTGTGCAGCGTGTGATCTCTGCAGCAGGTTTCTCCGATCTGCCCTGGGGGAGACATGCTTTATTTCTCCTGAGAGAGCGCATAAACAGCCTTATAGTTTTAGTCATATACACTGGCTCAGTGCCTGCTTTACTCACAGTGCTGTCTGCATACCCCATGGCAATATGCACATAGACCCAGCGTGGGAATGTCAGGCATTGTGTTGAAAGAGTGAAGCACGAAGCAGGAGCATATCTCGATAGTCAAGTGTCCAAGGGAGACTGGATTTACAAGTAAGGAGTGGTCCCTGTTTTAAAAAAATAAATAATCAAAGAGTCGGCACTGGTGTCTCAACCAACAAGGAAGCTGAAGGCAGCATTACATGTCATCGTATGTGCCACAAGAGCCCGACAGGAGATGAAGTACTGATGTAGGGAATGCTTTTGTAAAGAGAGGTCAGACGGAAACATACATTGGCAAAGCCAACAGTTTGCACATTTTTTTATAGGCACTCAGTTCCAGTTCGCGTGTGTCAAGCTTTTATCAGGCATGACCTTTGCCTGCTGAAGTACTCACGCCGTTTGGAGGGGTACTTGCATCGTCACCATGGATTGCCATCAGCATGTCCAGGTACTTCCATTTACTCACAACATTTCTGTGTGTTCTTATCAAATGCGCTGTCACTCACATCAGCACCAGGGATTTCATTCCAGTGCAGGGTCACTTTGCACTGCAAAAGTACTCTCAGCACCAGTAATTGAGAAAAGGGCCCGATGGAAAGATTTGCGCAGAACAAACACCCTGATTCACAGAGCAGTGCAAAGTGTATTTCTTTTTCAGTGCAAAGTCACTTTGCACTGCAAAGGTACTCTTTGCACAGTGTTGTAAGCAACTCATATCAGCAATATGCCTGTTTTCTCCCACACACACTTGTGAAACACAGGAGCCAGCCAATATGAACCTTTTAAATAATAGACACTCACCTTTCTATGGTGCAAAGGAGCTGAGCGAGGAAATAAGGAAACTGTACTAAAAGCATAACCCAAGTCCGCTGCGTGTATAGGTGTGGAGAAGGTCAAGGAGAGAGAGGGCATACATGCCTTAGCCAGAGGACATACATGTCATAGTCTTACATGCATGTATAGGTGTGGAGAAGGTCAAGGAGAGAGAGGGCACACATGCCATAACCTTTCATGCTTGTACCAGTGAGGAGGAGAGAGAGGGCACACATGCCCTAGCCTTACATGCATGTATAGGTGTGTAGAAGGTTAAGAAAAGAAAGGGCACACATGCCATAGCCTTACATGCGTGTGTAGGTGCGGAGAAGGCCAAGGAGACGGAGGGCACACATGCCATAGCCTTACATGCATGTATAGGTGTCTAGAAGGTTAAGAAAAGAAAGGGCACACATGCCATAGCCTTACATGCATGTGTAGGTGCGGAGAAGGCCAATGAGACAGAGGGCACACATGCCATAGCCTTACATGCGTGTATAGGTGCGGAGAAGGCCAAAGAGACAGAGGGCACACATGCCATAGCCTTACATGCATGTATAGGTGCGGAGAAGGCCAAGGAGACGGAGGGCATACATGCCATAGGCTTACATGCGTGTATAGGTGTGGAGAAGGTCAAGGAGAGAGAGGGCACACATGCCATAACCTTTCATGCTTGTACCAGTGAGGAGGAAAGAGAGGGCACACATGCCTTAGCCTTACATGCATGTATAGGTGTGTAGAAGGTTAAGAAAAGAAAGGGCACACATGCCATAGCCTTACATGCGTGTGTAGGCGCGGAGAAGGCCAAGGAGATGGAGGGCACACATGCTATAGCCTTACATGCGTGTATATGTGCGGAGGAGGCCAAGGAGACGGAGGGCACACATGTCATAGCCTTACATGCGTGTATAAGTGCAGAGAAGGTCAAGGAGACGGAGGGCACACATGCCATAGCCTTACATGCGTGTGTAGGTGCCAAGGAGACTGAGGGCACACATGCCATAGCCTTACATGCGTGTATAGGTGTGGAGAAGGTCAAGGAGAGAGAGGGCACACATGCCATAACCTTTCATGCTTGTACCAGTGAGGAGGAAAGAGAGGGCACACATGCCTTAGCCTTACATGCATGTATAGGTGTGTAGAAGGTTAAGAAAAGAAAGGGCACACATGCCATAGCCTTACATGCGTGTGTAGGCGCGGAGAAGGCCAAGGAGATGGAGGGCACACATGCTATAGCCTTACATGCGTGTATATGTGCGGAGGAGGCCAAGGAGACGGAGGGCACACATGTCATAGCCTTACATGCGTGTATAAGTGCAGAGAAGGTCAAGGAGACGGAGGGCACACATGCCATAGCCTTACATGCGTGTGTAGGTGCCAAGGAGACTGAGGGCACACATGCCATAGCCTTACATGCGTGTATAAGTGCAGAGAAGGTCAAGGAGAGAGAGGGCACACAGGCTGTAGGCTTTCATGTAAGGGGGAAGACACATTAATGAGATCATCAGATGTTCTATTATTTATGAACTGTGCGTTCATCGTGATATGCTTTTTGTTCTGCTTCTTTGATGCTGGACTATGCACCAGATTCTTCTTAACTCTTTGGAGTTCATCTTGCTCCAAAGAGTAATTTGGTGGCGGGGAGCAGTTACGTGTAGCCATACACGCTCGTGGTTCTCTACCTCAAATGTTGGACTTTAGATCTGCTCATTTGCACTCCGCCGTGCAAATGAATGTATGCTGCCTACGATCATGATAGCCAGCGTTTACAAGTACAGCTTCCTGCCAAACTTGCATGGTAGGCAGCGTTTAATTGTCATTCTGCATGCTCAACCAAAGGTGTGAGAGCCCCTGCACTGAGAACTAACACAGACAAATAACCTGTTCTATGGGTCGGTTCTCAATCAGGAGAGCCTAGAACCACTTTTTTAATTGTAAACACTGCCTAGCATTTGGGCATGATATGCAGCATTTACAATGCATCCCTATGGAGTCGACCTGCTTAATGCTGGCGCATGAAACTGATGGGCTCCATACAGATCCCCACCATTAGAGCCGGCATGAAAATGCATTCTGGCACAAATATTGGGGCATTTATTTAGCGGAGAGAAAGGGAGGCAATGAAAATGCAAGTTGTGTTCCATCCCTCCTCCCTGGCATACAAATGATTGAAAATGTTGTCCAGTGCAAGCAGAATGCGTACGCCTTATGCATGCCTATTATACAGTTTGCTTATGTTACGCAACATCGAACCCAAACTGCTTTGTGTCCACAACTGGAAAAGGTCTGTCTTGCTCATCACTAACCAGACCCTACTTTCCACATGTTTTCTGGGAGCAGCGGCTGATTTGCTGGCAGTGCTGAATAACAGCCCCAGTGGGTTGGTTACATTTAAGGACTTCTTAATAGTGGCTGCCTTTGGGTGAGACCTCTCTATGAATAGTAGTATGCAGCTAATTAAGCTAATGCAGCTAATTAAGTTTGCAAGAAATCTGTATATGTGCTTTTCTTCTTGGCCTCTTAAAAAATAATGGCAACTAAAAAAAAAAACACACGTAGTTGCAGAGCTAAAACCTTTACTATGCAAACCTCGTTTTTGGCTTCCGTTTTTCAAGCTAAGTTGGATCTCTTACCCTGGCAGCAGAACTGAGGTCTACCCTACAGATATATGGAAGAGCAGCAGGTGAAGACAAAGCAGAGCTTGCTGAGCAAGGACAAGGAGGAAATACGGGTTAACCTTATTGTGCACTAAGGCGAAAAGCCAGGTTTGTTGTCAACACTCATAATCTCCACATATTTTTTTTTTTTTTTTTTTTACTTAATTTTTTTTTTTTATTTGATTTAGCTGTAAAAAACAGCCTTTCAAAAAAAGAACATACAATAAAATATACATCATAAAAGTTGAAACGTTGCACAAGATGGAACATAACAAAGAAATCAATCATTACATATGAGTTTGTTACATTCTTAGGATAAAAATTGCAACATAAACCTTGATGAATATTAAAATTTCATTTGATTTTAAACTGCCTGATTTACATGCTACCTGTAGTTATCACACTAAATTCTGCATGTTAGGAGATCTCTACCATATTTCACCTTACCCATTATCATCTCAAGATCTCGTCCATGCATTTATTAGATGTCTGGAAATATGTTTTAAACCATCTTTTCCTACACAGTTACACATTTTACAGCAGACATATGTTAGTACCATCTTTCAGCTTTAGTGCCTCCACAAACATTAATATAGCTAAGTTTATTTTGACCAATTGGCTATGATATAATTTATCCCATAACACATCATGGTCAGTGATAACCTGGTTCTCAAACAAATGTTTAAAGAAAGTACATCTCTTTCCAATAAGTGCAGGACATACAGCAATTAGATGTTTTAAGGATTCAACTTGTCCCGACTCCTTGCAAAATCTGCAATCCCCATTAGTAGTCAACTTTCGCATAAATCGTATTTCATTTGAAGGAAAAACATTCAATCTTATTCTCAGATAATTAAATCTGTTTTTGGGATTGGGAAATTTGATGAGGTATTGCTCTATTTTATGTACTTCTTTCACAGCAAATGAATGACATCTGAAAGTTTTTAATTTGGCGCATGCATTTCTAGTCTCAATCCAATCCCACATCCATAGTTTTTTCTTTGCTCTTTCTGGATTATTTACTAACAGCTCATCATCAATACCTGCCTCTGTCATAGCCAAAAGACACCACTTGCGCCACTTGGCGGTGTTCATATTATCAGTATTCAGCATGTGTTTTCCCATCAAGTACATCACACCATCATCTTCAGAGGCCATCACATACTTACGATACAGACTCAATATTTTCCAGAGATAGATTGCATTTAGTGAAACCAGGCCCAATTCATGTCTTATCAGACACACTGAAGCTGAGGTAGGAAGGCCACATATCGACTTCCAGAATTCGCCTTCCATTTTAACCCATATATATTTTTTCATAACTGCTTTGGTTTCTGATGCATACGTCACTATGGGTACAACTTTTTGTTTGTAAAAAATTACAGCAGGCATCAAAGAAAATTTGCCATATTTGGCTTGTATTATCTTAGATTGATTTATTCCCGTTTTAAGTTTTTCTTTCAACACTCTGTAATATGGATTATCAGCTGCATCATTATTAAATTGGATGCCTAGATATTTGTACTCTGTAACTATTTCTATCTCTATGTCTTGTATTGCCCATCGATATTTTGCATGGGGGGTTTTTCTCTTGGAGCTTTGTATCATGATTTTACATTTCTTTTGATTTATTGTTAATAAGTTTGCGTCTACGTATCTGCTCAAAGAATCAAGAAGGTTGTGCAATCCCACAGGAGTTTTGGCCAAAAGTACCAGATCATCCGCATAGAATAACCAAGGTGTTGGATGATCACCAATTCGCGGAGCATCAGCTCTGCAGTTCAAAAATTCATGCCGGATGGCTGCCATAAAAGAGTTAAAAAGGGTGCTGACCAAAATACAGCCCTGCTTGAGACCTCTGTGAGTCAGAATGGGGTTGGATAAAGTTCCATCTGAGGCCAATCTGATTTGCACCGTGGTGTTCGTGTGCAATTCTTTAATCCAGAATACGATATATTCAGGACAATTTGCCTCACAAAGTTTTTTCACCAGCAATTTCCTACACACAGAATCAAAAGCCGCTTGGAAGTCAATGAAGGCCAGATAGATGGATTGACCTTTTATCTGTTCTTGTTTTTTTATGACTTCTAATATGTGCAGGTTAATTGCCATTCCCATACCCGGCCTAAATCCCGTTTGATGTGGGTCTCTCAACTGTACCTCATTCAGCCATACATTCAGGTCTCTCAACAGCAATCTTGCAAAAATTTTGCTTGGAATATCTAATAAAGAAATGGGCCTGTAATTGGCAGGTTTTTCATGATCCCCTTTTTTATAAATAGGTATGGTTATTGCTTTTTTCCAAGAGCAAGGTAAAATTCGCGTTCTTATTATTTTCAAGAAAATAGTTAGAAAAATTTTGGCCCAAGCCATAGGATGTTGCTTTATCATAAAGTTCGACAAACCATCTGGCCCTGGCGCACGAGAGATTGACAGTTTAGAGATCTGAAACAGTATGTCATCGATGTCAAAGGAGAGGTCCTTAACGCGAGACTTAGCAGGTCCCGCGATTTCCCCTTTTAAATTTGTGTCAGCATACAGAGATTTATAGAAGGACGCCCATACTTCCTGAGGCATGGGATTTAATTGATGAATAAATTGCTGTTTACACTGCTTATAATTCAATAAGGACCAGATTCTGGATGAGTTCTTAGATTTTAATTTGTCTAGCATGTTTTCCGCATCCTTCTGATATAAAATCGCATGTTTCGATCTCAGCCAGTTTTTATATTTACATTTTAAAGCTCTGAGTATATTACTCCTATCACAATGGTTTAAATTCATCACGTGCCTTCTATCTTTTCTATATTGGGCCTTCCGAATTGCAACTTCATAATCATATGTGTGCATAAACTTGATGCCATTTGTTTTTGAATTATTTCTTTTAACAGCAAAAATTTGCATTTCTTCCACATAAGACTGAGTATCAGTTTGACAATTCTTCACTCTCTTCAACTCGCTCGTGATCAAGTTATGATTTAGCATGTGTAAGGATTTTGGACACCATTTAAATCTATTCATCCCATAATTCAAGGACATATTCGTTGCCAAGGATTTTTCATAGTGTTTCTCAAAGATGGACCATGACCAACTCATGCATTGAATATCGTGATCACTAATAGGGAAAATAGAGAAATTTGTTATGCTCTTGAACAATTGCTCATCTACAAATGTATAATTGATCATGGCTGATTGCGCACCTCGGTGCCAGGTGATGTGTTGGGGAATATCCCCCCTTATGGCACCGTTTAGCTTACATAAGAGACGTTCTTCCATTAATGCATTCCATTTTTGGGCAGCTGTGGATATGCATTTCCCCCCTCGCGCATGACATGTTATGTTAAGTTCTCCCGTTACAATAACATGATCACAAGTAGGATCTAGATAGATTACATTCAAAAGATTCTCAAGGGCCGTGAAAAATTCATAATCAGTGATGGCTGCATGGTTCCAGTAAATGTTTATCAAACCTATAACCTTGGAATCAATTATTATCCTCACCAACTGCAAAAAGCTATTGGGGGAAAGCCATGATTCTAATTGAGTGTACGGAGTGGTTTTTATTGCTACCATTAGACCAGCCATGGGTCTACCCTTGGCAGGCACAATTGCTGGAATCAAGGTTATAATGTGATTATCCCAGATTGGCGCATATTCTAGCCATATCTCTTGGAAAGCCAAGATGTCAAATTTTTCTAATATGCTGTCATTGCTTTTTATCAAATGATTGAACCCTCTCGTGTTCCATGATGATAGAGAGAGAGAGATTGATTGCTGGCATAGTTAGTTTCTACATGGTCTCTCCTCTCTATCATTTTGTACTCTTTCATTTTCAAAGACTGTCTCTGATTGACGATTTCTAGAATGATATTGCACATCTACAACGGATTTAGATTGATATTGATTTCTGATTGCAGATATTTGTGGAGGATCAGTCAAGGTGTTATTTAGCAGAATGAAACCCAATTCATATACATCCATTCTTGCTTGCCATAATGCGTTTTTTATAAAGCCTGACTTCATCCACAGCTTTACGACAGAAAGATCAGTTGGATGTAGAAACTCTATTTGCTCGAAATCTGCCGAACATATACCTTCTAGAGCCGGTACATCTGCAAAGATATTCATGACTGATTGTCTATTAAGATTGAATGCATGGAACGGATGCGAGCGGCACTGCAAGATTAGGTGGTGTGCTGTCACAGTTTTTATTGGAGTTCTCAAGGCCCCTTTTATAAGTGAATTCGACTTAAGATCTTTTTGATTTGCTGGTTTATTGGGATAGGCAGAAGCACCCATTGTGTTCAACATGTTTTTTTTCCATAGAGACCTTAGTATTTGTGTTATTTACCATGGAAACAATTCTTTGAATCGATTTCTCTATGTCTTCTTTCCATTCTTTCAATACTACTGTGTCCACACTCTTCAATTTTGCAGGCTCTACTGGCAAGGGTTCTCCGCAAAATTTCATGTCTACAGACTTTGGTTTGGTTGTCGAGTCATCCTCTTGGGAGCCTATATCATTCACCAAAGGAGCTGATGCCACTGATTTCTGCATAGAGACATTTTTATTGACCTGTTCGCTCATCAAAACCAGACTGTCCAAAGGTTCGTACATCAAGGACGCTGTTTTGGCCAGTTTGGATTGACTAGCTTTAAACAGTAACATGTCACGATATTTGTTAGCGATATTTTTTCGAGCCAAAGTGATTGCAGAGTTTTTTTTTAGATAATGACTGTATGAATTGTCTAGTTCCAGTGATCTTGGAATTAGGAATGGATTTGACGTTTTTAGATTTTTTTATAGCATTTGGTATCAGAATGTGTGCTTTTTTAGGTTGTTTTTCAAATATAGGATAAGTCGACCCCTTACTATCTGAATCAGGGTCTTTTACAATTTCAGCATATTTAAGTTGTTGGCAGACCTCACTAGAGGAAGGGGGTGGAGTATTAGTATACTTCAATTTTGCCTTGCTTTTCTTAGAACATCTCTGTCCAACAATACATTTCTCCTTTATATTGCTTCCCGACACAAAACTGGGTTTAGACATCTCACATTTATTCTCTGTCACTTTTATATCAGTTTTTTCCACCATTCCATTAGATTGTACAGGTATTTTTGCTTTCCCTGTCTGATGTTGTAATACAATTTGTTGATTCTGTGAACAATCAATTAAAAGTACATCAGAAGTTTGTACATTTTCAACATACCTTTTGCCCCCTATCTTTTCACACATTTCATTCACACATGGATCACACTCAAGTTTGTTTTTAAGACAGCCACATAGAGGTTCAGTATTTTTTGTTTGATTCTGTAATAATTTAGCTAGTAGCACCTGTTGCTCATTCATTTTTGAATCTAGAGAATCAGATTAAGCGTGTTAAAGAAAATAAGGCTGCGTTCATTGTTTGTAGAGAAGTCGCTACACCTACGATGAACGTCCCTTGGGAGGGATGATTGTTTAAATTTAAGGCATTTGGATTGCGCCGTGGAGTAGGGTTCATAAAAGAGCAAGACAACACAGACGACTCTTTAGGCGACGGAGAAAACATCATTGGGGATTTGGATAGGTTGTGAAAACTCTCTCTAGTTCCAGTCACCAAATCAACCACTTCATCGTGATCAGAAGGAATACACTCGCCACACTCATCAGTTTTCTTTATTGAGTCTTCCTCATTTAATGTTGCTAATTCCCAAGCTGCATCGTTGGATGCTATTTCTCTTCTAGATTCAACTTGCTCATCTAATGTCAGGGATGATTTTAAAGGAGTTGTGATTAATTCACCTTCACTCACCTCACCTCTTAATTCCACTTGGTTCTCAATAATGGCCAAAGCACCAGCGGCCACTAAGGAATCAAGGGGTGTATCTCTCAGATCAACTACCTCCCCGTTTATTTCCTTTTCTTCAACATTGTTGGAGCATAACCCCTTGTTAGATAGGGAGGCTTGCAATTTTTCAACCCCCTCACCCATTTTAGTGCCCCATTCACAGAATTTACGTATATCCGATATGGGGGTACAGGACCTTATGTTAGAAGCAGATTTAGACGCGCGTACTAGCTGAATGCAACGTGTAGAAGATTTCGGGGTTTGGAAGGCCGCAGCAACACAAGCTTTAATTTTGTCCTGGGGCGGCATTCCAGTTTTCAAGGTTAATACCATTTTGCTAGAAAGCAACAGGGGCACTAGAAAAATATATAGAAAAAGGAGGGGGATTACACTCACCAAAGTTTGTCTTTTCTAAAGTTTTTCCCCTATGTCACAAGGCAATAATATATTCTCGCTCTCAGTACATGAACATCAGAACAGCAAACAGTCAACAGTACTTCCGTAGTTAGAGATGGATGTTCGTGGGGCAGCGCGCGCAAGGCAGGGATCAAAGAGGATAACCTCCGCAGTCTCCCAGCCAGTCACGCCACCAAACAGCCACACAACAGCTATAGGGCTTAACTCCAGAGGGCTTTACGCCGCGAGGGTGGCTGTAGTCCGGAAAAAAGCTCGAGCCGAGTCACGTGAGCAGTCACGTGCTCTTGACAGGACCAGCCCCCTCCAGGAACCAAGTCCCGGCACAGCAAGAGCGTCCCTCGCTCGCAGTGCAGTGCTGCTCGGATGTAAGCTTCCACAGGTTAGCAGCGCGTAAAAGCACAATTCACAATTCAACAAGTTCGTTTCACAAGGGTCACTGGATTCGCTGCTCGGGCGGCTGTAGTCCGGAAAAAAGCTTGAGCCGAGTCACGTGAGAAGTCACGTGCTCTTGACAGGACCAGCCCCCTCCAGGAAGCAAGTCCCGGCACAGCAAGAGCGTCCCTCGCTCGCAGTGCAGTGCTGCTCGGATGTAAGCTTCCACAGGTTAGCAGCGTGTAAAAGCACAATTCACAATTCAACAAGTTCGTTTCACAAGGGTCACTGGATTCGCCGCTCGGGCGGCTGTAGTCCGGAAAAAAGCTCGAGCCGAGTCACGTGAGCAGTCACGTGCTCTTGACAGGACCAGCCCCCTCCAGGAACCAAGTCCCGGCACAGCAAGAGCGTCCCTCGCTCGCAGTGTAGTGCTGCTCGGATGTAAGCTTCCACAGATTAGCAGCGTGTAAAAGCACAATTCACAATTCAACAAGTTCGTTTCACAAGGGTCACTGGATTCCATATTTACTTGTTGTGTAGCTGTGCAATGACAAGAGAGAAAGAGGGAGGCAAGAGAGCTAGAGAGAAGCATGGTCATCTTTGCATAGTTAATGCATCAGGCATCTCCATTTATGTCATGCCTGGGTAGCGGTTTGATGTGCACATTTGCAGCTAAAGACATAAAGCGGCCACATTATTTCTGAATGCTATTTTTGCTCACATTCAGTTGTTCTCTATTCCCCTGAGTGCCTCCCCAGTCCCTCCACCCCCTATGAGGGATTTGGATGTCAGTGTTGGCTATCAGGAATCTCAGTGGCAAATCATAACACTGGCAGTACCACCTGGCGTTGCACTGGTCTGTAGCTGACATGCATGTAGGAGTCTGCCATAGCCTTGTGTATGTTTTATTGTGTCAGAACTTCCTATATTAGAACAATCTTAAAATCGTCATTCTCCCAAAATTGACTATATTGATAGCACAGATAGCTGGACCTGGCTCAACCCCTGTGCTGGCGGATGGGTGGGGTGGTCAAATTTCACTATCGCCAGTACACCCCAGACTGGTATGCCGACCTTGTGTCCTGATCTCCTATTTTTTTAAAGTAGCAAAATCATCAATCTCCCAAAATCACCTATAATGCTAACATATGGTCGGACCCCACCATGTGCAGAGCGAACGGGTGGGGTTGGTCAAGTTTCGCCAAAATTTCAGCCCACCAACTGTTGTGAGGCTAGAGGCATCAATCGCAAAATCGACAATCTCCCTGAATTGCTTATACTTACAGCACAGGACCGGACGTTGCCCCGAGCAGGGCAAATGGGTGGGGTTTGTCAAATTTCACTATCGCCAGTACCCCTGAAACTGCAATGCCGACCTCAGGCCAAAATCTCAGCCCGCCAACTGTTATGGGGCTGGAGCCAACCCTGAACATACAAACACAGTAACACATATTACAGAGTAGGAGCAGGGAAGGAAGGAAGACCAGCAAGGATGGACAGGATTAGCCATGTGATCGCTATGGTCAAATTTGTGGAGCCATTGTTTACTGTTTGATAACTTTGAGCAAGTACTGTCTCTTATCCTTTCTGCATTGCTTTTCTTTTTCGGTTTTTCCTTTTAATGGATTTGTAATGGAAGAAAAGTTTGTTGGATGTGATTTTCTTTTCTTTTGCTAAAATATAGTTTCAATTATATGCAAATTAAAAAAAGAAAAGATGGACAGCGGGGCGCATCAAGTTTAAAATTGATGACTGGGGACAGGACATGGAAGACGACGAGGTAGACCCAACGGAGGGGGACTGAACAGCATCAGACTGGGAGAACAGTAGTGAGAGCAGCAACAAGGATGACATATTCAACACATATGATCTAACAAGTGTGAGCAGGAGAATGAGAAGGAACAAAGGGGAATAAAAGGAAAGAAAGGAACAAACGGGGCACTGGGGAATAGGCTTCAAGAGGGCTAGAATGGCAGTAGTAGAAAAAGCACATTACACAGTTGCCCCTTCTATAGAAGGCAAAAGTTTAAGTACATTACGTGCCCTGGCAGACCATGGACATGGATAATTTGGTCCACAGTTTACCTTCACTAATGGCAGGAGCTAGTAAGTGGATCTACGTATTTGAGAAGGAAACCGCAGGGATCCCGTTGGCCATAGGGGACATTAAGAGTTTATTGGCACCGTTGATGGGGGAACGAAGTCACAACATTGACAACATTTAGCAAAAAGCAGGGTATGCAGGGGTAAAGTTGAGCTCTAACATACATGGTGAAGCACCATGTGACAAATACTGAGCACATGTGTGGAAAGTGCTGAGAGAGTTCTATCCAGAATGTCAGAAATGGGGTCAATACTGGCACGTATAATGAAGCCAGATGAGGACCCTGCAGTGTATATACGATCCATACAGGAAATATGAACAGAAGAGAATAAACAGTCATGGGATGATAAAATACCTTTATTCTATTCACATTCTAGTGATAGGACTCATCCTGGATGTGCAGGTTTATACGCTTTATTGCACATATTGGACTCGTGGTTGTATTTGCGGCGGGTTCCCATCGTTTCATGTTATTGAAGAAGAAATGTGAGCCGCAGAGAGCCATATCTAGTTCAGAAAAGAACCCTAAAACGGGCATGGGGGAGCTTGACAGAGTCGAGTGTTTCCCATGTGGTTAATTTTAAGACACCGCTTTACAGTATTCTGAAGCTGTAAACATTGATTAATGGTGTTTTTAATACATGTGATGCGTTCATAAAGAGCACAAGATCTCTGAATGCCTAGGGCTTGTACAAGATCACATGGCTGTTGTACTCCTCCTCCCCCACATCTTATTCCTGATTGGTTGCTTCAGGTAGTGGAAGCGAATTCCTTGACACTGCTCCACAGCACACGCCTGCTCATTCCAGCCATCATTTGAAAATATTGACGGGGCTCAAGCCCCATGGCGCCATGGTTAGTAGCAGCCAAAAGTGGTCTTTCGGAGCCAAACGCAGCTTTGAAATAAAGGCCCATGTCCTTTTGGCTTCTCAGGCGTGGAGACGTGCCTCTACGTGTGTGTGAATGTATGTAGGGGCATTAAAAAGTGTGATCCCAGCTGAGAAGCAATGGGGTTACAAGTAAGGGTGTGGGAAATAGCTCAATCACGTAGCTCGACACCCATCGTCCTTTAGATGGTGTCCCCTTCGTTGACTCATTTTCACCCTTCCAGCCAGATGAGAAAAGTCCAGAAAGGGTTTATCGGAAGCACTGGAAGTCATGGCTTCTGTTGACAGAATATGCATTATGGAAACGGTGCCAGCAAGTGTTGATATGGTCCAATAACTGTATAGACCCTATGCTTGTAATTTACATACAATGATGTTAAAACCGTAGCCTCTACAGCAGTAAAGTACAATTCTGTTGCATTAAAAGAACAGAAGACCTGTTGATAAGTGGACGGCTACATTGGCACAAGTGGGATTCCAACCCATAACCTGCCACAGTGATTTCTGCAGCAAATGAACTTGGGAATTGCAGCTTAATCACAAATCTGTGCAGCTTGTGCAATTACCATCTGGGATCATAGTCCCACTATTCTGGTTTGTACGCTTGAGAGGCCTCTAGGGTTCGCCAGTAGCAAGCGCGATTTCCTGCTTTTTTAATGGTCCTTCCTTACTGGTATCGGAAAGGACTTGGACAGAGAATAATCATGGCATTTATAAATATTTATAAACAGGTGAGGCTACGGCGACTTTAAAAGGCAAGTAGGTTTTGGCCAGTATCGTTAACTTGTCAGACACACCAGTGAAAGAAGGTGATGGCTTGCAAGCCAAATTAGGAGTACTGTGTGGCCTGTGGTCCCACACATTAATGCACACTTCACCAACTGTTTGCCAGTTTACATGTATTTGCAATTTTCTCAGAAAGGAGAAAAAAAGGCGTTCAGACAACGTTCTCATCCAGTCCTTGGGCCATCAATGACAATGTCACCATGATGGCACTATGCTTTTAAACGTATAAACGCTCTTCTGAGAAGCACAGGCCCCAACTCGGTAATCCATTAGGTCTGTCTTACTGAGAATTGCTGGGACTGTAGCAGCTCTAACGGGCACCTTACCTTTTTTTTTTTTTAAACTGTATGATTTTGCTCTGCAATGGTTAATTATAAATGTACAAATTCATCTTCTACGTGTTGCTCTGTGTGTCACCCATGGCCATAATAGGAGAGCAATCCCCTTGCTTTACATTCGGTTTGGACAAGATACTTTTCCCCGTTATTAATTGAGTGGCCGCACATAAAGTCATGCTACCTTGCAACTGTGCTATTGGACCAGCTGCAGCAGCAAAGATACACTAAAAAGGAAGGAATGTTGCCTCTGTGGCCCCGCCGTAATAGCCCCTGTGGAAGCAATGCATTAGTTAGAAGTGTGCATGGTCTCCCGGTACTACAAGCACTGTTGTGCTGCTCTTACATGCACATGTAATGGCAGAGACTGGACCCACCAAACCTCTACACTGAAGTGGTCTTAAAAGCCTGGGGATTCTCTCCCTACTCCTTTGTGGGTCATGGGATTTGGGGGAGTATAGGATGGCAATAGCTTTGACCGAGAATGGGCTCTAGCTAGGGCTGACCCATTCACTTAAAAAATGCTGGGGGAAAACACGTTTTGTGCCTATTGAATAAAGAGTGCACAGTACGGCCAATGGTGTTCGGTTGGTTCAGGATGCCCAGAATTGGTATTCACATGGGTGAGTGTGCACATAGTATGGTCTAGAATGCGCAGATCATGCATGACTGAAGCAGGGGGTGTTCTAAGTTGTTCTATGTACAGTTATTTGGCAAAAGCGCCATTTAAATAACAAACCGTTATCAAATGCCAAATTAAGTACTCACCTGCTGTTGCTCCCGGGGGAGCCAGCCTGCACTTCACAAGTTTGAATCCTGCACAAGCTGATTCAGCCTTTCATCTTTCTGAGGAGTTTCATACACTGGCCACTATTCATTGGAATAATAGCACCTGCTAAAACAGTACTTAAAAGCAGGAGTGATCGGGTGAGAGTATAAAGCACGCTATAAAAGAATGCAAAATATATGATGAGTGGCAGTGGGAACCTCAATGCAGCTGTGTGGTGTGGCCAGATGTATGCATTTTGCTTGCTGTGTTGGTTTTCTAATTGCCTTGCATGAATGCTGCAGTATCAAGACTTTAATTATGTAATAGTTATAGTTTACATGCGTAGGTGTCTGGAAAGTTATGTTGTGTACTACTAGCTCTTCACTCTACAGCCAAAGTGATAGGACCTGTAGCATTTTCAGTACAGTCGTGAATTGACACGATTCATGGATGATAGTTTGAGGGCCAATTTTTATTAGGCGAGGGGCAGGCCACATTTTAATTTGGTGTCCGGTCCTATTTCTTTTCCCAGTCCGACCCTGATTGTACTCACTAGTTCCAAACCCAGTGACAATTTCATGCAGCATCCCAGCAGAGGCACGCTACTTCACAGTAGTGAAGGTGAAGAATGCCTTCTTCTCTATTACCCTTCATCCTGTCTCTCACAGCATTTACGTATCGCAGGACCAGATTTGTACACACTAGAGTGCCCCAAGGGTACTGCGTGGGACCCAGCATATATAACAGGGTAATACAAATGAATTTGAGCAATCTACAGCTTGCAAGTACAGTGATACAATTTGTGGATTACCTTTTGGCGGTTCTATGTCATTATTTCAAAAACAAATTCAGAGAAGACTTGTTTAACAAAACCTTTATAATGAAAAAAACATCAAATTTGTATTTATTTAATTTTAGGGGTAACCCCCCAATACTCCTGGGTCTTTATGCTTTTAACCACACCCTAACACCTCCACCCCCATTCTAATCACTTACACCACCCCATATGTAAAATGTAAAAATATTGGATGTGTTTTTATTCTAATTGTTTTTGTTAAAAAAATATTCTGTTTTTGCATTTGTTATACTCACTGGATACCCCTCCTGGTGTGTAGAAAGGACTCAGTGACACTACTGACATTACTAGCTGACAAAGGTCCAAGAATAATTGCAGTATTGCCAAAATAAAGTTGTTTATTTAGGACAGATCATGTCAGCAAATAGAAGAAAAATAATGCCAGAGAAAGTTGAGGCAATATACAAAACACACAGACCACAGAGAGTGAAAGAAATGCTATAGTTCCTAGGACTGTGTAATTATTGCAGCGCATGGGTTTTTGGCTACTCCACTTATATCAGATCACTTCTCCAAGCACTCACAGAAGCTCATAAAAACAAAAGCAGCATAAATTGGTCAGCTGAAATAGGTGAAAATGTTGACAAACTCAAACATGATTTAACACATGTGCCAGTGCTAGCTACACCCAAATATAAACAGAAGTTTCACTTGTTTTCCTATTCAGCCGGTAAGGTAATGACAGCTGTCTTGACACAAAAGATGGGACAGGGACACAAGTCACTGGCCCACTACAGTGGATCACTTGACCCAGTGATGCAAGGACACTTTCCTTGTGAGCAGGCACTTGGTGCCGCTACATTCACAACTGAGAAAGCATCAACAATTATGTTGGGATACCCAGTCATTTTGTACATTGAACTTGCATTGTTCGTAGAAATAGAGAGATTCAAATCAACATTGACAACTCAGAGAGTATTTGGGTATGAAATCATACTAACAAACCCTGCGATAGAAGTGGTAAGATGTAGGACGCTAAACCCAGCAGAATTCATTGCAGAACCACTCGAGAAAGGAGACTATGGACACAACTGATTGGCGTGTATGGACAGGAATGAAGACAACCCCCCCAAAAAGAAGAAATAATTGACAGGGAGACATATTATTTATTCTTTGAAGCTCATGTATTGACCCACATTCAGGACAGAGGCATAGTGGTTTAGCAGTATATGTGCACACTCCCGTTCCTGGTGTATTCCATGTTTGTGCCCCACTGGGCACAAACATGGAATACACCAGGAAGGGAAGTTAATAGTGTATTCCCATACACGATTGCCCACATACTACTCTGCCCAAGCAGCAGAGTTAGTGGCATTGTTTGTGGCATTAAATATGTCTGAAGGGCAAGCAGTAAATATTATTTCAGACTTGGCATACGTAACATCCACTATACCTTCAGGACTAACAAGGTGGGCAAGGTGGGATTCAAGAAAAATGAAGGCACACCAGTACAGCATGCAGCACATTTGAGTAAATTAATATGTGTGCTGCCACTCCCAGTAAAAGTGGCATTAATAAAGTGTGAAGCCCACACAGAGTTCAATATTTCATATATTGGATAATGAAAAAGCAAACAAAGTAGGGAAAGAAGCAGCATATCTGCCAGAAGGGACACATGCGCTGTTCCTTTGAATGGAAGAGAAGATACCTTTTGTAGTATTGCTACAAACCAGCAAGTCAAAAGATGCATTGCCAGAGAGCTTTAATGCAACCCTAATAGAACAAATAATAACATTGCACGTAGAGGCACCAAATGATGAAAAGAATTGTGGAAAAAGGTGTATGTTCTTTGTTCCCAACAGATTTGGTGGCATGATAGTACAGGCAAGTTCGTTGAACCTGAACCATTTCATAACCGTAATCAACTGAGTTCTGTTGCACAACATACTGAAAAAAAAGAAAGACAGAAAAAACATGTGCAACATAATTCAGAGAAAAATATTCCTCAAAGACATTGTTCCAAAAAATGTTTGGCAATTAAAGGAATGTTGTTCCAAAATTCTATTGACATTGTAAAGAAAATAAAGACAAAGTGGCAAATACCCCTAGTAAAAACATGATCTTTTAGCACTACAACGTGGAATAAATGAATGTAACCTAAAATGCTCACACTGCAAAAATTATTTTAACGGTGCGTCATGGGTAACATTCGCAAGCATGTAGTGCTCTATGATATTATCTTGATGAAGAACACGATGAAATCATTGCACACATGAAACAGAAAGCTTTGAAATGTGTGAATCTGTTCTGCCATATATAATTACATTAACATATTCCCAAAAATAAGCAATATCCAAGATTATGAGAATTCTAATAAAATATGGAAATAACAGGTTAAAATATCTGAATAATGAGATAATCAATTCAGATATTTTAAAACGTTTTTTAAACAAGTTCTTGATAGGTTTTCCATATTTTCATAGAATTCTCATTTATTCAGCTATTTTAACCTGTTTTTGACACGCATTTTTGATTGATTGTCCATATTTTCATAGACATTTTTATTCTTGGATATTGCTTAGGTCTTGAATACAATTATTTTCACAATGTTTTATCCAATTTTTGGTTTCCAAATAATGTAGTACTGTGCCTTCTAGTTGCATCTATGGGGGTATCACAGGAGTTTTTTTAAGGTAGAACACAGATGAATCAGTTCTAATGAGGGTATATTTCAAACCGATCCCAGCCATTCTCCCAAAGGTCCATAAGAACAGCAAATATCCTCCATGTCTATCCATAATCACATGAATCGAGTCAGTGTCAGAAATGTTATCAACAACTTATGTCTTCCTCACACCAATTCAAGGAAAATTACAATGGGACGACATGGATGAATCAATATAGAGGAGAACCAGGTGTTGGACATAAAAACAGAAATACTATCATCTCATGGGGAGTTGAAATTGAGAAGGTCCTCAATCCACTACAGAGAAGAAACAGTGATTTGTCGTTACTAGAAATAAATCTTTTTGAAGAAATTAAAAGGTTGTGCGCTGGTGAAACATTATCATGAAGTACTGCAAACCTTTATACAGGCTCAGATGGGTGGCCAGTGAGATGGGAGTGGGCAAGTTCCAGCACCACACTTTGGTGACTGTGAGGAACCATCAGTTGTGTCCAGTGAAGCCCATTTTTTCCCATGTCTCCTCAGTATTGTAGATCTTTTCTAGGACGAAGAAGGGACCAGCCTAATACCCCAGGATCAGATTAGCAAAGGCATAAGTTAGGTCAAAGTAATTCCTTTGAGTGAAGGCAAGATCGGTAACATGGTTGTTAACTCAACATCTTTTTACTCAAACTCCTCTCTAGTGAGGTCTGCTTCTCCAAAACCAATTGTCCCCTCTCAGTTTTGGGTAAGTTTACACTGTTTGGGGTATTGCGATAAGGGCTTTCTCAAGGATTCCCTGAGCTATGGCCTCCCCTTCTTTAACTAATAAATGAGTAGTGTCCTGATTGGTGGATACTCCTGTCCCCTGCATACCATTAATGCTGAGAAAAACTCAGTCAAAGTTTGTCTTGAGTTAGGAAAGAGTTCATAAGCATGTACATACTTAGGCTATTCAATTATTTCAGACAAATGTCTGTTGTTTGATTTTAATACAAAAAAGTCATTGAAAACAATAAATATAGATATAAATAAGAGTTGAGCTATACGCATTTTGGGATCGGTGTCCCTCCATTAAGAGCACAAAATCACAAATTTGATATGTGTCTTCAAATTTCATTCTTCATGTTTCTACAGAAGGTAAGTAAAAAAAATAAATTTACTTTTAGAGCAATTTGCAAAAAGAATTGGTATTAAGTATGTAGTGTAAACTCAATAGAATTTGCTAAATTACAGCATGAAAGTTTCACCATAATAACTGTGTGGGCACAGTGGAGATGCTCAGTTCTTCAAATACAGATTTTGTTAACGGTTTTGTACATTGTGTTGCCAGACGTGGATCCAACAGGTATGTTACCTATGTAGACATTACAGTATGTTTGCTACAGATATAATTATAAGATCACTGTGTGAACATTAGCTGTTGTCAGGCATACCTTTGAGTGCTGGAGGCTTGCCACGTTGTGGAGGTTCAGAGGAGCCCCCAAATGAATTGTAATCATCTTTATGGATCACACACACGTGTCTGTGGGAATATTTAAATATAGGGTTGTCAAAAGTCGAACAGAACTACCATAACAACCAGTGGACAATCCCACTGACTACTGACATTGAAGTGGGATATAGATAAGTGTGTATTTCTAAGGTAATGATAAACAGTAGCATGTGCTAGAAGGGTACTTTATGGACTGTCAAACAGGCTTCATATAGGTTGAGTTCTGTATAGATAATGGTTGGTATTAGTAGAGAGCACCCTTGTGCTCCATAGTGTTACATAGAAGTCAATTGGCTTGTAATTCAACATACAAATGTTAATGGAAGTGTCTGTACACTCATATTAAGTATATTTTTTAATCTACAGTTAGTCACTAGAAGTTTAAATATAAGATATGGCTGCAAGTGTCTACACCCTCATAAGGTATCTGTAATTGCAAAAGCAGTGTCATACCACCAAGGATTACAGCATTACCGTTCTGTGAGTGGATCATAAGAGTTAAGTATTCAAGTGTCTGCCTTTAAAATGTGGCCAAGAGTGTCTGAACACTCCTAAAATGTTCATGTTGTAAAAGGGGCATTTCGCCAAAGGATAAGGTATTACCTTTTCGTCCGCGGATCAATGGAGTACTGGCAAAATAGAACCAAAGCATCAAAATTGCTGCTCTAAGTATTACGTCTTGGCATGTCACGCCGGGCGTCATGACATCATACCTGTGCCGGTTATTTACATTCACAAATAAATAATCGCAGATGTGTGCTAAATGTATTTAATGTTTGGATATTTTGAATACGATTATATTACAAGATTGTCTTAACGTTCACTTTGTGTCTGTGGTGATCTCAAGAGATGTAAGTATTATTCGGTACTGGTAATACCAGATTACATTCAGAGATTCTCTCATAACATAGAGTGAATAGATTATAAATAAATATATTTAATTGCAACTGCACAATTTCATAGCATCAGATGATGTTATGGTCTCCAGATTTCAAATGCTCATGTGTATAGTATCAGATGATGCTATGGTCTACGTATATTATGTTTTATATTCCATATCTGTTCATGCCTATATACAATCTGCATGTGCATGTTGTTTCTATGGTGAAAGGAGGTACATTGCATATAGTATCAAAGTTTACAGACAACTCTGTGCAGCTACATTTCAAGGTAAATTAAGAACTGTTCATAACCAAAGGCAACCCAGAGGTCTTGAATATTAGTATGTCCCCAAAGCTTTTCAACACAGGATTTGAGACCAGGAATTTGGTGCAGGCATCTTTGTTTGGCTCAACGAATTCAGATGTTAAGGCTGTTACTCACAAGCAGTTAACGGCACATCAATGCCTGAATAATATATGTAAAAATATCAATAAGGTGCAAATGGATCAGCGCATAATGTTGCCTAACATCAGGGGTCTCCTCATTGATGCTACACCTCGGCTAGAGGTGGCTTTTCTGAATCAGAATATTCCAGCTCCAACCGCGATCAGCCCACTCGAGGAGAGCTTAATACCAGTATCTGGTTCGTCTTTTAGAGTTCTCACCTCTGGATCCATGGTCTCGTCATCCCACAAGAGTGATGCCCCTCAAGTGGTGCTTGAAGATCCAATGTTTTTGGACCTGTAGATCATTAGTGTAATTCCATCTGCTACCCATCGAATGATCGGAAACAGCCCTATTTCCACATTGGTCGAAATCATCAACGCCACTTCCAATAACAACTTCCAGCAAAATAACTGCTAA
Source organism: Ambystoma mexicanum (assembly GCF_040938575.1). Classification (NCBI taxonomy): domain Eukaryota; kingdom Metazoa; phylum Chordata; class Amphibia; order Caudata; family Ambystomatidae; genus Ambystoma; species Ambystoma mexicanum. Next base: position 45,559,758 of record NC_090925.1, on the reverse strand, counting down.
AAAATAAAAGAATAAAAAGAAATTCAAGCAACATCATGTGATCAGTGACAAGCAATTAAAATTAATGGAAATAAATATCTGCTTTGCGCTGGCTCTGGTGGGTTTAAAGAATAAGTGGAGGCTGAGTAAAAAGAGGCAGTGGATGATTGTCTCAAGAAGCAGCCTACAATACACCGGACGTCCCCTGCTGCGACATGCCCCTCAGATCCCACTATGGCTGAAAGCCTGGGACAGTCTGGGAGCCCAGATAATGAGGGGCACCGTAACAACACTTCGCTAGATATCAAGGTTGGACAATCTACTCAGAGTCCTATGAAACAGCCATCTATCATCCCTATGGCGCGGTGCATTTACCAAGATCTCACCGCCAAATCTAAGGATGACTTCCAACAGGCTGCCTCCGTAAGGGCTTTTCCCCACAGCATCTTAATACTAGAACTGTTCGACCCCAATGATAGAGGGACCCTGAATAGAGTTTTCGCCATTTCTTTATTTTATTGGCTGACATAGAATGGTTTGAACATTTAGATAACAGCTTCCTAAAAAGCTCTGTCCTGCACTGGGTGCCTCTCACATTGCACACCTTATAAAGCCCTATGCAAAGCACTTGTTAAAAATCGGCTATGACTTAACTTGGTATGAGGACGAAACTGACAACATTGAAGGTCAGAGATTAGTTAAAGGTAACTTTTTGACAAGTCATGTTGCAAGTTTCAGCATAAGACACGTATGGCAGCTTGCTCTTACTCTCATGAGCTAGCCAGAGATTAGAACTGGCTACCAAGGATTCTTCAAACTGAAATAGTACTGCCGTAAAGAAGCTTAGCTCCTGGAACACCCAGAGTTATAAGAAATGTATTAATCATGGAGAAGTAGGTCCGCGTTTAATAGTTAATGATGTGTTCTTGGTGCAAGAAAGTTGGCTCTTGAGGTCTGCTAACAGGCCTTGCACGTTCCCTAAAGTCGAGGGAGGTGACGTTGGTTAAACTATCAACATATGTTTTACCTGTTCAAGTAAGAATTAATAATGAGGGTACTATGGTGTTTATCAACATCCATGATCCTCTGTGCTATAGCTCTGAGGGAGGTTCTCTGTTTAGTAGCTGAGGACAGTAGTATATGCCTCATGTATGCCCTTCACGGGTTTTGATACCACCTGCTCACTCATTTGATACAAAGTCCAACAAGCAACAGAATGTAAGGATGGCATGTTTAACTAAAAATAATATATGTATGTTGAATGTCCAACTCCTGTCGACATACAGCTACTTTCACCTGGGTGATGAGTGAAAGGAAATCTACTCTATATTTCCATTTGATCAACTCCTTTGGAGTAGAGCACAACCAAATTAGTGATCATGCACTGATATCTTTGACAGTGTCCTCGGAAGTTAAGTGCCCCCATAAAGGGAAAATAGGTCCTGTGAGGGTTAATGGGAAACACAATACGGTCGGATGGATTGCTGTGATTATTGGTCAAATAAACTCTCACATTGATAACTTGAGCATGGGAACAACACATCTGCTAAACCACTGTAATGTGGAAGAATTCTCAGAGTGGATATATGGTTTGTCAGCTGACATCGGCAAGTTTACATGCACAACTGATTTAGAACACTCTAAGTGTTGGGCTCCCTTTGATGTTCACATTTCCAAAAACAAGCGTAGCGTGAGAAGAGATGTTCCTAATATCCGGGCTAGCCTTCTTGTATCCCTTGACTTCAAATTAGAACAATCAAGGGTGAGGAAATACCATAATTATAGTTGGCTACACACAAATGAGCGCTCCGCGCACAGCAAGCTATGCTCCACACTGTGGCTAGTGGAGATGCCAAAATGTTTTGGGAATTTGGTCAACAAGTCGGCTAAGGCTGCTGGTAATCTACTGTTAAATTCTGTGGATGAAGAATCCTGGTACTGGGTTATCAGCTCTCTTTTATATCAGGACACAGAGGACCAGGTTCCTGCTAACCATCTGGAGAGCAATCAACTGTGACAATTGGGCCAAAATTCTCAAAAATTATTTCAGCACAATAGTCAGTAGTAATGGCATTCTCACTTCCTGGAAGAAATCTTTTGTGGTACCAGTATATAAGAAAAAGGATGGTACTGATCCGGTCAATTATAGGCTTGTAGCTTTATTAGATGTCCCAGGAAAGATCTTTGCCAAATCCATTTAAGGGAACTGACTAATTGGGTAAAGCAGAAACATCTTTTAGACCAATTTCAGGTCAGATTAAGGAAAGGCTGCAGTGCTGCCCAGAATATGTTATTGCTTAGACTTCTTACAGGGGGAGCTAGAACAGGGACAATTGCACTGAACTTTACTTTCATAGACTATTCTGCAGCCTTCGAATCAGTTACTAGTCCCCGCTACGGACCAAACTTGACCTTTGGGGAATACCAAAAGGGATCTTTTAAATGATAGTTCTGCTCTATGTAGACACATGGGTTGTGGTCAAACTGGACAATTAGGGGTATATCACCAAAAAGAGAAGAAATTATATTGGTTAGAAGCTGGAGTGTTTGTTAGCGCCACTTCTGTTTAACCGGTGCATCACCGATCTCCAGGATAGAATCGCAGAAATGAATAACTTTCCCCCTAGGTTTAAAGTCCCACATGTAAGATGGTAGGGTTATGCTGACAGCAGTGTGAAGATGGGTACTTCCCTATTTTTTTATTATCGGGGGACCAGTTTAGATGTGGAAAAGTTACACACGATATAGAAAAAAAATGTGTCAACTGGTTACCCCCCCCCTTACGTCCACATCACTGGTTTGGACTGACATTTCTATACTGCGTGTGTTTCTTAAAACTGTATGTAACCATGCACTTCTTTCACAATACAAATACTTTATTAAATTTTTCTTTCAAATAAACATAAAAACAAGTTCTTAAAAGAAAACTGAATTTTTATACGCACAGATATATCATGGATTTTTCTGTGTGGTTAGTATAGCATGTGACTTGGTTTTCATAATACAGTACTTTTGAGATATCAAAAAGTAGGGTGCTTCCTATTTTTCTTCCACAATGAAACACTTTACATTAACATGTGCCAATGTTCAAGGACTCTGATAGAGCATCGTAAAAAGTATAACATAGGCTCATGATTGTGGCCTCGGGAATAGGCGATATATGTTTTGGCCTTGTGTCTCAAGGCATTATCCCTAACACTTTATGACTGTTGTTAACGAGCCTTCTTCAGGATGGTGTATTCTTTTATGTGACGACATAATCTAGGCACCCGTTAGATCTTTTTATGTGCAGACACTACAATATAAACAAAATATTTAAAATCAGTTATTATACTAAAACATGGCAAAAAAAACACTAGTGCCAGTCATTTGATGTTTCTTTAACATGTCCCACACTAACCTTAGTTACAGTGCAGATGCACATGGGCTGTATCGCTAGACGTATTTCTTCTGTCTGATGGTGAGAATCTTTTCTTTGATGTACATTTTTTGTTGTATGTCGAATTTGGTATTATATGGTAAAAAATTCTTTGTGTTATTTCGCCTAACCTCATTTTTTTACTAACCTTTCAATGGCATCTCGTCTGTAAATCGAAGATATTAAACTTAAGATGAATTCCCTTCATTGTAGGTTTCTCTGTGAAGAGTAAATGAGTTAATTTGAACCCATTTCAGTATATACTAATGTTTACATTTCTCAAATGCAATATGTTGGTCACCTATTCTGTAGTTGCAAAGGAAACTATATACATTGGTAAGATGGATTTCTGAACTCTGACCTAGTGGGCAGAGGTTCAGAAGGCCATCCTAGTTTCCTGGATCAGAGTAACCTTCTGGACAAGCCAGACCAATGAAGGTAGCATTGTTTCCTTTTCAATTTTCATGTGATTTTACATGCAAATGATTTCAATTTAAAAAAGAAACTATAGATTTTCTGATACTGTACAGTAAAAAATAAAAAAGACACTTTAAATACATCCCAGCATATAAAAATATATACAATATGCAGATGTCAGTTCCCCATTCTTGTCCCTTCAGTTTTGATTTACCAAGGAAGCCCCATACATTTGAACACGTTATTAATTTTCAGTTTCACAGCAGATTGAAATGTTTGCCCTTAGAGTACTAGCATCAATTGCTCTTCAAATATTTCCATTCCAAATAGACCTTTAATCGCTTTCTTGTATTGCTGTATATTTTTCTAATTCAGCGTTCACTAAAGTTAGAAAGCGCGTAAGCCTTAAAAATAGCTTTACTTGTAGAACCCCACATACAAACCAGCCATAACCATTCCCTACTTTCGACAGATTCATTCACATGTTGGTTCTTGAATATTTCATTACGTTGCACTTCAAAGTAAGAACAATAAATGACCAAATGCTTGAGTGTTTCATGGGAATCAGGCATTTTGCAGAATTTGCAAGTATCCCCAACATCGGTTTTGTTTGATTTTCTCCAGTTTATTGTCTTCTCTAGAGTTGGCAGTTGATTGAGTTTGAACCTTAGGTACATGTCCCTGGCTATAGGGCAAGGGAATTGCTGGAGATATTGTTTGCAGGGAGATCGAACAGTAACAAATTTAACAGCTTCCTTGTAGGACTTGAATTTTTCCATAGCATTTAGGGTTTTACACCAATCGTGGGCGAATAGATGGATCTTAACATGTTCTGGGCGGAATTCAAGATCGGAAGGCATTCATTCTATCTCATCCAAAATAGCTTCCAATTTTCTATGATATTTTTCAATGGAAGGAGGATTAAGGTTAGTATTCATCCTCCCCAGGTCTTCATATAGTAAATTTTGGAGTGGATAAAGCATTTTTGCAAAGTTTGAAAGCTGCCGCCAGTTGTAACGAGCAGACAATGATATCAACCCCAATTCTTGTCTTAAAACCGCATTTGGTAGTGAATTGGCTAATCGCAGCACACCCTTCCAAATGCGGCCCTGTAATTGATCGAAAAAGGGATTTATGTTGGCCAAGCACATGTCAAGCACGTAAAGTAAGATTGCCTCTACTTTAAGTATGTAGAATTCGGGTAATGGAAGTAATGAGAACTTGCAATACTTAACAAGAATCATGCGCATTTGTGTTGATAACGTTTTTGCTTTTAGGTTTAATGTATTCTTCCACATTGACATTGCGTTTGAATCAGATATTAAATAACCTAAGTAACAAATTGTGGATGTCCATGGAATAGAAATTGAGCCAATAGTCCAGGTCCTTGAACAAATCTGTTTCTTTAAATTGTTAAATAGAAAGATGTTTGATTTGGCTGCATTAAACTGCAGGTTATGAGATAAGCAATATTCTGCAAATAGTGAAAGCTTCGTTTGCAGTCCTGATGGAGTCTGATCGAAGATGACAATATTGTCGGCTAATGCTAGCCACTGGATTTTAAGGTGGCCTAGATGAGCTAGATAACTAATTTGTTGCAGCCATATATCATTGATGGTACACAGATATAAATTAAACAGGGTGGCAGCCAAGTTGCAACCCTGTTTCACCCCTAAAGCAATCGCAATTGGTCCCGTGGTGGCTCCAGCCTGATTGACTCTGATAAAATACACAGCGTTGGTGTGCAGTTTGGCAATTAGATATGTAAGATGATCTGGTATGCCCAATGCCCGCATTTTTTTCCAAAGCAGGCCATGCACAACGCAGTCAAAGGCAGCAGATAAGTCCACTGAAGCCATATATATTGGCCCTGTGTCTGGAATCTTCGATTTGGCAAGTAAGCGGGCCATAATCGTAGCATTAAGGGAAGTTCTCATCCGTGCTCTGAAGCCAATCTGAAAGCGAGATAGAGTATTGTTGGTTTTCAAAAATAATTGAAGTTCCCGTAAAATTAAGATGGCAAAAACGTTGGCGGACGCATCTATCAATGCGATAGGCCGATAATTGGCGGGATTGCTTCTTTCCCCCTTTTTGCAAATGGGCACAATGATAGAGCCCAACCATCCAACCATGAGGATGGAATAACTAAAGATGATAGCACGTTATCAAATTGGGTTTTCAATACTTTAGCCCAAAGTAGTGGCTGACGTTTCAGAACGCAGGGAGGAATCCCATCCGGGCCTGCTGCCTTTGAGTAGTTGAGAGCATTTATGGCACACTCAATGTCTTGGAGAGACCATGGGATTATTGGCAATTGTGGTGGAGGTGGCATAATTGCATTTACATTGGCAAAGCATGGTGCAACCGCAAATTTGTTCTCATAGAAATTCGCCCATGTAGTGGCAGTTATTGTAGACGCTTGATTCTTATCCAGTCTGCCGGCGTCTGACCTCAGAATTGCCCATGTTGATCTTCGATCATTACGACATAGTGAATTAATTATCTTTTGGTTAGCGAAAATGTGTGTCTGCCGTTTAATATTTTTGCATTTATTGCGGTATGTGGTTCAAATTGTTGTTTTTAGCTTATGGTATTCATCTAGTGTATAACTGATATTTTTTGTTAGTTTACGCAAATCTGCATTTTTAATTCATTTCGCTAGGAGGAGTTCAGGACAGCCATTTAGTATATTTAGTGCTGTAGGATTGTTTGATTCATGTTGGATCCTAGCCATTGTATGCGTTAACATTTGCAAATACTTGGTTGGATCTTTATCAATTGGTTGAAATTTTACAGGACTGTCCTGGAGTCCCTCAAGCCATTTGTCCATGCAACCGTTGATTCTATCACATAAACGGTTGTTCCATCTTATTGAAAGATGAGGTCTGTCTGCTTCCAAGAATCCTTGATTTGGAACCTTCCTTCATGTGTACGATCGACGAAATCAACATATGATCGCCGAATTCAGGATCTGTAATTAAGATGTCAGTAGAACACTCTTGCAGGTTCGCAGACATAGCAAAATTGTCTATGCGAGATTTATATGGACCCCTCTTCCAGGTGTAATCTAAACCAGGATATTGAAGTCCCATTCTTCTAAATGCTGCTTCCACATTGCTCCCCTACCGTATGAGGATAGTGGAAGCTCATTGACCATGTTAGTAAAAGGTTGCATCCAACATTCCGCGTTATTATCGCCGCCGATAATTATCCGGCATGCAGCATATTTAGTGAGTACTTTATCTAGTAGTGCATCCAAATAATCAAAAGCACTATTCATTTTAAGACAATTAGGATTGTGATATAAGGATAGAAAGTACTCCACTAAGGGGAGTTGGAAAGCTATGACAACTGCTACGAACAATGGGGATTGATATACTTCGTGGGTGGTGAAGTGCAAATTGGTATTTATACAAATAGCTATTCCACCATACGGGTGTCCAGTTGGGCCGCGCTCAGCCGCTTTTTGAAAGACTAGGAAGCCAGGCAATTTAATTTGATGCATAGCCATAGTCTGTTGACAAAGCAATATGTCATAGTTTAAGACATTATGCTTCTTTTTAAGCCAGGAAAAAAGATATGTATAACCACAAGAGTTCCATGAAGCTATGGACAACTTGTGGATCTTTTTAGGTGGGAATGTTGTCCATTGCGGGTTTTAATGTGGAGGCCAAGGAAGATAGTCATGACCAATCCTTGCTTGCTTTTGAAAGGGCAACCAATTGGGTAATAACTTCTGGGTGAATCCCGCCATGATCTTTTGTGGAAACTGCAATTTGTGGTGTTAGAGCAGATTGCCTGAGTGGTGTTTCATTAAAGGCTATGGCCTCATCGAGAATTTCAAATGGTTTCAGCAGTAGGCCGATCGTTTGCAGTTCACTCCTATGTTGCCATTTCAAATCAGAAATGATAGTGGTTTGCACTTTTCATACCATCCTGTAATTTTGTGTTTGCGGAAGCGTAATCCATTTAATATCGTCTGAATGGAGCGTCCTGAGTGCTGGAATTTGTCTAAAGGTCTTCAGTAGGGCAGACCGATTTAGACGTCTATTGCCATAGATGTTCGGATCGGATTCCCAGCCAAGTATTGTAGGGATGGATAAATTGGTTTTGTTTGTGGGCTTTGAAAAGTCTGCACATTCAAGAGACGTCTTTGCAAGTTGCTGGCCTTCCATTTGACACCCATTCTGTGTGTTCCTATGATCAATATGGTCAGGGTTATTGTCCCTTGTTAAGGATAGGTTAGATTGTGGGCAATAACTAGGTCCATTGGGCTGCATCATTGGTGTTTGCGTCCCTTCCTGAGGGGCAGGAAATGGTTGACGTGCATTCCCAGCCTGTACTGCTTTGATCGCAATAGGCTTAAAGAAAGCCGATAACTGAATTTGGGCAGTGATCGGAGTTTTATCATTATGCACAGGGGGTTCACAAGAAATGGGCCCTTTTAGTTCTTTATGAGATTTCACATTCATGTTTTCTTTTTGTTTTGTGAATTGCAATCCCGTATCTATGCTTTCAGAAACGGGCTGGGAAGTTTATTTTGCAGAACTAGGGAAGGCACATAACAACAGGCCTGTTTCTTCGCCTACAACCGATTTGGAAACCTGTGTATTACTGTCATTTCGAATAGAGTCAGGCTTTTTATTTTTTTTATTATCGTTTTTGCTTTTTTTGTTTGTTTTTGAATTAGGTGGTTTTGCCACAGAAGGAAGCGGCTGCTTCTCCTCTTTCCTCTTTAAGGCTCTGAGGAAAAGACGCTTTTCTTTACGAGAAGTAAAGAATTGTCCAGCACTGGCTGCATCAGCAGAATTAACCTTAGCTTTACCATCTAGGACCGTTGTTTCACACTTAGACTCTGAGAAGAGGTTAGTAAGGGCAGATGGACTATCAGGGTGGAAGATCGTTTCAACCTCCAAGTCCTCTTGATCCTCTTCAAACTCATTTAAAAGAGTCCATGGTATTTTTTTGAACAAAGAACAATATCTGATCAATCTTCTCTGTGTTCGTGTTGACCATTTGGCATAGCTGGGCATGAGTAAATATGCGGTGGTGAAAGGGGGCCGGAGGAGCAGCAGCCGTTTGGGCAAAAGATTGCTCAAATGAGTAAGTGTTCAGCTGAGTTGAAGACAACATGGCAGGCGCCACCGTTTGTTCGTTCAGTTGGGTTTGGGTAGCAGTATTTACACATTCCACCTTTTCTGTTTCCTTTGTATGTGCGGGTGCTTGCCCGCCAATTAGAGGATTTATTCCTTCCAAGTGGATAGAATCCGCAAAAATGAAGCCTTCCAGTTTACTAAATTTAAATAGTATTTGATTCATTGAGGACTTACAGTCCCTAAATTCATAGTGCATGTATTTGTGACCTTTGTCAAGTAGATTCAGAATACGAGTTAGAACTGGATATGAAGCCTCTAAGGGGGAATAGGTGGCCTGAACGATGGAGATGAGGCGGCCGCAGCTGACAAAGGAGTTGGATCTGTTTTGAGCGACAAGGGCAAATCTTTGGGCAAATCCGTTGTCAGCTGAGGGTGGGTGAGCGTAGTTGAGCTAGATGAAATGTTAGAAATATCTAGCGTCGCTCTTTCCTTACAGTACAAGTGAACATCAGCTCTTTTGCAGCTGGGCAAGGTAACCGGCATGGAGGGACCATCTGACAGGCAAACCCATTTTTCAAGGGCCGCAAGTACTTCCGGGGCAAGAATAGAGTTGTCAGAGGGCGAGGTGTTCAATAGGTCGTTAGTTCCCTCCCCCATGAGTGAGGGCTCGTCCATTCTCATACTCAAGAAACTCTTCCTGGATGAGACAGGGCGAGCGAAACCACCTCCCTTTGGAGCAATTAACTGTTTAGGCAGAGGTGACATTGATAATTTCGCGTGCATATGCAAATGCCACTTTGTGGCAGATTATATAATTTGCCGCAACAGTGTTCAGTGCGGCTGGAATGCTTTGTGTACTGTGAGGTGTCTCCATATTTGCTATCTCGACAATTGGAGAAAGATTAGAAGAAGCAATTTTTTTTTTATTTTTAGAATTATTTTTTTTTGACACAATTTTGCAGGGGGGCGACCGCTGCTATGGAGTAAACCATAAGGGCTGTACCATACAGAGCCGATGCCCTTCAGATTTCTTTAAACCTTAGTGAAACACCTTTATAGAATGGAGAGTTGTTATCAAAATTGAGACGAACACAAGGTCATTGCAATTTTAAATGCAGCCATAATTATGAAGGTTGCCATAAGTCAACTATTGTTGTGGCAAATGTAGGCCCCTTAGAGCATCCAGTGCCACCGCGCACCGCGCACCATGAACAGTCAACAGTACTTAAATGTACTTCCACGGTGCGCGTGCGGGTGCGGGTGCGCTGTAAGTTTGTGATTTATGAAGTCCAGGGGCGTTGCCACAACAGGGGCGGATAGGCGTCACAAGGACACACCTTCAAAAAAAAAAAGAAAAGATGATTAAATCAATGTAACCTATGTTGAGTGCTTGCAACGTACATAGGTGGCAAGCCAGGGGGGCGTGTATTAACCCGTAGTGGGGCAAAGCCGTGAGACACAACGTGAACACAATGTGAAATCAATTGTTACGTCCCCAAAACACAACGTGTAAACCTCAACGCTGCGCGCCTCTCACAGAGTCAGGGGCGTGTCTTTACAAACAGCAAACAGTCACCTTCTTTTCCTTTTTGTGCAGCCTTCAAAGACTTCCTGCCGTGTCCAGAACACGCGATGAAGAAAGCTGCTGGATAATCCTTTGCTCGAGTCGCGATGCACTTCCAAATAGGTGTCCAGCAGCACGGTGCGCGCGCGGGTGAGCTGGAAGGTCGTGATTTATGCAGACCAGGAGCGTTGCCAAAACAGGGGGTGGATAGGCATCACAAGGACACACCTTCTTTTCCTCACGTTGGAGTCAGGCAGCTCGAGTCGGAATGCACTTCCTAATAGGCATCCAGCAGCACACGGCGCCAGTCAACAGTACTTCAATGTACTTCCACGAAAGCGCGTAAGCCTTAAAATAGCTTTAGTTGTAGAGCCCCACTTACAAACCAGCCATAACCATTCCCTACTTTCGACAGATTCATTCACATGTTGGTTCTTGAATCTTTCATTACGTTGCACTTCAAAGTAAGTACAATAAATGGTCAAATGCTTGAGTGTTTCATGGGAATCAGGCGTTTTGCAGAATCTGCAAGTATCCCCAAAATGAAGGTAGCATTGGTGGTGGTCAAAACTAGGTGTCAGGAGGAGTGAGGGTGACTGACAGACCTCAATGAGCACACAAAGTAAAGGACACTTAAAAATCACTCCCAGTCAGGTGTATATATATTAATAATACAAACACATTTATTTCAAGGCCTTTGAGATTCAACATACAAATAAAATCACAGAAAAACTTCTAAGCCAACACAATCCTATCAATATTCATATATACAAGACCAATGGGGCAGTCCAATCCCGACGATGACGGGAGCCTAGTGCTCAAATGTACTTGCGATGCTGGCACACACAGTAGTGCAGATGGGAGGAACAGGGTCTCTTGTAGGGGCTCTAGCAGCTCAGGAAGATAGGTGAGGTGATGCAGAATAGGTTCCCACTATTTGAGGAGGGTCTCCCCTTGAGGGCAGAGCAGATTCCAAGAGTTGGGAATAGTTTGCTCGTTCGTACTAGCAGTGGAAAGGAGAGGGTCCCTCAGGGGCCACTTGTGTGTAAAAATGGTTGGATGCGCTGGGGGCCACCGGTAAGGGTTGCAATTACTCACCGACGCCTGGTGCACACTGGACCAAACTTCAGCAATGGAGTCCACTTCGGTTACAGATTCAAATGTAGCAATCGTGCGGCTCTGTGGCTTTCAGCGAGGAAGTTACAGTGATGATTCCCAAATGGGACAGTGGCGATTTATCCGCTCCTGTTGGATGGATCAGGCCAGTTATGCTGTAGCAGGCTTCAGGGCACAGAGGGGCACAGCTGCAATGAACTTGAGAAGTTTGTCACCATGGCTGGGCGACACGGTATCCACGTGTACTCCAGTTTGGGCGCTCTCTCTTTACTCCAGACCTGGGAATGCCAAGTGCGCAAAATTCGGTGTGAGTGTGTCGTGAACACACAGCTTGTGATGTACTAAGTTTCATGGGCCTCCTCAAAATGGTGGTGTTATCAGGGCAAAGGTCCTGCACAAGCTGATCAGCCAACTGGTTGGCCCAGGGACACCTCTGAAAAGAATTACTTGCGGTTTTGATGAAGGTGCTGAGAATAGTCTGTCCCACTATTCCAATATTAATATCGTCTAATATCGCCCAAGTATTCACTGAAGCAAACGAAATAGGCTCCCTCCCAGATGCTATGAGGGAAGCCTTGATTATCCCCCTACTGAAACCAGGAAAGGACAGCAAAGAGTGTGCCTCCTACAGGTCCCTGTCAATGCTCAACACCGATAACACGATCCTAACAGCGCTATTCGCGAGGAGACTACAATCCCACTCCTAATCCACCAAGACCAAACTGGGTATGTACCTGGCCGAACCATCTCAGATAACCTGCGTAAATTACATCATGTCATTCACAGCACTAACAACAGGCCAGAAAATTGCGCAGTGGCGTCCTTGGACAACACTAAAGCATTCAACTCAGTCCGATGGAAGTTACTGCTTGCCACCATGGCCAAGATGGGTATAGGACCAGCCTTATTAAAATGGACAAACTCATATATGCCAACCCCACAGCTAGGGTGCGCACCAACAATAACTACTTCGATAAGTGGCACCTCTATAGGGGCACGCGACAAGGTTGCCCCCTCTCCCCCATGCTATAAATTATCGCAATAGAGCCAGTAACAGCATACTTAAGACAGGAATACAGGGATGGGGGCATTGTAATAGACGGAGTGACCCATCTGGTTTCCATGTATGCAGACGACACACTACTCTACCTGAACAATCCAGAACATATATTGCCATACATCCTGGAGACTCTGGATGGGTTCCGCACGTACACGGGGATACAAATTAACCAAGACAAGTCTTGCCTCTTTCCCCTCGCATCCCTAAGCCGAGCCAGCGAAGAAAGACTCCCCGCCATGGCTATCAAGTGGGAGACTACCTTCTTCAAGTACCTTGGCATAACCATTCACCATGGCCACAAAACTGAGCACTCCCTCAACACAGCAAGAGCTAAGGACAATCTGGCGAAGTCAATGGACTTCTGGGGCAGACTTCCGCTCTCAGTCGCAGGGAGAGCTGGACTTCTCAAGATGGTGGCGTTGCCCCGCCTCCTGCACTTCTTCACCAATGTTCCTTACTATATCCCCCGGCAGTTCTTCAAAGAATTGAACAGTCTATGAAGGTGTTTCCTGTGGCAGGGAGGGAGACACAGAGTTGCGCTAGAGGTAATGCAGAGACCTTATGACAGAGGTGGCTTAAAAATCCATAACTTCGAACTGTATTACTTAGCGGGCCAACTAAAGCATGTAATCCAATGGATGGCAGATGAAATCACAACTGATACCCACCTTCTACAGCCCGCCATCCCCCACATGCTACTTAGAGACCTTTTCTGGACCCTCCCTAGAGGGAATCAGCACAAACCGTATCTAATGATGCTCGGAATTCAGGTCTGGAAAAGAACCTGCAAAATCATGGGGACGACTGACCCATACTCACCTCAAATACCGATAGCGGCAATCATGGCAAACAGGCCAGGGAGCTCTAAAGAAATAAGAAACATGTGGGAACCTTGCGGCGTCGCCACCCTTGGAGACCTTGTGGACGACTAGGTTATTCTGATGTTCGCAGAACTACACGAGACCACAGGATTACCGGTGGGGCAATTCTTATTCCACGCAGCGGTAATAAGGAAGCTTGCAGACAGATGGCCCGAGGTAGAGAACCTTGGAACAGGACATGACAGCATCGAAAATATGTTAAACACTTCGAAGGCGGACACAAAACCTCACAACTCTATAAATCAATGCTAGACAGTGCAACCAAGCCAGATCTTAAATGCAGGGCGAAATGGGAACAAGAATTTGGCCTCCAATTTGAAGACAAAGACTGGGATTCCATAACCCACTATCATAAAAAAGTGTCCAGAAATGCCTGGCTGCAACTCATACAATTTTATATAACCAACAGGGCGTACCTCACACCTGCAGCCATCACCAAATTCAAGGGAGAGAGGACAGCTGAGTGCCCAAAATGCAACGAACCCCGGGCGGGGATGACCCACATGTTTTGGGAATGCCAGGCCATTCAACCCTTTTGGTCCCAGATCGCAGCGAGGGTCGCCAACACAGACATTGTTCTGGACGTGCAGTCACCAAGATCGTGTATCCTGGGCAGATACAAGAAAAACAAAAAAAGGAACAAACCCTTAAACAGGCTCTATGACCTTATATATATTTTAGCCAAAAGACGCATAACCATGGGGTGGAAATCCCCCAGGGCCCCCAGCGTAGCATCATGGTGGGAAGACCTCCGTAAATGGACAGCGGCAGAAACAGGTGCATGGGAAAATGTGCAAAGAGAGCAGAGACTGGAAATCAGCGAAGATCTACAACAACGGGCGGCGCTCACAGTGTTGCTATTTCATCCAACCAAATCAGCCACCACATCTGACAGCACCGGCAGCCCAGGCGGCCCAACCGGATAGTGAAGAATCTATAAGAACTAAGGGGGTCTTGGAAAATTTGGAGGGTTGAAGGGGGTGAGGGAAGGTTTAATCCTTAAATGGCACAATAGTGATGATATTGTTGTATTGTTATAAAACCAATAAAACAAATTAAAAAAAATATATATTTTCAAGGATAGGTGGGGGGAGGCACGTTGGAGATAGATCTGTGCGATATAGACAGTGTTTTAAATAGAATGCTCACTCGAATGGGGAGCCAGTGGGCTTTTCTTCTTGGTGAGGTGATATGTTCCTGTTTGGGGATTTTAAGATCTGCTCAAAGTACATTATTCTGAATTGCCTGTATCTTCTTGATTCTGTTCCCAGAGGTGTCCACAAAGAGAGCATTACAACAGTCGTGCCTCGATCCGATGATAGCTTGAGCAAACACTTCTCTGACATATGCCAACTCCTCGAATATCTTGACCTGGATGTTCTCGCTCTCACTGAGACACGGTTCACGGCCAGCTCTGTCACAAGTTTTGACACTTGCCTCCCTGAGGGCTACAAGATCCTCTCCGAGCCCAGGACCAATCAGCCTGGGGTTGAAGTGACCCGGATCTTTCATGAGTTGGTCCTTGCCACTATCAACCCCACTCAGGCCTTCTCCTCCTTTGAATGCCTGATCTGCAGGCTCGCTATCTCTCCTGGCCTCTCTCTGACTGGCCAGGTCCCCCAATTCCTCTCTAAATGTGCTGATCTTACATCCTCGCTCCTTTTTTCTCACCCTCTCCGCTTCTCCTCCTCGAAGATTTCAACATTTCACTTGAACTCCTCCGACCCAGCCTCTGGGTTTTTCTGCAACCTATGCAACTCTCTCTCTCCCTCTCCATTCTACTGTAACGCTCACCTGATTCCCACCGAGGCGCAGGTCTGGCTTCGAGTGCTGATGCTTCTTCAATGGTGAAGTGCAGGACTCTGAAGATGGACAGGAAGGGCCCTCTACTCTGGCTTCTCCGGCTCGCAGGAATATTCCCCTGTGCGTGAAAAGGGAGTATTACCTAATGACTGAGTTATGCTCAAGCCTCCCACTTTCTTCCAACCCTCCACGATACCCTTCCACGATTCCCCGTGAAGTCTCACCTTAGGGTCTGAAAGGACGAGCTCTCCATCCTGCTTCTGACGCAGGGGTGCGTTGAACCCAGTTACTTCACTGGATTGAGGTTGGATGGGAGTTCAGGTAAGCTTGATTATACTGGTAAGGCGCTGTAAAAGTTCTGTTGCAAGTTCAAAAGTTCAAGCTTTAAATAATAATGTTCATTGTCTTTTTTCAGGTGATGAATGAAGATTCCTTTGGAGACTTCTTGCAACAAAGCGCTGATGTTGATGTCTTTTCCCCATAGGGGCCAGGGTTCGGAATGCCAGAAATATGGCGCCGACCCGAAGTGAAACGTGCAGTTCCAGTAAAGATCTGGTAAGTCCTAGATGAGCGCTCAGGTGATGTTTTTGCATTCGCTCATCTAATGTCTTTGTCTTTTTTCCCCATAGGGGCCGGGGTCCTGCTTGGAAGCAGCAAGACCCGAAATGAAATGGGAATGACCCAACAGGTAAGTCTTAGAAGGAAACTGGGCTTTTCCTATTCCCTTCCTTCTCTCACCTCTTATTCTTGTCTTTCTCTCTAGGCTCTGGGAAGTGGCTGTGTATCCGGATGATCGCTGCTGAAGATGGAGGAACCCAGGAAAGGTGAGTGAAATGCAGCGCTGCAGCGATTGTAACGAAATGCTTTTAAAAATGATGTCTTCCCTTTCAGGATCGTTGGTGATGTCTCCGTGGTGCAGATTAGCTGGTAGGTCTCTTGTCTCCCTTTGCAGGTGACCCAGGATGCTGACAGGCGTGGCTGAAGTCCAGATTCAGGAGCTGACACGGTGAGCGTCCAGCTGCGAGGAGCAGAACAACGCGAAGCGTGAGTTGCTGATCGGGTGTGGTTTAAATAGATTTGGAAGAAGTTCCAAGTGTGTATCCTTCCTCCGATCAGGTATGTATCCTTCCCCGACCACACCCGGGTGGAAAGTAGTCCCACAGGTAAAGTAGTTCCTATTCAGGCCTCAAGAGGGCCTGGATGTGGCAGCATGGTCTGCATCAGGTAAGTGCACATTAAAACACTCAAACACATGTCTAGCTTTATGAGCCTGGCGCCTAAGGCGCCAGGACAGAGGTCCAACATGAGCCTGGCGCCTAAGGCGCCAGGACTGCGTCCAAAGGGCCCCAGCTTGGGCCCGCTGGCACTCCCCTGGGGGAAATGATGCCTGGGGTTGCTGGGTCGGACCTGGCTCCTTGGAGGTAGGCATCATGACATCTACCCTCTGGTCCAACACACTCAGCCAGAAATACCCTAGATGTTCTCATCTCTTCAGACATCCCCCTTTCCAGCCCTTTCCCTACTGCACTCCATTGGATTGATCACTTTCTTATTTCCTCTCACCTAACACTGCCTGTTCCATTGGCAAAACCCACCCCAGCACGGCCTCCTTCCTTTGCGGTCATTTGACCAATGAAGCGAGTGTCAGTGCCTGCTTTTGCCTCCACTTTCTCTCCTCCTCCTACCCCTTCAGCTGATTCCCACTCTGACACAGCCCTTTCCAACCTTCATCTCTCTCTCTACACCACTCTGGATATCCTTGACCCTGTCATGAGGTTCCATGGGAAAGCTGCCTCAAAGTGCACCTCGTGGTATGACTGATATGGCCGCTCTAAAACGCAAGTGAAGAGCAGCTGAGCGGCAGTGGACGGCCTCTGACACATCCTCTGACAAACTGACCTGCAGCCAGCTGCAAAGTCAATACAGACTCTCCATGATCTCTAAGAAGCGGGCTCACATTCAAGGCCGTGTCTATGCTGCCACTAACAATACGGCTGAACTTTTAAAAATCTACAAGGAGTTGACATATCCTACTGCAGTTGCCACCTCTCCTGTACCCTCCCAGGCCCTCTGTACATCTCTGGCTTCTCATTCACCACTAAAACCGAGGACATCCTGGCCTCAATTTCCTCTTCCATCATCATTCTCCCTCTACCTCTCTCTGGCCCCCTTTGGCCTCCCTTCTCCCTCCCCTCCCTCTCTCCTCCCTCTCTCCTACAACACCTGATGAATTTTCTAGACAAGTCCGATGTATGAAACTTTCATCCAAATAGGTGATCCCCTATGCTCCACCAGAACCATTCAGGACAACATTGTTTCCCCCGCTCCAGCCTTGACCGATTTCTGTAATCATTTTTTTGCCACTGGAACTCTCCCCTCTCTCATCAAGCACTCCCTCCTAAAAAAGCCTTCTGTCGATACCTCCTATCCAGCAAACTAATGCCCGATCTCTATCACTCCTTTCCCGGGAAATCTCCTAGAGAAGCTGGCAATCTCACGGCTTACCCTCCATACTGAATTTGTTGGTTGTTTCCATGATCATCAGTCTGGCTTCAGAGCACCAGAGGTACGGAAACTGCTCTCCTGAACACCCTTGAAGATCTGCTCTCTAACCTCAACTCCAGTGTTGTGATTAACTTTGCATTCATCTGGTGCAAGTGACTAGAATCTTGAGATGGAATGCAGGGCTTAGAATGTTTATCTATGAGTGAGTTCCAGGTTTGTTAGTTGCAAGGATGTAAGCCCTGAGAGAGGATGCCGGTGGGTGTCCTATGTCCCCTTTTACTTACCTGACTCCAAGAACTGTATTTGGTGTACCTAAACTTAAGTAAATAAGTTAACAGTTCACTGGAGTGTCAGAGTCATTTGTGGCCAAACCCTGAACTCAACACTGGCGACGAGGATGGGATCTGGCTGTGCTGGGGGGACAGCACCAAAGGGAGAAACCCACCGCCCCCCCCCTCTGAGAAGTGATCCTCTCTCAGGTAAGAGCGCTGGATGGCTGTGAGGCACTGCAAGTGCAGTGAGGGCAATTGAGGTCCAGACAGAGGTGCTACAGAGGCAGAGGGGGCAAGAAAGGCCCAGACAGAGGCGCTACGAAGGCACTGGAATAACAGAGCAGCTATAGATGTAAAGGTGCTGCATGAGGCAGTGGAGAGGTTCTGCCAGGGCAGTGAGGCGCTACAATGGGCAATGAGATGTTGCAGAGGCAGTGAGGCACTGCATGAAGAGGTGCTGCGAGGGCAGTTAGGCACTGCAACAGGCAGTGAAGAGGCGCTGCAGAGACAGTGAAGCGCTGCTAGGGGCAGTGAAATGCTACAGAGGCAGTGAGGCGCTGCATGAAGAAGTGCTGCAAGGGCAGTGAGGTGCTGCAACAGGCAGTGAAGATGCGCTGCAGGGGCAGTGAGGTGCTGCGTTAGGCAGTGAAGAGGTGCTGCAAGAGGCAGTCAAAAGGCGCTGCAAGAGGCAGTGAGTGGTCGCTGCAGAGGCTGTGAAGTGCTGCATGGTGCAGTGAAGAGGTGAGGCGCTGCGAGGGCAGTGAAGTGCTGCACGGGGCAGTGAAGAGGCACTGCATAGGGAGTGAAGAGGCACTTCAGTGGCAAGGGTGTGCTGCAAAGGGCAGTGGGGACAAGAAGTTCTAGTGTTGAAAGGTACAACGGTCTGCTGTAAAGTGCAGTGGGCTCTGTGATACTTATGGTTATTAGAAGGAGCTGTGAAGTTTATTGGAGCAGCAAGGTTCATTCATTCATTGGCATGGTGAAGTTCAAGGTGGCAGTCTCTCATAAAGCATTTAAGAGAATTGAGACTGTACAAACATTCAGAAGAGTTGGAAGTTGTTAATGGATCTAGGAGGGGCCTGGGGCCCATGGACTGTGCAAACATCTGTTGCGCCAAGGCTACAAGCTATTGGTCATAGTGAAGGCAGCTGAGATCACTGACAAAGTTATCCGATGTCAGCGCTTACCTTTGACTGGAACCGAAGGTTGCTGCGGTTGGCTTGAGTGGAGTCCTGGAGTTCGGCATGAGTGCTGCATGTCTCTCTCTTTAATTGAGTTATGTAGTTTAACATATTTCTCTCCACAGGCGGACTACTGTCCATTACATGTGTTGCATGTGTAAAAAGGTGCAATGGTTGAGGTGAACCGTTGAGCGGACTACTGTCCATTACATGTGTTGCATGTGTAAAAAGGTGCAGTGGTTGAGGTGAACC
The DNA here is from genome assembly GCF_040938575.1 of Ambystoma mexicanum. Taxonomy (NCBI): domain Eukaryota; kingdom Metazoa; phylum Chordata; class Amphibia; order Caudata; family Ambystomatidae; genus Ambystoma; species Ambystoma mexicanum. The sequence continues at coordinate 45,540,214 of NC_090925.1, read as the reverse complement.
GTTGAGCGGACTACTGTCCATTACATGTGTTGCATGTGTAAAAAGGTGCAATGGTTGAGGTGAACCGTTGAGCGGACTTCTGTCCATTACATGTGTTGCATGTGTAAAAAGGTGCAATGGTTGAGGTGAACCGTTGAGCGAACTACTGTCCATTACATGTGTTGCATGTGTAAAAAGGTGCAATGGTTGAGGTGAACCGTTGAGCGGACTACTGTCCATTACATGTGTTGCATGTGTGAAAAGGTGCAATGGTTGTGGTGAACCATTGAGCGGACTACTGTCCATTACACTGTCTGTATAAAAAGGGAAATGTTGTTCCTAGACTTTGGTGCCATTGTTTTGGCATATGTTGGTATACATGTATGCGGTGATGTGTGAGTGAAATAAGATATTAAGGTTTTGAGTGTTTATTAAATCTTCATTAGAGTTATTAAGTTGATAACAGTGTTCATCATTAGCTGTTCTATGTAGGCATATTAATATGTTCTCTCCACAGGTGGACTTTTAATTTTAATCCACAGATGGACATTGATGTTAATGTTAATAGATTTTGAAGTGGTGACAGGGTCTAAACCTTTTGGAGTTGGGAGTGAGTTCCAGGTTTGTTAGTTGCAAGGATGTAAGCCCTGAGAGAGGATGCCGGTGGGTGTCCTATGTCCCCTTTTACTTACCTGACCCTAAGAACTGTATTTGGTGTACCTAAACCTAAGTAAATAAGTTAACAGTTCACTGTAAACCTAAGTAAATAAGTTAACAGTTCACTGGAGTGTCAGAGTCATTTGTGGCCAAACCCTGAACTCAACATCCAGCTCCCCCTCTGTCCTCATCCTTGAGGTTTCCTCTGTGTTTGACATGATCAATCATGCCACCCTGATCAATCGACTCAGCGAGAACCTTGGCATCACAGATCCGGCTCTGGCTTGGGTGCCTGCCTTGCTCTTGCCTCCAATGATCTCTGCCTTAATGCCAGTAAGACAGAGAATCTTCTCAATACACCCCCTGCTTCCACTTTCCCTCTCTTACTGTGCTGCGCTCCTTGGGCCCCCTCCCCTGAGCCTCCAATGAGGAAAAAACCCTTGGTGTCATTTTCAACTCCACTCTCTCCTTCTCGCCTCACATCATGGACCTTGCCAAGAAAGCCCACTTCCAGCTGCACCTCCTCAGAGGTATTCTACCTTTGTTCACCTTCCCCAAGAAGCTCACTGTCTCCAGAGCACTGGTTCTCTCCAGGCTGGACTATTACATCATCCTCTTTCATAATCATCCTAACTCTACTCTTCGCCCCCTTCAACAAATCCAGAAAAGGACTGCAAGACTTATCCTTGGCCTCAAGCGCAGGGACTGCATCTATCCAACTCTGAAAACTCTCTGCTGGCTCTCCGTGGCTGTGAGGAGCAAGTTAAAGACCCTCTGCACTATCCCAAGACTTTCTAGGGCTGTGGTCCTCACTATATCCAACTCTCTCTACCTAAATACCTTCCTTCTAAACCCCTCCACTCAGCTACTTAAAACTCTCTGCCGGTCAGTCTCTTCTCCAAGCAGAGAGTTGGCAGTAGATCGCTCGCCTTGGCAGGTGCCTCCCTCTTGTACGGCCCCCCTGCCCCTCTCAGACTTCAGCCAGACCACCTGAAGTCCCGGAAGCTCCTCAAGACCTTCCTTTTCTCCTCTTCTTTCGCTCACCCTCCCCTTTTCTAATCTACCTGTCAGCTCTTCTGACTGACTGTGTGGTGCCCTCACAGTCTCACAGAGCACTATGCCCCTCCCCTGACCAGTCATCCTGCACTGTCTCCTGGCCTACCTTGCACTTTCAAAAGGGACTGCACCCAAGTAGCCCTTGCCGCCCTTGCACTTACTCAGAGCGCTGCTGCCTTGACTGCACTTCCCCCTTACACTCTCCCCTGCACTTCTCCCCACTCCCAATCCCCTGCAATTCCCGTTTTAATGCACTTTCAAAATCCAAATGTCACAAGGTCAAATAGGATCTTTTGTCTTGTCTTGTCCTCCGTTACCCCTATCTTGTCTTGTGGTGCCTAGAAACACTTGTGTATAGGTGTGTCATAAATACCAAATCATATCATATCTGTAAGTGACTTCAATTCAGCAATCCAACTAAGTCAATGCCTAGTCTGGGATGCCCAATGGAAGCCCTTATTTATATATTTTTATGTCAAGTTCTTAAATCTGGATGATGAACCCTTATATAACGCCCCTCTCTTTGAATCCCCCTGACCTCACTGAGCCGAGAAGTAGGTTGTTTTGCAAATTGAAAGGTTTATTGGAAAAATTAAACAATATATATATATGACACTTTAAGAATAAATTAATATTTGATAGCACACTTATGAATATAACAGTGATCAACAATGGATAATATTACAGTAGCACAATTCTTTAATTACTTAGGAGTTGGTATAGAAAGGATAAGGTAGCAGAGAATACTTTGTATGGTTTCAAGGAAAAGCAATGATGGGAAAGAATGCAGCACAGAAATAACACTCGATATGGTTTCAACAAGAGATAATATGATCACTTTTTCCCTTGTGACAACTCACTCCCCCCCTTATGCAATAGAAAGAGATGGAAAGGAGAGCACACAATTTTCAGGAATACCATCAAATGCAGTTCAAATTCCAGTTCCCCCCAGCAAGCTAAGAGAAACAGGGATGATTTTAACACACAGGCCAAATACTTTTAAATGTTATTGCAATGGAGTGAAAAATATGCTAAAAATGATTTTAATTCCCTATAGGAGATTTAGGGTAGGTGACAGCTACTTAGATTGGTTCAGGCCTACACTATCAATGATTCATGAGTGATTATCAGGTTGAAAACAGAATTCAGCAGTTGAAAGCAAAAGACAGCTATTTTTGACATCAATTAAAACGGATTTTGAACAGCACTATATTCGTTTGCACTGATTTTGCTCTGTGTGCAGCCAAAGGATGTGGTCTGGCAATGGTCTCCTGTATTAACACTGACAGAGGCAAAAGTGGATGGTGGCCTATCTGTCACGTTTTCGCTGCGCACTTTCTGGTGATTTCTGGCCAGCAGCATGCTCTCCGGCGGCTATTATGATGTTTCCGCTGTCAGTAATGCACAATGATGTTGTAGGGCTTGGATGAGTGGGTTGAAACATCCCACATATCATAGTAAGGCAACTGTCTAAGGATAGGAATTTTCTGAATGCATTGATACATTCTGAAGTGAAGACGGAAGAGGAGGCAATGTCATTCACTTGCCGAGTGAGCAAAGGCATAGCATCCACATAAACTCCCAGTGTCTTCACTGAAGGTGAGGCAGGGATTGGGGTGCCATCAATATTGAAAGAGGTGTATTGGTATCAAGCTTCTTGATCACCACCAAGGGACCTACCAGGAGGATCTGTCTTTTTGTCTTTCCAGCAAAGGCAATGTGTAGCCATCACAGCCAGGATGGTCATGTAGACAGCTTTTAGAGAGGAGGAGTCATCAACATAGTTTCCGGAAGGGGAGTCAAATATGTATATCATCGGCTTCATTTGTGAAGGATATGCCGACAAAGATTAGAATTCTTCTTTACTTTGCCGCTGCTTTCTCTCCTCCTTTATCCTTTCTCTAGGAGCACTCTGAGGCCTTCGGACATGCAGCGCCTTATAAGAAATGAAATACATAAAATAGGTCTAGACAAATAGAGATTTTGTGAAGATGTGATAAAGGGTTGAGATACACAGCACACTTGCAGTGCGCTGCAGGTGATCAGTGTGGGGATGGGCACTACTGTTCCCAGCCAATACTCTAATGGATCTTTCCCCCAGTAAGAAGGCAATCCACTTCATGGCCTCAGATGAAAAGTTAGCAGCAGATGTGTCAAAGGAGTTTGTTGTCCACCAGATCAAATGCAGCTGATAGATCAAGGAGAAGCGATAGGGCAGGTGTGCCCTCATCCCTGATCTCATCAAGCTGGTTCTTCAGGTCAAGCAGTGCTGATTATGTGCCATAGCTCGGGGAAACCCAGACTGGCACCTACCCAGGACGTGGATGGCTTCCAGAAAATGCAGAATTTGCAGATACGCGGCTCTGTCCATGATTTTAAGTAGGAAAGGGACCGTTGTGATTGGGTGGTAGTTGGTTCGGATTGTAGGCTCTAGTGAGGTTTGTCTAATGAGTGGGAGTACCCAGGCTTCCTTGAGCCTAGTGGGAACTACACCAGTGGAGAAAGAGGCATTGATAAAGGAGGCAATGAGAGGTGCCAGGACTTGAGAGCAGTACTTAGTGACGGCCGCTGGGCAGATGTCCCCTTTGCATCTTGAAGCTTTAAGACCCTTTAAGATGGTTTTGACACTGGTCTCTGAGACGTTGGTGAAGCAAAACATTGGAAGCTATTGATGAAAGGTGGGGGGGCGGAGTGGCCGTCGATGATTTTGGCAAGCATAGCGTTCTGGATATTAGTGCATCATGTGCCATCTTAAGTGATATTGGCAGGGGGGTTGGATGTGACTTCTAGTTCCCTGAGGATAGTGAAGATGTGTTGGACCTTGCATTGGCAATTTGGGCACAGTAAGTGGTACACTTGTCAAGAAGGATGGCTTGTTTGTAATATTTGGATGCTGTAGTCAACACCAGCTTCTTATCTTCTTTGGGTATTTTCTTTTTTTTTTTCATTTGGCTTCTGCTAGCCATTTCTTTACTCAGAACTCTTGGTGGGCTGAAGTGAACCGAGTGTTTATGAGTACTGCTGGTTTAGTTTTACATGGCACTAGTGGGGCAATAGTGTTGGTGTCTGCAGTCAGAATTTGTAGATACAGGACATCAAGCACATTGGGGTCCGTGGTGTAGAGAGACTCGCAAAGGAGTGTATTATGTAATGTTAAATTAAAGGTACTTATACAGCGCACCGTCACCAACGGAATTGGTCCCCAGGCGCTCTGGCGGATCTGTAAACAGGAAGGGGGGTGGGTAGGGTCAGTTGGAGGAGGGGAGTAGGAGAGTGGGAGAGGTGGTGTGCTGTTGGCAGCTTCAGCTTGGTATACACCGAGTAATGGGTTTTGGTGCAAGTATCGGTTCGGACAAGGCTTTGTGTGCTGTAGGTGCTGTCTGTGTGTTAGGGAGACTTCTCCAGAATGGCTAATTTCCCTTACCTACTGAGTCCCTCAGCAGCTTTGCTGGATTTCTAAGATTATTTTTCTCACCTGGTAAGAGTGTTAGCCTTTTTTTTTCACTCTTACATGTGTTTGGCTGTTTGTGTTTAACATTTTCTTGTGTTCATAGACTTTGGAGCCTCACCTACTCCACAGGCATCATCTTTTACTGTGTGTTACACAGCACCCTCAGTGCAGTGACACAGGGTTGTCTTTTAGACTTCCCAACTCAGACTCCATTTTCTGGGACTGACTACTGCCTCCCAGAACATGTAAAGTTGCCATTGACTCCACAGACCCAGTATAAACTATTTTACATAGAGTACTGCAAAGGGTTCATACTTATCCCGTTTTGTCTGTTGCTCTTGGAGCGCTGTTTCGCTCCCTTTTCATCATGACTTGGCAGGTGTCAGTGGTAACTACCCTATTTTTCCTACCACGGATATCTTAAATAACGTTGCTATTGTTTTAGGCCTTCTTAGTACCCTCGAACTTAAATCTGCTGGACCATATTTGTTTTAATTTGGTTCCAGCTGGGTTTATTCGCCATTTCTTTTTAAAAAAGTCTTTCTCGTGTTTTCCTCTGCGTGCCAAACCAGGTTTGGTTCCTTTGTTCGCCATCCTTTTGCGGGCTTCTGCACAGAAGCCCTCCTAAGGTGCCTGAAAGTCTGGGTAGTCAGGATGTGAGGGAGGGGTTTTAGGACCTCTGCCATGGGTTCCCTTGGTAACCCAAGTCACACTCCTGTTTGATTGGCTAGGTGACTGTCCCGCCAGGACAGCCACCCTGCTGTGTGATTGACAGCCAGGCTGTGTGAATTGGGGAAAACTGCATACAAAGCAGGACTCTGGGGCTAGAAAGGCAGAGTCACCACTGGAACAAGAGAACCAAAGAGGAGCTGACAGAAGAGGACCCCTACCACGACTGAACCCTCCGGTGAAGGCCTGCTGCAGGTCCGAATATTCAGACTCCAACGACAGAGAAGATCTACCAGGAATCTTCTTACCCTGAGCTGGTGGGACCAACCAGTTCACCCAAACTGCATGCCAGGCCTCCCTCCACTGGTCGAATTTGCTGAACAGATCTACAGTGGTCCGGATAGCCAGGAAGGTCAGACCATGCTTGGGTTTTAAGGAGGACACCTTTTGTTGCTTTGCTCTGCTGCTGGTTTCTTCCCTGGCAGTGCAGGACCCTTCAGTCTTCCTACTTCGTGTCAGTCCGACAGTCACTTCAGAAACCGTGAGCCTGCAGGATCTGCCAGGAACTTCTGTCTCAGCTACAGCATTCTTCTTCTTTTAAGGTACTGTTCAAAACCGGTTGTTCGTTCCGTCCGACCGCTGTGAAAGTGTTTTAAATCTTTCGCCAATCCGATGACTTATCCTTCTCTACTCTTTTAAATAACTTTTCCTTCGACCAACTTCGTTTTGAACTCTTGGCAAAGACTTAACCGCAAATTACTCTGAACTGCGTGATCCTCTGCAAAGACTCTGAACCATTAATATTGGCCAAGGCCTATTTTGCTTAGCCATCGCTACCACTTTACTGTGTAGTAAGGTGAATTTGTACTTGCACTTGTAGTCTTAATTGTGTGTGGTGTTCCCAAAGGGTGCTGCATATGATTCTGCTAACAGAGTCCATTGCTATCAGTGTCACTCCTCCGCCTCTAGCGCTGGGTCTGTCCCTTTGGAAAATAGAACATCCCAAGGGGAGCTATAGAGGGCTGGTCCAGAGACTGCATGTAGCCACACTTCTGTGACAGTTAGGATATCAAGGTTTAGCACAGTGATGAGATCATTCATATCAAGGGCATGTGCAGGGATAGATCTAGCATTGAAAAGAGCACATTGTAGCAGTGGTGTGGGTGAGTCATATAGCCCCGTTCTCATGACAGTTAGGATATCAAGATTTAGCACAGTGATAAGATCATTAATGTCATGGTTATGTGCAGGGATAGATCTAGCATTGACAAGTGCACAGTGTAGCAGTGGCATGGGTGAGTCATGTAGCCACGTTCCCGTGACAGTTATGATATCAAGGTTTAGCACAGTGATGAGATCATTAATTTCATGGTTGTGTGCAGGAATAAATCTAGCATTGACAAGTGCACAGTGTAGCAGTGGCATGGGTGAGTCATGTAGCCACGTTCCCGTCACAGTTATGATATTAAGGTTTAGCACAGTGATAATATCATTAATTGCATGGTTGTTTGCAGGGATAAATCTAGCATTGACAAGTGCACAGTGTAGCAGTGGCATGGGTGAGTCATGTAGCCACGTTCCCGTGAAAGTTATGATATCAAGGTTTAGCACAGTCATGAGTTCATGAATGTCAAGGGCGTGTGCAAGGATAGATCTAGCATTGACAAGTGCACATTGTAGCAGTGGCGTGGGTGAGTCATGTAGCCACGTTCCTGTGACAGTTAGGATATCAAGGTTTAACACAGTGATGAGATTGTTAATGTCATGGGTGTGAGCAGGGATAGATCTAGCATTGACAAGTGCATATTGTAGCAGTAGCGTGGGTGAGTCACGTAGCCACGTTCTTGTGACAGTTAGGATATCAATGTATAGCACAGTGATGAGATCATTAATGTCAAGGGTGTGAGCAGGGATAGATCTAGCATTGACAAGTGCACATTGTAGCAGTGGCGTGGGTGAGTCATGTAGCCACGTTCCTGTGACAGTTATGATATCAAGTTTTAGCACAGTGATGAGTTCATGAATGTCAAGGGCGTGTGCAGGGATAGATGTAGCATTGACAAGTGCACATTGTAGCAGTGGCGTGGGTGAGTCATGTAGCCACGTTCCTGTGACAGGATATCAAGGTTTAACACAGTGATGAGATTGTTAATGTCATGGGTGTGAGCAGGGATAGATCTAGAATTGACAAGTGCATATTGTAGCAGTGGCGTGGGTGAGTCATGTAGCCACGTTCCTGTGACAGTTAGGATATCAAGTTTTAACACAGTGATGAGATCGTTAATGTCATGGGTGTGAGCAGGGATAGATCTAGCATTGACAAGTGCATATTGTGGCAGTAGCGTGGGTGAGTCACGTAGCCACGTTCTTGTGACAGTTAGGATATCAATGTATAGCACAGTGATGAGATCATTAATGTCAAGGGTGTGAGCAGGAATAGATCTAGCATTGACAAGTGCACATTGTAGCAGTGGCATGGGTGAGTCACGTAGCCACGTTCTTGTGACAGTTAGGATATCAATGTATAGCACAGTGATGAGATCATTAATGTCAAGGGTGTGAGCAGGGATAGATCTAGCATTGACAAGTGCATATTGTAGCAGTGGCGTGGGTGAGTCATGTAGCCACGTTCCTGTGACAGTTATGATATCAAGTTTTAGCACAGTGATGAGTTCATGAATGTCAAGGGCGTGTGCAGGAATAGATCTAGCATTGACAAGTGCACATTGTAGCAGTGGTGTGGGTGAGTCATGTAGCCACATTCCTGTGACAGTTAGGATATCAAGGTTTAGGTCAGTGATGAGATTATTAATGTCAAGGGTGTGTGCAGGGATAGATCTAGCATTGACAAGTGCACATTGTAGCAGTGGTGTGAGTGAGTTATTTATTTTGGCTAGTTGAAGGTTTGGTTTGGGCAAGCAGCTTGGTGGCTTGTAATGCCTGGTCGCCATTGGGGAAGCTGGTCATAGCATTTAGCATGATAGGAAGTTTCATGCCCTGCTGTACATGGTACTCTTTATTACTAGAGGGCTTGTGGAGGCAGGAATGGGATAGGATAATGGACTGGGTTGGTGTGTGGCCCCTGGGGAGGTAGATTGCTTTGTCTTAGGCCTAGGATGGTGGCAGTGTGCTCACCAAGACAAGCCTTTCTTGTCACTGTTAGTTGAGATTGGGAGACGTAGACTGGGCAGGAGGCGTGCCAGCAGAGTCTCTTATTCCTAGTGGCAATGTAATCATTGGAGGAGGGAGGTCCTTTTGCTGCATGGCTGGGTGTGTTGTTGCTTGTACACTGTCTAAGACAGGCATTTCTTGTCTCAGTATTTAGGGGCTTGGAGGGGCCCTGGCATGGGGTGAGGCCGTTTGGCAGACGTGATTTTTCTCCTGGAGGTAGTGGGAAATTGTGCAGTATTGTCACAGGTGGGTTGGGCTTTGTGGCGCTGTTGTGTGAATGGCTTCTTAGGGCTCCACAATGTTTTGGCAACATTCTCTGGAGCAATGTTTTGTGTAGTTAGATCGTGTGGATTTTTGTGGCTGACAACAGAGTTCTGTATCTCAGCTGACACAAATGGGCCAGGGAAGTGTGCTGTGTTACGAGCCTGTACTGCCAACATAGCCAGTAAACTATGTGTCAGCACCTTTTGGGTTTTCCAGTGTTCTGTGAATGGAAGAACACTGTTGGGGGGGGTGTGGTCTCTGCAGGTGAGTGTTAGTTGTGCATGGGTTGGGATAGTGGAGAAGCGCTGTGGGTTGCAATTTTGGGTAGTGCAACAAAGGGCAGGCATGAGGGAGGAAGGGGCTGGGTTTAGGGGTAGGGTACACTGAGGTGCAGGTAAGTTGTAACAATTTTACAAATGGGGGCGCACAGTCTAGAAAATAATGTCAATAGATACAATCGGATATAGGCGTACATTTGCCATAATGCATATCAATATTTCTAGGATCCATTGGGGAAGGAGTGACCTGCACTGGGGCAGCATGTAGTTGTCCTTTTGAGCTTACTGATGTCTTTCATTCTGAACCTGAGAGATTGAAAGTAGTCCAACATTATATCTGCACCTGCCACCCAGGTAAAGTCATTCTCCTGGTGCATGAACTTTACTTCATTTAGAGACGTTTAGTTGTAAGTGTTAGGGATAGTTAGTGTGATTTGGACAGAGGACGGACATCTATTGACTTGATGGACATTCTGACAGTCTCACCTTTTCCTCAGTCTTCTGAGATTTAGGAAGGGAAACCTCTTATAGTATTATGCATAGGTAGGTTTTCTATTTATATAAATACAAGTTAATAACCCAAACCATACCCCCTCTTGCTCTGTCTCATGCTTCTACACCCTCACAGTCCCCAGACATAAATATGTGTGAATGTTGGCACTCATACCTGTTTCTATTGGCTCTAAATGGCCATATCCTTTTAACTGCGCATACTATCATCTTTCCAACTTGTCCTAACTGCAGATCGTGGAATCCACCCTCCCTATGATAAGTGGAATTAATGGGATGTTATGCTTCTGTTGCAAATGGGCATCATGGAATCTGGCATTTCTCTGTTAAGAGGCTTTCTCCTTGACAATGGGGTGTGTACTGGCCAGTGGGTATCGATGGTGTGATGGCCCGGAGTATTGAATGGCAATACCTGCTTTATGAGTTTTGCACCAGGACACATTATGTCAATTACTGGTAATGGTGCAAGTTTACTCTCTGGGCATATGATGACAATCCCTACCAAATGCCTACTCAATGCCTGTTTCCTTAAACCAGACATCTTTGCAGCAAAAGGGAATTCAGTGATTGTTTAACTGAGGGATCCCTGGAGGCTAACTGAGGACACAGGTATTAGGACAAAGTATTTTCAATCAATTCAACTGTAAAACTAGTTCAACCTTTGATTCTGCACACACCAATATAAACCTTAGGGCCCAAAGCATTTAACTTGCTTGAAACCTCAGAGGGGGATCAGTACACTGGGGCCTGTAAGTGATTTCACTTTGGCACACACCCAAGTCTCGCCCAGCATGTAGTGCTCATATGAAACCCTTATTTACCTTTATCTACAAGTTCAATATTCTGAACGATATACCACTCATATCACACCCTTCTCCTGAGACCCCCCCCGCCCCCCCGTCACACTGAACCAGGAATCAGGCTAGTTTGCAAAGGTAAATATTTATTTATGTGTTTAGAATTTAAATCACAAAATATTTCAATAGGTAACAACAATCACCAATAGGTTGACAGAACACTGAAGAATATCTTTAATGATTGGGAATCAAATAATGAGCACAAAAACAAATGCAGCACCGAAAAGGATACTTTAGGTTTATATGGAACAGATAGCACTATGGTTAGGGGTTCCCCCTGCAACACCACTCAACCCACCAATAGGCAATTTAAATAGATGTGAGGAGAGAGCAGGAACTCACGAACAACACAGATCAAATTGAATATCACTCCCACCTTCCCCCTTTAGACACAAGAGGAAAACGGAATTGACTTTTCAACTGTCAGTATGGCTTTGAAATTGGCTGAGCAAAAACCCCAAATGGGGTCAAAAATGCTTAAATTATTATACATTTCTATGGGAGCCGCTTTGAACAGATGCAAGCAAACACAAGCAATGATTTAATCAAAAGGAAACAGTTGGGATCTCAAAGTCACAGTGGGAAATAATTTAAAGCTAATTCACATGTGTAAAACTTTTAGAAATGTCAATTTGCAGCAACAGTTTTTCTTACACGATTTTTGATATAACAAATCAATCGCACAATTTCTGGGGGTGTAGAGATAACTAAGGATTGAGGGAGTTATGGAGGTTTTAGTAAGAGGTGTTTTTCGAAAATAAAGACACGAAATTTGGACAAGATTTCAGTTTAGAATTGGATAATATGCCTTTTGCTTTTACTCACGGCTAGAGCGTTTGGCTAGGCAACCAGTCAGGACACAGCAAGTTCTGAGACTGATTTATGACTTCAGTAACAGATCCCCATCACTTTCCTGGTGGCGCCAGTCCAAAGACTCAAAGTGGGACTTATGGATCAGAGTTACACAAATAAGATGACTAGGAAAATGGTGCTTTAGCAACTAGACAGAAGAAAATAACACTAAAGATTTTGACACTGTTACAGTTTATGAAAGTAGGGATAGTTCAGAGATTAGAGTGGAACAAGATAAACAAAGTATACAATAGTTCTCTAGTGTCCTATTAATACTCACAATCCACTGGGATTTACGATTTTAGGACAGTCACGGTTCTGGTCAATTGATTGGGTCTATCAAGGAAAGACAGCACATCAGGCGTGGGACTGGATCAGCTAGGCCGGTCACCGTATTTGCACAGGATCTACCCTTCTTGTTTCTGGGTATTTCAATCAGCGGGATTGCAAGTTCATTAGGCAAACCTTATGGTAGCAAGCCGGATAGTTTCAGGATGCTAGTTCAGTATGATTTCCCACACCACAGCGCTTCACTGGTTTGTGTGAAATGGTTTGAGGATTGAGGCCTTGCTGAAAATGGTTCACCTACTGCTTGGCAAGATTCTTGGCATATGGATCTGGAAGGATGTTAAAGGCTGGATGTTGAATGCTGGAACAAAGTGCTTCAATGGAATCAGGAGAGTGAGTACGTGAGTCAGTCAGTCAGTCAGTCAGCCAGCTGTCTCTATCCTTTCAAATGACATCACACAAATGGGTATATGGGCCGACTTAACTAAGCTTGCCCCTGTGAACTGGGATTGGATCAGGACCTCATCTCCGCCTTGCATCTGAGTGATTGGATCAAGGATGGATGATGTCACATTCATGATTTGGGTTTTACAGTTCTCAGAAACCTCCCCTAGCCACTAGTATCAAAATCAATTTTGTCCTAAATAGCTATTTCTACATTGGTAACCTCTACAAAATTCACATACAAAGATTCCATATTTTATGTGGTAGCTGTTCCTTAAAATCCTGCAGTTGTGGGATCTTGTTTAACCTTTCTGCAGAATTTTGTCAATTTCACCATGAACACGTTTTCCAAACTTTCTGAAAATGTCCACAAATGTGTGTGTTTACCATAGGGATGTGTGTGTAAAGTGTAAGAATTCTAGGATTAATACAGTTCACATAAAACCACATATATTGCCATTCCTGTCCAGAATATGTTACACAGTTCCACCGCCTCTTGAAATGTACAGCCAAAAAATTAGACTAACAAATCTGTCCTTTTTAGATTTTTCACCACTTTGGATAACAAGTTATGAGTCGCTAATCATTTTTCATTATTTATTGTTATCAGCAAATGGTCCGCCCTTTGTCTCTCCCTGGAGCTCAAGGAGCAGCCCCCTCCATTGGGGAATTCCTTCTAGGAGCAGTTTACGACCCGTCACATGTTTGTTTCCTGGCCTGGGAATCTGCCATTGTTCATTCCCTGGATATAGACGAAAGTCTGGCCTAACCCACAATTATCATCTATCAGTGAGTTTCTGCTGAGAAGCTTTCCCTCCCCTTGGGAGAAATCTGTTTGTCCACTCCTTGCAAGCCCAGCCAGCTCATTTATTCTTAATTTCTTAAAATCCAGCAGAAACCAAACCAGTTGCATCAAATTACATGGATAATTTACTTTCTTAGCTTTAAACATGTGGGATCAAAAACAACTTTGATCTGTATTCTCTTCAGCAACACATCCTTTTATATTTGCTAATCCGGCAGACTTTTAGTTTAGATCACTTTGAAGTTTCATCAGGAGAGCCCATCTGACAGGGCTGTCATTCACAGGTAGCCCAGTGTGCTGCACACAGATTTTGACAGGAGATGTCATCCGCAGGCAAACCAGTTTTTCGGAGAAAATGTTTGCTCTTCACATTTTACAACCTTGTACATTCACAATGCTTCATTAGATTAACTGAATTTTAGCACCAAGCAGGATTTTGAATGTTGAGTATTGTGTACAGGCAGTTTGGAGTTTTTAGCAACAAAGTAAATGTCATTTACAGGCAAATTTTGGAGTTTCACTTGCAAAGTGCTGCTTTTCCCTCTGCACTCTGTTTGCTTGTCATGGAGCACACTGGCACATGTTCTGCAGTTTGTGCTGTATTCCACCACATATGCACTCTGGGTAGCAGGTTGTGCATCTATCTTTTTGTGTGTTGAAGAATGCGGTTTTGGAGGTTTTTGGAGTGCACAAGAGTTTTTCCACCATTGTTGCTGTTTCTTGCATCATAACTAGCAGAGTGATGCCGCATAGTATAGCAGAGTGAGTCAATACATCCCACAGGTCCTATTCAATCACATTCTACTGTGCACTGTGTCCGCCACCTTCATAGAAAGTTAGGCTCATGTGACCATTGAACATATGGTGAAAACATGATTTTCATGGTTGTGTTTCTCGAAATACGTAATGCATGTGAAATACAATGCATGCACAATATTTCTCCAAACAATTGCATCAACAGGGCTGCCAACAATAAGAGTAACACTATTTCTTCTTTTACTTTCAGCGTGTCTTTCAATCCAGTCCTAGCTTTGTATCCCTGCACAAATGGGAGCAGAAAATTGGAGCTTGGCCGAAGGCTTCCTGATTGTGGGCTTCTCGGATCTTCCACAGCTGCAAGTTCCACTTTTTGTTGCCCTTCTATTGAGTTATCTGATGACTTTGTTGGGAAACCTTCTTATTACAGCAACAATTTACTGTAATGTACATCTCCACACACCCATGTATTTCTTCCTCTCAATTCTGTCCTTCATTGACATCTGTCACACCTCAAACATTTTCCCACAGACACTGGTCCACTTTTTCCAGGAGGGGACATACTTCTCTTTAACTGAGTGTCTGCTGCAGGCATATTTTCTCATAGGCTTGATGTGTACAGAAGTTCTCGTTCTCTCAGTCATGGCCTACGATCGATATGTGGCCATCTGCAACCCCTTGCGATACATGGCCATCATGACTAAGGATGTGTGCATGCAGCTCGCTGTTGGGTGCTGGGCTGTTGCTCTCTTGGTAGCAGTAGCATACATTATACTATTATCTGAGCTCTTCTTCTGTGGGTCCCACACCATCAACCACTTCTTCTGTGATTTTACAGCCTTGATGAAGATTTCCTGTAGCAGCACTTATCCAATTGAAGTGCTTCTTTATGTCTCGGGTTCGATGATAACAGTGGTGTCGTTTATTTTAATCATTACTTCTTACACCAACATTGTGTCCTGCATCTTGAAAATCAAAACTAAGGGAGGGCGACACAAGGCCTTCTTGACATGTGCCTCCCATCTAACAGTGGTAGTGTTATTCTTTGGCTCCATCTGTTCTACGTATTTTCGACCAATGTCAACTTATTCAGTGAAGCAAAACAAGATATTGTCCTTTTCATACATTGCTGTCACTCCAATGTGTAACCCTTTAATTTACAGTCTAAAGAACGCAGAAGTTAAGAAAGGCCTGAGGAAGGTTTTATTGTTTTAATGGGGGAAAACTGCTGCTTGCACATGTTGCAATTTAAGTAATTATTACATTCAGTGTGTGCAGTTTTAAAGGCAAGACTATAAGCTTGATTTCATGGCATGCACAAGAAATTAATTCCAGGCGTTAACATTGCATTAAATAGATGTTTGCTGATCGTTGCACTTGTCATAGTAAGATTTGTGTTATTCAACCTTTCATCTCTCATCTATCTATATATTCAGTGAACACACATGGCCTCATTACAACTATTGCGTAATCGGTTTAATGGCGCCGCTAATGGTGGCAGCACCATTAAACCCATTCTGCAATATTACGAGGTCCCCTCACGGGACCCGCTCTGGACGTCTGGTTTTATCAGATGTCCAGAGTGAGTCCCGCGAGGGGCCCAGGGAGCTAACAATGGGCCGGTCGTAATCGGCCTGTTGTTAGCTCCCGCACCCATTCCCATTGAGCCCCATGGGGGCTCAAATGGGAATGGGGAAGGACCGGGCCCGGGTTCCCTGCAGGAGGAATTACCGGGCCCTCCAAGCTCGAAATGGCCTGGTAATTCCCCATTCAGGGAACCCAGACCCGGTTTTGTAGGCAGCCATGCCCATATTAAGGGCATAGCTACCTCCAAAGTCGTAATGAGGCCCGCTGTGTTAAAAGGGACGTTATGGTTAAGTTGCACTAATACAAACCTATCAAATCCAGAGAAAAAACTTTGGGGATGTTATGGTTACAAGTAAAATAAAAAAGAAAGGAATTTGACAGTTATGCTAAGCTATGCAACGTTAAAATGCGCCATCACCATGCACTGATATGTCTAACACCAAAGATGACATCACAAAGGTCATTCCTACTCCCCTGGGATTTGATACCATAACTTCTTGGAAACCCACAGGCAGACTCAATCTGCTCCACCGTTTTTGGTTTTCACCCCCCTGGTTTGATCAAACACCTTCTGCATTGCCACGCTTTGAGGGCACAACAGACTGGATGTAATAGTGAGACATGTCAGTCAGCAAAGCAACAGATGGTGCAGAAGTTTAATGCCAGAGGTTATCAGACAGAGGAAATAGACACAGCACTCAACAAGTTTTCATCAGGTGAACAGTGACGGAGGTGAGCCAACTGTCTCATGATTGACCAATAACCATCTTGTCTATGTTTCCAAATCCTCCACGGAAAGGCATCAAATCAATTCAAAAGATATATATTTAATCAGTGGGAGATAATGAGAAGTGTTCATAGGGTGAAACACCTTTTTAGAGATACACCACTTGTTTCCTATAGAGAGAACGCAATAATAGGGACCAATTAGTGAAGGCATGCAGGCATGTTGTACAGAATAAGCGGGTGGGCACTTTTCCCTGTTTACATTGCACAAACTGTAATGTTTTCACGAAGGGGAATATTATTTACCGTCAACGCACAGGAGACAAAATCAGCCTAGTGCATTTTGCACATGGACACTGCAAATATAATTTTTACTTTAAGATGCCCCTGTGAAAATTATTATGTTGGCAAAAGCAGCAGACCAGAAAAACTACGATGGACCGGACACAGATCTAATATCCGTACCAAGAATGGCCACTCACTTCTTGGAACAACATCACCAGATCTCGCAGATTCTTTTCATGTTGTTCAAGTTATTGCTACAAGACCGCGTGGAGACTTAAAGAACTCTTTGGACAGGAAAGAAACTTTCTGGATAGGAAGATTGGACACTTTGATCCCTGGCAGGCTGAACGAGGATTGTAATTTCTCTTGCTGCTTATGAGCGATTGTTATTCCAACTATAACCTCCATTGCTGTGTGGTTGGCTGCATATGTAATCCAATTTCTCAAACTCTTGTATGTACCATGCATATGTCATGATAATTTAGTATTGGCTATGACCTTGCCTACACTTTAACTATCAGCCTTAGGTTTAGTATGTTGTTTTGACTTTGCATTGTTGGTTTACATTTGGTCCACCATGAAATTGCGAGCAGACTTGTATGTCCTTAAATGTAGAGTGCCCAAACATGTTGATGTTTTGTTTATTTTGTTCAATGTGTCTTACTTTTACCATATCACTTCGATCCATGGCTTTACATGCTGTCCATTGTTTCTGATGGCCGCACATGTCAATTTGAGGTATTTCAGGTCTTGTCTACCCATTTATATAGTAACAATGGTTACCTGTCTTTCGATTTTACATTTTATGTATTTATTTATTTGCATCAAGGCACTGGTTACATAACGTAGAGTAAAAAGAGTAGACAACATAAAGTTAAGCAATGGCAACTTTCACTGCGAAGAGTAAAGTCTTAATTTAACACAGCCAGTTCGAGTTTTCTGTTCTCAGTGCCAGTGTTAAGGAGTTCCAGGAGTAAAGTCTTAAGTTGTTTCCGGCACACCCAGTATGATGTTTCCCTTCTCAGTGCCAGTGGTAAGGAGTTCCAGGTCTTTGAGGCTATGACTGGGAATCTAGATCCTTCTGCTCTCTGGCACCTGAATCGAGGGATGGTGAGTTGGTTCGAGTAGGAGGTTTGTATGGGTCTGGCGGATTGGACAGTTTCTGCAAAAGGTACTTAGGTGCTGTGTTGAAGAGGCATGTGTGCATTATTGCTGATGTTTTGAAAATAATGCACTCTCGGATCGGTAGGCAGTGCGCATTCCTTCTGGCAGCAGACATTTGTTCATGCTTCTGTATGTAGACGGTAGCTCTAAGGGCATTGTTTTGGGAGATATGCAGTTTGTTAAGATTAGAGGAATTTATGTGTGGGGTGCAGAACTGACCTCAAAATATTCGACAAGCTGTGCATTTCAAGCCTGTTTACCATCTATACAGACATAATATGGCATGTTAAGAGCTTGCCCTTTTCAGAAACAACTCTATGACTGAAATTCTCTCTTAAGAGACATCTGTGGTTGTGGGGAAGGCTCTTTGAAGAGCCCAACGCCACAGTGCCTGGCCATTTTGATCCATCTCCAGCCATGGAGAAGGCAGATGTGTGATTCACTGCACACATTGCAGTACATCTAGTGTGATCTCCACAATGCACACATGAACATGGCAAATGTCTGCAACCCTCCATTACCTCCTCATGCAATTGCATTGATTGAAGAGAGTATTTGTTTGTGCAAAATATCTTGACATAACTCATGCATCCACAGGTCAAATCTAATACAACAGAGCATTGTTAAGCATTCCACTTGGCAGATACAAAGCAGATAATGTCATGAATCATGTTAATGATGTGGGATAATTGACCAGTCCATGATATTGGGCCTCATTACAAGGTGGGAGGTAAGGGATTACTGGCACCGGTAAGGGTACCGGTGCCGGTAATCCCTTACCTCCCTACTACAAGTTCCCTTTGCGAGTCCTTCCTTAACGCATGGTTTTTGCAGGAGTTAAGGACGGGACCTGCAAAGGGACACTAGAGCTAATAACGGTACCGCAATTTGCGGTACCATTATTAGCGCCTTCCCCATTCCCATTAAGCCCTAGGGGGGCTCAAATGGGAATGGGGAATGGCCCTGGGGAATGGGGAATTACTGGTCCCTCCGACCTCAGAATGGACTGGTAATTGCTCCATTCACCAGGGAAGATTCGGAAGGGTTTTGGAGGCAGCCATGGCTACCTCCAACCTCGTAATGAGGCCCATTGTATTGACGTCTAACCTGAACCTGAGCCTGAGCCCCTCCCTTAAATAGTGCTGGACAATGCTAAGTGCTGTGTGTTCCAGGATCGGAATATCTCGTAAAGGCAGATACTTGATACCAAAAATAAAAGCAACCTGGATAATATGCCTAGCATTGTTGATAGAATCATATATCACTCTCAGTATGGTACAGTAATATGATGTATATTTCCTAAATATCTATGTATGTGACAACTTGACTTCTGCCCTGCAGGAGTACAAGGATTAGTAATATCTAAAACGCCCATTCAGCCATGTGAATATTTGCAAGATAATGTCACTGCTCCCCAAGGGGGAGCCCTTTTCCATGTGGCTAGGGAGGTGTGGCCGCTACCCAGTAGTCTCCCTAGGCGTGGTACCATGCGGAAGGACCTCCTGGGGATAAGGACGATCACCTATGGTATGGCCCGTTAGCCAACGTCACATCCCCACCTTCCATAACCCCCGTCCATACCAAACAACCTCCTTGAGAGTAAATATATGCATTTCTGTAGTGCAGGAGAAATAAGCACAACAGAAAGTCCCAGAACGAAGAAGGGCATAGGAGACATGAAGATTACTTACTGCGCTAGTACTGGTGCTGGTTGGCCCAGAGGATGCATGAAGATCAATGCATCAAGAACAACAAAGGACTTTGACAACCGCCAGGGTGGGACTGGCAACATTGTATAAGATGAGAATGAGGACTGAAGACTTTGTCAAGTTCAGTCGGGAGAGGCAGCAGGTGTGAGTGGGAGTTTTGAATCCTATCAGCTGACCAGAGTGAACCAATAGCAGAGGAAGCGAGCAAGGTGCTGAGGGAGTTCTCTGTGGGTCCAGTCCAGTCAGTTGGGACCTGAACACGATGCATGAAGAGAAGCTAAGCAGTCCAGGAGAGTGTGGTGGTGCTGCGCTGCTGCAGAAGTGGAGAAGAGAAGGCCACAGTGCCAGAGAGACGTACCACAGTCCCAGAAAGCCACAGTGGTATACCAAAGCCCCAACAAAGGTAATAGGAGGTACGTGAGACCCTGAGGAGATATTGAGGTAGAAGAGAGGCATGCTTGAGAGGCTCTCTGCTGACCCAGTAGTAACAGTCAAACAACTGGGAAGGACACATCGAGCAACAGAGGAGAACTTCCTCATCGCAGCAGCAACAACACACCCACTGACCACCAGAGAAGAGTTTGGGACGCTAACACAGGCATATTGAGCATCAAAGGAGAACTTCTACATCGCAGTGGAAACAACAAGCACCCTGACTACCAGAGAACGGTCTCAGACCCCAAAATAAGTATATTAAGTATCAGAGGAAAGCATCCTCATCACAGTGACAGGGTAGATTCTACTGAGGCCCTGCAAAGTGTTGGGCACTTTGCCAATACCAGGAGAAGGGAGTCATTCTCCTGGCTCTAAAAGTTGCCTGTTGTAAAGGATTTTTGTAACCACAAGCCAGGGGAAGGGAGTCATTGTTTTTGCCAAAGAACATTTCTGTGAATACCACTCACCTACCAGGAGAAGGGAGACATTCTCCTGCAAAAGGAACTTTTCTGTTGGCTTATTCTTTAGTTGTAGTGTAAGGGATAGAAGTAGGTTGTGACACAGCACAGTGGATTTTTGTATTTGTATTTGTATTTTTTTTATTTATAAAGCGCAGCCAGGCCCGGGGGCATAAGGGCGCGTAAGGTAGAGCTGGTTACAGGGGAGCAGTTAAGCAGAGTTACGTTACAGTTACAGGAAGGTTACAGTTACATGAATGTGTAATCAAAACAATACAGTCAGCCAAGTTCCATAATAGTTAGAGGTAGGAACTGGCATAATAAGCAAGTGTATACGCAGAAATATTAATTCCACGTGATTGGCCAATGTCCATGAGGCTAAGGTTAGGCTGTCAGGAGTCCGTGTTATGGAGCCAACACTTCGTCTTATGTTTGAACCGGTTAAATGAAGGTTCTGCACGTAGATGTGGGGGGATGGTGTTCCATAGTTTGGATGCTTGTACCGGGAAGCTAGCTCCGCCCGAGTTGTGGAGTTTAAATCTCGGTATCGTCAAGGTGTTAGTTTGGGCTAATCTAAGAGGTCTCAAGGCGGAGTGTGGTGTGAAATGGTTAGTGAGGTATGCTGGAGCAAGGTTAGCCCTAACTTTGTGTGTGAGGGCAAGCGTTTTCAGGGATATTCTATGCTTGATAGGGAGCCAGCGTAGGTTACGTCTGGTCTCAGATATGTGTGCTTTTTTGGGGATGTTAAGGGCAGCTCTGATTGCATTGTTTTGGACTACTTGTAATTTATTAATATTTTTGTGGCTAGTGCCCAAGTAGAGGGCGTTGCAGTAGTCTATTTTGGAGAGGACTAGTGCTCTCGCGAGAGTGATACAGTTGGGTGCGGAGATGAATGGTCTGCATGAAGTGATAAGCTTGCAAGTGTAAGCAGCTGATGACGCTACTGCGTTAGTTTGTTTAGAGAGGGATAAGGTAGCATCGATGTAGATATCAAGAGTTTTAGTGTTATTAGAGACTGAGATGAGATTGCCATCTATGGTAAAGGCTTTTAATGAAGGATTGAGATTTTTAAGTTTGGCATGAGTGCCCAAGATGATCAACTCGGTTTTATCGTCATTGAGACACAAGCCATGGTGTGCCATCCATGCTTGTATAACGGAGTAGATTTCATTGAGGGTCGTGCTGTCTATTTCGTAGTCACTCGTGATAGGAAAGAGTATCTGGGTGTCGTCCGCATAGTTGGTATACGTAACACCCAGATAGTCTAAGATATCAAATAGGGGATTTGTGAATATATTATAAAGTGTCGGGGACACGCATGAGCCTTGCGGGACACCACAAGGTACTGGGGCCGGCTCGGCGGAATCTGTGGGAGAGAAGACCCTCATGGTTCTGTTCACCAGGAAGGAGCTGATCCATGCCGTGGCTGCATCTGAAAAGTGGGCTGCAGATTTCAGGTGTTGACAGAGTGTTAGATGGTTAACCAAATCAAACGCTGCCGACAGGTCAAGCAACAAAAGGAGTGCAAGTTTGCATTGGTCTTTCAAGGTTTGGATCTGGGTGGTAAGGTCAATTAGTGCAGTTTCTGTACCGTGTCTCGGTCGGAAGCCTGATTGCCTGAGCCCTAGGAAATTATTAGCTTCTAGATAAGCCTGTATTTGTAGGTAGGCTGCTCTGTCCAGTATTTTTAATAGGAACGGTACAGTCGTTATTGGTCTGTAATTAGACGGGTTGGCTGGGTCAAGCGTAGGTTTTTTGAGGAGTGGAATGACCCAAGTGTCTTTAAGGTTGTCAGGAACTATTCCAGATTTGAAAGAGGCATTGATGAGATTGGTGATGAAAGGCGCCAGATCGTGTGCAGCTGCTTTAACAATCGGGGCAGGGCAGGCATCACCTTGGCAGTTTGAAGGTTTTAGTTTCCTGATGATGTTTTCTACTTCCCACGTTGAAAGGGGTGAGAAGCTGAAAGGTTTACAAGTCGTCTGGAAGGTTGGAGGTATGTTAGGAGGTTGTTTGTGGTTAGGGTCCGCAGATAGCATGGATTTTTTTGCGTTCATTTTCTATTGTAGACGAGCTATTTTATCTAATAGGGCTTTCTGGATGTTGCTACACCATAGTGCGTCAGTAATACATTTGTCAGTCGGGGCAATTGGGGATTCTAATTCTTTGAGTATTTTGAAAAGTTCTTTAGTATTGGATTCCGCTTGTGTAATCCTTTTGTTATAGGAGTCTTTTTTGGCAAGGAGTATGGCTTCTTTGTAGCTAGAGGATACTTGGGTTAGTTCAGATTTGGTGGGAGCTGTGGGGTGTTTTTTCCAAAGTGCCTCAGCGGTTCTTTTGGCTTTACGTAGTTCTCTTAACTGTGGCGTGAACCATGTGTTAAGGTGACGCTGTGGTTTCGGTTTCCGCAGTTTTAGCGGGGCAATGGAATCCAGAGCTTTAAGTATAGCCTGGTTGTAAGTATCCACTAGAGCTGTAGGGTCTGCATCTGAATCAATATTATTCAATATGGGGGGTAGTATAGGTAGGAGTTTGTCGGGAGTAATGTCTTTCTTGTTTCTCGTGCGGATGGCAGGGGCGATGATGGGCGCCAAATGAGTAGTGTTAGCTTTGATAGCAAAGGTTAATTTGTGATGGTCTAACCAGATGCATGGGTCATTAGATAGGAGGTCAATAGAGCAATTGATGTGTGAGAGCCAGTCTAGAGTTCTACCTTTGATATGGGTGGATTCATGGATGATGTGCGTGTGACCCAAATCAGATAATGAGTTGGCTAAGTCAAGGGCGTTAGTGTCTTTAGGATCGTTGAAACCGAGGTTAAAGTCCCCAAGTAGGATGGTTTGTGAGTTAGGTTTGGTGTTTATGGATATAAGTGATGCAATGTCCTCTGTGAAAGAGGAGATAGGTCCTGGTGATCGATAAATGAGGTGCACGGTGGCCGTATGGTTAGGTGAGAGGGGTAGCTTAATTGACAAAGATTCGGCAGACGGGATTTGCGCATCTTGGATGATTTTGATGTCGAAGGTATTTCTGTATATGAAGGCAAGTCCGCCTCCCTTTGTTTGATTGGTGTTTCTGTCAGATCTTATAATGGCATAATCATTAGGCATTGCGAGGGCCAGAGATGGGCCGGATGCGGCATTAAGCCAGGTTTCAGAGACTGCGAGGACATCAAGGTTTTCATAGGTTATAAAGTCAGCAATGTCGAGAGCATGGGCAGGAAGAGACCTGGCATTCACTAGTGCTGCTTTGATGAGTTTATCTTTTTTGAGGTTTTTTTCAAATGTTGATGGTGGATTATGGGCTAGATTATTGACGTCAAAGGGGGGAGCAGCGTGATTATGGACAAAATGCGAGTGTTTCATGGTGCGGGCCCTTAGTCTGGAGTTCCTGCTTAAGATACTAGGGTGGTGAGAGTACGGGGAGGTAGGAGGACTGGTTCGGATGTTCAGACTAGTATTTCTCTTCAGTGTGCTAGGGTGGAAAGAGCCTGGGTGGGTGGGTGGTCTAGTTCTAGAGTTCAGTCTAGAATTTCTGATGGTGATAGTACAGGGTTGGTTGGGTATTGGTTTGGAGGCAAAGTGGCATATCCAGAGTGCTGGATCATCCAAGTATAGATTTGCAGGTGTCATGGTGCTAGGCCCCAGGGAGGAGGTGGTGGGTGTCATACCTAATATAGTGGAAGTGTATTGTTTAGAGTGTAGGTTGGGCTGACTAGACCAATAACTACTGTAAGTATACAGTAGGTGGATGAGCGTTGATAGGTACAAATACATGATGTTTAAGGTGATACTGGTACACAGGGTGACGGGGGTGGTCTATTACTTTCATGGATAAGTGCCTTGTCTTATTCGTTAGCTGCATGGGTGAAGCAGGCCATATTTTTCCACATCATTTGAGCCTCTCGTTTGCGAATGCAGGGGGCTTTCAGGTAAGGGAAATACCAGACATTACCGTGGGCAATGACTTTGCCTTTGTGCAGTGTGAGGGGAGCCACTGTGGTGTAGCCTCTGTGTTTCTCAAGTTGTACCAGTCTACTAAGGCAGCTGGGTCACTGACTGATGTCAACAGTTTGAGTAGGTTTTATAATGGTGGCAGGATGTTGGTTTTGGTGATGTTTCAGTGTAGCCTTAAGGGGGAAAGTTGGGTCAGCAGAGGGCTGGGGGTTTGTGATGGGTATAGAGAAGAGGATGATTTTTTGATCAGTCCAGGGTCAGGGCTGATTGGATGTGATTGCAATATATCAGTTCAGGTCAGCAAGCCAATTGGGGATTCAGTCCTCGGCTTGAGTGAGGCTGGTGATACCTGGGGAAAAACCTAGCTCTTTAAGGGAATTTGACAAGGATAAGGCCTGCAGGTCCGACTCATCATATAGGCTAAGGTTCATGTGACCTAGGAGTATGGTTTTGGACTTAAGTTTGGCATTAGAAAGGAGGTGTAAGATGTCCTCGTCAAAGGAGAGGAGAGTGCCAGGGGCATGGTAGACCAGGTGTATGGTGACTGAGGTGGTGTAAGAGAGGCTCAGTTTAGTAGTTACGAGTTTGCATGCTGAGAGGCTGGTGTTGAAAATGTCCCTAATAGTCTTTTGCAATGAGGGCAACCCCACTGCCTCTAGTTTCAAGTCTATCATTGGGATAGATGACATACTTAGCTGGTATGGTAAGAGCTATGGATGGGCTTGAGGGATGATGGATCTACATTTCAGATATGGCTGGAAGATCAAGGCCTAACTTCATTGCCACTTACATTGTGACACTCTACAAGGAGCTTTATATCATAATCAGCCACAAAAAAGATTGCTAAAGGGACGTTATGGTGCAGCTGCGGTACTACAACCATAGCATCATTTATAAATACACTATGCTAAAGCAAAGCTCTGCTAACAGTGCCCTACTAAAAACCTATGAAATTCACTAACAAAAACGTTGTTAAAGGGACGTTATGGTTAAGTTGCACTAGCAAAAACCTATGAAATTCAATGGAAAAACGTTGTTACAGGGATTTTATGGTTACAGATAAACCAAAAAAATAATAGAAATTTTCAAGTTATGATAAGCCTCTTTCTTGTTTTCTTTCATTGCTTTTTGTCCCTTGGTGGATTAACCTCTTTGTAAGCCTTCATGAATTCAAAGCAGTATCTTGATTTATCCATTCCTTGTTTACCTTTCTTCTTCCTATATCTTTGTCCTTTGTCTTGTGCTTTGAAGTTTGTCACTTTTTGCTATTTTAGCTTGTTATTTTTTTTAACTTTTTTTATATTAAGGGGCATAGGGCCTCATTACGAGTTTGGAGTGTTGGGTATTTTGTATAGATTTGGGGCCTAGCAGTATTTTCTTACCGCCAAAAATGAAAATAATTCAGTAATAATCACTCTTTGCATTCAGATTGGATCTGGTATATAGTAATACAGTATATATGCATTATTTCAGCACACAGATACATTTAGTAGTATACATTATTTTGGTATGCGTTATTGGTGGTATTTCTGGTGAGCATAATTCCTTTGTTTTATATGTGGCCACAATATCCAGAACCCCTTATTTTTGTTTAGTTTGTTCGTGTGATCACTAGAGAGGCCTCAGGCTTACATTTCAGGAACACCACATTTTCATTTGGAGTGCCACCATGGGCTGTTCTCACTGACTTATCTACGACAGCGAGCTAACATGTGGTATTCATCACCAACTTATCTACATCAGTGAACCATGTCCAGGGCCTCTCTTTCTGCTGACTCATGGACCTTCAGCAGACTATCTTTTTTTATGCCCCACTCCGAGGTCACACACACATATATATACTAAGTGGAACCATGCACACAGCTACTGCCAAGTCTTATTTTTAGCTACCTTAAAAATGACAATTGCACTGTCTAAACATCTTCCCATATTATCAGTGCTATAATGGTAGATGCACTCAGAAAAGAGAAAAATGAAACACACTACCCGTCTGCTCTTAGATATTTTTGTGTATTATAAAAATTGCATTTCAACATGATCTTGCTCTTTTTACAGAAATAAATGGAAATTGCACAGTGACAACATTATCTGTAACAAAATGAGAAGAGAGCGGCAAGAGAAAAAAATTCAATTTGCAACATTAAACATGTTGATAAAACACAGGAATTCCCTTTTCTACTCTGACTGAATAGTTTCGCACACATAAACACTGCCCCCGCACTTCTGCAAGATAATTACCGGGCTTGTCCAGCATGTGAATTCTTTGGCTGGTCGCCTTCTGGAAGTGGCTCAGTGCTCGCTCTTAAATCACCCCAGCAAGGACTTGCATCTGCCGTCACTCAAGCCAGGGCTTATTGACTGGAATTCCCAGTCTCTGCAGCAGTGCACAGGGATCTGCTTTTTTCAATCAGGAAACTCCCCAGCCACCAGCCAGGTCTTTCTCCGAGCTGTGTAAAATGTCGTCTAACTCTCTCCCTCCCCGAGATTCTACAGGAAAACTCTAGTTGCATCCCTTAATGTGACGTGCATCCAATAAAAATCCATCATGTCCTATCCTCCTACTTTCAACAATGGCTTGGCTTATACAGTAGCAACTGTAACAAAACTGATTTCCTACTTATTCAAGTCTTTGCTTCCTGCAAATACTGTGGACAGAAAAAATCTGGATGCACGTTTGAAATGACTTTCAGAGCCTGTCTTTTCCATCTCATTTTGCACCGGAGAACACATTATATTATTAATAATTAGTATTGTTAATGAGGTTAGTTCATTAATTCTCTAATGTGTCTCCTGCAACAGAGGAAATTCAGGTGAGAAAAATATATGCTTTTAAATGTGAAAAAATTATTTGCATTTTAGATGCAGAAATCGTTTTTGACTGAATAGCCTGTCTTCATTTACATGTCCATGTCACACTGGCAACATATGCCTTGCTGTACCACATTATAGCAATGAACTAAACCCATGCAGTGGCGCTGCATTTTAAAAATGCTAAACAATCCTACAGGAGGCAGCCATGCCCTTAATAAGGGCATGGCTGCCTCCAAACTCGGGTCCGGGTTCCCTGAATTGCCAAATACCAGGCCATTCCGACCTTGGAGGGCCCGGTATTTCCCCATCTAGGGAACCCAGACCCGGTACATCCCCATTCAAGCCCCCATAGGGCTCAATGGGAATGGGGAGCATGCTAACAATGAGCCCGTTAAAGACGGGCCCGTTGTCAGCATGCTGGGCCGCTCGCAGGACCCACTAAGGACGTCTGGTAAAACCAGGCGTCCAGAGCGGGTCCTGCGAGCGGACCTCATAATGGGGCAGTAAGGGGTTAACGGCTCCGGCACCTTTACTGGCGCCATTAACCCCTTACCGCCCCTCTAGTAATGAGGCACATAGGGCCTCATTACATGGTAGGCGGTAGGGGTTTACCAGTACCGGTAAGGGCACCGGTACCGGTAAACCCCTACCGCCTTACTACGAGTTCCCTTTGCGGGACCCGACTTTAACTGCTCGTTTTACCAGCCGTTAAAGTAGGGTGCTGCAAAGGGACCTCGGAGCTAATTACATTATCGCAATTTGCGGTACCGTAATTAGCACCTTCCCCATTCCCATTATTCCCTATGAGGGCAAAAATGGGAATGGGGAAGAGCCTTGGTGAATGGGGAATTACCGGCCCCGCTCACCTTGGAGTAGGGCGGTAATTCCGCCATCCACCAAGGCGGACACGGTAAAATACCGGCGGCAACCATGCGCTAATAACGCCATGGTTATCGCCTACCGTGTAATGAGGCCCATAGTCTTTTTTGTGTTTTTCCTCCACGGTCCTGCATTTCAAAATGACTATGCCCAGCAGTGATGATGAGGTGGGGTGGGTGGCTTCAGCTTTACCGCTATGGAAGAAGCAATGTGCACAAAAAACTTTTCTGACAGTTGGCAATATTTTTATGTAAAGGACCAACAGAGCAAAAAGGAGATCTAGGAGGTCATGTGCAATTTCTGTGGTAAGGTTTTGCGGAGGGGACCTTCACATAAGCCAGTACAAAGCTTGGGAACATCCACGTTGATTCAACATCTTGTCCGCGTTCATTGGAATGAAGTGGATTATTCATATATGAAGGCTCATGTGAAACATAAGGTCAAAGTGCATGGAGCAAAATCCACGCAGCAGTATTTATCATCTGCACCACAGACTTCCAATATGATTACTAGCTATTTTCCACCAACTAATACCCAACCTCAGTCCATCTTGCCTGCACCCGATCTTTCTAACTTTATCGTGATGTGTAAAACCTGTCATAGCCTGATTGAGGTGGGAGATGGCACCCTAGACATTGTGGGCAAGGCTCATTCAGGACTCACAGCCAATTGCCAATGCTAGCTATATTTTTAAGTGTAAATTCTTTTTTACCCCATTCTTTAGGTGAAACAAAAAATACAAAAGATGTACAAAATATAAATGCAAAAAAAGTTTTCCTTTTATTTACCCTTTGTTATATCTATGAACCCTAATGTTTGTCACTTCCCATTACCTACCTCATTTTTCCCTATCCCCCAAACGGTACTTTTCAGGGCCAACTTGTCAGTTATAAAAATAGACAATAAAAACACTGTATATAGGGATCAAAGACATTTAATTGATCCTTTCAATGCATGTTGGGTTAAAAAAACCTGAATGTATTTAATTTTAGCCACGGTTATCCACTGTGGGTAAATCCCCCCAGTCATTACCGCAATTAACCACGCATGCATTTTTGATAGCCAAGAAAATAAAACGGTTAAAAATACATATGCACATATATATGTGGGCAGTAATCTTGTAAAGATTTATTTTGATCTATAGTGAGTGTAGTCTTCGTACACAGTTACGGTATCATTTTAATAACGTTTTATTCATCAATAGCACATATAAATGTAAATACATTAAAATGTTAAGTATACAAGCAAATGTGTTTAAGACCATGTTTATATGGGGGGAATGTGGTTGTGCGATTGGTGGTTTAATTTTACTTTTTACACATGATACATCATCTTCATTAGCCCAGTTATCTGCTTTATTACTGTCAATTATCTATGGAATAACAAAACCATTGAAATTCAAGAAAATAACTTTAGTTGCAGGGACGTCAAGGTGAGTTATGCATTCTAAAAACAACCCTCGACATTCAAGGAAAAACCTAAAGCCGCCTAAACGGCATGCCCCCTTTGCCCAGCCTATGACCACAATGACATCACAGATCACATTACTGATGACATCACTAATTACATCACAACAGTAACCAGCATTAAGGATGGCCTTCAGCCATGCTAAGTGTGCATGGCCAAATATATTTGAACACATGAATGGGTACTAATCATGGCGTTCAGTTAAGGACAGTGGTCTCAACTTTCATCCATGCGCACTTACCACATCTCAGGAAGTGTCAAGGGCAGCTTCAGACTAGCTGATGTGCGGCTCAACATGGCTTGTTACGTCGTTAGTTAGTTAGTACAAGTTAGTTTGTTACGTTAGTTAGTACAAGCAGAGACTAACAAGTCAGTAACGCATCATTGACATATATTAAAAATTAGCACCATTGATTGGCAACACCCTATACATGGGCTTGTTCCTTAAAGAATGCCAGGTTACAATTGGTTCGATTTCTCTGCCGTCTGTCAGTCCCCACTTGGGCCAGCTGGACTCATCTCTCCGCGGAGTGAAGGCCACGACTCTCATAAGTTACATAGTAAAAAAATTGCTATGATACGCTAAGCCTATTATACATCCCTATGGCATGCAGCTTCGAGGCACAGGTACTGGTGCCAGGGGGAATGGAGGAAGAAATACAGTCACAATGACCCACACATTTTGAGCTTTGCTGATATCGCACCTCCCACACCCCAAGGCTTCTACCCTTGTTTTGATCTAACATGTATACCTCCCTGTACCTTGTGTTACAAAGGATGTAGTTGTGTGGAGAGGTGTAGCAGTCGCACATGCTTAGATCTTTTATGGCCAGTTGGTTTACGATTGGGGCTGGGGTCATTCACTATCATAGAATGCAGGGGTACAGGGGTCCGGTCAGTGGTATGGGCCATGGCTCTGGGTAGACTGGGTGGGGGTTATAGGTCCGCCGACAGTTCAGCTGTGATGAATGGGCACTGTCTCACGGCCCTGCAGGGTGCATTCTTCCCAGTGATACTGAGTAATTGCAACCCTGGAGGGACAAGGGGGAAGCAAGCTTCCGTGAGAACTGGTGGTGCGGCCCCATTCCAACTTAATGTTCTGGGCCTATTCGAATCATTCCTGGAACTGAAGTTGTGCTGTGCTGCCCTGTCAGGCTATGTATCTGCCATTAGTATAAAATGGCTTCTCTTTCTATGCGGATACTTTGTCTGTGTACCTATCATTTGAGCTATATTATGTCTGTGTCGAGTTTCATAGCGTGGTCCTAGGGGATTTGCCTCACCTTAAAGCACCTGGTTTGTTGGGATAGACTCATTTCCATCCCAACAATACCCTCGGCTATTTGTAGTCTTGAATTAGTTATTGGGAAAAACAGATGAAATAAAATGCTTTCCTGCCCCCAGGCCCTCACCAAGTACCCACCTCATCCGTGCCAGTTACCCCCACTGCCCAAATGTCCTCCTCACCTCCTCTACCTTCTCCCTCCTCCCTCCTCCCCACAACACATTCTGTTTAATTATTATTAATATTATTATTATTATTATTATTATTATTATTATTATTATTATTATTATTATTATTATTAGTGATGCAGTTTGTTTTGAGATGTCGACTATGTGTGGCTATAGATGAGGCTACAGAAAGCTTTGTCTTGCAAACTCAGTCCCTAGACGCCCTCCAAGTCCCACATTTAAATTGGTGCCCTCTAGCTAGACCCCATCTCTAGCCTGATACACTTTGATTCTTGTTTGTCCTGCAACGCCTTTTTTTCCTACAATTCACTTTCCGGTATCCTTGGGTATAGCCACGGCTGTTTCTCACATTGAGAGAAAAACAAGATGGTGGCTGTTTCCTTTCTAAAAACACCCAGTTTTGGCAATTTACCCAAGATACAACTACCTATTTTGGAGAATGGGACACCCCCTTCTCTGAAAATATTTTAAAAACTACTGCATGGAATAACCCCAAACTACAAAAAGGCATATTTAAACAGTTTGTGCCCAAGTTGTTTCAACAAATCTTTACCAAGCTTCGCAGTCTGTGCGTCAGGGGGGTGCGAATCTCTGATCACTTTCAAATTGTCAGCCAACTCAGTTACTAGAATCAAAAGTAATTATCGATAGAATGTCAAGCGTTTCCTATGGGAGTCTGACTCACCTTAACTAGGGTATTATAAAGCTCTGTCTTTCCCTTTGCAAGGCCCTGCACAGCACATGGTTAAGAAAGCACATCATTGCAGTTTGAATAGTTTAATAGGGATTTTTGTTGGTCGAAGATGGTGTCCAGACGACTGAAAGTGCCAAGGCAGAGTGAAGGGGAGGATAGCTGAAACTACACAAATAGGTGTTTCTCATGGTTCCTGTTTATATAAGCAACAATTAAGTTAGGTTTTGATGCTAGCAGACACAAATACACAAGTTTTATTTCTCAGGTGCACAGAGTAACATTGCCAATAACACACTAGCCAGATATCCCCACAGCGCGTTCAATGGTGAAAGCAGTTCAACGCGCACACAAAGAACACATTAACAGGTTGAAAAATTGAAAGCAAAAGGTCTCATACACTGGCCTCACACTATACTGAATGAGCTGTGCACATCATGACCCATTTAGAACAAACGCCTGCACGCAGCAGTGCGTATCAGAAGGGAGTACCGTATGAGCTGTCTAAGGCTGAGCAAATAGTTTGGGAGATTAAGGCATCGCATTGGAGAGATGAGATGGAAGTGAGTTTGATAGTTATTTGGCTGAGGCAATGTTTAGATCTCTCCTTTACCACCAAAGGTTAATCGGACAGTTGTGGATAAGTGCAACACCCAAGGACACATCAGTAACAGGCACCAGTATTGTAACAATGTCGGCATGTTGTGGAACCAACCAATTAAAGCACTATCTGAATAGAAATTCCAAATGTCTCAGTGGGTTCCTATGGGCAAGCTTAATTGTGCATGTCTTCACAAATCTTAAGAAATTGCTCAATGTGTAAATCTTGAACATCTGCACAATCAAAATTCAACTCTAGAGATTAATACTTTGAGGCAACATTCCAGATGACATTTGACAGCATCTCCTTGGTCCCTGTACTCAGAGCGGAACATACTCTTAGTTCAACAATGTTTGCATGTGTATTTGTTATGTGTGCCCCAGTGTAAGACTGGTTACATTTTCTAATTGATCCAAATGGTCACTAAGAAACTGGCCCCTGTAAACATTCCAATCTGCAAGGATAGTATTTGTCCCACCCCAACTCCAATAATAGGTAACCTCTTATATCTCAGAGACATATTTTATTGTTTCTGTTGAGCCAGCTGGGTCATTACACCTTGGGAGAAATTGGAAATTGTGAGGCAGGCAGAAAAAGGCAATGGGCAGGTGAGAAAAGCATTGTCAAAAATATATCTAAACTCTCATCCCTCTAACTTAGTTGCTATACTGTACTCTAACTACTGACTAGTTATTGTAGAAACAATTAAAATGTCTATGGTATTAATACCATGAGAGACAGAGAATACAATATGTGAGCTAGAGAAATCATCTGGCCCATACAAGTGAAGACACCATGAATGAGGTCCATCTGTTTAAACCCTTTCGATCACTGCCTTAATATTCATAGTTTATTGCATTTTTAGGTGACAGAAGAGATCATTATATGTATCTAACAGAACCGCCAAGTCAAGTCTCAGTTTGGCTGAGCACACCTTTTCCTGTACGGTGCCAGTATTATACCAAATTACTTCTCTCTCTTTGAGTCTCTCCTTCTCTGAAAAGTACACATTCTGAAACATGAGAAGGTTAAGTCAACTGGTCTCCTCTGGGTCAGTGGGACCTTTAGTAACTGTGACAGGGACAGGATAAGGAATGATTGGTGCTGGAGTCTAGGGGCATTCAATTGCAGCCACAGCCTTGGCCTAATCCTCATCTGCCATCCAAGTGGGAAGGGCATGAAAAGAAGCTAGAACCTGACCCTCTTTACACCATGCAGCTTCCTGAATAAACCCTAACAAAAGGGCCATGCCACTCTGAAAGGAATCCTTAGAAGCAATATTTTGCCCTTTCCAAGAACAGAATATGTCTCTTTTTATACAAGGGCAGCTCCAAATTTTGGATGTAGTAACAACATTGTACATATTGCTTGTTTGCCTGATTGCTATCAACAGCCTGCCCTCCATTCTCAGGTGCCACACTGTGTTTGCAACTGTAGCGTGTGTCCAGGTGGCTATCTATCTAACCCTAACTGCAGTGTTTATATATGAAAAGTGTCTGAACGGGCCTCAGCCAACTAGGGGATATCACTCTCTTCCTCTGGTGGACTTTTAGTCAGAACATAACACCCTAACTGGATGGAATGACAGCGTTCTTCTGGACCCTCGGTAGTGCTTTGCAGACCTGTGTGTCCAAAGGCATAATAGCAGATGTGAATTTCTGGCATTGGGTTAGCATTACATAATTATCAAAAGGTGAATTCTAGAATAAGCAATTCTGATAGGTGACGATGACCGAAAGTGCTTTCAATGGTCCATTGGCTCTTCATGAGGGCTCAAGCCCATACTTTTATTAGATGTGCTACACATTCTGGGCAGTACTATGGTAAGGGCTTCTGGCCACTTCAAACTAGTGTCTGCACAAAGTGACTAACCTGCTTTTCAAGAACCCATTCTGCCTCTCCACTGCCCTCACAGATTGGATATGTGTGAGACAAAGCAATGTATGTGTTAATTGTAATGCAACATGTAATTCTTTTACAAGGTGTGCATTGGGTAAGTAACAATTTTATTCAGATAATATCTATCCACAGCAGACATAAACAACATACATTATCTAAAACTTTGAAAACATAAATAATCATGGTCAGTATAAGACATCAAGATGTTCTTTTAAATGCTAATTTAAAAGAATGTGAAACATCATACTTAAAATCTTCATCATTGGAATTCATAAACATGGACCATGTCCTTCAAAGATCTACAGCAAGCATGGAAAATAATAAAAAGTGCACCATATACTCTTCTTTACCCATATGACATGAACACTGTTTATCAGAACCCATCCAACTCGATTGAGCCTTCAGAGAGATAGAGGGAATTCAATCTTATCATCAGTGCAATTCTTCTGTACTCTGGAGACTTTGTTTTACTTAACTAAAGTCTTCATTAACATTACATAGCCCAACACCCTCACACACTTTACTACATAGCTCTAATGACTTTAAATATTTATTTCTAGACATAGTTGTAGGAATAACTGGGGAGCTCTAAATAGCTGGAGGGCTGTGAGTAACAGGGGGTATTAGCTTAGTATGTACATATAGGGCCTCATTACGACCCTGGCGTTAAGGGGTTAACGGCGCCGTAAAAGGCTGCAGCGCCGTTAAACACTTAGCGCCTAATTACGAGGTCCCTTTGCGGGACCCGACCTTAACGGCTGATCTAGTCCAGACATTAAAGTAGGGACCCGCAAAGGGACCTTGATGGCAATAAAGGTACTGCAATTTGCGGTACCGTTATTGCCGCCTTCCCCATTCCCACTGAGCCCTATGGGGCAAAAATGGGAATGGGAAGGGCCATGGCGGCATGGGGAATTACCACCCCGCCAACCTCGGAATGGGGTGGTAATTCCCCATTCTGTCATGGCGGACTCCGGCATGGACCATGGTGCTAATTGCACCATGGTTTAGCGCCGGAGTCCTAATGAGGCCCATAGTCAAGCAACGAAAATCCAGCCATTTGGTAATATAGGTCACAAGTGAGGGAATTGCTGCATGCATGAAAAGCAGTTAGATAGGAAAGCAGATTGTTTCTGTTTCTCATTATGTTATGCACACACATTCTCTAATGTTTATGAAAGCACTTGCACTGTTATTTCTTTTTTTTCTCAAATCGCACCTCCTGCCATTTTTCTCGGGACCAAGGTCGATTGGTAAGATTGTGCTCCGCTGGTTTACACATTGTTTGTGAGAAGAACAACAGACACCACAAGCACACCCTTAGTAAAATATGAATTTGGTATAATTAATATGGAAAGGAAAATAAGTGTGGCTGAGGATGTGTTTTAAGGTTCAGGGGAGAAGGATGCAACCTTGACACCTAGGTTGCGTGATATGCAGACAATACAAATAAGTTCCCTAGTCGGGAACTCACGTCCCCTGCACACTATCCTTTGTCTGGAAAACCAGACCAATAATTAGTAGTGTTCAAACATGCCGTTAAATCAATTATATATGTTTAGAGATATAATATTCTTGAAAGAAAATTTCTCAAACAAACAATTTTAGGTCACAAGAAACCATCTTTTTTTTATTCATGATGTCGAAGTCAGGAGGGGCCCAACGCGTTTCGAGTGCATCACACTCTTCATCAGGGGCAATAAGTGATTTCTAAAGAGAAATTACAATTGTGCTTACATTAATGATTTGACATAATTTTTTAACAATTTTGACAATATATGCTCAAAACATTAGTACCATATATCTGCCTTTACATCATCTTTGTATTTGCAGTGACCACTGTACACATCTTTAAGCATTCGTCATAACCATTTAGATGCTCTAGTGATAGAAATCGCAATGTTATTAATTATGTAACAGTCCTTAGAAGACAAGTCCATACTATTTAACATACTATTTGCAAAAATAATTAGTGAATAAGTACTCCTAAATGTGACGGTCAAGTGGCTAAAGAAAAGAAATTCTGGTGTGCAGATAACTAGGCTAAAAGGAAGACAAATGAAAGATTCTAACCTTGTGTTTAAATCTTTTCAAAGCGCTGTCAGCAAGCTGATATTAGGGTGGGTCAGTCATCAGGATTGTTACTTCTGAATTAAACCGCTTAATACGGAAAGAAGCTTATGAGGCTTCCGCTTCCCAGAATGCTATCTGTTGAATGAGGCCAAAATGGAACCAGGTTATTGATCAGAGACTAAAAGGAATAACTTCTATTTAGTGCATTAAAAAGGACTTACATGGAAGTCCAGATATTCCATCCTTGTGTGGGAGCGGCGGTAGGCAACGGCTACAACTCAAGTGGGTCAGGTTGAAAAGTCTCTGTGAGTGCAGCCCAGGTCTAAAGTATAAAAACAATAAGGGCTTTGGTTTATCTAATGTGGATATTCCGGAGATGGAGTCCACAAAAGGGTAGTTCTAACTCTATCCAAGGGCAATGATCTTACCTTCAATACGTAGTACTGTCCCTTGGAGTCAGGATCCCTCGGGATAGCTGAACTCCATGTTGTGTGTTGTTACGTTATTTATGTGTTGTTGGGCCATGACATCATCACGCGCATGCGAGTGTGACGTTGTTGCTCGGCAACCCATACTGTTTTTTGGACTTATATTATGAACTGAGCATGTCCACATCACTCAATTGATATGGATGAGCGTGATCATCCCTTAAAAAAAGGAAATTCGAGAGCTGTATAAATGATACAGGACGTGCTGGCTGTCCACATAGTGACGTCATCACGCGCTCAACGTGCATGACGTCACATGTAAACAACAGCCGTCCCGGTCTGATCATGGGTATATTAAGTGGCTAAAAAAAAGGGAAGCAACCTCTCTCTTGATCTCTATTAGAGGAAGGTAAGTTTTAAGTGGTACTGAGTTGCAGTTCCGGTGTAAAATTCTGTAAAAACTATTTTAAACTGGAAGTGCTCCGGATGTGCCATTGTCATAAGTAAAAATTAAAATAACAAAGATTTTTTAGAGATTTTATAGGCTGCCTATACCAAGTCTCTCATACTCTTTTAAATGTGACTCTGGGGCCCATGGAGGATATGTTAACTTATTATGGAACAACATTAAGAGACTCCCTAGTATTCTATCCACATGTAGACATCTCAAGTGTTTTATCCTACATTATTCAATCATTCATGTTCATAATTTTGAAAGGGGAGTCATGTTGACAATTAGAAGTCCACTGTCCTACATTGGGTTCACATTCTTAACATCAGTTGTTAAAAGGTAAAAACACAGTTTTCAACATGTATGAGCAGAAAATGTTCCAAATGGTAATTAAGGTTCTCCTGTCCTGCAAAAAAACAGGTTCACATTCTTTTAATTTGCTTTTTGGATTGCAGTCTGTTAACCCAACTAAAGTTCAAAAGCTAAGATTGTAGGGAATGTGGATTTGTATTTCAAATTAATGGCCTTAGATAATATTCTTCATTGAGGCCCAGTGGGGACATGGCATCAAGTTAGTGTATCCAAAAGAGCTCTCTCTGAGGTAGTAATTTTGGTAGATCTCCTCCCCTTGATGGGGGGTGTAAAACTTCCAGAATGGCGAATCTCATTTGAGAGATATTGTGGTTGTTGTCTCTGAAGTGTCGGACTACTGGTGATTTCAAGTTCTTGGTCCTGATTTGGGACTTATGCTCAGTCCATCTTTCTTTCGCACGTCGGCTGGTCTTACCCACATAGTATTTCCCACAAGGGCATCTTATCGTTTAGATGACATTTTTGGATTTGCACGT
The DNA here is from genome assembly GCF_040938575.1 of Ambystoma mexicanum. Lineage (NCBI taxonomy): Eukaryota > Metazoa > Chordata > Amphibia > Caudata > Ambystomatidae > Ambystoma > Ambystoma mexicanum. Next base: position 45,502,236 of record NC_090925.1, on the reverse strand, counting down.
CGCGTAATTTCTTAATTGAATCTTTTTCCCATTGTTGGGATGCCTAATGTGGTCTCCTTTTATGATATTCGAGCAGTGTTTGCAGTTTAAACAGGGAAAAGTACCTTGTTTTTGTTTGGTAAGAAGTCTTGGAGTCAATGTTATCGGTTTCTCTGCTTTAAGCAAGGTGTCACGCAAATTTCTACCTCTTTTGTACGCCAGCATTGGATGTTATGGAAAAAGTCGATTGAGGTTGGGGTCTGATTTAATCAAGTCCCAGTTCTTGTTAATGATTTTCTTGATTTGAAAGCTTTGTCCCGAGTACTTCAATGTGTAGATGAGGTTGGATTTTGCTGGGGTGAGTTGTTTGGTTAGCAGTGTCTCACGGGAATTGTCTTCAGTCCTCTGAATGGCTTGAGTTACAATTTAATCTGGGAAGCCTCGTTCTTGAAATCTAGCTCTCATGGTTTCAAATTCAGTCTGTAGTCTTTCTGTGTTTGAAGTAATTTGTTTGGCTCGTAGAAGCTGACTATATGGGAGATTCTCTTTCAAGTGTCTTGGGTGAAAGCTATTATAATGCAGAGAGTTATTGACATCAGTAGGTTTTCTGAAGGTGGATGTAATTAACTCCATGTCCTTCCATTAAACTGTAACATCTAAGAAATGTACTTGTGGTTTACCAATTTCAATGGTGAATTTGATCCTTGGATTACAGAGGTTGATATATTGCCAGAATTCCATCAATTCCTGTTCAGAACCATTCCAGACTCCAAAAATGTCGTCCATGTACCTTAGCCAACAATGTATGTTATTCTTCCATTGAGGATGTTCCAGAACATGTGTTTTTTCAAAATTGAACATAAAAATGTTCGCGTATGATGGAGCCACGGCTGAGCCCATGGATGTACCTGAGACTTGCATGTAATACTGCTTGTTAAATCTGAAGTAGTTGTTGTATAAATATATATTTATACAACAACTACTGGTAAAACCAGGCGTCCAGAGCGGGTCCTGCGAGCGGACCTCATAATGGGGCAGTAAGGGGTTAACGGCTCCGGCACCTTTACCGGCACCATTAACCCCTTACCGCCCCTCTAGTAATGAGGCACATAGGGCCTCATTACATGGTAGGCGGTAGGGGTTTACCGGTAAGGGCACCGGTACCGGTAACCCCCTACCGCCTTACTACGAGTTCCCTTTGCGGGACCCGACTTTAACTGCTTGTTTTACCAGCCGTTAAAGTAGGGTGCTGCAAAGGGACCTCGGAGCTAATTGCGGTACCGCAATTTGCGGTACCGTAATTAGCACCTTCCCCATTCCCATTATTCCCTATGAGGGCAAACATGGGAATGGGGAAGAGCCTTGGTGAATGGGGAATTACCGGCCCCGCTCACCTTGGAGTAGGGTGGTAATTCCGCCATCCACCAAGGCGGACACGGTAAAATAACGGCGGCAACCATGCGCTAATAACGCCATGGTTACCGCCTACCGTCTAATGAGGCCCATAGTCTTTTTTGTGTTTTTCCTCCACGGTCCTGCATTTCAAAATGACTATGCCCAGCAGTGATGATGAGGTGGGGTGGGTGGCTTCAGCTTTACCGCCATGGAAGAAGCAATGTGCACAAAAAACTTTTCTGACAGTTGGCAATATTTTTGTGTAAAGGACCAACAGAGCAAAAAGGAGATCTAGGAGGTCATGTGCAATTTCTGTGGTAAGGTTTTGCGGAGGGGACCTTCACATAAGCCAGTACAAAGCTTGGGAACATCCACGTTGATTCAACATCTTGTCCGTGTTCATTGGGATGAAGTGGATTATTCATATATGAAGGCTCATGTGAAACATAAGGTCAAAGTGCATGGAGCAAAATCCACGCAGCAGTATTTATCATCTGCACCACAGACTTCCAATATGATTACTAGCTATTTTCCACCAACTAATACCCAACCTCAGTCCATCTTGCCTGCACCCGATCTTTCTAACTTTATCGTGATGTGTAAAACCTGTCACAGCCTGATCGAGGTGGGAGATGGCACCCTAGACATTGTGGGCAAGGCTCATTCAGGACTCACAGGCAATTGCCAATGCTAGGTATATTTTTAAGTGTAAATTCTGTTTTACCCCATTCTTTAGGTGAAAAAAAATACAAAAGATGTACAAAATATAAATGCAAAAAAAGTTTTCCTTTTATTTACCCTTTGTTATATCTATGAACCCTAATGTTTGTCACTTCCCATTCCCTACCTCTTTTTTCCCTATCCCCCAAACGGTACATTTCAGGGCCAACTTGTCAGTTATAAAAATAGACAATAAAAACACTGTATATAGGGTTCAAAGACATTTAATTGATCCTTTCAATGCATGTTGGGTTTAAAAAACCTGAATGTATTTAATTTTAGCCACGGTTATCCACTGTGGGTAAATCCCCCCAGTCATTACCGCAATTAACCACGCATGCATTTTTGATAGCCAAGAAAATAAAACGGTTAAAAATACATATGCACATATATATGTGGGCAGTAATCTTGTAAAGATTTATTTTGATCTATAGTGAGTGTAGTCTTCGTACACAGTTACGGTATCATTTTAATAACGTTTTATTCATCAATAGCACATATAAATGTAAATACATTAAAATGTTAAGTATACAAGCAAATGTGTTTAAGACCATGTTTATATGGGGGGAATGTGGTTGTGCGATTGGTGGTTTAATTTTACTTTTTACACATGATACATCACCTTCATTAGCCCAGTTATCTGCTTTATTACTGTCAATTATCTATGGAATAACAAAACCATTGAAATTCAAGAAAATAACTTTAGTTGCAGGGACGTCAAGGTGAGTTATGCATTCTAAAAACAACCCTCGACATTCAAGGAAAAACCTAAAGCCGCCTAAACGGCATGCCCCCTTTGCCCAGCCTATGACCACAATGACATCACAGATCACATTACTGATGACATCACTAATTACATCACAACAGTAACCAGCATTAAGGATGGCCTTCAGCCATGCTAAGTGTGCATGGCCAAATATATTTGAACACATGAATGGGTACTAATCATGGCGTTCAGTTAAGGACAGTGGTCTCAACTTTCATCCATGCGCACTTACCACATCTCAGGAAGTGTCAAGGGCAGCTTCAGACTAGCTGATGTGCGGCTCAACATGGCTTGTTACGTCGTTAGTTAGTTAGTACAAGTTAGTTTGTTACGTTAGTTAGTACAAGCAGAGACTAACAAGTCAGTAACGCATCATTGACATATATTAAAAATTAGCACCATTGATTGGCAACACCCTATACATGGGCTTGTTCCTTAAAGAATGCCAGGTTACAATTGGTTCGATTTCTCTGCCGTCTGTCAGTCCCCACTTGGGCCAGCTGGACTCATCTCTCCGCGGAGTGAAGGCCACGACTCAGTTACATAGTAAAAAAATTGCTATGATACGCTAAGCCTATTATACATCCCTATGGCATGCAGCTTCGAGGCACAGGTACTGGTGCCAGGGGGAATGGAGGAAGAAATACAGTCACAATGACCCACACATTTTGAGCTTTGCTGATATTGCACCTCCCACACCCCAAGGCTTCTACCCTTGTTTTGATCTAACATGTATACCTCCCTGTACCTTGTGTTACAAAGGATGTAGTTGTGTGGAGAGGTGTAGCAGTCGCACATGCTTAGATCTTTTATGGCCAGTTGGTTTACGATTGGGGCTGGGGTCATTCACTATCATAGAATGCAGGGGTACAGGGGTCCGGTCAGTGGTATGGGCCATGGCTCTGGGTAGACTGGGTGGGGGTTATAGGTCCGCCGACAGTTCAGCTGTGATGAATGGGCACTGTCTCACGGCCTTGCAGGGTGCATTCTTCCCAGTGATACTGAGTAATTGCAACCCTGGAGGGACAAGGGGGAAGCAAGCTTCCGTGAGAACTGGTGGTGCGGCCCCATTCCGACTTAATGTTCTGGGCCTATTCGAATCATTCCTGGAACTGAAGTTGTGCTGTGCTGCCCTGTCAGGCTATGTATCTGCCATTAGTATAAAATGGCTTCTCTTTCTATGCGGATACTTTGTCTGTGTACCTATCATTTGAGCTATATTATGTCTGTGTCGAGTTTCATAGCGTGGTCCTAGGGGATTTGCCTCACCTTAAAGCACCTGGTTTGTTGGGATAGACTCATTTCCATCCCAACAATACCCTCGGCTATTTGTAGTCTTGAATTAGTTATTGGGAAAAACAGATGAAATAAAATGCTTTCCTGCCCCCAGGCCCTCACCAAGTACCCACCTCATCCGTGCCAGTTACCCCCACTGCCCAAATGTCCTCCTCACCTCCTCTACCTTCTCCCTCCTCCCTCCTCCCCACAACACATTCTGTTTAATTATTATTAATTTTATTATTATTATTATTAGTATTATTATTATTATTATTATTATTATTATTAGTGATGCAGTTTGTTTTGAGATGTCGACTATGTGTGGCTATAGATGAGGCTACAGAAAGCTTTGTCTTGCAAACTCAGTCCCTAGACGCCCTCCAAGTCCCACATTTAAATTGGTGCCCTCTAGCTAGACCCCATCTCTAGCCTGATACACTTTGATTCTTGTTTGTCCTGCAACGCCTTTTTTTCCTACAATTCACTTTCCGGTATCCTTGGGTATAGCCACGGCTGTTTCTCACATTGAGAGAAAAACAAGATGGTGGCTGTTTCCTTTCTAAAAACACCCAGTTTTGGCAATTTACCCAAGATACAACTACCTATTTTGGAGAATGGGACACCCCCTTCTCTGAAAATATTTTAAAAACTACTGCATGGAATAACCCCAAACTACAAAAAGGCATATTTAAACAGTTTGTGCCCAAGTTGTTTCAACAAATCTTTACCAAGCTTCGCAGTCTGTGCGTCAGGGGGGTGCGAATCTCTGATCACTTTCAAATTGTCAGCCAACTCAGTTACTAGAATCAAAAGTAATTATCGATAGAATGTCAAGCGTTTCCTATGGGAGTCTGACTCACCTTAACTAGGGTATTATAAAGCTCTGTCTTTCCCTTTGCAAGGCCCTGCACAGCACATGGTTAAGAAAGCACATCATTGCAGTTTGAATAGTTTAATAGGGATTTTTGTTGGTCGAAGATGGTGTCCAGACGACTGAAAGTGCCAAGGCAGAGTGAAGGGGAGGATAGCTGAAACTACACAAATAGGTGTTTCTCATGGTTCCTGTTTATATAAGCAACAATTAAGTTAGGTTTTGATGCTAGCAGACACAAATACACAAGTTTTATTTCTCAGGTGCACAGAGTAACATTGCCAATAACACACTAGCCAGATATCCCCACAGCGCGTTCAATGGTGAAAGCAGTTCAACGCGCACACAAAGAACACATTAACAGGTTGAAAAATTGAAAGCAAAAGGTCTCATACACTGGCCTCACACTATACTGAATGAGCTGTGCACATCATGACCCATTTAGAACAAACGCCTGCACGCAGCAGTACGTATCAGAAGGGAGTACCGTATGAGCTGTCTAAGGCTGAGCAAATAGTTTGGGAGATTAAGGCATCGCATTGGAGAGATGAGATGGAAGTGAGTTTGATAGTTATTTGGCTGAGGCAATGTTTAGATCTCTCCTTTACCACCAAAGGTTAATCGGACAGTTGTGGATAAGTGCAACACCCAAGGACACATCAGTAACAGGCACCAGTATTGTAACAATGTCGGCATGTTGTGGAACCAACCAATTAAAGCACTATCTGAATAGAAATTCCAAATGTCTCAGTGGGTTCCTATGGGCAAGCTTAATTGTGCATGTCTTCACAAATCTTAAGAAATTGCTCAATGTGTAAATCTTGAACATCTGCACAATCAAAATTCAACTCTAGAGATTAATACTTTGAGGCAACATTCCAGATGACATTTGACAGCATCTCCTTGGTCCCTGTACTCAGAGCGGAACATACTCTTAGTTCAACAATGTTTGCATGTGTATTTGTTATGTGTGCCCCAGTGTAAGACTGGTTACATTTTCTAATTGATCCAAATGGTCACTAAGAAACTGGCCCCTGTAAACATTCCAATCTGCAAGGATAGTATTTGTCCCACCCCAACTCCAATAATAGGTAACCTCTTATATCTCAGAGACATATTTTATTGTTTCTGTTGAGCCAGCTGGGTCATTACACCTTGGGAGAAATTGGAAATTGTGAGGCAGGCAGAAAAAGGCAATGGGCAGGTGAGAAAAGCATTGTCAAAAATATATCTAAACTCTCATCCCTCTAACTTAGTTGCTATACTGTACTCTAACTACTGACTAGTTATTGTAGAAACAATTAAAATGTCTATGGTATTAATACCATGAGAGACAGAGAATACAATATGTGAGCTAGAGAAATCATCTGGCCCATACAAGTGAAGACACCATGAATGAGGTCCATCTGTTTAAACCCTTTCGATCACTGCCTTAATATTCATAGTTTATTGCATTTTTAGGTGACAGAAGAGATCATTATATGTATCTAACAGAACCGCCAAGTCAAGTCTCAGTTTGGCTGAGCACACCTTTACCTGTACGGTGCCAGTATTATACCAAATTACTTCTCTCTCTTTGAGTCTCTCCTTCTCTGAAAAGTACACATTCTGAAACATGAGAAGGTTAAGTCAACTGGTCTCCTCTGGGTCAGTGGGACCTTTAGTAACTGTGACAGGGACAGGATAAGGAATGATTGGTGCTGGAGTCTAGGGGCATTCAATTGCAGCCACAGCCTTGGCCTAATCCTCATCTGCCATCCAAGTGGGAAGGGCATGAAAAGAAGCTAGAACCTGACCCTCTTTACACCATGCAGCTTCCTGAATAAACCCTAACAAAAGGGCCATGCCACTCTGAAAGGAATCCTTAGAAGCAATATTTTGCCCTTTCCAAGAACAGAATATGTCTCTTTTTATACAAGGGCAGCTCCAAATTTTGGATGTAGTAACAACATTGTACATATTGCTTGTTTGCCTGATTGCTATCAACAGCCTGCCCTCCATTCTCAGGTGCCACACTGTGTTTGCAACTGTAGCGTGTGTCCAGGTGGCTATCTATCTAACCCTAACTGCAGTGTTTATATATGAAAAGTGTCTGAACGGGCCTCAGCCAACTAGGGGATATCACTCTCTTCCTCTGGTGGACTTTTAGTCAGAACATAACACCCTAACTGGATGGAATGACAGCGTTCTTCTGGACCCTCGGTAGTGCTTTGCAGACCTGTGTGTCCAAAGGCATAATAGCAGATGTGAATTTCTGGCATTGGGTTAGCATTACATAATTATCAAAAGGTGAATTCTAGAATAAGCAATTCTGATAGGTGACGATGACCGAAAGTGCTTTCAATGGTCCATTGGCTCTTCATGAGGGCTCAAGCCCATACTTTTATTAGATGTGCTACACATTCTGGGCAGTACTATGGTAAGGGCTTCTGGTCACTTCAAACTAGTGTCTGCACAAAGTGACTAACCTGCTTTTCAAGAACCCATTCTGCCTCTCCACTGCCCTCACAGATTGGATATGTGTGAGACAAAGCAATGTATGTGTTAATTGTAATGCAACATGTAATTCTTTTACAAGGTGTGCATTGGGTAAGTAACAATTTTATTCAGATAATATCTATCCACAGCAGACATAAACAACATACATTATCTAAAACTTTGAAAACATAAATAATCATGGTCAGTATAAGACATCAAGATGTTCTTTTAAATGCTAATTTAAAAGAATGTGAAACATCATACTTAAAATCTTCATCATTGGAATTCATAAACATGGACCATGTCCTTCAAAGATCTACAGCAAGCATGGAAAATAATAAAAAGTGCACCATATACTCTTCTTTACCCATATGACATGAACACTGTTTATCAGAACCCATCCAACTCGATTGAGCCTTCAGAGAGATAGAGGGAATTCAATCTTATCATCAGTGCAATTCTTCTGTACTCTGGAGACTTTGTTTTACTTAACTAAAGTCTTCATTAACATTACATAGCCCAACACCCTCACACACTTTACTACATAGCTCTAATGACTTTAAATATTTATTTCTAGACATAGTTGTAGGAATAACTGGGGGGGTTCCGAATAACTGGGGAGCTCTAAATAGCTGGAGGGCTGTGAGTAACAGGGGGTATTAGCTTAGTATGTACATATAGGGCCTCATTACGACCCTGGCGTTAAGGGGTTAACGGCGCCGTAAAAGGCTGCAGCGCCGTTAAACACTTAGCGCCTAATTACGAGGTCCCTTTGCGGGACCCGACCTTAACGGCTGATCTAGTCCAGACATTAAAGTAGGGACCCGCAAAGGGACCTTGATGGCAATAAAGGTACTGCAATTTGCGGTACCGTTATTGCCGCCTTCCCCATTCCCACTGAGCCCTATGGGGCAAAAATGGGAATGGGAAGGGCCATGGCGGCATGGGGAATTACCACCCCGCCAACCTCGGAATGGGGTGGTAATTCCCCATTCTGTCATGGCGGACTCCGGCATGGACCATGGTGCTAATTGCACCATGGTTTAGCGCCGGAGTCCTAATGAGGCCCATAGTCAAGCCACGAAAATCCAGCCATTTGGTAATATAGGTCACAGGTGAGGGAATTGCTGCATGCATGAAAAGCAGTTAGATAGGAAAGCAGATTGTTTCTGTTTCTCATTATGTTATGCACACACATTCTCTAATGTTTATGAAAGCACTTGCACTGTTATTTCTTTTTTTTCTCAAATCGCACCTCCTGCCATTTTTCTCGGGACCAAGGTCGATTGGTAAGATTGTGCTCCGCTGGTTTACACATTGTTTGTGAGAAGAACAACAGACACCACAAGCACACCCTTAGTAAAATATGAATTTGGTATAATTAATATGGAAAGGAAAATAAGTGTGGCTGAGGATGTGTTTTAAGGTTCAGGGGAGAAGGATGCAACCTTGACACCTAGGTTGCGTGATATGCAGACAATACAAATAAGTTCCCTAGTCGGGAACTTACGTCCCCTGCACACTATCCTTTGTCTGGAAAACCAGACCAATAATTAGTAGTGTTCAAACATGCCGTTAAATCAATTATATATGTTTAGAGATATAATATTCTTGAAAGAAAATTTCTCAAACAAACAATTTTAGGTCACAAGAAACCATCTTTTTTTTATTCATGATGTCGAAGTCAGGAGGGGCCCAACGCGTTTCGAGTGCATCACACTCTTCATCAGGGGCAATAAGTGATTTCTAAAGAGAAATTACAATTGTGCTTACATTAATGATTTGACATCATTTTTTAACAATTTTGACAATATATGCTCAATACATTAGTACCATATATCTGCCTTTACATCATCTTTGTATTTGCAGTGACCACTGTACACATCTTTAAGCATTCGTCATAACCATTTAGATGCTCTAGTGATAGAAATCGCAATGTTATTAATTATGTAATAGTCCTTAGAAGACAAGTCCATACTATTTAACATACTATTTGCAAAAATAATTAGTGAATAAGTACTCCTAAATGTGACGGTCAAGTGGCTAAAGAAAAGAAATTCTGGTGTGCAGATAACTAGGCTAAAAGGAAGACAAATGAAAGATTCTAACCTTATGTTTAAATCTTTTCAAAGCGCTGTCAGCAAGCTGATATTAGGGTGGGTCAGTCATCAGGATTGTTACTTCTGAATTAAACCGCTTAATACGGAAAGAAGCTTATGAGGCTTCCGCTTCCCAGAATGCTATCTGTTGAATGAGGCCAAAATGGAACCAGGTTATTGATCAGAGACTAAAAGGAATAACTTCTATTTAGTGCATTAAAAAGGACTTACATGGAAGTCCAGATATTCCATCCTTGTGTGGGAGCGGCGGTAGGCAACGGCTACAACTCAAGTGGGTCAGGTTGAAAAGTCTCTGTGAGTGCAGCCCAGGTCTAAAGTATAAAAACAATAAGGGCTTTGGTTTATCTAATGTGGATATTCCGGAGATGGAGTCCACAAAAGGGTAGTTCTAACTCTATCCAAGGGCAATGATCTTACCTTCAATACGTAGTACTGTCCCTTGGAGTCAGGATCCCTCGGGATAGCTGAACTCCATGTTGTGTGTTGTTACGTTATTTATGTGTTGTTGGGCCATGACATCATCACGCGCATGCGAGTGTGACGTTGTTGCTCGGCAACCCATACTGTTTTTTGGACTTATATTATGAACTGAGCATGTCCACATCACTCAATTGATATGGATGAGCGTGATCATCCCTTAAAAAAAGGAAATTCGAGAGCTGTATAAATGATACAGGACGTGCTGGCTGTCCACATAGTGACGTCATCACGCGCTCAACGTGCATGACGTCACATGTAAACAACAGCCGTCCCGGTCTGATCATGGGTATATTAAGTGGCTAAAAAAAAGGGAAGCAACCTCTCTCTTGATCTCTATTAGAGGAAGGTAAGTTTTAAGTGGTACTGAGTTGCAGTTCCGGTGTAAAATTCTGTAAAAACTATTTTAAACTGGAAGTGCTCCGGATGTGCCATTGTCATAAGTAAAAATTAAAATAACAAAGATTTTTTAGAGATTTTATAGGCTGCCTATACCAAGTCTCTCATACTCTTTTAAATGTGACTCTGGGGCCCATGGAGGATATGTTAACTTATTATGGAACAACATTAAGAGACTCCCTAGTATTCTATCCACATGTAGACATCTCAAGTGTTTTATCCTACATTATTCAATCATTCATGTTCATAATTTTGAAAGGGGAGTCATGTTGACAATTAGAAGTCCACTGTCCTACATTGGGTTCACATTCTTAACATCAGTTGTTAAAAGGTAAAAACACAGTTTTCAACATGTATGAGCAGAAAATGTTCCAAATGGTAATTAAGGTTCTCCTGTCCTGCAAAAAAACAGGTTCACATTCTTTTAAATTGCTTTTTGGATTGCAGTCTGTTAACCAAACTAAAGTTCAAAAGCTAAGATTGTAGGGAATGTGGATTTGTATTTCAAATTAATGGCCTTAGATAATATTCTTCATTGAGGCCCAGTGGGGACATGGCATCAAGTTAGTGTATCCAAAAGAGCTCTCTCTGAGGTAGTAATTTTGGTAGATCTCCTCCCCTTGATGGGGGGTGTAAAACTTCCAGAATGGCGAATCTCATTTGAGAGATATTGTGGTTGTTGTCTCTGAAGTGTCGGACTACTGGTGATTTCAAGTTCTTGGTCCTGATTTGGGACTTATGCTCAGTCCATCTTTCTTTCGCACGTCGGCTGGTCTTACCCACATAGTATTTCCCACAAGGGCATCTTATCGTTTAGATGACATTTTTGGATTTGCACGTCGCGTAATTTCTTAATTGAATCTTTTTCCCATTGTTGGGATGCCTAATGTGGTCTCCTTTTATGATATTCGAGCAGTGTTTGCAGTTTAAACAGGGAAAAGTACCTTGTTTTTGTTTGGTAAGAAGTCTTTGAGTCAATGTTATCGGTTTCTCTGCTTTAAGCAAGGTGTCACGCAAATTTCTACCTCTTTTGTACGCCAGCATTGGATGTTATGGAAAAAGTCGATTGAGGTTGGGGTCTGATTTAATCAAGTCCCAGTTCTTGTTAATGATTTTCTTGATTTGAAAGCTTTGTCGTGAGTACTTCAATGTGTAGATGAGGTTGGATTTTGCTGGGGTGAGTTGTTTGGTTAGCAGTGTCTCACGGGAATTGTCTTCAGTCCTCTGAATGGCTTGAGTTACAATTTAATCTGGGAAGCCTCGTTCTTGAAATCTAGCTCTCATGGTTTCAAATTCAGTCTGTAGTCTTTCTGTGTTTGAAGTAATTTGTTTGGCTCGTAGAAGCTGACTATACGGGAGATTCTCTTTCAAGTGTCTTGGGTGAAAGCTATTATAATGCAGAGAGTTATTGACATCAGTAGGTTTTCTGAAGGTGGATGTAATTAACTCCATGTCCTTCCATTAAACTGTAACATCTAAGAAATGTACTTGTGGTTTACCAATTTCAATGGTGAATTTGATCCTTGGATTACAGAGGTTGATATATTGCCAGAATTCCATCAATTCCTGTTCAGAACCATTCCAGACTCCAAAAATGTCGTCCATGTACCTTAGCCAACAATGTATGTTATTCTTCCATTGAGGATGTTCCAGAACATGTGTTTTTTCAAAATTGAACATAAAAATGTTCGCGTATGATGGAGCCACGGCTGAGCCCATGGATGTACCTGAGACTTGCATGTAATACTGCTTGTTAAATCTGAAGTAGTTGTTGTATAAATATATATTTATACAACAACTACTGGTAAAACCAGGCGTCCAGAGCGGGTCCTGCGAGCGGACCTCATAATGGGGCAGTAAGGGGTTAACGGCTCCGGCACCTTTACCGGCACCATTAACCCCTTACCGCCCCTCTAGTAATGAGGCACATAGGGCCTCATTACATGGTAGGCGGTAGGGGTTTACCGGTAAGGGCACCGGTACCGGTAACCCCCTACCGCCTTACTACGAGTTCCCTTTGCGGGACCCGACTTTAACTGCTTGTTTTACCAGCTGTTAAAGTAGGGTGCTGCAAAGGGACCTCGGAGCTAATTGCGGTACCACAATTTGCGGTACCGTAATTAGCACCTTCCCCATTCCCATTATTCCCTATGAGGGCAAACATGGGAATGGGGAAGAGCCTTGGTGAATGGGGAATTACCGGCCCCGCTCACCTTGGAGTAGGGTGGTAATTCCGCCATCCACCAAGGCGGACACGGTAAAATAACGGCGGCAACCATGCGCTAATAACGCCATGGTTACCGCCTACCGTCTAATGAGGCCCATAGTCTTTTTTGTGTTTTTCCTCCACGGTCCTGCATTTCAAAATGACTATGCCCAGCAGTGATGATGAGGTGGGGTGGGTGGCTTCAGCTTTACCGCCATGGAAGAAGCAATGTGCACAAAAAACTTTTCTGACAGTTGGCAATATTTTTGTGTAAAGGACCAACAGAGCAAAAAGGAGATCTAGGAGGTCATGTGCAATTTCTGTGGTAAGGTTTTGCGGAGGGGACCTTCACATAAGCCAGTACAAAGCTTGGGAACATCCACGTTGATTCAACATCTTGTCCGTGTTCATTGGGATGAAGTGGATTATTCATATATGAAGGCTCATGTGAAACATAAGGTCAAAGTGCATGGAGCAAAATCCACGCAGCAGTATTTATCATCTGCACCACAGACTTCCAATATGATTACTAGCTATTTTCCACCAACTAATACCCAACCTCAGTCCATCTTGCCTGCACCCAATCTTTCTAACTTTATCGTGATGTGTAAAACCTGTCACAGCCTGATCGAGGTGGGAGATGGCACCCTAGACATTGTGGGCAAGGCTCATTCAGGACTCACAGGCAATTGCCAATGCTAGGTATATTTTTAAGTGTAAATTCTGTTTTACCCCATTCTTTAGGTGAAAAAAAATACAAAAGATGTACAAAATATAAATGCAAAAAAAGTTTTCCTTTTATTTACCCTTTGTTATATCTATGAACCCTAATGTTTGTCACTTCCCATTCCCTACCTCTTTTTTCCCTATCCCCCAAACGGTACATTTCAGGGCCAACTTGTCAGTTATAAAAATAGACAATAAAAACACTGTATATAGGGTTCAAAGACATTTAATTGATCCTTTCAATGCATGTTGGGTTTAAAAAACCTGAATGTATTTAATTTTAGCCACGGTTATCCACTGTGGGTAAATCCCCCCAGTCATTACCGCAATTAACCACGCATGCATTTTTGATAGCCAAGAAAATAAAACGGTTAAAAATACATATGCACATATATATGTGGGCAGTAATCTTGTAAAGATTTATTTTGATCTATAGTGAGTGTAGTCTTCGTACACAGTTACGGTATCATTTTAATAACGTTTTATTCATCAATAGCACATATAAATGTAAATACATTAAAATGTTAAGTATACAAGCAAATGTGTTTAAGACCATGTTTATATGGGGGGAATGTGGTTGTGCGATTGGTGGTTTAATTTTACTTTTTACACATGATACATCACCTTCATTAGCCCAGTTATCTGCTTTATTACTGTCAATTATCTATGGAATAACAAAACCATTGAAATTCAAGAAAATAACTTTAGTTGCAGGGACGTCAAGGTGAGTTATGCATTCTAAAAACAACCCTCGACATTCAAGGAAAAACCTAAAGCCGCCTAAACGGCATGCCCCCTTTGCCCAGCCTATGACCACAATGACATCACAGATCACATTACTGATGACATCACTAATTACATCACAACAGTAACCAGCATTAAGGATGGCCTTCAGCCATGCTAAGTGTGCATGGCCAAATATATTTGAACACATGAATGGGTACTAATCATGGCGTTCAGTTAAGGACAGTGGTCTCAACTTTCATCCATGCGCACTTACCACATCTCAGGAAGTGTCAAGGGCAGCTTCAGACTAGCTGATGTGCGGCTCAACATGGCTTGTTACGTCGTTAGTTAGTTAGTACAAGTTAGTTTGTTACGTTAGTTAGTACAAGCAGAGACTAACAAGTCAGTAACGCATCATTGACATATATTAAAAATTAGCACCATTGATTGGCAACACCCTATACATGGGCTTGTTCCTTAAAGAATGCCAGGTTACAATTGGTTCGATTTCTCTGCCGTCTGTCAGTCCCCACTTGGGCCAGCTGGACTCATCTCTCCGCGGAGTGAAGGCCACGACTCAGTTACATAGTAAAAAAATTGCTATGATACGCTAAGCCTATTATACATCCCTATGGCATGCAGCTTCGAGGCACAGGTACTGGTGCCAGGGGGAATGGAGGAAGAAATACAGTCACAATGACCCACACATTTTGAGCTTTGCTGATATCGCACCTCCCACACCCCAAGGCTTCTACCCTTGTTTTGATCTAACATGTATACCTCCCTGTACCTTGTGTTACAAAGGATGTAGTTGTGTGGAGAGGTGTAGCAGTCGCACATGCTTAGATCTTTTATGGCCAGTTGGTTTACGATTGGGGCTGGGGTCATTCACTATCATAGAATGCAGGGGTACAGGGGTCCGGTCAGTGGTATGGGCCATGGCTCTGGGTAGACTGGGTGGGGGTTATAGGTCCGCCGACAGTTCAGCTGTGATGAATGGGCACTGTCTCACGGCCTTGCAGGGTGCATTCTTCCCAGTGATACTGAGTAATTGCAACCCTGGAGGGACAAGGGGGAAGCAAGCTTCCGTGAGAACTGGTGGTGCGGCCCCATTCCGACTTAATGTTCTGGGCCTATTCGAATCATTCCTGGAACTGAAGTTGTGCTGTGCTGCCCTGTCAGGCTATGTATCTGCCATTAGTATAAAATGGCTTCTCTTTCTATGCGGATACTTTGTCTGTGTACCTATCATTTGAGCTATATTATGTCTGTGTCGAGTTTCATAGCGTGGTCCTAGGGGATTTGCCTCACCTTAAAGCACCTGGTTTGTTGGGATAGACTCATTTCCATCCCAACAATACCCTCGGCTATTTGTAGTCTTGAATTAGTTATTGGGAAAAACAGATGAAATAAAATGCTTTCCTGCCCCCAGGCCCTCACCAAGTACCCACCTCATCCGTGCCAGTTACCCCCACTGCCCAAATGTCCTCCTCACCTCCTCTACCTTCTCCCTCCTCCCTCCTCCCCACAACACATTCTGTTTAATTATTATTAATTTTATTATTATTATTATTAGTATTATTATTATTTTTATTATTATTATTATTAGTGATGCAGTTTGTTTTGAGATGTCGACTATGTGTGGCTATAGATGAGGCTACAGAAAGCTTTGTCTTGCAAACTCAGTCCCTAGACGCCCTCCAAGTCCCACATTTAAATTGGTGCCCTCTAGCTAGACCCCATCTCTAGCCTGATACACTTTGATTCTTGTTTGTCCTGCAACGCCTTTTTTTCCTACAATTCACTTTCCGGTATCCTTGGGTATAGCCACGGCTGTTTCTCACATTGAGAGAAAAACAAGATGGTGGCTGTTTCCTTTCTAAAAACACCCAGTTTTGGCAATTTACCCAAGATACAACTACCTATTTTGGAGAATGGGACACCCCCTTCTCTGAAAATATTTTAAAAACTACTGCATGGAATAACCCCAAACTACAAAAAGGCATATTTAAACAGTTTGTGCCCAAGTTGTTTCAACAAATCTTTACCAAGCTTCGCAGTCTGTGCGTCAGGGGGGTGCGAATCTCTGATCACTTTCAAATTGTCAGCCAACTCAGTTACTAGAATCAAAAGTAATTATCGATAGAATGTCAAGCGTTTCCTATGGGAGTCTGACTCACCTTAACTAGGGTATTATAAAGCTCTGTCTTTCCCTTTGCAAGGCCCTGCACAGCACATGGTTAAGAAAGCACATCATTGCAGTTTGAATAGTTTAATAGGGATTTTTGTTGGTCGAAGATGGTGTCCAGACGACTGAAAGTGCCAAGGCAGAGTGAAGGGGAGGATAGCTGAAACTACACAAATAGGTGTTTCTCATGGTTCCTGTTTATATAAGCAACAATTAAGTTAGGTTTTGATGCTAGCAGACACAAATACACAAGTTTTATTTCTCAGGTGCACAGAGTAACATTGCCAATAACACACTAGCCAGATATCCCCACAGCGCGTTCAATGGTGAAAGCAGTTCAACGCGCACACAAAGAACACATTAACAGGTTGAAAAATTGAAAGCAAAAGGTCTCATACACTGGCCTCACACTATACTGAATGAGCTGTGCACATCATGACCCATTTAGAACAAACGCCTGCACGCAGCAGTACGTATCAGAAGGGAGTACCGTATGAGCTGTCTAAGGCTGAGCAAATAGTTTGGGAGATTAAGGCATCGCATTGGAGAGATGAGATGGAAGTGAGTTTGATAGTTATTTGGCTGAGGCAATGTTTAGATCTCTCCTTTACCACCAAAGGTTAATCGGACAGTTGTGGATAAGTGCAACACCCAAGGACACATCAGTAACAGGCACCAGTATTGTAACAATGTCGGCATGTTGTGGAACCAACCAATTAAAGCACTATCTGAATAGAAATTCCAAATGTCTCAGTGGGTTCCTATGGGCAAGCTTAATTGTGCATGTCTTCACAAATCTTAAGAAATTGCTCAATGTGTAAATCTTGAACATCTGCACAATCAAAATTCAACTCTAGAGATTAATACTTTGAGGCAACATTCCAGATGACATTTGACAGCATCTCCTTGGTCCCTGTACTCAGAGCGGAACATACTCTTAGTTCAACAATGTTTGCATGTGTATTTGTTATGTGTGCCCCAGTGTAAGACTGGTTACATTTTCTAATTGATCCAAATGGTCACTAAGAAACTGGCCCCTGTAAACATTCCAATCTGCAAGGATAGTATTTGTCCCACCCCAACTCCAATAATAGGTAACCTCTTATATCTCAGAGACATATTTTATTGTTTCTGTTGAGCCAGCTGGGTCATTACACCTTGGGAGAAATTGGAAATTGTGAGGCAGGCAGAAAAAGGCAATGGGCAGGTGAGAAAAGCATTGTCAAAAATATATCTAAACTCTCATCCCTCTAACTTAGTTGCTATACTGTACTCTAACTACTGACTAGTTATTGTAGAAACAATTAAAATGTCTATGGTATTAATACCATGAGAGACAGAGAATACAATATGTGAGCTAGAGAAATCATCTGGCCCATACAAGTGAAGACACCATGAATGAGGTCCATCTGTTTAAACCCTTTCGATCACTGCCTTAATATTCATAGTTTATTGCATTTTTAGGTGACAGAAGAGATCATTATATGTATCTAACAGAACCGCCAAGTCAAGTCTCAGTTTGGCTGAGCACACCTTTACCTGTACGGTGCCAGTATTATACCAAATTACTTCTCTCTCTTTGAGTCTCTCCTTCTCTGAAAAGTACACATTCTGAAACATGAGAAGGTTAAGTCAACTGGTCTCCTCTGGGTCAGTGGGACCTTTAGTAACTGTGACAGGGACAGGATAAGGAATGATTGGTGCTGGAGTCTAGGGGCATTCAATTGCAGCCACAGCCTTGGCCTAATCCTCATCTGCCATCCAAGTGGGAAGGGCATGAAAAGAAGCTAGAACCTGACCCTCTTTACACCATGCAGCTTCCTGAATAAACCCTAACAAAAGGGCCATGCCACTCTGAAAGGAATCCTTAGAAGCAATATTTTGCCCTTTCCAAGAACAGAATATGTCTCTTTTTATACAAGGGCAGCTCCAAATTTTGGATGTAGTAACAACATTGTACATATTGCTTGTTTGCCTGATTGCTATCAACAGCCTGCCCTCCATTCTCAGGTGCCACACTGTGTTTGCAACTGTAGCGTGTGTCCAGGTGGCTATCTATCTAACCCTAACTGCAGTGTTTATATATGAAAAGTGTCTGAACGGGCCTCAGCCAACTAGGGGATATCACTCTCTTCCTCTGGTGGACTTTTAGTCAGAACATAACACCCTAACTGGATGGAATGACAGCGTTCTTCTGGACCCTCGGTAGTGCTTTGCAGACCTGTGTGTCCAAAGGCATAATAGCAGATGTGAATTTCTGGCATTGGGTTAGCATTACATAATTATCAAAAGGTGAATTCTAGAATAAGCAATTCTGATAGGTGACGATGACCGAAAGTGCTTTCAATGGTCCATTGGCTCTTCATGAGGGCTCAAGCCCATACTTTTATTAGATGTGCTACACATTCTGGGCAGTACTATGGTAAGGGCTTCTGGTCACTTCAAACTAGTGTCTGCACAAAGTGACTAACCTGCTTTTCAAGAACCCATTCTGCCTCTCCACTGCCCTCACAGATTGGATATGTGTGAGACAAAGCAATGTATGTGTTAATTGTAATGCAACATGTAATTCTTTTACAAGGTGTGCATTGGGTAAGTAACAATTTTATTCAGATAATATCTATCCACAGCAGACATAAACAACATACATTATCTAAAACTTTGAAAACATAAATAATCATGGTCAGTATAAGACATCAAGATGTTCTTTTAAATGCTAATTTAAAAGAATGTGAAACATCATACTTAAAATCTTCATCATTGGAATTCATAAACATGGACCATGTCCTTCAAAGATCTACAGCAAGCATGGAAAATAATAAAAAGTGCACCATATACTCTTCTTTACCCATATGACATGAACACTGTTTATCAGAACCCATCCAACTCGATTGAGCCTTCAGAGAGATAGAGGGAATTCAATCTTATCATCAGTGCAATTCTTCTGTACTCTGGAGACTTTGTTTTACTTAACTAAAGTCTTCATTAACATTACATAGCCCAACACCCTCACACACTTTACTACATAGCTCTAATGACTTTAAATATTTATTTCTAGACATAGTTGTAGGAATAACTGGGGGGGTTCCGAATAACTGGGGAGCTCTAAATAGCTGGAGGGCTGTGAGTAACAGGGGGTATTAGCTTAGTATGTACATATAGGGCCTCATTACGACCCTGGCGTTAAGGGGTTAACGGCGCCGTAAAAGGCTGCAGCGCCGTTAAACACTTAGCGCCTAATTACGAGGTCCCTTTGCGGGACCCGACCTTAACGGCTGATCTAGTCCAGACATTAAAGTAGGGACCCGCAAAGGGACCTTGATGGCAATAAAGGTACTGCAATTTGCGGTACCGTTATTGCCGCCTTCCCCATTCCCACTGAGCCCTATGGGGCAAAAATGGGAATGGGGAAGGGCCATGGCGGCATGGGGAATTACCACCCCGCCAACCTCGGAATGGGGTGGTAATTCCCCATTCTGTCATGGCGGACTCCGGCATGGACCATGGTGCTAATAGCACCATGTTTTAGCGCCGGAGTCCTAATGGGGCCCATAGTCAAGCAACGAAAATCCAGCCATTTGGTAATATAGGTCACAGGTGAGGGAATTGCTGCATGCATGAAAAGCAGTTAGATAGGAAAGCAGATTGTTTCTGTTTCTCATTATGTTATGCACACACATTCTCTAATGTTTATGAAAGCACTTGCACTGTTATTTCTTTTTTTTCTCAAATCGCACCTCCTGCCATTTTTCTCGGGACCAAGGTCGATTGGTAAGATTGTGCTCCGCTGGTTTACACATTGTTTGTGAGAAGAACAACAGACACCACAAGCACACCCTTAGTAAAATATGAATTCGGTATAATTAATATAGAAAGGAAAATAAGTGTGACTGAGGATGTGTTTTAAGGTTCAGGGGAGAAGGATGCAACCTTGACACCTAGGTTGCGTGATATGCAGACAATACAAATAAGTTCCCTAGTCGGGAACTCACATACCCTGCACACTATCCTTTGTCTGGAAAACCAGACCAATAATTAGTAGTGTTCAAACATGCCGTTAAATCAATTATATATGTTTAGAGATATAATATTCTTGAAAGAAAATTTCTCAAACAAACAATTTTAGGTCACAAGAAACCATCTTTTTTTTATTCATGATGTCGAAGTCAGGAGGGGCCCAACATGTTTAGAGTGCATCACACTCTTATTAGGGGCAATAAGTGACTTCTAAAGAGAAATTACAATTGTGCTTACATTAATGTTTTGACATAATTTTTTAACAATTTTGACAATATATGCTCAATACATTAGTACCATATATCTGCCTTTACATCATCTTTGTATTTGCAGTGACCACTGTACTCATCTTTAAGCATTCGTCATAACCATTTAGATGCTCTAGTGATAGAAATCGCAATGTTATTAATTATGTAATAGTCCTTAGAAGACAAGTCCATACTATTTAACATACTATTTGCAAAAATAATTAGTGAATAAGTACTCCTAAATGTGACGGTCAAGTGGCTAAAGAAAAGAAATTCTGGTGTGCAGATAACTAGGCTAAAAGGAAGACAAATGAAAGATTCTAACCTTGTGTTTAAATCTTTTCAAAGCGCTGTCAGCAAGCTGATATTAGGGTGGGTCAGTCATCAGGATTGTTACTTCTGAATTAAACCGCTTAATACGGAAAGAAGCTTATTAGGCTTCCGCTTCCCAGAATGCTATCTGTTGAATGACGCCGAAATGGAACCAGGTTATTGATCAGAGACTAAAAGGGATAACTTCTATTTAGTGCATTAAGAAGGACTTACATGGAAGTCCAGATATTCTCTCCTTGTGTGGGAGCGACGGTAGGCAACGGCTACAACTCAGTGGGTCAGGTTGAAAAGTCTCTGTGAGTGTAGCCCAGGTCTAAAGTATAAAAACAATAAGGGTTTTGGTTTATCTAATGTGGATATTCCGGAGATGGAGTCCACAAAAGGGTAGTTCTAACTCTATCCAAGGGCAATGATCTTACCTTCAATCCTTAGTACTGTCCCTTGGAGTCAGGATCCCTCGGGATAGCTGAACTCCATGTTGTGTGTTGTTACGTTATTTATGTGTTGTTGGGCCATGACCTCATCACGCGCATGCGAGTGTGATGTTGTTGCTCGGCAACCCATACTGTTTTTTGGACTTATATTATGAACTGAGCATGTCCACATCACTCAATTGATATGGATGAGCGTGATCATCCCTTAAAAAAAGGAAATTCGAGAGCTGTATAAATGATACCGGACGTGCTGGCTGTCCACATAGTGACGTCATCACGCGCTCAACGTGCATGACGTCACATGTAAACAACAGCCGTCCCGGTCTGATCATGGGCATATTAAGTGGCCAAAAAAAAGGGATGCAACCTCTCTCTTGATCTCTATTAGAGGAAGGTAAGTTTTAAGTGGTACTGAGTTGCAGTTCCGGTGTGAAATTCTGTAAAAACTATTTTAAACTGTGCTCCGGATGTGCCATTGTCATAAGTAAAAATTAAAATAACAAAGATTTTTAAGAGATTTTATAGGCTGCCTACACCAAGTCTCTCATGCTCTTTTAAATGTGACTCTGGGGCCCATGGAGGATATGTTAACTTATTATGGAACAACATTAAGAGACTCCCTAGTATTCTATCCACATGTAGACATCTCAAGTGTTTTATCCTACATTATTCAATCATTCATGTTCATAATTTTGAAAGGGGAGTCATGTTGACAATTAGAAGTCCACTGTCCTACATTGGGTTCACATTCTTAACATCAGTTGTTAAAAGGTAAAAACACAGTTTTCAACATGTATGAGCAGAAAATGTTCCAAATGGTAATTAAGGTTCTCCTGTGCTGCAAAAAAACAGGTTCACATTAAATTGCTTTTTGGATTGCAGTCTGTTAACCAAACTAAAGTTCAAAAGCTAAGATTGTAGGGAATGTGGATTTGTATTTCAAATGAATGGCCCTAGATAATATTCTTCATTGAGGCCCAGTGGGGACATGGCATCAAGTTTGTGTATCCAAAAGAGCTCTCTCTGAGCTAGTAATTTTGGTAGATCTCCTCCCCTTGATGGGGGGTGTAAAACTTCCAGAATGGCGAATCTCATTTTAAAGATATTGTGGTTGTTGTCTCTGAAGTGTCGGACTACTGGTGATTTCAAGTTCTTGGTCCTGATTTGGGACTTATGCTCATTCCATCTTTCTTTCGCACGTCGGCTGGTCTTACCCACATAGTATTTCCCACAAGGGTATATTATCGTGTAGATGACATTTTTGGATTCACACGTCGCGTAATTTCTTAATTGAATCTTTTTCCCATTGTTGGGATGCCTAATGTGGTCTCCTTTTATGATATTCGAGCAGTGTTTGCAGTTTAAACAGGGAAAAGTACCTTGTTTTTGTTTGGTAAGAAGTCTTTGAGTCGATGTTATCGGTTTCTCTGCTTTAAGCAAGGTGTCACGCAAATTTCTACCTCTTTTGTACGCCAGCATTGGAGGTTATGGAAAAAGTCGATTGAGGTTGGGGTCTGATTTAATCAAGTTCCAGTTCTTGTTAATGATTTTCTTAATTTGAAAGCTTTGTCCTGAGTACTTCAATGTGTAGATGAGGTTGGATTTTGCTGGGGTGAGTTGTTTGGTTAGCAGTGTCTCACGGGAATTGTCTTCAGTCCTCTGAATGGCTTGAGTTACAATTTCATCTGGGAAGCCTCGTTCTTGAAATCTAGCTCTCATGGTTTCAAATTCAGTCTGTAGTCTTTCTGTGTTTGAAGTAATTTGTTTGGCTCGTAGAAGCTGACTATATGGGAGATTCTCTTTCAAGTGTCTTGGGTGAAAGCTATTATAATGCAGAGAGTTATTGACATCAGTAGGTTTTCTGAAGATGGATGTAATTAACTCCATGTCCTTCCATTCAACTGTAACATCTAAGAAATTTACTTGTGGTTTACCAATTTCAATGGTGAATTTGATCCTTGGATTACAGAGGTTGATATATTGCCAGAATTCCATCAATTCCTGTTCAGAACCATTCCAGACTCCAGAAAAGTCGTCCATGTACCTTAGCCAACAATGTATGTTATTCTTCCATTGAGGATGTTCCAGAACATGTGTTTTTTCAAAATTGAACATAAAAATGTTCGCGTATGATGGAGCCACGGCTGAGCCCATGGATGTACCTGAGACTTGCATGTAATACTGCTTGTTAAATCTGAAGTAGTTGTTGTATAAAATTAGGTTCATTAGTTCAATTGCGAAGGTTTTGTGGATAGAAATGTCATCGTTACTTAGAGGGAACCACTCCAACGTTGCAATCCCCTCGTTGTGAGGAAATGAAGTATATAAGCTGCTGACATCCATAGAAAACAACAGCGGGTTAGGGAAATTTATGTCCAATGATCTGATTGTCTGTAAAAAATGCGTTATATCTTTTAAATACGTGGGGATCTTCTGTACTAGTGGCTGAAGTGCAGTGTCAAGATATACCGCCAGCGGTTGAAAGATGCTATTAGTTCCTGCCACAATTGGTCTGAATATAGGGTCTCTAGCATTTTTGTGAATCTTTGTTAATCCATAAAAAACTGGAATTATTGGATTCCTATTGATCAAGAAATCTTCAGTCTTGTCCGATATCCAATCATTAGTACTGGCTTTCTCCACCACTTGTAGAATGAGCGATCGGATCTCATTTGTAGGGTCATTGTCCAAAGGGAGATATGTATCTCTGTCATCAAGAAGTTTTAGACAGCCTGTGTTATATTGGCTGGTGTCCATAAGAACAAGGGCTCCCCCTTTATCTGCCTGTTTGATTGTCAAGGAATTGTCCTCTGCTAAGTCTTTGATTATTTTTAGTTGGTGTCTGTGGATGTTTTGTGTCCTCGGTGCTTCATATCTAATTTTCTTAAGATCTTTGGTGGTTTTTGTCTTAAATAGATTCACCAGTTGATTGTTAATCTGTGGATGAAAAGAACTCCTATTTTTCATTTCTAGGTATTCATGGTCTTTTGGTGTCGAGGTTTGTCCGAGATTGTCAAAAAATATTTTCAACTCCATTTTACGGATTAATTTGAATAGGTTAATTTCTTCTTCAAACAAGGTAGTAGAGTTGGTTGGTATAAAGGAAGTACCCAGACTCAATGTGTCTATCTGTGCTTTAGATAGTTGTTTAGAAGAAATATTAATGATCAATGTTGAATTCACTTGTTCTTTTGCCGAGGTTTTCTTTTTCCCTCTTCGGGTCTGCCTTCTCCTAAAAAAGGCGGTGGGACGGTCGGTGGAACTGTTACGTCTAATGCTCTTGGTGCTATTAGTACTGGGTCCGTAAGTATAGTGTTTGTGGCACTAGTGTTAGGTCGCTCCTCCTGTTCTCCGCTGGTAACTTCATTGCTATCAGTATTGTTGTTTGAGGGTGGTTTTCTCGGTCCTGTTGGTGCGTAGGATTTAGGTCTGAAGTTGCCGTAATATTCCTGCCACGTGTATACAATTTCTTTCGCGTACTCGAGTGTGTCCCTTCGAAATGTACATATTTTTCTTTGTTCAATCTCTCTTTTGTAGTTTTCTAGTTTAGAATTAGTATCCTCTAGGATTTGATGGAATTCTGCAGCTGATTTAAGTTTTGTGAAATGGGTAGAGACCTCTTCAATCTCCTGATTGATCGAGTGTAGTGATTTTGCCAATTCCTCTATGGTCAATAATATGAAGTCCAAGGAACATTTATTTAGTATGTGTTCCACCTTTTAACAAACTCTTTATTGTCTTTGCACAGTGTTGGACGCAGATATACTCTGAGACCTCTGGGAATTCTTTTAGATTTGTAATATTGAGTGAGGGTTGTTGCGTGCAGTTTTTGCAAAATTTCTCTCTGTATAAGCCGTTCCAGTTTTTGAATAAGAATGTCTGGGCTTTCTCTATTAGTAGCTTCTGCACTAGTGTCCTTGATTAGTCCTAGGATCCTCTCGGCTTCTTCATCTGTGAATGCTAAGGTTGTTGCAGATTTATCTGTTAGGGTATTGATTTTAGAAAATGACATTTCCCAATTCTCGGGGTGCTAGTGTCCTAAGAAGGTGGCAACCCCTTCCGGGGTGGAAAAACGTGAGAAGAACAACAGACACCACACGCACACCCTTAGTAAAATATGAATTCGGTATAATTGAGTGATAGTGTCATTGAGTAAGATTGCATTGGTATCATTAGGGTCATTATGGCCAAGGTTAAAATCACCCCTCAGAATGATTTGTAAGCCAGGTTTAGTGTTAGAGGTCAGTAGGTGGGTGATGTCCTCCTCAAAGGAGGAGATGGCACCAGGAGGTTTATAGATGAGTTGTAGGAGTATAGTTCAGGTGTTAGATAGTCATATTTTGATAGATAGATTAGACCAATGCTGGTGAATTCTCTAATGGTGAGGTTAATTTTGACAATAATGGCCAGCCCACCCCCAATCCCTGATTTTCTATTAGCTCGGATGATATTGTAGCTCTCTGGGATGGTGGAGGAGAGTGAAGGGCCAGCTGCAGCGTGGAGCCATGTTTCTGTGACCGCAAGGAAGTCTAGGTGATTAGTGATGATCAGGTCTGCAATGTCATGTGAGTGAGCTATGAAAGAGTGAGCGTTGATGAGGGAGGCCTTGATTGTGGTAGTGGATGGTGTTGCAAGGTCATCTAATGGGAAGTCTACTGTAGTAAAGAGATTGTGGCTATTGATGGAGTTTGTGTGTGTCAACAGCTCTTTGTTCTTTTTGGTTTGGAGGGAGGGCATTCTGTGATGCTTAGGTTTGGATCTGTTGCGAGAGCTTAGTCTAGTATTTCTTAAGTAAATTGGATAAGGGACAAAATGACTAGAATCATTGTGTAAATTAAAGCGATTGCCTAGTCTTATGTTTCTTATAATCGTAGGGCAAGGGATAAGAGGTGTTGGGGGTGGCAAATCTGGTGATCCATTCTGTAGGTGATAGAAGTGGCTCTAGGTGGGATGTAATAATAATATGTGTATTGGGTGAGGTGGTAAGCTCTGTAGAAGGCAGACAGTTCAGAGGTGATATGTTTTGAAGTAGTGAAAGGAGGGTGGCAATGGTGATTGTGGCCCTTCTTAAATTTGCCATAGTAAGTGCCTAGGCAGCTGGATATACTGCTGTCTGTATGAGTTTGGAGCGGGTGGCTGAAAGCTTGTAGGGTATAAAGCCTTACTGGGCAGGTAAGGTGAGGGTAGACAATGGGAGGTAGTACATTTGTGATAACAGGTTGTTTCGGTGTACACCGAGTACCCAGTAGAGAGGTGATATGAGATGTGCAGGCAGTTGGATGATACCTTGGTCACAATGGACAATTAGGCCAATTCAAATGATGTTGCATGCAGCAGAGGGCTGTTCCAAAACATAGGAGATGCAACATTCGGCTGATTCAAATGATGTGGCATGCAGCAGAGGGCTGTTTCAAAACATAGGAGATGCAACATTCGGCTGATTCAAATGATGTGGCATGCAGCAGAGGGCTGTTTCAAAACATAGGAGATGCAACATTCGGCTGATTCAAATGATGTGGCATGCAGCAGAGGGCTGTTTCAAAACATAGGACATGCAGGATAATTCAAATTATGCAATGTGCAGCCGAGGGCTATTTTGAAACATAGGAAATGCAACATTAGGCTAATTCAGATTCTGCAGTGTGCAGCAGCGGGCTGTTTGAAAACATATGAAATACCACATTAGGCTAATTCAAATTATGCAATGTGCAGCAGAGGGCTGTTTCCAAACAACAGGTATGTAACATACCAATTACCGTAATAATTGCAGCATAGGCTATTTAAAGCATGAGACAATCAGGCAAAGCAGGAGAGAGTGTTTGAGGGTAGTGGTCAAGATGAATCAGATTCTATGGTAATGTGCATGATCAAGAAGTACATGCAAAGTGGTATAATAACAGGAAAGGCGACGTAGTAGTTTAGATAGTGTTACGTACGTTGTCTGCCGTGAGAAGGAGAGGAGGACATTATTAGGTCAGTTTCGATAAGAGTGCTACCAGCGTTTAGGAGTGCTGAGTTTGAAGAGGTTAAGACCATATTGGCGAGAATACTATGGTCAGGACGCTGGTTAGGTTTCAATGCAGATCTATGTGATGATATCAGTAGTTTCACAATATATTCGACCAGTTCTAGAAATAGCAGATGAATAACAGTTCAAATAAAACATATATCATTACAACTGGCGAATCGAGTCACTTGGCGCACTAGGTGCCGATAGGAGTCTGAGCAAAGGAGGGTAAAGGTGTTAACCATACTATAATGTATACATAGGCGTAAATACAATATAACAGCTAACCAGCTGGTATAGAATGATATAGGTGGCAGGCAGGCCAGTACAGCAGAATAATCATGCATACAATTGAAAATGAATCGGGCATACAGTTGAAGTGGTAGATATTAGAAGCATGGATAAGTTTGGTGAGGAATGAGGTAGTTAGTGCTTGAGTGTTGCTGACTATCGGTGTAGCACCTGGCATATGCGTACCGGAAGTCTCTGTCTTACCACATTAGCGGCGCATGTACTGACGTTGATGGTCTGTTGTAGTCAGCATTTTGTAGATATGAACGTGATGGTGAAAGTATGGAGGCCAGTATATGCCCCACGGCCCCTCCCGTCTCCGGAAAGGCTCGGGACAGGAGAATTTTTTCGAGTGCCTTCTTGCGATGGCCGGCTCTCGCCTGCCGGCGAGACAGGATTTGTTAAAGGAAATTAAGGCAGCCAATCAAGATGCTTCTGGCCCCAGCCACACCAATTCACAGGGTGGAGGAGGCAGCACATAACATTGCAGTCATATTGTAAAGTGGTGGCCGAATATCAATCTTTGAATCTCATGAGGCGCAATAGTACATAAGCCGATTTTTACAGAGTAAATGCTGTGCACGCTACACATGCTTTCAGGCAATTGGGTAATAGGCCCAGGGCTTACCCAAACATCTCAGCAAGGTGGGGGTGCTCCGAACTGCTCCTGCAGCACGGGGAGTGTAGCAAGAGCTCCTGCTCTGCTGATGCACTTCAAGCCTAAAAGACTTAGATGCGTCCATGAAGGACTTCAGAGACATCAACTTAAACAAAAAAGTAGTCAAGCTGAAAAAAGATCTAGCAGCCTTCACACGAGAGAAAATCTATCCCTACATCACTGATGCATATTACGAGGACCAGAGCAGAATACTCCCCTCATACGGGACAACAATTTAACCAACACAATAGAAAGAGGATCCAGAACAACTGCCCCAGACCAAACAACTGGACATTCTCAAGCGGGAGATCCAGCGGCAGTGGCTAAAATGCATCAGGCTCTAATGGTTCTTTGAGTAACAGAATACCAACCAACGTACCCTTTGCTGTGCAACCTTTTTTTCAAAGAGGACAAGGAAAAACCAAAAACAAGGGCAGAGGCAATGGCAGGCACAAGTTCACTGAATCACCCCGCGTAACTCGCAGCAGAGGACGAGGGCAAGGATGGACAGGATCACCACCATAGCTGTACCAGAGAGACAGGGTGTCTGGGATCTAGATGACCAGCCACCTGTGCCTGAACCAGCTCCATATATAGAGACTCTTGTTATGAACTTATCACAATATACACTCAATTCAGATGAGAAAGAGCTACTAGAAAAGGTACTTTCATTTGTACCCACAGCGGATCATGACCAAGCATGCATCGTAATAGCTCAACTATTACGAAAAATCAGATTGAAACAGTTCTTTGGCTCTACCAACACCACAGAAGAAAAATGTGCTACTAACCTAAGAGGCAAATCCACCTTCTACCCTCCCTCGAATGGGATATCACCAGAATCAATCACCTTCCAGAGAGCTCTGATAAAGAAAGTTGAGGAGCTAGAAAAAGAAGAGATACCAGGTTACAAGAACTTCTCGAAATGGAACAAAATGGCACTGAAATCCCTTACAGCTAATGAATTGATCATAATTAAACCTGCAGACAAAGGGGGAGCTACAGTAATAATGGACTCAATGGACTACAAGAAAATGGTCCTAGTTCTACTTAATGATCACCAAAGCTACAGACAACTAGGTACGGACCCCACCGAAGACCCCACCGAAGGGATCAGACAATTGATAGCTCCTATCCTGGAGGAAGCAACTGCTGAAGAACTGATCAGTAACAAGGAGTATGAATTTCTGAACCCGAAAGCATCTATAAAACCTGCGTTTTATACATTACCTATAGTGCATGAAGGGAAATCACCACCACCGGGCAGACCTATCGTGTCCGGCATATGATCAATACTTGAACCCCTATCCCAATTTGTGGACTTTTTTCTAAAACCAGAGTTGGACAAGATGAAATCGTATCTAAAAGACACAAATTTTGTAATTGAAAAAATGTTCCTTCAATTCCACACTAAATCTGCTGGTTACCTTAGACATTGAATCCCTATTCACTAAGATACCCCAAATGGCAACACTCAGAATGATAGAAGACATCCTGAGAAATACTGATCTACCTATCCAGACCCCTGTCTCATTTATCATGAAACTGGCATAAATTGCCTTAACTAAAAATAACTTCATCCACGAGAACACTTTTCATGAACAAATCTCAGGCACCGCGATGGGCGCGATCTTCGCGGCCAGCCTTGCAAACCTATACGTCGCTGACTTCGAGGAGAAAAAGATCTACCAGGATAACAAACCATGGACCGCCAAGATAGAACTTTGGTTGTGATACATCAAAGATGTACTGTTGATATTTAGAGGCAATGAAACACAACTCGAGTCCTTCATGATATAGCTTAATGAACAGAACCCCTTCTTGAACTTCACAGAAACACAAAGCAAGAGCTCTGTATACTTCCTAGATCTCAACATGGAAGTTAGGAATGAGATGAACGTGAGCACAGTCTTCAACAAACTGACAGACAGCAACTCCCTCCTGACATTGACCAGTTACCACCCTGCCAGCCTCATTTTGTCAATTTCTGAAGTACCGTAGGAACTGCTGTAACCCCACAGACTATGACCAATAATCCAATCAGCTGGTAACCAAATTATTGAGCCGGGGATATCCCAAATGTCTAGTGAAGCAAACTCAGAAGAGAGCCAACAATATACCAAGGGACGTCACTCTTGAACATCATGGCAGACGAAATGACACCAATGAGAAAATCACAGCGATATTTAGTTTCTCACCTTTAGCTAACAGAATCAAAAAAGAAGTCTTGAGACTGTGGCATATCCTGAATGTAGGAGAAAAAACCCTAGACACATGAAAAGGAGACAGAACCTACGGGACTCACTCATTCACACCTACAAAGAATCTGAATCCAAACCGAACACCTTGTGGCACAATACCGCCTCCCGGTGGGACACACACCTCACGGCACATGCAGTGACTGTGCCACTACCAAAAGATCCATAAGTATCAATATAGGTTGGCACTACCCATGGAGCCAAAAGAATCTGACAAACTGCAATAGCCACAACATCATATACATCATCAAATGCCCCTGTCAAAAACCCTATGTGGGTATGACTACACGCCCCATCAAGACCAGACTTGCGGAACACAGATCAGGTAAATGCACCAAGAAACTGACTGCCCCGATGGTGAAACATTTTATAGCCAAACAACATGAACCATCGGATTTTACATGGTCAATCATTGAAAAGATTACAATACCCAAAAAGGGAGGCAGCATTCAGAACCTCCTTTACAGAAGGGAACAACTATGGATATTCTGTCTGAGGACAAATGTAATAGGCCTGAATGAACCTACAAGTTGGCAAACCTTGGCAACCATGTGAGAAGAACTGCCTCCAGATCATGACATCAACCCACATGAGTGTACATCACCACTGCTGAACTCATAATGAGCAGAAATTGAGAGATGTGACAGTTTGTTGCGCAATCCAATTCCTGACAAATGTGCAGACTGCAGATATCCTGAGGCTTACAATGGGTCCCTGGCCAGTTTGACCCATAAACATAGATACACAGGCCTCCTGGTTAAACCTTTTCCAAAAACCCATGGGCCCTGGAACACTGTCTGCACAACCAATGTGAACTGGAACAAGTGTTAGTTTAAACACTGCATTTTGATTAATTTGAAGTTAACTTGTTTTCTTTTAACAAATTCATCAATGATCGTATATCGCCTGTAGAAGGCAGATCCATTGATGCTGGCACCTGCAGCATCCAGAATCGGATCACAAGTAGTGTACAACAACAACGCTGAATGTTAACTCACAGACACCAGTACACATTCAAAGATGGGGGCCGCTCTAACAAAACCGGGCCGCCATCTTTGTTTATAATAATACATTTATTGTGAATTAGTTCAAATTTGAACGTTACACAAACAATACAAAATACATATAACAATTTAATACAAGCATACATACAATCTACGCATTAAATAGTATAAAATTTGACATATAGACATATAAATCCAGGTACAATAAGTGAATAAACAATGTGTGTCATGCTTCTTATACTTTATATACAACCCATACACACAGAATACCTGGCACATGGCAATGAACACTGAACACTAACACTAAGCACCTAGCTTCAAGCATAAGGGCCAAGCATCAAGCATAGCATAAGAGCCAATTCCTAGGGAGCCACTCTTAGTTCCGCTATAGCCGGCTGGTTTGGTAATAAACTTTTGACTCTGACCCAGACCCTATATAGTGCCAACTGAGTCGCAATTGAGTCTGAGAAGAGGCAATAATCCCAAAAGGACTCGCCCTTAATGGTATCATAATTGCTTACCAACTTTCCCAGCAAACACATGTACAATGGGACCAGTCGGGTGCACATAGTTAAAACGTGCCTGGTGTTTTCTAGATGTTCTCCCTTATCACAGATACAACAGCACCTATCCTTTGGTAAAATGCCAAGCCGTGGTCGAATGACCGATAATACCTGGAGCTGATTCGTCTGCAGCCTTAGCATAAATTGACGCACCTCTGGGTCTGGGCATAGTAACAGGTATTACTGGGGCTTTCTGTATCTATGAATTACATGTGTTATAGCTTCATACCCCTTCAGGGTGGACAAATGTAGATAATTCTAGAGTCCAATCCCATCTATTCATTTTTTGTATGAATGATTTTTTTAGGTGTATACATGGCATTGATCGCTTCTTATCGTAAAACCAATCTATATCGGCAAAAAGAGACTCATTTAACTGTTTATAGTTATTACCTTGAGGTGACTTTTCATTATCAAAGTTAATACCAGCCAAGCTAAGCAATTTACATGAGATAGCTTTCAGATAGAACACACCTTGTGCTCGCAAGACCATGCCTTTCAATGATGTTAAGCCCAGATCCAACCTTAGATACTGGACAGAACAAGCCGGGCCCATACCCAGTACTGCATGCTAATACTGGCCCTCTAGTATGTTGAGCCAGTTCAAGTCTTGTATGGCTAATGCCTCGAAGCCATACAGGATCACCGGGACAAAGCACTGTTGGTAAAGTTTAATAATCCCTGCAATACTATACCCTGCTGTTCCTTTAGCAAATTTACAAGCCAGCAATGTGAGGAGTTTTGCCCACCTCTTTTTTTGGAAGATGATCACATTATAATTAGGTTGGGTATCAAATTCTAGCCCCAAATATGGGTAAGATTGATCAATACTTATACTACCCAGGCTTGTCTCAACCCCTGAACGACAAGGGCCACTTTTAGCTATTGCCAGTATATTTGTTTTTCTCAAGTTAATGGTAAGCCCCAAATTGCGCAGAATACAGGGATAGCTCCTCTAGCATGCTCTTTGCTCCCGACAACGAACGATAAAACAATATTAAGTCGTCAGCATAGAGCATGCCTACAATAGGGATGTCCCCCAACTTTGGAGGGCAATTTGCATTCGCAGCCATCCGAGGTAACAGGTCAGCGATATATAAATTGTAGCACATGGGTGCCCCCACAGAGCGCCGTTAAACTCGACAATACATGTAATATCCAACCAGGACACTTTAGATCACTTAACTTGTCCCACAGGATCTCCCTTTTAACTTGATCAAAGGCGCTACAGAAGTCAACACAAATGATATACAAGGTGGCGTTTTTGTTTCTCAAGGTGTTGTTAATCAATAGGTCTAGGACCCTGATGTTATGTGCTGTCCCAGAACCAGGTCTAAACCCAGTCTGTGCGTAATTCAAGATTTTATTTGTAATAACCCAGTTTTCAAGTTCCCTTTTAAGGACGTTTAAGGACGAGTGTCATGAATATTTTGCTGGTTACGTCAAGCATGGAGAGAAGTCTGTAATTACCAGTTTTACATCAGTCTCCCTTTTTATGCACTGGTATAAATACTGACCTTCTCCATGAAGACAGAATCACAGCAGACCTACAGACACGCGAAAAGAGTGTGAGAAGTACATGTGTCCAATTGTCCGGGTCACTTTTTAGTACGGTATTTGCTAGCCCATTTGGGCCTGGGGCATTAAAGGTTTAAGTGCTAAGTGCTACAATAACCTGCAATAACCTGCTTTATCACATTATGGCTTAGAAGAAGAGGCCATGAATGTGTACTCAGTATAGTAGCGGAGGCAGGTATATTTACATCAAAAAACGTATGCTTAATGTATTCTACCCACTGCTCCTCACCAATAGGATTCACTATTCTTAGTCCCTGTTCTCCTCCTGCCTCTCTTAATGTTTGCCAGAGTCTTCGAGTATTCCTGCTCATAAGAATCTGTATAAAATGTTCCCATTTTTCGCGTTGTTGGGATTTACAATAGTGATAAAGCCATGAATGATACTGCCACTTGATATACTTAATCTCAGTCACATCTTTGTTTAACCACGTGTCGCTCTGTGCGTCATGGCAACCATGATAAACTAAAACAACTGAGCGGCCACGTTTCGAAACAACACACAGCTCGCCAGACCTTGTAGACTACACGCTTTGCTGCAGATGGTAAAATCTAGCTCTTCCTCGCACGCTCTCTCTCACGCTCCCCCGCACTAGGGGTTGAGATGGAGAGGTGTATCCGCGGGCAATCATACAAGACAGAAAAAGATACCTCTGATCTAAATGAACCCGTAGTAATGAACAAAATTATGTGTCACATGTATTTCAGAATGAGTCAGTTCTGCAGAGCGCGGCTCGTCAAAAATGATATAACTGGTTTTTAAAAGTGTTAAAATTGTTAAAGAAATGATTGTGCCTTTGCCTAATAACACATACAACCTGGCTGATGCTTCACCTTTGGCCTATGTAGGTATGAAGGAATGCCAAGAATCAAGGCATCCTGCGAATATGCCCACCACTAGCTCCACACACAGTCAAGGAGTCTAGCAAATTCAAGGATAGGGTACGCTTTTATCCATTTTATTCTGTATACCACAGCAGTCTGCCAGTTTACATAGATATTTTAATTGGAACATGTATCTCTCTCTTCCCCCAACCCCACCTTTCATCCCTATAGGTGGGACCACAGCAATTAACTACAGATAGAGCTGAGATCGAATAAGACAAGGCACACAGACTGGTGCATTTTCCTAGCCCTGAAGAAAGTGGCACATCGACACCAGTCCAATGAAACCCGTCGGCTTTTATATGACCCTGTCTAGTGAGATATAAACAATTTCACAGAAAAGGTTGCAACAATTTCTCTCTTATATACAAGGAGAGAGAGATACGACAAACTTGTGTAAAGTACAACACAGAGAGACCAAACGACTTGAAGGAATTTCTGTTAGATATGTGGGGTTTCACTCTTCTCTCTAAAGTGAAATTACAAACCTGCAAGCAAAAGCACGCAGCAGTGAGTCCTCTCAAACGGTTTGCCTAGAACACAGATATAGCACCCGATAAGAGGACAACCTTCTAATAGGTGTTCCAAATTTCTCCCAATTTTCATTTTTTTGTTTGTTTTGTTTTAAACTGCTTTTGCTTTTGACAAAGAATCTAAATAAACATTTCTAAGTAATTCATTTGTATAGCAGACCTGATCCCTGGTTTGGCATGTGCCTTTTAGCATAATTTTCCCTCAACAGAAATGGCAGTCTCTATGTAGACTAGTGATAGGGCAAGTTCTTTCTCCGTCTATCCCCTCACCCCTGAAAGGTTGCAAAACCAGCATAAGGGCCTAGCAGAGCTTGTTTGAAGGGCAAGAACAGACTGGGGCAACACATGTTGGTGCATCCTAAATTATAGAAATGATTAACCTGTGTGGTTTTTTGGTGTGATAACGGATTAAGCTAACCCACAGGAGATAACCCAGAACAGTCCTGTAGTGTTTTACAATCATTCCTGCCAACAAGAGAATAGAAACGAGCGAAAGAGTAACAGACACTAACAATGCATCATGTAGCCCTATCAAAATTATGATTAAACTGTTCAAAAAGTGAGGCGATTGTTGCATGGAAGACCATTTAGAAACAGTCCACGATATACTTAAAGCTCTCCAGATACCCAGAGAAAAGTATAGACAGTACTATCACCTAACGCTTAATGCAGCAGCTGCTAGTGTCATTCAGGGTCTCAATGAACAGGAACATTTGTCATGGGCGGACTTTGAGAAAGAGGTTAGACATCAGTTTTCACTTTATCAATCGATACAAGAGGCCAAAAAAAGCAGCATATACAATTACTGCAAAGCCAGATATGTCCCCTCGCCAGTTCCTCCAAGATTTCAAAAAAAAGCATTTTCATGCTTTGATGTGACCTTTAATCCTAATTCTGTAGAAATCAAGACTGCATACCTTTATGGACTCCAAAAATAAATTGTATTCCAGCTAAATTGTGAATTTGACAGGGAGAAATCACTAGAATGTATAATAGAACAGGGGACCAAACGACATGAAGTAATCTATGGTCAGAGAGAGGAAGGGCCTAAGAATAAAGAGACAAAATCAAAATCTAAAGAACCCATAGCAGCGATAATGGAGGTAAAATCTGCCAAAATGCCACTTGAAGCTGTCCAAACCCAGGCAGGAAACACCATGACACCTAATCAAAGGGACACGCTGACACAGAGGACGCCACCCCAAACGCCTATGATGCAATCTGTTGATGCCAGCAAAAGAGAATCTTACATTAGCCTTAGATATCTTGGCAATGCCTCCTGATTGTGATTTCTCTCCGATATGTCAGGCATGAATAACAATCAAAATCAAATGTACAATGGCCCGTACCAGACATTGGGGGCACAGAGTACATTTGACCCTAAAACAGTGGTGTAAACCCACCAAGAAAGACCAAGGTATGTGGATAGATTCATTGAAAAAGGAAACCAGCATAGGGGACAATTCAGACCAAATGAAAGACAAAATATGAACCCTCACCATTATAACCAATCACCACCACCAGTCGACCATAGTCAAAGGATGGTCACCCCGTTTTCTCCACCTCCTATGTCTCATGATTTCAGAGGTAACAAAAATAGAAATGATTCTCCTGAGAGTTACCAGAATAGGCCCAATCAGGTTGAATTTAACCAGTACCGGCCCATGCCACAAAGAAATGAAGCCAGAGACATGGACAGGTTTCATTGCTTAGAGGACCAATTCAAAATGTTGTCTGAACAAATAGGAAAGCTCTGTGCAGTTCAAAAACAGCAGCCAAGTGAAGGTGCAGAATGCCATAGTAGTGATCTTGTGTGTTCTGACAACCAGTGACTATTTAATAGCTCCTGCAGTGATAAAAACACAGAAGCTTATTAATCACCTTTGTATAATGGTCCTGAATTGCCTGCTGATTCAAACATAAGAACACAAATGAATGAAAGTGAGACAGGGAGTTCTAACACAAGCAAAAGGAGAGCATGGTGCAATTTAGAATTGAATCAGACTTTTGAAGTGTGTGAAGATTAAGAAACAAAAAGGTAAACATTAACAGGAAAAAAGAGAAGAACAGAGGGACAGATTTAAGAAGAGCATCCAATTTGAAAATACAACACAAGACGAAGAGGTAGGATCAGTAGTTAGAATATCCTCCCTTGATAGTCAGAATATATTTGAGCTCCAAACAGAAAAAAACGGTAGCTCAAAAGGAGGGTGCAGGTCATCCACCTGAGGAGTGTTTTGAACCACAAATATTCCAAGAGACAGAA
Source organism: Ambystoma mexicanum (assembly GCF_040938575.1). Classification (NCBI taxonomy): domain Eukaryota; kingdom Metazoa; phylum Chordata; class Amphibia; order Caudata; family Ambystomatidae; genus Ambystoma; species Ambystoma mexicanum. The sequence continues at coordinate 45,464,835 of NC_090925.1, read as the reverse complement.
AGGTCAGGCATCATGCAAAACACAGATAAGTGTCATGCGCCAGACATTGACAGGCTATCATATGACACTTGTGAAAATGTTCAGTCAAAAAGTTACAGTGTGAACACCGGTAGTCCCAAGTACGAGGGGCGGTCAGTGGCATCACTCCAAATGGGTTCTGAGCCCAGGAAAATAGACATAGAAATTCAAAATGAAGTGGGCAAAAAGGAGGGAAAGTATATTTTCACATGCTCATGTGTCTAGCCAGGAGTAAAAAGGAGCAAAGGAAGGTGAGTCCTGAAATCAGCAAAAACTTCTTGTGTGTGCTAGAGGTGGTTGAAGACAGGTACTATTCTCCTATCACTGTGGAAGAAAAATGTAATGCATTTGCAATGACTGATACACGTGCGCAGGCCATGATAATGTCAAAGGAGCTAGTAAAAAGTATCAATGAAGGGAGACCCCCACAAAATCACATAAATGTGAGACAAAACCAAGGCCCTGTGACAACTTTAATGATGAAGAAATACCTATTGAATGTGTCACTGAGGTTAACATAAAGAAAGGGAAGCATCGGATGAGACATCCATCAGTGAAATATCCTTTCTCTTGGGGACAAATTGCCTGAAGACGTTGCCGCCCATCATTGATGGGGTAAATGGGGAATTATGCTCTCTAGCCAAAAAAACACTGAGGCCTAAGAAAATAATGACACAAAACAACAGTTGTAAAGAATGCCACACCGTTGCTGGGTCAGAAAGGGCAGTGGCAGTGGAAGTATGTCTTCAGAATGGCACACTGTCATTCTCATGTGTTAGGGTGAAATGTTATGTTATGTTATCTACACTTATAAAGCGCACAGTCGTCCAAGGGCATCATGCCACTGAACTGAGGGGTGAAAAAGAGAAGCAGTCTCTGGAGATTTATTTGGACCCCAAGAAAATAAGACAAACAGAAATAGATGAAAACACATTGCGTTTTTATCTGAATGAAGACAAATGCAAGACAAATATCATTCCAGAGATAGATACAGAAAAGCACATGTTGACCCTTTCTGAAATACACATTGGAGATGGGCAGCCATGGATTCTTATCCATGTAAAGGGGCATTCTGAAATGATAGAAGCCACTTTAGCATCTCGATAATGAAAGAAGTTTCATTAATGAAAAAGTACTCCGCAGATAATAGATAGGGAGGAATAAAGAATCAACACATATTTGGTCTGTTTGATCCAGAGTCAGGGCAAAGGATTGTTGGAAGATGCATGTTAAAGATCACAATGTGTCGATTGTGAGTGAGACACAGAAGAAATTGTACTTGGGAAATGACATCATACACAGAATGTGTATGGTGTTAGATTTTCTAAATAAAAAAGTTTGGTCCAGGTTAGGTGGTGGCGCACCTGAATTTGAGGAAAAAAGACAAATGTATTATTGTGCCCAGATGGCACCCTATGCAGCTGAATTGCAGGTGAGAAAGGATGTTACCATTCCCTCATTTACCAGACAAATTAAAATAGCATTCAAATACATGAAGCGACAACAGTTAGAAGATTCTGATGCATTTGTAGGTCTAAATGAATCCATGAGGCAGCAAGGGCTCGAATGTGAATATACACCACTAATAGAGATTTGGGATGGACCCATTCAAATTCTGGTGGATAATAAAGGGTGACAGGACATTCATTTAGAGGAGAATTTAGCAATAGAAATGGTAATACAGAAATCTTATTATACTGCAGATTTCAGTAATGCAGTGATTGGGTGAGTTGACAGAATCCTTGGGCTCTCAACCTAAAAGAATCTTTAAAGTTTAGTCTGTTTATCCTTATGAGTCAAGTGAAATATTGTGCTGTCATCAAGATGATTGCATCCTATTCAAATTAAATGAGGCTAAAAAAGAATAGCAGCATATTGAAATGGAAGTCAATATTCCAAAATATTTAAGTGTGTCGACTCTCCAAAGAGATACAGCCACACGGCTAGAGTAAAGTACAGAGGTTCTTCGGTTGGAGGACTTCCCAGAGTTTTCTAAAATGGTAAAAGAGCAATTTTAGGCTGCAGACGTGTGCACAAATGAAGAAGAAAAAGACCAATTGAGAAAAATATTTATGGAATTCAAACAGGTTTTTGCCAAAAGATGCGTATGATTGTGGATTAACATATTTACATGTTGCTACGTTACCAGAAGGACATGGTTGGGAGCCAGTATTTGTGCAACAATATAGGTTACCACTGGCATGTTTAGAATATAGAGGAATTATTAGGCCCATTCATAACACATCAAATCCTCCCATATTAGGTGTGTTAAAACCTAATGGCCAATGGCGTTTGTGTGTAGATCTACGAGAATTAAACAAAAGATACCTGATTCAAGGTGGCCCCTTCCATTTATTGATCAGGGTCTCACAAAGGTTTACGGGTCAAAGGTGTATACCACATTGGATCTTAAAGCTGGATACTAATGTGTCCCACTGGCTGACGATATCCAAAATGTGTTTTCATTTTCTTTTGCCAAATCACAATATGCGTAGTCTCTGACACCTTTTAGGTATGTCAATAGTGGGAGTGAGGTTGGGATTTTCCTGAGCAAGGGGCTCCCGTATCCAGCTGAAAGGGGGACGATAGTGTGGGGACAATGGAGTTTTGACACTCCAGATCAGGACCTGATCAAAGCACAAAAGGAAGACCTGATTTTAGGCCTATTCTATAATTATTTGTTAGATGCAGAGCAATATCCTGTGACTGAAGAAGATTTAGAAGGGAAAGAGGATTTGAGGGTGTTGCTAAAAAATAAAAAGTGAATTAGGTTATAAGATGGACTGATGATTAGAGGATCTGTGAGAGGTCAAATACAATGGGTAGTGCCCTTGTCATTTCAGGCATTGATGTTACATAATGCCCATGATGCTATAACTGTGGGACACAGAGGTTCATAGAAAACCTTCAACATTTTAAAAGATTATGCTTATTGGGCACACATGTCCCAAGATGTTGAACTGCATACCAGAGGGTGTCTAGTATGTGCACAGTTTCAACCTGTGTCACCTACTCATAGAGCATCATTAATGAAAAGGGGTTTGACACTTGCATGGTCTGATTTGCAAATCGACTATGTCAGGCCTGTAAAAAGATCATCAAGAGGAAACAGAATTATGCTAACAGTAATTTGTTTAATGTCCAAATGGGCGGAGCACATTCCAACAGTGCGCTAATGGCAGCCACATAACTTGTGAATCAGATTTTTTCAAGATATCGTTTACCTTAAAGGATAGATTCAGACCGGGAAAGTCATTTCACTAGTGCATTGATGACAAAGATATGGCAGATTGTGGGTGTGAACAGAAAACTACATATTTTTTGCCGGCCTTCCTCTTCAGAGGGAGTGAATGGTGTAACAGGCCAATAGGGGAAATTTGTGGCTGAAGCAGGTTCTAGCTGGGACCTTCGGCTTCTATTGGTATTAATGGCCAACCCCCGCTAAATCAACAAATCTCAGCCCTCATGAAATATTGACAGGAAGGTGCTGCCACAACATTTACTTTACAAGACAAGTCCTTGTAAATGGGTCTACAATTCACAATAGAGTTGAGGAAGCACTTACAAAATGCTTTTGCATTTGTGCAGCAGAATTTGGAAAAGGCTGCTGATAGTGCAAAAACACATTATGATAGCAAGGCATCTGTAAAAGAATATGAGGTAGGAGATCAGGTATATAAATTAAAATGTGGGATGGGAAAACACAAAAACTCTAAATTTCTTGCAGCATTGCAAAGGGCCATATTAAATTACAGGCAAGTGTTCTCCCATAGTGCACAGGATTACTAAAAAGGATGGTGAGTTGACATTGGAGCAGTTTGTCCAGTTTAATCAGATTAAGCCTTTCTACTAGAAACATTAGGTGAAGAGGCTTGAGAATAATTAAGAATGTATAAATATATAGAATATGGAAGGTTGCCTTAGCAAATTAGTAAGTGTAAATATTGCTGCTGCATGAAAAGTACTAACGGGGATCTTATATGAAGGTACAATGTGGGTGGCGTGTGGAAAAGGGAATGAAAGATGTATTGTACTTGGTACTTAATGTGTCTTTTTCCTTTTACTCTAGAAAAGCAGCAGATCCTTTGAGTGATGGACCTCTGGAGGATAGCACTGGATCGGAGACCCCTGGAAAGCCACCTGGACCGAAGAAGGGGGTGAAGATGAAGAGCCCGGAAAGCCATGGAGATGACGCTCCTGGTGGAGGTCCCATGGAGTCCTGGACTGGAGGAGTTCTGCCAACGACAGTGTTATGTGTGCTTGTACCACAAACTTTAAGGGACAGGCACACCTGATGCAGTCTGTTCTATTCATGCCACCATGAACTACTTTGCTACAGGATGTATCTACAAAAACTCTTGTTTTTATTATTTTCATTTTTACTGATTTGGTGGATTCGATTGGATGGTTGTGATCAAAAAGATGAAATGATAAAGATCTCTTAAAAAAAGAAGGGATCTTAAAAAATAAATAGATATCAGTTTTTTCAAAAAGAAGATTAAAAAAAATCTTTAAAAAAGAGAAATGAGACCAGTGATAAAAAATTATGAGATGTAAATATACAATATGTAAAAAAAAGAAACTAAAACAATTCTATAAAATATATACCATTGTTGTTTATTCATTTAAAAAAGATTGTTGCTGTTCTTGATTGAGTATGATAATTATTTTATTCAAAGCTTGAAGTATGTATGTAATTTTCTGATATATAGTATTTATTTTCAGATATGGATAATTTAATTGAGAGCAACACATGCGTTTGTAGGCTCATGGTTTGTTTTTTCCTGAAGTGATTTCCGGTGGATCTCAGCAGTAATAAAAAGGAGGGAATATGTAGGAATAAGTGTGGTCTCTGAATAACTGGGGGGCTCTGACTAGCTGGGAGGCTGTGAGTTACAGGGATTTATTAGCTTAGTATCCAGAAGTAATGTTAGTGGGCTTTATACAGAAACAGAGAAATAGAAACACTTGCAAGCAGTGGCAAATGGAGCCGGCGTGCACGGATGCCAGATTTCAAGAACAGAGAGCACATATTTAAAAGTGTTCCATTTCAGGATAATATTCCATTTGACTGAATTGCATCAAATGTATTAACTAATATGTGTTAACATATTAACTCAATGAATCCCATTTAACAAACTGAATCCCATATCAGTAACTTTGAGTGGAAATTAGTTTACATGGAAATAAATGTTCTGAATCCAAATTTGAAATGCATGTGGCTCTGTTCACTGAGATTTTTAAACATGGAGCATAGCAGAAGCTGCAAATGTGAAATATGCATTGCTAAAGAAGGCCATTGTGTTTGCGCAGGAAGCGAAAGGAAGAGAGATGCTACATTTATAGTTTAGCAGGACAGTCAATTTCAATGGGAAAAACACTGAGCAGGTTAGATGATGTGGGCAAAGACTAAATGTTAGGTAGGTCCTTCTGAGTGGCTGTGAGGGGTCATAAAAGGGAATGTAAATCACAAGTGATTCAGACATTTAGGAACCTCCTGGGAGAGACAGACAGAAACCTTTCTGAATGCTGAAGCAGAGACGGGCATACAGAGTCCAGTGCAGTCTTTCTGAGGTTGTGACAGCCTTATCTGTGTGCATATAGACTAAGGGGAATTGTTTCCAGTTCCAGTCAAGCAAAGAAAATCCAGCCATTTGGTAATATAAGTCACAAGTGAGGGAATTGCTGCATGCATGAAAAGCAGTTCGATAGGAAAGCAGATTGTTTCATGCCCAATATTTCTTAATATTGTATGCATAAGATTATCTAATGTTTATGAAAGCACTTGTACTGTTCTTTCTTTTCTTTCACAAATCGCACCTCCTGCCAATTTTCTCGGGACCAAGGTCGGTTGGTAAGATTGTGCTCTGTTGGTTTACACATTGTTTGTACTGCATGATGTAATTATCTGAACAGCTTTGAATCTTATTATCATATAAAATTAGATATTAGGAAACAAGCGGTTTGTGTTTTCATTACATGACTGCATTTATTAGCACATAGACTGAGATTCCACTGGCACTAGGCTTATTTTACCATTGGTTGATAATTCATGTTACCACATGTGGTAAAATCTGAAGTTGGCTTTTGGTTTTTCCTAGTAAGTGAGTTTAGGAGTGTGTGACGTGTGTGAATACAATTATTTGTTTATGATGTGATACGTCTTTTGCACTTTGGCTGTTAGAATATACATCAGCATTGTAAATAAGTTGCTCAGAGGAAGAAATACTGCCACATACTAAGTGTAACAAGTCCAGTATATGATACCGTGAGTAACCCTGGTATAAAAAGAACATTTGTTGGATTGTATTCTGAGGAGAGTCTTACCACTGTAAAAGGGAATCCACCAACAAACTATCATAAGCGATATTATTCCACAATAAAATACCACTATTTACCACAAAAATAAAATGACACAAAATTAGGTGTAACTCCTCCAGAAAATATATATATAAAATATTCCTACCACATTCCACTTCTTCAACTCTTTTTTTAAGGATGGCGTTATGCTGCAGTTTCTAAACACTGCGACCTCCCAGAAGCTCCACCTCTTCATCATATCGATCCCGCTTGAGTGCCAGCCTTTGCCTAGATTTGCATTTTCCAATGGGTCTAGCTGGATCTTCAGAACAAATTCAAGAAACCTTCTTTGAGTGTGGTAGTTCACACTAAGGACACCTGGCTCATTGCACGGAGCGTCCCTAGAGTTACTAGGAGATAGCTCGGCCCATTTCCTTAAAAAAATATTCTGCAACACCTCCATAGCTACACAAGTGGTTTAACGCCACATCTCAGATCTATATACATCTGGGAATTGGGTTACCTTATTGGTGATAAATGCAAAGAAGCCCATTATAGCTTAACACAGCCAGCTTGACAACTTTCTTTAAATGTGACCCCACCCACCATTATTTCCTACCTCCAGCCGCAGGTATCTGTAAGAATTAACCATATCTATATTTTCATTGTAAACAAACAAACTGCAATTTGGACCTCTCGTTCCAATACTTATAATCGTTGTTTTTTTCAGGTTTAATTTCAAACAATTGTCATTAAAATCTGAGTTTGCATACAGCAGGTTCTGCTGGAGACCACAATGCAAAATCCAATAAAACGTCATCATCGGCATACAACAAGGTGCTGAATTTAATCCCATTTAATGATAAGTCAATCGTGCAAGATATGTGGGTTAAAATGTGACAAAAACAAGATAGAAAGTAGCGGCGAAAGTGGGCAACATTGTTTGGCCCTCCTATTTGTTTGGAAATTATTTGAGTAGTCATTTGTCTTAGAACAGCAGCAGATGTATGATCATGAAGCAGTTGGATTAGCCAAAGCAGATCTTACGGTAGCCTAATATAATCAAGCATTTTCCATGGCAATGTTCAGTCGACTGAGACAAATGCCATAGAAAGGTCTAGAAAATTATTATAGACACAATCACCCCCCTCACTTTGGTCTATTTTTCTATAATGGCATTCAGAAGAAAAACCACTTCCAGCCTGGCTGTCAGAAGAAGTGTTATTTTCCAAAGCCAATTATAAGACAACTTGCGAAAATCTTAGTTGAGACATCCAGAAGAGAGAACGGGAGATAACCGTTTTTGATCAACTATCGATCTTTTTTTTAAAAAAGGCACCAGAAAGCTTATATTCCAGGATACTAGCCTGGTGAGAGCCTGGTCTATTTAATTGAAAACCTGCTCCAAAACTTGGGCCCACCAGTCCTCAAACCATATAAACAATTCAGGTCTTATTCCATCTGGGCCAGCTGCCTTTCCCATTGTCATTTTGTTTAAACTTACAATGTTAATAATGGGAAAGACTTATCATTAAAAAAAGAAAAAAAGAAATCGAAAGTTTGCTTTCCACACTGATGGTGCGATATGCCCCACATAACCTTCCTCTTTTCCTCATATCCCTTCGAGACTAATTTACTAAATATTTTTCAATCGTTACCTCAGACTGCCTTGTCCAGGAGCTTCTATGATTTTTTTTTCTTTGATTTGAGCAGTTTCCTACAGGCTTCTTTTTTTGGTGTGTAGTTGCTCTGCACTCATGTTCCCCTCACTGGATTTCATACTCAGGTTCCATTTATGGTACCTGCATTCTGCCTCTAACCCTGGGGCATCCTTTTTCCTAACAACTTTATCTTCCATCAAGTGGGCAGGGTTGCATACTACTTTACTGAAGAGGTTATTACGGTGTTCAAATAATGAAAACACCAAACTAGGGAGGTGGCTACTACAGAGAACACCTCTCAATTGCAGGAATTACAAGGATACCTGCAGCCTTATCTTTGTTCGCCTTCAACACCGGGGAGAAATGCATCAATCCGGACAGCTTCTGTTGAGCATATTCATACTGATGGCCATCATCCAGACCAGCACCAAGGGACTGTGATCACTCTTTGGCCTCATGGAAAGAGAAGCAGTCAATTAAAGAGTAATCGGTGACCCATTTCCTGGCCCGGGTTTGTAAGCTGGCTTGAGAGGAATATCCCCATTTCATCTCCAATTTAGTTCCACAAGGAGGTGAAGACACATACCGTTATCAATAGGGCAGTCTTTGGAATCTTATCCTTCATTTAAATTACGTGCATTGAGTTGGATACATATATTTCTATTTACACTGACAGGCACCCAAAACATGGTGCAAAGTCTTTTTTCTTGATCTTAGCAACAGTCACAGTGCCTACCCGACAGCATGGATTTCTCTGATATCTCAGGGATCATTGAACATGGATAGTAAGCAGGCTACCTTACCTGGTCACTGAAAAACCCTGATAGTTTCTTGGGAGTTGAGACGGGACAGTGTGACAGCATGAGGACAGCAATCTCCCCAGCTATTCTGTCAGAGAGTGTGCAGTTGGTGCTTCCCTGGGTCTCAGTATGGTGAAAATCTCAGTATTTGCTAGATAAGAAGGTCAGGGGGTGAACAATGAGTATTAGTTGACAGATGAGCTGGCACAGGACTTTGAACAGCCAGCTCTTGGGGCCCCTGCAGCTCTGAAGTCTAGGCTGGATGAGTCAGGATATTAGGAGCCAGTGATAGGGCAGCTGCACCATTCACATGCTCACTTTGTCGTGACTCTGCTTGTGGGACAGTAAAGATGCCAGGTGACAAGGGCAATGTACCAGCAATGAGGCTCCTCAAGTCTGAATTCAGAGAGCAGGAGTTGCAGATGTTAGCAGAGGTGTTGGTGGTCAATGCCCAGGAGCTTTTTTGGTGCCCATCTGCGTAAGACTGCCCTACAAAAGAAGAACACAATGTGGAACAAAATCATTGACAAGGTGGTGGAGGAGTGCACAGTTACACATGATGCAGAAGACTACAGGAAGCATTGGAATGACTTGAAGGCACATGTGTGCACTTTAGAGGTGGTATAATGGAGCCATTACACCTCACTCCCTGAGAGGAGAAAGTGAGCAGAATGATTGACATGGCTCGCAAAGAGGGAGTTTGCACAGCAACTGATGGATTCTGCAATCAAATAGACTCAGGTGAGTACAAAAGAGGATGAAGGATATACATTGGAGAAGGGAGTGCTTGCATGTTATGTGTAGCTGCACACGTGACACTTATGCATGCATGTCACACCAAAGTCAAAATAATGTTGTCCTCCAATGTGGTGTGTTGGGAAGAAACTAGCAGTACACCCTGCACCACCATGAATGTTACAGCAATGTATAATTACATGATTGCACTGCATCACCGAAATATCAGGTAAAGCCTCCACTTCAAAGTACAAAAGATTCTGCTTTCCCGTGCACTGAAAGTCCTTATAAGGTGGCAAAGGAGAATCAACAAGTCTTGTGGCACAGCCATGTTTGACCAGTAGCCACAGTTAGTGGCCAAGCATGGTAAACACAGTAAGGCTAAAAAGAAAAGTCCCCAAAAGTGGGAAAAAGTCCCTGCTGCCACTAACTTATCCTTTTAGCACACCTAGAGTAACCAAAAATCATGTGAGTGCTAGTATAGGGTAAAACAAAAAAAGTACCCAATTGTATTGCAGTGTAAGCTGCTTTGTACAATGATAAAAGGTTACCACCAGTGATACAAAAGTAACCAAAAGTAGTAACACAGAAACACAACTAAGGGAAGCAAGGATTCCCAGTACTGACAGCCTGAAGGACATGTCAGTTTCCCCATAACATATGAGCAAAAGCCAGTGTAGTGAAGCTTAAGGTTTAAGACTTAAGGCTTCACTGCATTGCACAAAGTACAGGTCAGATTAAAAAATAAAAGGAACAATTGGGGGTTCCATAAAGATGAAAGGAAAGGTGCAGTAATGAGAAATCTTTCCTAGCGGCATGTAGATGTTGTGGTCAGGTAATTAAGCCTAATAGCCATGCTGGAGTCAGGCAATTGAAACTAATAGCTCAGACCTCAAGCCAGTTGTCAAACCTGTGAGGCATAAAAGACCCCAGCGGGAAAGCAGAGGAGGAAGGAGCTGGAGCAGGAGTTGGAAGGCTGGCAGTAGCAGTAGCAGAGGAGAAGCATAAGGTTGGCAATTCATGGGGAAGTTGAAACACGGAAGGGACACCAGAGAGTGGAGACTGCAGATTTCACCTGCAAGTTTTGAGAGGGTCATGTGTTCCCAAAACCTGTATTTCAGAGGCTGCGCAGAGGAAGATGTGCTGAAAGTGAGGTTTTCCCCCATTTGAGCCAAGTTGCAGTGATTGCAGAGCCAAGAGTGTGCAGGAGCCCAAGGCCAGAAGCAGAAGTGAAGCTGAGGGTCACGGGAGTCGAATAGACTCCCAACTAAGGCAGCCGAACTAGAGACACCCCTGCTGGAGAAGGGTGTTGGTCCCAAGTAAACCCAAAGTAGTAGTAGCAGTTGAGGAAGTCGGGGAAGCAGAGTAAACCGCAACCGCAATGTCTCTGAAGTACAGTGTTCAGATTCACTCAACAAGTCTTGTTGTTAACTATAACTAGCTCCAAAGAGGCTTGAGTATAGTTAAAAGTGAGTCGAAGTGGTTTGTTATTCTTAAGCAGACTGTTAACAATGCAAATGTATCCTTCACTCTTATAATGAAAGCTGCAGTGTTCGTGTGAGAGGTAAAAGCTATTACATTGATTGTAGAACTCTTTCCTATTACCAGAGTGGTTGTGTGTCCTTAATTGTATAGAAGGAATGCTTACTGACGCCATTCCAAAAAACTTGACATTAACGTCTTACAAGATACAACCGAGTTAGAAGCGAAAATGGCATCAAACGAAGGTCGTGTGTGACGAATTGTGTTTCCGGAGGGAAGTCAGAAGTTGCCTCATTGATACTACACTAGAATACAATTACATCGAAAACTTTATGTTTAAAAATCTACCTTAAAGAGTGGTCTTGTGTGCCTATTTATGAACCTTGTATTATTTAGAATTGACATTCTTTATTTCAAGAAGTTATTATAATGGAGAGGAGAACAAGCACTACGCAAGCCAAGAGGTGAAGCCCTGTTAAAGTGAAACAACCCTAATTAAAACCCATCCACCTAATCTGTGAAGTTGTCAACAGTCCAGTGGCCTCTAACATATTTTGGCATTGTGGCCTGAAGCTGCAAGAGTAGCACTATGGCTTCTGGGTAATTACTTGGGCAGAAAAGGTATGAGAAAGCTGGGGAAGAGATGCTGGGTGCTTGTAATGAATGTACAGAAGTTAACATGCAATGTTAAAAGACTGCTGAAGTTGAAAGGAAGTAAGTCTTGTGGGCACAGAGGCATGTTAACTTTGTGGCAGTCAGATAGAAAGAAGAGGCAAAGAGGCTGCACCCTTTTCTGAAAGTCATTAATGGAAGAGTGCCTTGCCTACCTGAGGAGGTCGAAGTGTCCTGTCAGACTTTGCCTGATAATGAAGATGTTTAAAACAGTGGTAAAATTATTGGAACTGTGGTGATATATAATGTTCTCAGTGGATGTCACATTGCAGTGGTTTGAAGTAGTGGCATACTGTGGGACGAAGGTGACTGTGCTTATAGTAATATCAGTAGAAGAGTGGTTGCTAGAAGGAAAAAGGAACCTAAAGAGAATGATTAGACAAAGATACCAAAATGTACTACAGAAGTTGTAACCTATTGTAACGTTGTACCTGGAGAAATCATATAAATATTTATTTTGAAATGCGGCAGAAAATGTTGAAGAGAAAATAACCAAGATTACCATTGGTGCTATTTTCTTTTCCGGTATTGGACAGGGATATTTTCAATCAAACCATATAATTGCCACCAGCTGATTTATGTTTAATGAACTCTTAGTTTGACTTGGAACTGATAAGAACTGGTTCCATACTTTTCTTTTCCTTTGCACATTTGAAGCTGACTTTAAAACCTGGGGAAATGATTTTACCCAGGACAGGTGAAGGTCATAACAATATTGTTCAGTTATTGTTTATTATCTTATATTGCTTTGTCATTTTCTTTTAATGTTTGTTGTTTAGAGTGAGGGCCAATTTACCCGTGCTCGAGATTGTTTCCGTAGCCCTTAGACTAGGTATGGCATTCCTCGGTAGAGTATGGCAAGCAAGGCTTTATTTGAAAACTTTTATATGAATTAAATGTCTTATTCTGAGAAAACCACAAGCAGTTGTCCGCCTCGCATTACTGACCCCTCACAGTAAGCACAATTGACTTACTCAAAGTGGTCATGAGGCAACCAACATGTTTTTCCGTAGAGGTCTCAAGTAGTTCAACATCCCTGTTCTACTAACTGAACTAGGGATCATCCCCTTCCTGTAACAATGCACAATCAAGCATGGATTTAGTCCCAGATATGTGTCACAGCCAACCAATACCAAATAAGGGTGGAGGGAGGACATGGGTGTTGGGGAATGTGGGTGGAGAGAGGGTATCAGTGATATGCACTGAGGGTTTAAGGAGGTCATGGGTATTGGGGAGTAATGTTGGAGGGAGTGCATGGGTGTCACAAATGTTAATATATAAATATATGGAGGTCTTTTGGTTCATGCCATAGATTTTACTGCAGTGAATTGAATTCTCTGTTTACATTGTGCAGTGTATATATTTTTATTCAGAAAAAAAAAAATTCTTGCAAGTCCTGACACCGCAAGTGGCCATCCTTTCGTTCTGCATGTCCATCCTGTGCTAGTCTGCCAGCTAATTTCTCATCATCCTCCTCCTCCGGGTCTGGAAGTGGGCAGTTGGACATCTCTCCACATGCACATATTATACAGCATTAGACACATATAAGGACAATCTTCCCAACCTTCTTTGGACAGTTCATAAGTGCCCCTGCAGTCCAGTAAGGGTGCTCTATTCAGGAGTCCAAATGTGTGCTCTATGAATAATCTATTCCTTGTGGGCGCCTCGTTGTAGGCAATCTCCTTGGGGTTTCCCAGGTTTCGTCATCGGGGTCATAGGCCATGGTAGTTGTGGGTGGCCAGAGTCACCTGCACATGGAATGAGATCGGCTCACTTGCACAGAGGTAATGGTCATACTCATCCATCACTTCCATAAAGTAATTGGGGTCCACTTAAGTGCCATTGGGGTGCGTTCCCCATGCAATTGACAAAGCCGAAGACATTTAGGGATCCTGCTCTGCAGCATATGTATGAGCTAAGGTGAATTTCTAAAATCCACCCTGGGCATGGATTTTGGAAGTCCACCCTATCTTGGTGAACAGGGAGATGTCTAGTCAAACCTAATCAACCTAAGGTAGCAGTGCAGCAAGGCTGATATCCAGGAGGGGTGTCAAAGTGGTCTAGAGCTACCATTCTTTCCCACAGATAATTTAATCTAGAAAGCTATTAAGCCTTTAAAATGCACACCAAGTGAATGACACTTTTAGGCAAATATTCTCACCCACTTACTGTAAAACAGACGAATAAATGCACACTTCGTAGAAGAAATAAAGCATTACATTCAATGGCCAATATAAAACAAGTAAAAAAGGCCTTCCTGAAACAGCAAGAGAGCCACCAGTCACAAATGATGCCCTTTTTTGGAAACATGCAAGAGCAATCTCTGTGTGTGCATAAGCTTAAGAAGATTTCAAAGGTTTTGTGCATATTTCAAAAGTGTTTAAAGACTGGTTTATCAGTGCTGAACTTTAGGCTGCAAACCAAACAAGAACAATTCTCCATCTAAAAGATAAGGCCCAAAACCTTTGATTAAGTGCATCTACTTCCCAAAATGTCAGCAGGTTCAGAATATATGTTGAAGAACATGACACAGATACAACAACATCTGGGATATCATCACCAATGCAATATTCTTGGATTCCTAATATACAAAGAAGATTCATCGAAAGAGTACCAACATGCCCTCTGTAAATACAATGTAAATGCAGCTTACATGTCATGTGCATTCAAAGACCATCTATAAAATGTATTTTAGAGTACAAAATCATGTAAAATCTAAAGAATATTGCAGACTTCTATGAAACATCAATGTATATCATTTAATGAATGTATTTGCTGATGTTTCATTTATCCAAACTAATGTGGAGTCATACATGAAGTAAAATAAAAGCTCAATCTCATACATACAATACATATATTCCAATAGGAATCTGTGTATTTGAGATTCAAAGTGACCGGAGTATTAATACCAGACATGGGGGCGCCCTCACAATGCCTCCCCATTGCTGAACTACATTTGTTGGCATCACTTCCTGCTCCTCATGTCACAAATCACAGGATGGCTTACTCGTTGCACCCCCCCCTTATCAGTTGTCCCCTGGGATTGTGGGATTCTGTTTTATGGGCATCTGGCAGTTCAAATGTGATGGCCATTCACCTGGGGGTGCTAGTATCTTAACACGAGGCAAGGTATATTGGCAGCTCAAGACCTCTAACCCATCACTCATGGTCAATGCTGCAGGGCCTCCCAAAGCGAGGCAGGGTAACTGTTGGTACCATCCGGCAGGCCCGGGAGAGGGGCAGCTCCTTTCCCCAAAGCCTGGCCCCTCTCCTCATTACACACAGAGACATGCAGTCTCTGTCCCCACAAAGGAAGGGAAGGGTGAGGTGTGAACAATCACCTCACCCTCCCAGGCAGCAACAAGGTGCTAAGCACCCAGAGGAAAGCAACAGTCAGGCAGGGGAAACACAATGCAATGCCCCCCCCCAGGGGGGGTGGGCAGACAGTCGGCTGCTGCCAGCCTGGGGGTTGGGTTTCAGCCCCCACTGCCACACTTCAAAGACACAGGGCTACCCCTGGGTCTTATAAAAAGGGCTGCACAGCTCTCACAACTACAAACTGTTTGTCGACCATGAACGGGGTCCCAAACAGTCTGGAAGTTCACTGTTCACTCAGTGTCTTACACCTCATTCTTCTTTTCCCAGAACCCTCCCACCCTAGAAAAGGAAGGAGAAGACCAAAGGAAGAGAAAAACAGGACACTGGTCGGTGACCACAACAAGTCATGGGACAAAAAGGTGGCACAGGCCAGAGGGGATTACCTCAGGACCCGGTGCCCAAAAGTATGATATCATAAGGATATCTGATTATTGTCATTGTTTCCATAACCATATCTGTACCAATAAAATCCTATGGCCTTTTATTGCCAACACTTGAACTTGTGTGGTCCATCTTTCTCTCCAGGGGGGCTGGGTCGGCCTTGGAATTTGTATGCACATGGTTCCAACAGTTATGGGTTTGTCCTTTGGGACCACACAACCCGCCCGTGCTTGGCTGTTCACATTACTTTCTGGTTTCACAGGCCTGTAGCTTCATATAGTTACACTCTTTTTTTTGCCCTGAAGTCCTCTATGCTCCATTTTACTGCTGGAGCTTGGGAAAGGAAGACGATACTGCACTGCCATATTCCAACAGGGATTGCATACTGCGAGTCCTCACTTCCAATATGGCAGTGCTTCTTTATTTTTTGCACATGGTATCAGGGTATACATTGTCATTGCTATAGACCACATTTTGACTGCTATGCAGATGCACACACTCACTTTAGCGTGAACTAATATATTTTCTGTAGCATGAATCGTTTGGTAGGGCATGGGAGCTGGTCAAGCATTCCAACAGAAGTTTTGACATTGTACATCTTATGAAAGAACGTTACAACTCCAGCCTAAAAACACATGCAAGCTGAAAGCTGCATGCTGACACATTAAAAGCTGTGCATGCATCCATAGATTGACAGTTACACATGCAAATAGATTGAAAACACACACACACACAAGTGAACATAAAGCTGCTTAAATAACTGTATTAAAATTATCACACACACCCACAAACATGTATAGACAGAAAGTAACACACTAATTTTTAGTGAAAGTAGCAGACACTTGATCAGAGAAAGTATTTTGAGAACACAGTATAGAGTTGAGTTCAGAATAGATTAATCAGATCCATGAGAGCATTACTTGGAATACAAACCTAGAAATGCAAGCTGACCATTGTCTACATTGAAATGCCCTGCTCATAGCCAATAGATTGTAAAGATGGTCTGGGAAACCCCTGTTTAAGTAGAACTGGTAGGTCGGGAAATCCTGCACCCATAGACGGAAATAGTTAAAAAAACAGGGCAACATCTGCATTATTAACAATCCACATAAAGCAGGGACAGCATATACGCATGCAAGTCTCAGAGCTCTCAGGGCTCCTCATGCAAAACAATGTATTAAAAGTCAAAAAATAACTGATGTCGTATCACAATCTTGGTTACAAAAGCCTATTGGGATGAGGGATTGATCAGGGGAACTATATACATATATAGTATATAGGGGTTAGTCTTCTCATTGGTTATACTCTATCTGATGGCACCACCTGAGACCACCTCAAAACTGATAATAGAAAATACATGTCATCTTTACACAAGTCCATTGGTTAATGCAACATGTATTGGGCGGCATAGCATTGAGAGTGTCTATTGGTTGGCATCTGACCTACCAACCTTGAGCAATTGACAGGTCATCAACACATGAGCCAAATCGGGAGTACGGGGAGAGATGCCTGGGAACTGTTTCCTTTCAATAAAATAAGATACTATCCCTTATTCCTAGGCCGCGACCCAGAGGAATCTCTTTGTACTCGACATTGCATGGCACCTTGGTTCTATGAATATGTGAGGAGTTAAATCAGGTACCTATCTGTATCTGGAGATACTAAATAGAGAGTATTCTTGAGTTATGGGTCACGTATGAGAGGTCCATGTTCTGAATTACTTCACCCTTCATTTATTGGGGTTTTAGTTAATGTGAGCAAGAATGCTTTTACCTTTCCGATCACTAGAGACTTGGTTGTTTCATCATTTATAAGGTTTAGAGTTATAATTGTCCTACACCTGGCTTTAAAAGGCTAGTTTTTCTTTAACTAATTGTAAAGAAATGGGAATTATTTTCTCCTGTTTCTTCTACGAGTCATCCAAGCCCTCCCTAATTTCTCAGGAACCTTGGTAGGGTCCGCACAGCTCTTTATCACTTCCCTGCAAGGGTATTTGTTTCAATAAATTGAGCAGTTTGAGTTTCCATGAAGCCTTGAGGACTTTTATTAATTTTAATGCGTGCAGAGACTTACATTTTGAAAAAGATGGCTGCTCAGTACTGATGCAATTATATGCTTGCAAGCTACAGACATATATCATTTGTGTTGCAGTTCAGCCTATGCATTACTTAGTTATGTGTGTCGTGCCTTTGTGGTTGCAAGCAATATTCTGTGTATATGAATGCACACTTGACCTGGTGTCTGCATAGTGAGTGCATATTTTCTTGGTTCTATGTGTTATAACCGCATTTTAAAAAATGAACAAAAAAAATAGTTTTTTTTCCCCAGCCGTTTTTGGGTTGGCTTGAAAATACAGCAATATCACTTTCTGTGCACCCCCACCCCGACAAAGGTGATCCCTTCCCCACTTTCTCCTGTAGGTTGTATTCTTAAATGGGGGTTTAAACCCCTGAACACCCCCTTTTCCCACCCACCACCCCCTGCCCAGCACAACACAAACTCATTACACACACACACACATCCACACACACACACACACCACTTAGACTTACCTTAAACTCCTGAGATGGCTCTACCGGGTCCTGGTGAGCCTGTCAGCACCTGCGTGCACTTGTGTGTGTTGCATCGGCTGACAGTTCCATTTAGAAAGACTCTTCTGTGCGGTAACAGAGAAGTCTTTGTAAAACGATCTGTTTTTGTTTTGTTTTCTTTTAAAAAAGGGCTTTTGACCTAGAACGATGTTCTTCATATCTACTGTATGCGCGTGTGTCAGTTACAAATGTGTTTGTTTATTCTAGATATCTTTAGTTACATCAGCCCCATTTCCTCCTGTATTTGTCAGGGATAAGGCAGCTAGGTTCGCCTTTGTGAGTAGCGTTTATCACCATGGTGATATTGAGGTGAGGGAGGGGCAGTAGCTTTGAATGATGCATTCATCTGCCTGTCAACAACTTTCACAACACCACACTTATACAGGGGAGTCAAGATGAGCCGCCAGGATACCGGCAAATGTTGTTACATTTTCTGCCACTCGGTCTGGCAGCATTGCTGCTGGATTCCGAGTGCTGGAATGACAGTGTAAATCCCCATAGGACTCAATGAGGGGATTTGCCATCATTCCGGCACCGGCAATGCTGGTGCCAGTAATTAGGGCTTCTTTTGCTTTAGGGCACCTGGCTTACCTCCAGCTCGGGTGACCCAGGTGCCCCATCGGCTAACCATTACTGGGCGGTCCGGTAAAGGGTTGATATACACAAATACCTGCACTTTTTTACTGGATCACCCGACTTGGAATGAGACCCAGAATTCTTTTGAATAGATTTAGGATTTTGAAAATACCACTCTCTATTTCATTGGCCAGAATTTTGGTGTGAGACTTTATGAATGTGAATGTCAGACTGGTATGACACGTCAACCTGAGACGCCTGTAAAAAGTATCACAAATATTCATGCATACATTTTTGGAAGGTCTACTAAGTGATTGGAAGATGCTGGTGGTTAAGATGCAAAGTTTAATAAGATGTGTCAAATTCAGGTAAGTAAATAACTTAATACCAGACACTAGTATAGTCCTAGGAAGGGATCCTTGACCAGGCCTTCACTGACCAAAGTCAGGGAAGAGTAAGATAGCGACCGGACTGTATGCCCATGTAACCCTATGGACAATATGATATGATATGATATGGTATTTGTAACGCGCCTATACACAAGTGTTTCAAGGCGCGACGAGGCAGGGAGGGAGGGAAACAAGGGGAAGACAGACAAACGATCCTACTAGGCCAGGTGTCATTCAGATCGCGCAAGTGCGGAGGTAAGGGGAAAAGGAGGAAGTGCAGGGGGAGGAGGTGGGGGGGAAAGTGCAGTACAAGGTAAGTAGCGTAAAAAATAATAAATAATAAATAATAAATAAAAAGGGCCAGCTGGTGGCAAGTGCGAGGTAAGTGCAGAGCAAGTTCTGGGAAGGGGGCTGTAGGGATACAGTGACAGTCCCACAGTGCAGGGGGAGCCAGGGAGACAGTGCAAGTGGAGAGTGGCTGGGCCCTGGACCGAGGTTGCTGAGAGTGGCCCAGATGCAGGTTTAGTGCTGAATTCAGTGGGGAGTTAAGCAGGTTTAGCAGGGGAGAGGGAGAGAGAAGGCAGAAGCGAAGAGGAAGGTTTTGAGGTGCTTCCGGAACCGGAGATGGTTCTCCTCAAGTTTCAGGGAGGCAGGAAGGCTGTTCCAGAGGGAGGCCCCTGCTGCGGAGAGAGATCTACCCCCAGCTCGTTGCTTCGAGAAGCGGCTGACCATGAGGGAGTTGGAGACGGATGAGCGAAGGGCTCGTGAAGGAAGATATTTAGGAAGAGAGAGTTGAAGGTATTTAGGTCCCAGGCCCCAGAAGGCCTTGTGGACAATGCAGAGGGTTTTGAACTTAATCCTCGCAGCCACTGGGAGCCAGTGAAGAGATTTCAGTCCTGGAGAGATACGGTCCCTGGGCTTGAGGCCAAGGACAAGTCTCGCAGTTCTGTTCTGGATAAGTTGCAGAGGGCGGAGAGTGGAGGCAGGCAGATTAAGATAGAGGCTGTTACAGTAGTCCAGCCTTGAGAGAACCAGGGCTCGGGAGACAGTGAGCTTCTGGGGGAAGGAGAGGAAGGGAAGAATACCTCTGAGGAGGTGCAGCTGGTAGTGTGACTTCTTAGAGACGTCAGATATATGAGGAGAGAAGGAGAGTGTGGAGTCGAAGATGACCCCGAGGTTTTTAGCCTTACAGGTAGGGGCAGGAAGGGGGCCAAGGGAGGCCGGCCAGAGAGCTGCAGGGAAGGAGGGAGTGGGTGTGCCGATGAGTAGAATCTCAGTCTTACTGGCGTTGAGGCAGAGGTCATTGGCGGCACACCATTCCTGGATAGCAGACAGACAGTCGGAGATGAGGGAAGGAGAGGAGGAGGCCGAGGGTAGCCTGAAAATGAGCTGGGTATCGTCTGCATAGCACTGGAAGTAGGGGCAGAGAGCGGCGATGCGGTGGGCAAGGAGTGCCAGATACTGGTTGAAAAGCCAGGGAGAGAGGTTGGAACCCTGGGGGACACCACAGGTGGAGAAAAAGATGTCAGAGAGGAAGGAGCCCATTTGGACCTGGGAGGGTCGACCGGAAAGGAAAGAAGTCAGCCATGCCAGAGCCTGACCAGTGATACCCAGGTTATCACGGAGACAGTTGAGCAGGATGGCATGGTTGACAGTGTCAAAGGCAGAGGAGAGATCGAGCAGAATGAGAACACAGGGAGTGTTGGAATCGAGGTTCATGAGCAGGTCCTCACGGATGTTCAGGAGAGCAGTTTCCGTGCTTCTGGCCACTCTGAAGCCGGATTGATGGTCATGAAGATTACCAACAGATTCAGCATGGAGGTTAAGCTGGGAGATGGCCAGTTTCTCCAGGAGCTTACCCAGGAAGGGAGTAATGGAGATTGGGCGATAATTGGCCGGGCAGGAGGGGTCGGAAGAGGGTTTCTTGAGGAGGGGGTGCACAAGGGAGTGCTTGAGGGGGGATGGGAAGACTCCAGAGGCGAATGAGTGGTTGCAAAAGTCAGCCAGGGCAGGAGCCAGGGAGTCGATGTGGTCCTTGATGGTTTTGGAGGAACAGGGGTGAACCTGTTTAGACGAGGCTTTCATAGATCGGACTTGTCTGGAAACCTCATCAGCAGAAAAAGGTGGAAAAGCAGAGAAGGAGGGCGGAGGGGCGGCTGCAAGAGAGCAAGAGGAAGAGCCGGGAAGAGAGGGAGGGGGGAGAGAGGAGGAGAGCGAGGACAGGATGTCCTGAGTTTTTGAGATGAAGTGCGAGGCCAGTGCAGTGCAGAGGGCCTGGGAGGGGACAGGAGAGGTAGAGACTGCAGCAGGGTTGGCCAGCTCCTTGCAGATTTTAAAGAGTTCGGCCGAGTTGTTAGATGCCTCAGAGATGCGGGCTCGCATAAGGGCTCTCTTCTTGGTGAGAACGGAGAGCCGGTATTGCCTTTGGAGCAGGCGACAGGCCAGTTTGTCAGAGGATGAAAATGAAGCACGCCATTTCCTCTCTGCCACCCTGCACTTGCGTTTTAGGGTGACGAGATCCGAGTCATACCAGGAGTTACATTTGGCTTTGGGCTTCAGGCGGATTCTCATGACGGGGGCAAGGATATCGAGAGTATCAGATATAGAGGAATAGAGCATGGAGAGGGCTGTGTCAGGGTGGGAGTCAGCCGAGTGGGGAGGAGGGGGCGAGAAGGTAGCAGCGAAAGCCTCAACTGACACGCGCTTCATGGGTCGGATGACCGAGAAGGTGGGTGGCAGTGAAGAGGGTGGCTTTGCCTGTGGGGTAGGGAGGGAGAGGTGGGAGGATAGGAGAAAGTGATCGCTCCAGGAGAGAGGAGTGGAGAGAGGGAGGGAGAGGGGAAGGTCAGAAGAGATCAGAGCATCAAGAGTGTGCCCTGCAGAGTGAGTAGGCCCAGACGGGAGAATAGAGAGTGAGAGAGAGTTGCAGAGTTCGCGAAAGAGACCAGTGGGGGGACAGGAGGCATCGAGGTGGATGTTGAAGTCACCGAGAAAGAGGAGTTGGGTGGTTGAGGACAGGAGTGAGGAGGAGAGGTCAGCCCATTCAGAGAGGAAGGAGGAGATTTGACCAGGTGGTCGATAGATAGTAGCCACGGTAAGGGAATGGCTAGGAGAGAGAGAGTCGGCAGACAAGGCATTCAAAAGAGGTGTAGGTCTGCGTAGGAGTGATAGAGGCAGGAATCCACTCAGGGAAGATAAGGGCAACACCACTCCCTGAACGGTTAGGCCTGGGCACGGAGAGGATCTTGTAGCCGTCAATATAGGGGGACAGGTGTGCTCCGGATTCCATTCAGGGTACAGTCCTCTGTAATTAATTGTCCTGAGGATGGCCCAGGCATCATGGATGCAGAGCTCCTGTTTGGAATCAGTATGTCGTTTCAGTCCATCACTGTGCTTGAATCTTGGTTCCAGTCACATTCCAGCTGAACACCCTTCTGAAGAAAAAAATGAAAACTTCTGTGGAGCAGGTGAACTAAGGACAGCTCCATGGAGCATAGAAGATGGATTTCAATTAGAACCTCCATGGTCAATTGGCGAAAGCCGCTCTTCACTGGACGAACAAAGGAGCTAGCACTGCACAACTTCTTTTGATGCAAGAAGTCTGAAAATGCAGGAGCAGACATCTTGTAGTACTATAAAACACAGCAGAATAATACTCACTTTTGCCAGCCCATGCTAGGCATATTGTAAAGGTAACCAACTAGCCATTACAGAAAATACATAATACGGATACAACCACAATTCACTTTAGTGTACAGTTGTAACAATACAATAAATGCACACACAAAAAGAGCTATGATGGGGCACATTACGTTTCCAGTGTGGTGATAACGTGCAAGTATTAAGTACAAGCTACCATAGAGCCAATATTACATTATTACCAGCACCAGTATTACCAGTGCCAGTAATACCGGCAAATCCACCGCTTTACCACCCTTACCACCACTTGTAATCTGGCGCCACTTCCGCCAGACCAAATGGCGGTAACGATAATTCAGTTTGCTGGCATCCTGGGGGATTTACAGCCAGGATACTGGCAAACCTATAATGAGGCCCATAGTCTCTCAGTATTGATAGCCTTTGGAATTATCAGTTTCCCCATAAGAATGAGCAAAAAGACAAGGGAAGTAAAGCAGAAGGTTTTACTTGCACCCAAAACGTCTGATTGGGAGTCCAAGCAAAGCAAAAAGAAAGGGCGCCCCGTAGAAGTCAGTGGGAGGAAAGAAGCAAAAAAGATTAAGCTCTTACCAGTACAGACTGATAACCATCCGAGCCTACTGAAAATAAAATAAAGGCTGCCCCATGGGAACCACTAAAGAGTATGTGTAGCAGGGTCAACTGACCCAAAGAAGGCACCAATCATGGTGCAGGGAGGCGGACAGAGGGAGGGAGCGAGGGAAGGCCTAAGGGCAGTGGAGGCAGGACACAGGAATGAATGTGGAAGTGTGGCAGAGAGGGTACATTCTCATATCTAGAGTGCACCAGGTCCAACCCTCAATGGGCTTCCATTGAGTTTCACATGGAAGATGGGCAGGGGTTGCATCCCGGAATGGAAGTGATGAGCAATTCACTACTCACCAGGTAAAATTTGATGTACATGCATATTAATTTACACAGTCAGAGATTGTGCGAGCTTTGAAGTTATGGACAGTTGACCTGGATTGCCCTGGGGAAGAGGAGGGACATCACACCGGATGAACAACAAGAGAGTTGTTTCCTATTTTGTCTCTGCCTCTTCTCTCTTCAAAACAAATGTTGTATGTTGTTCCCTAACAGTGACTGAAAACGCACACATTTCTGATGTATTTTCAGCTCGGATGGTCATGCTTGTTGCATTAACAGTGGCATGCATGTTGGCAAAGACAAATCTGTTACTATATACAAAATGATTCTCACAATGCATTTGGATTTGCACATGACAATGGTCAACTATGGAAATAAAGGGGATTCCTGACCTCAGCAGGTTTCACTGGTAAAATTGCATCATATGTCTCATCCATATTAGATATGCTCACTATATTGAACGAAATAACTATTGTAAAATGTATAACACATCAGTCTGTATTTGAAGAGGTTACAAAAGGAAACGCTATAGTTGATAAAGTGGCAGCTCGTGTTCATTTCCAGTTTGTAGAAATATTGCTATGAATGAGCCAGGCACAGCCCTCTAGTTTATATTGCAACTGCCATGCAGCCTGCCTAAAGCATGGCTAGCACAAGCACAGATGATTGATTGCCACCTTGCAACTGATGGTTACCCATGAATATAGATAACTAGCATTGCCCTGCCCAACCGGGTCATCAGGGTCATCAACAACAATGAACAACAATGAACCAGTTCAGGATGCAAAGTCCCTGCCTGGCCAGTGCACACGGCTGCTGCTGGTCGTGGGACTGTGCAGACTGACAGTTCAAATAGTAAAGTAGACAGACCACTGCATCATTATCATACTGAGTCTAAGAGAATAAGGGGCAGGACTCCGAAATAATTGCCTGGGGTGAGCCCTATCAAACATAAGTTAAGTACTGGTACCGCCAGTCATTAATGATTTCTCTAGACATAGGTGGACGTAGCTGGACTATCTTGAAATTAATGCCTCTAACAGTCAAGTTCTATTTCCCACTGTCAGATAACCTTCTACTTTTCCAGTTGTTCAATAGGTGCTGCTATATAGTCAGCACAGCAGAAAGCTTTGATCGTTACAACAAGGAGAACAGACTTAAAAGGAAAGCTATGGATGGGGCCAATTCCCTTGCTGCTGTGTGGAACGTGTTTGGAGGCCAACCACAAAGAGATATGTTAGGCAAACCAGAAACTGCCGTTTGGAAATGTTCTTCGACTCTAATAACAGTGACATTGCCTTCTTATAATGCGTCATGCCCTTCTTGATTTATCAACCTCAAGAAGATGAAAGGCTGATTCAGCCCCTCTACAGAGTTCACACTTGTGATATATAGGCTGCGGTCAGATCAAAGTCCAACACTTTATCCATGTAGCCATCCATCATTGGCATATACCAACCACTCACATACTCCTCCTGTTGTTTAATAACATTTAATAACAAACCTCAATGATATCCATGTGAGCAAACTCGAAAGGATCAAAGACTATGTCACAGCTGTATGGCTTTTTCAATGATAGAAACCTAGTAGATTTAGGTTGTAGAAGAACTTTCCTAGTTTTGAGAAGCAACACAAATCTCACCTGGAGATGTGCAAAGACCTGAACATCTCTTTTTAGGACATCAGGGCTCAATATAAGTGGTGCAGTGCAATAAAATGTGGCGGTTCTACCGTATACTGCTGCATTACTGCACCTCCGAACTGGCATTGCCTGACTATGAATTTGGTGATAAGTTGGAGGATTCACCTCCAGATATAAGCTGAAGGTAAATACGCCACCTTTCGGAATTACCTCTGCAGCAATTTTGCCGAAATCCATCATGGAGTCCTATGGACTCCAATAAAATGAGGGCTAACAGCGCCACCACGCACCACTTGTAATCTGGAGGTAATACAGCCGGACCAAGTGGCGGTAATGGTTTTACAGTTCGGTGGTATCCCAGTAGATTTACCACTGAAATACCACCAGACTCATAATGCGCCCCATTGTTTGGACCGGAAATTGATTTATTATGTATTCCACGAAATCAAACTAGTACAGAGTTTTGCCTTTAACCCTCCACATTTGTACCACTTAATACAAAAAAGATTTCAGTTACGCTGTATATTAGAAGCATGTTTTTGAAATAGTTGTCTGTTGGAAAGTAAAACTCATTCTGACCCCGTTAAAGCAATAAGAACTTTCTGAGGCCTTTTATAACGTCTGCATTCTTGAGACTGTAAATTATGGGGTTACACATTGGAGTGACAGCGATGTACGATAAGGACACCATCTTATTCTCCTTCATTGAATATGTTGACGTTGGGCGAATGTATGAAGAGGCAGCAGATCCATAGAATATCACTACCACTGTGAGGTGAGAGGCACACGTCAAGAAGGCCTTCTGTCTTCCTCCACTAGATTTGATTTTCAGGATGCTGGAGATGATGTTGATGTAAGAAGTGATGATTAAAGTGAAGGACCCAAGTGTTATTATAACACCCAAAACATAGGTAAGCACCTCAATTACGCGAGTACTGCTGCAGGAAATCTTCATCAAGGCTGTAAGATCACAGAAGAAGTGATTGATGGTGCGGGACCCGCAGAAGGTGAGATCAGATATTAATGAAATGTACAGCAGTGAAAATAAGAGCCCAAAGGCCCAGATCCCAACAGCCAGCTGCACACACACACCCTTATTCATGATAGTCATGTATCGCAATGGGATGCAGATGGCCACATACCGATCGAAGGCCATGACTGAGAGCACAAACAACTCTGTAAATATCGAGGCTATGAAAAAATATACCTGCAGCATGCACTCAATAAAAGACATGTGTGTGCCCTCCTGGAAGAAGTAGGCCAGCATCTGAGGGAAAATGTTTGAGGTGTGACAGATGTCGATGAAGGACAGATTTGAGAGGAAGAAATACATGGGTGTGTGCAGATGTGAATTGTAGTAAATTGTTACCATAATAAGAAGGTTTCCCAACAGAGTCATCAGATAACTCAGTAGTAATACAACAAAAAGGGGAACTCTCAGCAGTGGAAGATCCGTGAAGCCCACTATCAGGAAGCCTTCAGCAGAGCTCTGATTTTCTCCTCCCATTTGTGCAGAGATATGAAGCTGAGGGTTGACAGATGAGCTGAAAGTAAAGGCATAGATAATGTTACTGTTATTGCTGTCTGCCACGTTACTTCCATGGCTGTTGAAAGAAACGCACACATGCAAATCATGTTTTCACAATTTCATAATGGGCGCAAGACCTTGATATATGTCTCTGAAAGTGGCAGAAACAGTGGAATCTAATTGGATGGGGCCTCAGTGCACTGACTCTCCTTGAGAGGTGTCAAGTCAGTGTAGGGATTTGGACCCTAATGTTTACATTAGTGATTAGCTTGGCGTTCAACTCTGTGAAGACTGCAGTGGGGCAAAACTCACCACTGCAAGCAATGCCGATAAACAAAGTACTCAATAATGCCAGGCCCAAACATTCAGTAAGTGAAATACAATATTTAATAACAAAAGTCATGAAAACAATCTTTAAAAATATGTTTAACTATAATACAATCAAAGATTGCCTTTGTTGGACAGTTTAAAACACTATTTCCCCTACTCCCTATGACCTGAAGTAACCTCTAGTGATTCCCTCAGTCAAACAATCCCTGAATCCTTTTCTCTGCAGAGATTGCCATCCTATGCCCAGAGAATGCAGTACCATCATTACCAGTAATTGCCATAATATGCTCTGGTGCACAATTCATAATGCAGGTATTGCCATAAAGCATCAAAGACACTGGGCCTCATTACGAGGCTGGCGGTAGCCATGCCTGTAGCACAGGCACGGCTGACGCCAGTGTCCATTTTTACCGGCGCCCGTGATTGGGCAATTACCGGGTCATGCCGAGTTTGGCAGACCCGGTAATTGTCCATTCGCAGGTGCCGGTAATAAGGGACTCCCCATCCCCATTTGCCCCATAGGGCTTAATGGGAATGGGGTGGGTGGTAGCACCAGTACCATTAATAATGGTACCAGTGGTAGCACCAGTACCATTTATAATGGTACCGTTGCTACCATCATGTTCTTCTCACGGGTGCCGGTACGGCCACCAGGTCAGCCGTGGTGGCTGCAAGGGCACCTGCAAGCAGAACTCCTAGTATGTCGCTATGGTAGCAACGTTGCCGGTAGCAATACCATCACTGTTGTTGCCTTACCGCCATACTCGTAATGAGGCCTATGCCATCATTATGTTTCAATGCTGTCTGATATCTACTTTATTTTCTGTGGTAATCTTGTATAGTATTATGAAATTATTGAAACTCGAGTAATGAAAAGTAATAAGAATATTGGTTTTATGTTTTTATGTTGATTTTTATAAAATGTGGTTGTTGTAAAGATATATTATCGAAAAACAACAAATAAAAAAATTAAAAAAAATAAAAAATGAGGCCTATTCTGCCATTGACTTCCACTGGCCAGATGCTCACCATGTCAAGAGTATGCCCAGTTAGCATTGCAGAGACAGATTCCATTATGCCCAGTTAGAACGCAAGTGTCCCATTCCATTATTTTCACTTATTACAGGGAGAAGAATTCCATTATATACAGTTATTGCAGAACAGAACAATTACAGTATACCAGGTTAGAAGGATATTTTGTTTGGGTTAAATTGAAAAGAATGATTACAAAAACAGAATACATGCACAGATGCATAATATTACAGTGGGTTGCATCATTGCAACGATTACATCACAAGGAACAGGCAGGCCGTTAGTTCAACGCAGTTGTGTTCCTGGTGTCACAGGACGGCCTGAAGAACCCACAGACAAAGATCATTTAGTGTGGTTTATTAAAATGGTGAACACTTTGGGAAAGCTGGGACATTGTGAAACTGAGGGGGTCCCTCCTGCTTCTCCCTCCTTCCAAGTCCAGGTGTCTCTAGCCCGCCAGTATGTCCTAAAGCAAGGTAGCCACTACTGTCTAGGTCTTTTCTAATCTTGAAGGGGAACTTAATAACTGTGACCATTTCCATGTAGCTCCCAGAGTTGTTTCCCTGGGTGTCTGGAAGTGTTGTATTTGGATTCTCAGTGAATCCCTGTAGCAGTGATTTCTTCTGCTACTCTAGGATTCTCTAAGTATCTCTAGTTCTCCTTTCCTCGGGATGTCATTTCACCAAAATGCCAGGGGTAGCGGAACTGATATCACATGACCCTTGACCTCTGATGACATCACAAGAAGTGATGTCATTTGACCAGAACCCGAGGTGAGATCACGGGAAGCAAGGAACACGTCCTTTCACCCGTTGACAAAGCAGGAAGTGGCATTACATAGCATTGTTTCTAAGTACACTACAAAACATATGGATACAATATCACTGTAAAGTGATACACATTTCACACAAGAATAGATCACCATATGTATTGTTAATATCAGTGCGTATAGGCCCATATTACGAAATTACTGTGAATTCAAGCAGACATCCGATGGCAAACGATGATGATGTGTTATTATATAACACATACGCTTAAGTGCTTCATATAGAACAAATATACATACAATATCACCCAACCTGCTTTGTTACTCATTTGTCAACCTGAGCAGGATGAAACCTGAGTTCACCTTGCCGGGAGTCGATACTGCAACCTACAGATTACACACACATTGCAGCAGCGAGCTCTCAAGTCACTGAGATATGTTTCCAGCTATAGCTATCAGAAAATCGGCCACTCCAGAAACAAAGAGCCACAAGCTGCTGACCACAGCCCAGGAGCCTCAATTTAAAAATAACAAAAATAGTTTAAAGCATTTTTTAGGGGTAGCAAGAGCAACCACAGGAGTAGCAAGGGAGACCTCAGGGGTCGCAGTCCCTGGTGACCCCTAAATGTGTCAAGGTCGCTGACAGGCTTTCAGCTCAAACAAAGATCCTCACCTGATCTCTTGGAATCTTCCGCAACCATCCTCTTTCTTACCTTAATCTTCAAGCCGATTTCTTTTTGTGGAGGTGCAGTCTTCCACGGGACGATGCCACGATGTCCTGGTTGAGAACCAGAGGACCAACGGCCTCCCGCAGTAACTAATAAGGGAAAAAAGCCTTTGGAGCGGCAAAAAACCCCTACGAATGTTCTTGTGGCATGGTGACACAGTCTTCTGCTTGGGTGAGCCACGGTGAAGCGGAGCCCAGGAGGAGAATCCGGTTCCACATCGGGGGTGGAGGTAGAAATGAAAAGAGAGAGTCTGAGGGACCAAAAGGCTCTGCAGGAGGATGAGAAGCAGCAGAAAGCTCCAGGCGGCAGCTCGGCAGAAGAGAGCAGGGCAGAGCGCAGCCAAGCAGGAGCGGGGGAGAATGAAGGGTGCAGGATGGCAGAAATCCGGGAGAAGAGAGAAAGGTGGGAGCGCAGGATAGCGGATAAGCGCGCTCACCCAGGGTAAAATGAAACAGAGAGAGAATACCAAAGGAGGGCTAAAGCGGCCCAGAGAATGGCCGAGGCAAAGGAAAGTGGGCCTACCAAAGCCAAGAGGACGCACTAGCGTCCACAACTAAGGAGGATGCCAAAGCAGTCGCAACACCGCGAGCACCGGCGGCGTCCATAGCGGCAGACAACTAGAGCACTGCAAATAAAATGGAGGAGAACGTAGCAGGGAATTCAATGGCGTAATAGTTTCCAGTGATTCCACAGTCGTCGGAACCGTGGGCGTGGGTGAGTTTTTTTTCTAGTGTTTTTCATCATACCCAGGTCTCATGCTCAGCTTGCATAGTAAAGAGGAGACCCATGCAAAATGATGTATTACCGGGGGTCTTGGAAATGGATCTGCACGGGAGGATGACTCTAGGACTTACCCAAAAGAAGCTCCAAGCATAGGTTTCATGCATGCTACACAAAGTTGTGATAGTGGGGGGTTTTCCTGTTGACTGACACCTACATTTGTGTATGTACTCTTTTAGCTACAGGGTGAGGTTGATGTTCCACAGACATTGCACACTATGTAGTGTGTAGGGTGGGATGCTAGTGACGTTTTTTACCTATATTATGTGGATTATCCCTGTCACTGCATATCTGTGTATTTGGTGGGCTGGGGGTTTTCTATGGTCCTTACCAAATGCAGGGTACTGTTGGTTCCCATCACTGGTTACCACTCATCTAGCACATCTTCTAACTCTTGCACTGTGTGGTTTCGTGTGGATAGTTGTAATCATTCATATATTTGGCACTGTCACAGAGTGTTGGGACACCTGTGTCAAATGTGGGCAAGCATGTGATGTTGTTATTGACTCCCAGGCTGCATACAGTGCTCTTCTGATAGGATGTTCAATGGTTGGTAGCTTTTGTGGGAATCTTAAATGAAATTTTGATGAGCTTTACATGCAGTGTTGTTCCCACCTGTCCTTGCCCGTGCACTAATCCATGGCAGTCCAATCCCCAAATGACTAGTGCAGCCGTGATGAGCAGGATGCATCACCCCCACCCTCCCTGATGGGAGAGCCACCATGTATCTAAGACCACATAACTCAAGACATCTGATTGGATGAATCCACAAAAATACAAAATTAGATTCCTGCACAAAACCAATTAGTTGGATGTATGCACAAGGAACTTATTTCATGCATACAGAACAGGAAGTGAGCATTGAGGCAAGGTAAGCACTATGGACTAAATGCAGAATGAAATACCTTTCTTTGCAAAATATGCAACATGTACAAATTGTCCCTGTGGACACTGCAGTGATCACATGAGAGCAGTGATGTGGTGGGGTGCCGGGAGCTCTGGGACCCACGGAATGCCACCTCTTTCACAAACCTGCACCTTTATGATCAATATGCGGATTCCACAAGAGCCTCTCATGCATTCCAAGCAAACCACCTGTACTCTGTGGTGAAACTGAGAGATGTTGATTAAAGGAAAGACAGAATCTGAAAACCACTGGGCACAGGAGTGATCCACTAGCAAGGATCATGATCTTAGTAAGAACCATGTGAGGGACCAGGCTCATGAGTGTGCATTCCTTGAGAGGGATCACATAAGCCCTCTTGGATTAACCTGTTTGAATGGGCGGAGCGTTCATGAGGGAGTCACTCACCAGTGGGAACCTTAGGGTGATGGTAGTGGAAGAGCTGGGGATCCCACAGGCAAATACAGAGAAGCCATGGTTTAGTAAGGCAGCTGCTGTAAGAAGGCTGCCTGACTCAAAGAAGGCAGGTCCACTTTTTCTTGCTTCAGCCCACAGAGTGGTGAGTCTGCATCAAATAATTTAGAAAATACTCAGTGAACCTGATACGAAGGATCCCAAAGAACACATCATATGCTTTTGATGGCCCGGGGAAAGCCATCAATGTCACAATTTCCGTTGGCCAAAATGTCAAAAGGGGCTGGATCAGGACAAAAGTAAAGACAAAAAGTGAGAAAGGCAGACTTATGCAGAGGGGGTGAGCAAGGAGAGGATGAAGGAAAGAGTGTGAGGGAGAGATGGAGGTGGGAAATATTGGTTCCATGTCATTTTACTTACACCCATTTATATGACTGGTGTTTTGCCGCAGGAGTTCTTCCGCAAAACGTCATCGAATTTGTTACTATTTTTTTTATTTCCACCCCCGAACCTTTTATTTGCCCTTTCCCCTCCCCCCAAAAATTTTGATGGAGTTTTTCAGAAAAACTTCCACGTAAAAATGGGGTGTTGGCAAAAGGGCGCTATACAGAAAGATCAAGAAGAATGAAGGACAGAGTCTGAAGGAAAGGTTAGAGGGTATGGTCACGAAAGATGATAGAAGCAGAGGTTTAAAGGTAAGTTTGTATCTGGAGAAGGGAAATGCAAGAAGTAGGAAGGAAGTAAAGTGAGGGAGAAGCTGGCATTTGAGGAATAAATTAAGGAGGAGGAGAGGAGCAGGTGCATGACATAACTGTGAGGAGGTAGATTAGAGAGACTGTTTAGACAGGTCTTCCAGTCTCTGTGGTAATGGAGCTGCCTGCCAGTAAATGGGTCTGAGTTCTGACCTAGATCCTGGTTATCTGAAGAGGCAACAGATGAATCAAGTACAAACCCTTGTACACCACCCTTGGCCTGTAGCCTAACAACATTACAGTCTGGAAATTCACCCAGGACAAAAGGACAGGCAATCCATTGCCAAATGGACATTGAGATACAAAGCCTGGGAGGTCTGGTCTCGGCCACAGATGCAGCTTTGAGTGACTTTTCTTGAACCAATCAGGGTGATGCAGCACTAAACACAAAGGCCTCATTGCAAGTTTGGAAGAATTACCATTATGTGGTTATGTGAGTTTACCACGGGATGACAAGTGGTAGCAAAGTGGTGGTAGTCCGCATTTATTGGCGATGTTTGGCAGAATTACTAGCAGTGTAATTACCGAGTTATAATTCCGACCATTTTTGGAGGGAAAGTTGAGGATTTAACTTCAACTTGTTGCTAGAGGTAAATTGTCCACTCTCCTTCAAATATTGGAGGAAATACTACTTGGTAATTCCACTGGTGGTAATTCCGCCAAATCTGTAATTTGACGCTTCAGGAAAAAGGTTGGTAATGGAATTGCCACCACTTTTTTCCTGGACCACTAATCTCGTAATGAGGCCTAAACTGTTGTAGCTTAGGAAAGTTAACTTCAAAATAAGATTGGAATATCCACCCCTCCATTATGTGTACTTTCCTTGGGCTGCTGCACTGCTAGACTGAGATGTAACTTTGTCCTATAAAAAACCTCTTCTCTATAAATTAACCTATCTGTTTGTTTTTGTATAGCAAACAACAATGATAACCCATTTAGTAATCTCGAATCCAAGATAGATACCATATACAGCTGATACCATCCACAATTATGCATGCAGGGTGAGTCAAAGAATAACTCATGCATCACACACAATTTATACCTGCCTCAATGTGTATGATTCACAATTAAAACAGGTGCAGGAATTAAAATACTAACCTGGGAATTTATACAAAATTAACAATATTGTGGACATTGTTTTTTTAAAGTGGTGTGACATTTTATGGAAGATGATAGCTAATGTTAAAAAAATGCAAGCATGCTTCTCCAAATTTGCCAATATACCATACCTGGCTTACTAGGTTGAAACACTGCCATATGGACAGACAAGCAGTTTCCTTTGATTTGTGAATCGCTTTGTACCAGGTGGTAACACTCATGTGAATTGCCAGCCTATTGCCACTCTGCCATAGACACCCAATTAGCAAGTGCAAAGTAGGTTTGCTGGAGGCACATTCAATACCTAATTGCTCTCACACTAATGCCCATGGGGGGGCATTTTAATTTGGGTGCATATCCAAGACACATTTTAAAATTAAAACTAAAGTAAGAAGAGTAAGCAAAAAATGTTGAAGGGATGTCTGTCCTTTTGCTGTCAATAGCGTATTATTCCAAATCCAGCCATAGAACATTTGTGGAAAGTGTCTAGATAAGATAATATATAACTTTATTTCGGGCAATGCCCATAAACGTACTTTGAAAATCCACTGCACAAATCTTTGTTTATTTTATTTATTTTATAACTTTAAATGTAAATTATACAACTCAATACAATAGCTAAAAATATAAAACATCACAATAAAATTACATATGCTACAATAAAATCGCTCTCAACTCCAGCGCATGCTCAACATAAACATATATTTGTTGATCATAGATAACACTTGGAAGGCATAAAGTCATGTTAAAAGCTGTACGTGCACTTTTTAACACCTGATCTCTAAACAATGGACAGAGATATTTGCACCGCTGTTTCGCGTATAGAGGGCATATTAACAAGGCATATAGCCGATCACCCACATTACGTTGATTACAAAGGCACCTGTTCAATCCTTTCCTTCTTTTGTTCTGCAAGGCTTCTTTCATAAAACATAGGTTAGACCTTAGGCGAAGGAACACTGTCCTCCTTCTTGTATTATTAAACCAAATATTTATTTTGATGGTCCCAGATCGTTCTTCCTGCTAAGATAACCCGCATTGGAACTGCTGTGTGGGTAAGTGCAGTCATGATCACTGAGTCATTCTTGGGCCTTTTGTTGCCTCCAGGCATTTTGTTTGGGAAATTGTGTGTATTTGTGTTGCTGCAGCACCGGCTGTGCGTCCTCTCCCTCTCCCTCCAATCTCCCTGTCCCCTTCCTATGTGCTCCCTCCCTGCTCCCAGCCCTTCCACCTCCATTGATTGGTCTCTCCCTCGGTGTGCCACCGGACCTAATGGCCTGCCGAGGCCCTGCTCGCCTCTTTGGATATACTGAGCGGGTAAGGGCAGTCACAATCGCAGAGTCCCTCTTGGGCCTCGTGTTCCTCCAGGCATTTAGTTTGTGTAATTTTGTGTATTTTTTTGCTGTGACACCAGCTGTGCCTCCTTTCCCTCCCCTCTTCCCTCTCACTGTGGCCACTTCCTTGTGTGATCCGTCCTGCCCCCCAGCCCTCCCACCTCCTCTGATTGTCTCTCCATCAGTGTGCCACCATACCTAATGGCCCGTCGAGGGCCTGCTCACCTCTTTTAACCTGCTGAGCGGGTAAGCACAGTCACCATCACTGAGTCCCTCTTGGGCCTTCTGTTGCCTCCAGGAATTTTGTTTCTGTAATTTTGTGTATTTTTGTTGCCGCAACACCGGCTGTGGGTCAACTCCATCCCCTCTCCCCATGTCCACTTCCGTGTGTGCTCCCTCCCGTGATTGGTCCTCCACAGGTCTTAACAGACACTCCCAGGGAAGCCTTCTGCCCGGCAGCCCCTATGGCGAAGGGCCCAAAGGCAAAGGGCGGCTCCCGCTGAGGCAGCTCCAGCTAGTATCTGAGGTGTCTGCAGGGATAGCCAGTGCCAGCTGTCAACCAGCAGCAACTAAGTAAGGTAGAAGTGGCCACATAGCAGACTCTCTGACTTAGGTGTGTTTCTCTCGTGTTTTTAAATTACACTGTGCACGTATTTAAAATTTGCATTGTGAAACCTAGGCCTTTCCCCCACTTTACAGACATAGGTGTGTTTTTCTCTGATTTTTAAACTGCATTGTGATAGTAGTGCCGTCCTGTGGTTTGCTTCCTAGTAAAGCATTCTTCTTACTAACTTTTCTACAATTATCTAAGCTCCTGGCATCTTGTCCAATTGTCTACTTGTCTCGTCTGTCTCTGCCTCGTAGTCCTGCACCCCCCTCTGTGTCCTTCCATAGTTTTCTCCCCTTCCCACTCCCTTCCTCTTCTCTTCTTTCTCCCCCTACCTACTCTATGGTGCTTTCTGTATCTCCTATCTTTTCTAACTGCTTCTCTATCAACTATCCTGCTCTCCTCACTAAATCTGTTAGGAAGAAGTTTAAAAAAGACATTGTGGTCTCCAAACCAGGCCTCCCTATCGTTGACACCTATACCAGTGCTTCCTCTAGGCGAACCCTCACCAACATCCTCCTTGTCATTCCCTCGCCAGACATATGGACTCTACGTATGATCTCTGCGCTTTCTCCGTTCTCTTCTTCTCCCATTAATGGTGGCACCTATTGGAAGGCCCTCGCAGCCTTTTTCCACTCCTCTAAGGTGATCATTAATGTTTACTTGAATGGTACCGTCTTGGCCCAAGGCTCACAAGCCAACCTTCTCCTCTATGATAGATGCTACCTGCGACTCATCCATTTCCTTTCTTCTCCTGTTCACCCCTCTATCCCCTCCACAGCTTCCTCGCCTTCCCTGCTGTCTCCTCCTTGGCTACCTTGCACTCTCCTTCTACCTCTTCTGCCCCCCTCATGCTTCTTCCACACCTGTGCAGGGCATACCTCTGATTTGTACCCCTTCACCGAAAGTCTTTCAAGGACAGCAACCATCTCCATATTGCCACTCTAAACTCTCGCTCAGCTGTCAAAGACTCCTCTGACATCTGCCACCTCCGTGAAAAACTTGACCTCAATGTCCTCGGTCTCACCGAGATATGGTTCGTGGCCAGCTCTGTCCCAATATTTGACACTCTCCTCCCAGTTGGCTACAAGATGCTCTCTGCGCCAAGATCCAACCGTTCAGGAGGGGATGTAGCCCTGATCTTCCCTGAGTGGATTCCTGCCTCTGTCATTTCTATGCAGGCCTACTCATATTTTGAATGCCTCGTCTGCAGGCTCTCTCTCTCTCCCGGCCATCCACTTACTGTGGCTACCATCTATCGGCCATCTGGTCAGATCTCCTCCTTCCTCTCTGAGTGGGTGAACCTCTCCTCATCCCTCCTGGTCTCAACCACTCAACTCCTAATTCTTGGAGACTTCAACATCCACCTGGATGCCTCCTGTCCTTCCACTGGACTATTTCATGACCTCTGCAACTCTCTCTCACCCTCTATTTTTCCCCATGGCTCGACTCACTCTGCAGGGCACATTTTGGATGTTTTGATCTCCTCAGACCTTCCCCTTCCCATCCCTCTCACCACTCCTCTCTCCAAAGGAAATACCGGCTCTCTGTCTGCACCAAGCCCGTGTGTCTGCTGCATCTAACAACTCAACCAAAATTCTTTAAAAATCTGCAAGGAGATGGCCAATCCTGCTGCAGTCTCTACCTCTCCTGCCCCCTGCCAGGCCCTCTGCACCGCCCTGCCTTCTCATTTCATCTCTAAAACTCAGGACATCCTGTCCTACCTCTCTTCTCCCCCGCCTCCCTCTACTCCCTGCCCTTCCCCTGTCACTTCTTCAGCCACCTCTCCTCCTTCCTTCTCTTTCTTTCCTCTGTTCTCCCCAGATGAGGTTTCTAGAAAAGTCTGATCTATGAAAGTCTCATCAAAAAAGATTCACCTCTGTTCCTCCAAAACTATCAAGGACCACATTAACACCCTGGCTTCTGCTCTGGTTAGCTTCTGCAACCACTCCTTTGCCACTGGGCTCTTCCCTTCCCCCCTGAGGCACTCCCTTGTGCACCCTCTCCTTAAGAA
The DNA here is from genome assembly GCF_040938575.1 of Ambystoma mexicanum. Classification (NCBI taxonomy): domain Eukaryota; kingdom Metazoa; phylum Chordata; class Amphibia; order Caudata; family Ambystomatidae; genus Ambystoma; species Ambystoma mexicanum. The sequence continues at coordinate 45,427,360 of NC_090925.1, read as the reverse complement.
ACCCTCTGCCAAGCCTTCCTGCATGTCTAACTATCGCCCAATCTCCACCACTTCACTCACTGGGCTATCTATGGAGCTCAAAAGCCTGTAATAAGAAGAAACATTTTCTACTATATTGGTGGTAGGGTTATTTTTCTATTCTATGAGTGAGGCACAAAATACAAGCATAACAACAAGATACTATGCCTCACACATTCATTTGATGATCCATCTCTTTGCTGTAACTTTTTAAGGTGAGAGGGCAGCAGAATGAAGTTTTCATCTCTGCTTTTCTTTCCTCCCGCACCTTGGAAGAGCACCAGCTTTACACATGCATGAGATTTTTATGCAGGCATAAAAAAAACAAAATATACTATGGAGAACATCTTCCATGTATACCTGCTGTTGTGTGGTAAATCAAACGCAAAAGGAGACTGTCTGAAATTAAAGTGGAGAAGCGCAATAATAATTTCATCTTTTATTAACATGTGGACATGTATTCTTGACAATTACCACAACAAAGGTATATTTGATGGATGAAGGCAGTGAGTTGCTTCCACGAGAGCCAGCACCGATAAAAGGAATAGAGTTTCACGTATACCAACGGCTGAGTGTTGAATACATTTAAATTGACTGCAGGAAATGCTGTAATCTCTAGTGTAAAAATGCTCTCTGAACTGTGCCTGTCACACTGGAAAAAATAACTATCAAAAGTGGTGATACTTCATACCAGAGGAATTATGCTTAAAAGATGGCATAATAATAAAATGCTTAATGATGGAGGTATTACAGGTCACACACAATTTATGGTTGAAGTTACATGTTAAACTTCAGCACTTGTTGAATCTAAAGCCCTGTAAGACGTCAACATATGTTATGTAAAATAGGAAAAGAAAAACATATTACGTCCGTCAGCTGTCAAATTATTGTACAAGCATGGTGTACTTTAAATATTACATTTTTACATTTTAAGACATTGAGAAGGCAATGATTTGCAATGTGACTGTAGCAATGTTACACCTCTTTAAATATTCAAGTTAATAAAACACCAGCTTTTAACTTTAAATAACCTAAGGTTTGCATGTAAGTCTAGATGTCATCTCATATTCCTGGTCTTGATGAAGGTGTGTTTATCACATTAGAAAATCCCACTAAATCAACTTGCATTCAAACATAGTTCTTAAGATAACTCTGAAATGATACCACTCAAACAAAAGGGAATGTGCTACTGTGACAGTCCACTTCATGAGATGAGTCTAAATTTGAATTTCCTATGATTTCTAATAATTGATACAATTATGAATACTCATGGCTTTAAGAATAAGCGCCTGTCATAGTTATACCACATACACAGTCATTCATCAGTCATAACAGATTCTGAAATCCACATCTCATCAGGGTGAAAGATTGCATTCACAATTTTTCCATGGAGGTACCCCCACTTCATTCTCTGGTCACATGTTTAGAAATGATGATTACCCATTGGAGGCTGGGGTGTGTATTCAATGGAAAGATTTGACCAATCAAATAGTGCAAAATAAACAAATGAATACAGCAGATTTTAAAAGGCAGGAACTCAAAGGGAAGGGGGCTCTGGAATTAAAAACTGCATGAAAGAACCCCATGTGTTCCTATTGGATAAGTGATGAATATGGATATCATCTGGAGATGAAAAGGCCTTATGCATGAGAGAATTTAAATCAACTTAACCAGCAGCACATCTGCTTTCTGAAAAAAGAGAGCAGGAGAAGCCTACTGACTGGGAACACTACAGGGTTCCTGCTAGCACCATGCTTTAAATAATTATTCAAAGTGTGCATACAAATCATCCACATGTAATTAGATAATTGAGTTAGTGTCCTGATCAGGCACTGGAGTGGGAGGGAATTGGGGAGGTTGTTACCACTGGGGTTACTCTTTCCAAATAGAAGACGTTCATATTGTAGTGAAATAATGCACCGTCCTGTAGAAAATTGAAGCTTGACTTTGTGTACAAAACATTGTAGTTCCTATGCAGATGCAATGGCTGATAAAACATTATCAGAATTAAAATAGGACATTTTTGTTGCTAATACGTTATATCCTGTTTTCATTGTACATGAAGTTCAAGGATACATCATTTAAATAAATAGAAAAATGTTTTTTCTGCACCGTGTGTGACATGCAAAATAGACAACACTCCCAGCGCTGAAGTTTAACATGTTTATGTAAAAGTTAAATTGAATCCTGCGGTATTCACATGTGTAGTATGTTACTGTATTTGTGGAAGGGAGCATATTTTCACTTCCCTAGGATTGTTTGATACATTGTGATGTGTAAAAGACATAGATATGAAGAAGTGAATGGGGTCCGTGAAAGGGAGTTGGCCGTCTTAATGTCATTACCATGGAAAATAATCCCAACATAAAATGACCTTCTCCTCACTCTTGAAATTACACAGCTGACCTTGCTTGCAGAGGGAAGTGTGAGGGGTACTGATTGTTGTATCAGCACATCATAGTACCGTTCTACTAGGCTAGGGGATTAAACCAAAATTCAGTGTATCCTAAATTGATAATACTGCTTCAGTAACCCATCCTGCAAAATTCACCTGCAACACTTAAAAGTTTGCATTCAATTACATGCAAACACTAAAAACACAAAACCCAGTGCTCACACTGGTGGGTGAATATAAATAACTATGTGTATTTAAATGTCATTTCTCTATGGAATTGCTGTCAGACATCAATACTTGTTTACTGGAGAAAAAAATAATATTCTCAAAACCTGCTCATTGATGAGATGTTGTTTAAGTATGTGAATAAACTGGGCCTATAAGGAACAATGTTACCATAGCATTTAGAAACTGTCTCGAGATGGTCCATATTATTTGGGATTAGGTATATAGAATATATATTCAACATTATAGTGTGGATGCGTGTGTGTCCTATCTCATAGCAAGATTCTCATATGCTGGCCTAGCCTAATTTTGTATATAATTTCTCATATTATTATATATATATATGCACTAATAAAAACCTGTACAATTCAGTAAATAGCCATTGTTAAAGGGACATTATGGTTAAAAGTAAAACCAAAAACCATTGAGAATCAGCAGTTATGGTAAGCTAATCAGCATTACCTTACGCCACCACCGTGCACTGCTAAGACTAACACCCAGGACATCAAAGATGACATGGCACGCCATTTTATTCAACTTTTATTCAACTGCTCCTGTTACCACAAATACACCCCTTTGGGACAGAGGATCCCAGCAGCAGCCACACAGGCCATACAGAACGCTGTTGACCCTTACCTTTCGAGCTTCACAGTGCTATGTTTGTACTGTGAAGCACCGATCATTAGGGGGGGATGTTTCGGAGTGCTTTTGAGGCTGGGGTCAGGGAGCATGAGAAACACTGCCACCTACCTTGATTAAGGCCCTCTCAACATCGTCCCCTGTCCACCTGCCCCTTTGTTTCTTTGTTTCTGTGGTTGCCTCCCCTTTCATCACTTCTCTCCCCCAACTTGCCTTGCCTCTGCTGGAAAAAAGCCCAAAAAATACAAAACCCAAAACAAACAAAAAAACAGTACCTTCACGAGCCACCTTTCCCAGTTAAAAAAAATAGTGAGAGAAAAAGTCAAAGGCTCCTTTGCAACATGCATAGGCCACTGACAGTTTGGTAGTCTGCAAACACCTAAAGAAATCCTGGTATAGGGGGGCATGAAGATCATTTTAATTGTTTTTCAATCAAAAATGGTGTCTTTTGAAATAACCTTTTTTGTCTTTCTAAACTAATAAACATTCTACACAACGTGATTATTATGTGTTCACAAAACCTACTTCAATGCATTTTGAACGTTTTCCAGAAAAATCGGGTTGCCCACATCAGTTAGATGCACTCCATCTCTCTGAAAAAGTTTGACAATATCAAATGTAATGTTCTCATTATGAAAAGATGGCATGCCAACATCTCACAAAAAAGCACACTCTGCTTTATTCATGGACACAATGAATTTGAATGCATCTACTCTTGTCTCTGAGCAGTCAGAGAAAACATTTGTAAACATTTCCCTCAACTTTCAAAATGTCCCCCTTCATTGCAAACTGCAATGCAATTGCATTAACATACCCCAAACCGTTCCCTTTTTAAATGAGCCATATATTCTCACAATACAGGAGAACGTTCACCCACTTCATCTCTCACACGCCATACCATGACACTTCAAATTCATGACATCCAAGATTTTCACCCAATCCAGTGTGCTCTACATAGACCTTCAGGCAATGGATCAAGGAGGCCCCCAAAATACATGCACTCTGCCTCCTCAAAGACCTATCCATAGCCATTTTCAGTGCTCTAAAAACTCCTGTAAACAAAACTCCTGCTACCCTCTCTCCCTGCACACTTCACCCAAGAAACCTGATTGGCTGATCTCTCAATGTCTGTGGACATCCACGACTGTCGGCTGTTCTGCAGTCCCCTTTCCATGCCAGGCATCCTCAAAAGACCTTAATGTTGCACTTTCCGTCCACAGACTGGCATGCTATCTGCAGACACAACATCCAATTGAAGGAGGTGATGACGTTTACACTTGATTTAAACTATTTGTTGTACAATGCTATCTCTTAAAAGAGCATTTTATCAGTTTTTAATTTATTTTTTCCTTTTCTGATTTGTATTTCCTAGAACTACTTATAAATGTTTTCATATGAACTGTACATCTTTTTCAAATAATCTTTTTCAATGCATTTTTAATATTAACAAGAAACATTCACATCACTTCAAAAAGTGTTTGCTCCATCCAACTTGATTGTTTTTAATTTTCAAAAGATGTCATGCCTACACCATTCAAAAAGGCTAATTCACCTTTATTTAGAAGGTGCCTACCTTATTCTCGTTGTTTACAAAACAGATTCGGGAATCTCCATACTTCCATTGGATGTATCTGTAAAACAATAATCTTTCCACATGGAAATAATGTCATTAAGCCTCGGAATCAAATCCTTTAATGCAACCTGCAAAAATAGTGGTGTAAAGCAGCCCAAACTATTTCCCCCACAATGAACAACAATAATATATGGGCATTGAAAGTGAGCCATAGTCTTACAAAATGATAGTAAACTCACCGAGTTAAGCCCAGAAGCTGTATACCACCAAACCTCCACTTCCTCCAAACCAATAGTACCAGAGATGCCACACAACTCAGTGTACCTTTTCAAATGATTCATCCAACAATCACCCAATATTCACACATGGAACTTTTTCCTAGCCATAGCCACAACCATCTTCCCTACACACAACAATCAAAACACCTACTACCCTCTTGTCCTGTATACCACAATCAGAACACATCATTGTCTAATACCCAGAGTCTCCTTTCCTTGCCAGGCATCCTTGAAAGACCTGGATGTGGCACGTGCCATCCAAAGATGAAAGCGGTATACACAGACATCACAGCCACTCAAAGGGGCAGGCAGGGGGAATTTAAACTCAATTGCAGTTATGTATTATTTTGTGGTGGCTCTGTAAAGAACCTTTTTTTTTTTTAACAAACACAATTGTTTTCCATGTTTCCATTTTGATTTGCTTTTATGTACAGTAGTGCTATACACTCTACATCTTCCCTTACAATTTTCTTACATAAACTTTTTCAATGCAATCATATTTCCAACATCTGGAAAATGAACTCCATCGTCACGAAAAGCATTCACACCATCAGACCTTATATTGTCATTCTCAAAAGATGATACTCCTGTAGCATATAAAAAACCAGATACAGCTTTATTGACAAACTGCCTCGATTCTTCCATTGCTGGACTAAAAATGTCCAGACAGCTCCATGTATGCCTCTGATTCATTTCAGAAAAAAATATCTTTGTAGCAGGATACAGTTCCATTAGGCTTTTCAAGAAATCCTTAAGGGCAACCTGCAAATGCATTGGAGTCACATACCACAAACTTTCCCCTCCACGATGCACAATTACAATGTATGGACATTTAAAGTTAGCCATACTCTGACAGAATGAGAACAGGCTTGCCCAGTTTAAGGCACAAACTGCATGCCACAAAACTTCCACTTCTGCCAATCCAATGCTTGCAAAGATGCCATGATTTTCAGCATACACCTTTAATGACTAAATTGAAGAATCTCTGAAAAATCCACACACTCTGCTTCCTCAATGCCATTGCCACATCCATCTTCACTACACACAACAATCAAAAAAACTACTACCCTCTCTTCCTGTAAACCACAACCAGAACACCTCATTGGCTAATCCCCATAGTTCCCTTTCCATGCCAGGCATCCTTGAAAGACCCAGATGTGGCATGTGCCATCCGCAGACTTCTGCAGTGTCTGTGGACCTCGTAACACAGGGATAGCCCATCTACCATTCCACTTTTAAGTTCTCAACACTTCCTCTTTGGATGCTTTCAAAGATTCACACATCCTTCCACCAATCACATACAAAAACTCCACACCTAACCCTTACACCTAACCCTGTCATCAAAGTTCAACACTTCAGATGTACACTTGAACTCTGAGAGTACATATCTCTTGTTAATCACAGCCATCTACATCAAAAACGACTGTGAATCTCTGCAATATTCCTATTTCCAGATTCAACATCTGCATCTAACAATACATCCTACAGATATGCTTATATTTTCTGCAACTCTTTTACTAACATTTTTATAGAGGTAATAAGCTTCTCAATAAGCATATTCTCTTTTGTAACCACTCCAGCAAAATCCAGGCATTTCAGCATTCAGCACCTGCTCACATCAAGTAGCACATATTTACAATGTTGTCATTTAAAACAAATCATTTTAGGAGCAATTTGATGAAAGTAAAAAAATGAATATGTCCATTTATAGCAGAACAGTATGTAACTTTTTCCTAAGAGAAAGAAACATCAAATGCAAATCATTTGTCACAATAGGTTTGTGCAAAGTTAATATGATGGTAGTACATGCATATCGGACAGAATGACCCATTCCAATCTGTAGGTGCTTATCTAGTCTTAATTTTTTTTCTTTTCATTCTATGGCTTGTAATTCCAGTCCTCCCATTATACAATTCAGATTACAAGTCCCAAAATGTAAAGAAAAAAAATAGGATTGGTATGGAATATTCAAAAGTGTGACATGGAAAAAATAAAATTCTGAAAAATGTTTACTTTTAGGAGCATTTTCATGAAAGTAAAAAAATGCGCATTCATAGCAGCACTGTGTGTAATATTTTCCTAAAAGAAAGAAAAAGCAGATTCCAAATATGTCTGCAACATTTTTAAGTGGCACTTGGTATGTGGAAGTATAATATGTTGGCAGCACATCAACACTTGCCAACATAACCCATTCCAATCTGCAGGTGCTTATCCAGTCCTGTTTTTTTCTGTGCCATCTAGAACTTGTTGACCACCTTTCATAATGGGAGAAGTGGAACTGCAAGTCCCACAAGGCAAACAAAAAAAACTAGGACTACATAACCGCCTACAGAATGGAATGGGTTATGTTGGCAAGTATGCATGTACTGCCAACATATTAAACTTACACACACCAAGTGCTACAAATCCTTTCCATCTGCTTTTATCTTCATTTACAAAGTACTTGCACACAGTGCTCCTATACATTCACCTATGATTTTCTTTTTACTTTCATGAAAATGCTTGTAAAAAGAAACATTTTTAAACAATCAACATTTTCAATTTTCCCTTCAGTAAACATGTCACACTTTCCAAAATCATTACCCCCTTACACTGCCACCATTATCTGCCTGCTCACACATGTGTACACCGCCAAAGTATCTACATACAATACTTCACCTTACATATGAAGTACTCTTCTTGTACAACCTCTAGTATACTACACAAGACAGTGCTATAACAACAATCCGCCATTGCATTACCACTAGGCCGCACTTTCCCTATTCTTAAGAAACACTGCAACACATGAAAAATCCATTGCCTCACAAACACAGAATTTCTTCCATTAAAATCACAAGCACTAAAGTAGCCTACACATGCACCGTTTTCTTTCACCCATTTCTGCCCTGTTCACTCTAATCCCCGAAACACTCCAACCCATACTCCAATTGTTCTAAGAACATACTCAACATACTTTAGTACACCATCCATAACACAACTTTATTAACTCTTTTTCCCACCAACTCCTCCTGCATCATTAACAAAAACCTTTATTACGAAACATACTTGACCATTCCCATATATATCTACTAACTTTCTTTTACAATTAAAGGAAAGAACACAATTCCCAAACACAGCTACCGAAACAAAAACACTCTTCACATCATAGAAAGTAAGTACATTAATACAGTATTCATCTTTCTACTATTGTAACAATGTAAGGTCTATATATATATATATATATATATATATATATATATATATATATATATATATATATATATATATATATATATATATTACCCGAGAGTATTATTTTCAAATCAATAACATTTATTTCACTCTTACTCATTATATTGGAACATGCACATTCCCATCTCAACACCACCGGTATTACACCCACTGTTTTCCACCACTCTATTACTCACTAACCCAAACCCATCACACCTGTACACACTCTTACTCTTACAACCTTCCCAAGCACAACTATCATACCACTACACAATCACACAACACGCTATTCATCTGTGCAACTACACGCATCCATGTACAACACATCCATATACAATCCACAACTTTCTAACTCAAACTTTCTTTTTACAAAAAAAGGTTCTCTTGTCAAAACTAAAAGTAAAAAAATATCTGGAAAGAAAAGCAGATCTACTGATTAACCTAACAATATAAAGCAATCCAAATAATGAATGTCACAAAAAGAAATTCCACCGTAAAGTTCTTTTCAATGTTATCACAAAAGCTGAAAAATAACAATCAACCCTTAAAAACGAACACACAAGACTAATCCTTCAAGCTCTAATTGACAGCACATTTCTTTATGTTGGATGTGCAGTTGAGTTTGTAGTAGACAGTTTTGTGGTTGCATTATTTGATGGAGAGAGAGTTGGTTGTTGTTTCTTTAGTGGTATTGTTGAGATATCTGTTGTAGATTCTGTTTGCTTTACTTTTCATTTAAAGGTTTAATTTTTGAGGTAGAGGGTACATATCTAGATGGAGGGTGTACAGTGCACATAGCCTGTTGTATTCTAGGATCAAGGAATGTCAGCACATGACTTTGTTTGCATCAAAGTTAACTATGAACAGACCATTGAGTTTACGCAGATTTGAAAGTGCTACATAACTCATACTTTCCTTAAAGACTGTGCTCCAAATATCAATCAATGTGTGACCTAGGGTTATTCCTTGTGATTTGTGAATAGTGACAGCATATGCAAGAGATAGAGAAAATTGCTCTGTGTGTACGTAAATGTCTTTGAAAAGAAGGAAACATGCTATTGTGCGGCCAATTCTTTTAACTTCAGCAAGTTTGTCAAAGTGGATGTTGACAAAGTGGATGTTGTTGTCATGTGGACATGTTTGGAAGCCAACAACTGTAGCAATTGCTCCATTGACTAAACCTTGCTCTATGTCAAGGTTGCATTTTAGAATTACTCTGCAGTTTAGACACAAAGTCAATGTTTTATCAAATCTAGCTGAGTTGGAGATACATTTTTCTAAGCTATTTCTCTATTTCGTCAAGCTGATGCTTGTTGTCGCATAGGAAGTTTCATGCCATGCACTTCTAGTTTGTCTGGAGCTGATATGCAGTATGGGTTGCATTTCTTTCTCAGCAGTGTCTTGTTGAATTTACTACAGCTTGCAAGGGATTACATTAAGGACATATGAATGTTAGATTTTGTTGAGTTCATTGTTCCATGACATCAGGCGATGATGTCTTTTGTCCATATAGCTCATGGATTAGTCTACTATTTAAGATGAATTTAGCATCTTTGGTAAGCAGACAAGGTCTAATGCTTTTTAAAATGTTAGCATAGGTGAGGTTGGCAGAATGATGCTTGTTTTGAGTTAGTTCTTTGTAGTGAAAATGTTGCCAGAGACTTACATTTCCTGTGCTTCTGAGCGTATTGCGGCATTGTTTGTGCTCTAACGTTTTGGAAATAGGTTGACCTTTAACTGGTGTTGACTGTAGGAGATCTCCGAAAACAATAACATGTTTTCATCCAAACAGTTTGTTGGTTTTTAGGACTTCTTGCATTCTGAGATGAATTAAAGCCAACATGAGGTTGGACACCATGCTTACTTCATCTATCAGGAGGACTTTCATTTGTTTTTGAACTATGCATACTTCAGTAGCAGCTTCTGCTGATAGTTTGTAGTTTTCTAATTTGTTTTGGTGTTCTATGGGGAGGAACAGTATTTGTATTTGTATTTTATTATACTTTATATAGCACCTTTAACCAAAGCCCTTGACATAGAACAATCAGTGGTACATAAAAAATAGCAATAGAGATCAGTGTTCAGGGTCAACCAGTATCAATCAATCAGATGACTGAAGCAAATTCGTTTTTAAAGAAGAACGGAACAGAGAATAAGAGGTAATGGATCAAAGAGATAGAGGAAGAAGGTTCCAGTGGAGAGGAGAGAGAAGCTGGAAGGAGAGTAGAATGAAAGGAGAGATGCATGATAGTCAGGGGCAAGACTGTAGAGAGATTTGAATACTAGACAAAGGAAATTGTATTTGAGCTGAGAATAAAAAGAACGCCATCCGATTGAGGCAAGAGAAACATAAATTGAGTCCCGATAAGAGAGAAGGCAAAGTGAGTGAATAGCAGAATGATAGATTGATTTAAGAGGATCAAGACATGAACAGGGAACACCAAAGAATAGAACAGAGCAGTAGAAGAGTCGGCAGAAAACTAGCGAGGATACAAAGAAGATTTGTGGTGTGAAAAGTAAGAAATGGGTGAATTTTACGTATAGTGTAAAGATGAAATAGACAGGCGCGTGAAGTGAGAGAGATATGATGGGCAAAGGAAAGATTAGAGTCAAAATAAAGACCAAGATTGCGAGCGTTGAGAGAGATGAGGAGATTAGAGGGAGGAAAAGAAATAGAAGAGGAGGAATCAGGGACGGGAGAATATTGGCAGGAAAGAATAGGACTTCAGTCTTTCCAGCATTTAGAGTGAGAAAGTGAGAAGTCATCCAGGATTTAATAGCAGTGAGGCAAAATGAAAGAGATGATGAATGTCAGGTGTAAAGGATGAGAAGGAAAGAAAAATCTGAGTATCATCAGCATAGAAGTGGTGTGAAACTCCAAAAGATGAAATAATCGGTGCAAGAAAATTGGTGTACAAAGAGAATAGAAAAGGACTAAGGACTGACCCTTGAGGAACTTTGTGATCGAGAGAAAGAGGAGGAGAGGTATTGCCACCCCAGGAGACAGCAAAAGTATGGTTAGATAGGTTGTTCGAAAACCAGGATATAACAGACCCAGCAAAACCAAAAGAGGAGAGAGAGTCAAGAAGCAGGGTATGATCCACCATGTCAAAAGCAGCAGATAAGTCAAGAAGAATGAGAATGGAAGAGTTTGTATAACGAGCTGTGAGGAGAGAGTTAAGTACGGAGGTCAAAGCTGTTTTGGTAGAATGGCAGGGTCGAAAACCAGACTGAGTGGGGGAAAAAGAGATAGATCAGACACAAATGTTGAGATTTGTGAGTAAACAAGATGCTCAAGAAGCTTAGATAGAAAAGGTAGGAGAGATAAAAGGGCATACATGTGAAGCAAGAAGAGGATTTGCTATGTTGTTTATTTAAAATAGGAATAATAATTGCGTGTTTCAAGGCAGAGGGAAAAGTCGAAGAGGTTAGACAGATATTAAAAAAGGAGTCAGTGTAAAGGTACACCTCCTATGTTGTAGGCAGCTAACCCTGTGGGAGCTGCTACTAAAGCCGAAAGGTTGTTGTTTGTTAATTTCTATAGAAATGTGCTGATTATTTTCATTAAGAAGGTTTTACAAGAACCAGTTCCTCCAGTTACATAATGGAGCAGGGGTTTATCATTTTTAGAGTTACATGTTTTAGTTTCATGTTTAAAACCATGTTGAGTGACTTCTTGATTAATGGTCAGTTGTTCATCTTTTAACTGTGATTTGAGTACTGACAAGTCTTCCTCAGATTGTTTATATTGATATATGGTATCTTCTACCTCACTCAAGGCTATTTCTGCTTCATTTAGAATTAATTGTTCTCCAACGGGTTCTTGGCTTCCTTTAAGGAAGGTTTACTGCCATCAGGTGTGTCTTTATCTAGTTGAGCAAAAACAAAGAGGTGATGGCTGGAAGTTTTAGAATGAATCTTAACCACTGCATTGCTCTGGGCAACCCTCCAGACCACCGTTCTTCGCCTGCCAATCCATTACAGAAGGGGAAAGACCATATGCAAATCAGGCTTGGCCCCACCCCAAAAGGGGCAGTCCATCCCGAAATGCTAGGCTACATCTCTTCTGCACGAGACCACAAGCATCCCCAAACATGTTTCGCCCTTGTTGGGGCTCATCAGTGAGGAGTAGTTTGGGTCTCTAGGCCCAGCAGGCACGGGACCCACGTCTGGGCATACCCGTCCCACTCGGGGTGACAAAGCAAAAACAAAGAGGTGACGGTTGGAAGGTTTAGAATGAATCTTAACCACTGGCATTGCTCTGGCAACCCTCCATGTCCATGTTTGTATTCCACACGAGTGCAATGTTTTAATTGTAATCCTTAATGCACTTCGATGCTTCATCCCCTTTAATGTTGTATGTATTTTTAGGGGATTTTACTTTTACGCTGTGTCTATCACAAGACCTCAAGCTATTTACTTGTCCTGTATTTCAAACTGGTCTAAGGAAGCCAAAGCAACATTTGGTATAGAATCTGCTTGGTTTTTACACCTACGTTGGCACTATTTGCCACACTCATGTTTTTGGAAGCGTAGGATGTGTGTCTGTAGGTCACTATCAGGGGTTTCTGAATGGATGTCACAGGTAACATATTTTTCAATCAAACATTGGTGTCACTATCATGGTGCATCTTTTAACCACAAAAGCATGTGGACGGACGTGTGGTGCTCCTCTGGATCGATATTCATTTCTCCAAAAAGAAGTGTTGCACTTATCCGATCAGAGGGGTCGTTTTATTGCAGATAGTACAGCATAGCAATGTAGTATTGGTGAAAGTACTGTATTACATTGTCACGGTCAAGAGAACAGAGTTCTCCTGGTGTTTTACATATATTTCATCTTTATTTTGGTTTGCAGTGCGTGAGAAGTTGTGCAGGTCATCCTGTGCGTACTCTGCACAACTTAAAGTAACAAGCCATGTGGGTGGGACAAGGATCCTTAGCATGTAACATAGCACACATGTTTTCCAAGAGATTTGTGACACTTGACTGCAAAACCTAATCTTTGTCTTTTATCTATTGAAGCAGTTGGGTAGCAGAAATGTTTAAAAAGTTAGAGCCTGTTATTAATGTGTGTGCAACTCCATGACATAGAGTTGCTAGTTCACTTTCGAAGAGGAGGTGGAACATGCATTCAATATTTTGGTCTGAATCTGGGGTCTTCAGAATACATTCTTAAAGAGAGATATTGTGATGCACTAATTTGTGTGGACCTTTCATCATATCATCTTTCCATGTAGGAAAGAGTAGAGGAAAATAATGTGCTTCTACATTTTTGGGGGATTCTTTGGCTTGATGCATTTGATATGTTTCTAATGCATTGTCAATGGTGTCTTTGGAGTGTAGTGGGCGAATTGTATACTGGTCTGAAATGTTGGCTACACTAATAGGAACGACACGTTCAAATTGGCAAGTTGCTGGTGAGTCTTTAATTATTTGGGTGGTTTCTCTTTAGTTTTCCTCTATGTTTATATCTTTGTAGCATTCATTGTTTTCTTTTACTTATTATATGGATTGTCTAACTTTGTTTTAGTTGACTAGTTGTTGCCACTTTTTTGGCTTTTGATGGTTCACCATTAACTTGTACAATCAAAGATTGATCTATTTGTCATTGTACTACTAGAGTTTGAACTTTGTTTTTGAGATCTAATGGCAAATATACTACTTTGCCACAGATACCCTTTACTCGGATGGAGGCAATTTGGCTGATTTCGGTTGAAGGTATATTATAGCTTGAAATGGGGGTACTATTTGGATTATAATGCGCTCATACAAGTTAAGTTGTTGGAGAGCTTTTGGAACTGTGAATAGGTGTAAATTGTTAGTGATAGTATGTGATGGAATTTGGTTATTGGCAAGCTTTGTGTTGCAGTACTTGCAAACTGTTGAGGGGTCAGTGATTTTGTTTTTAGTTTCTGCTGTTGGATATAAAGCTAATTGAAACCATTGGGATTCTTCATTGTGCTCTATTTTGTAGGCTATATATACTATTTGTATGCTCTGTTTATATAGAGTTCTGCGACAATAAACACATATTTGCTCTGGTATTTCAGCAGATGTGTTTTGAAACATAGCTATTTCTTTTTTGTATGTATTTGTTAGCACGTTGGTGTTAATGAGGTTTTCGGTAATGTTTTCTGAAGTTACAGAATTTTCAAAGTCAACTTCAGTCCCAAAGTATTTAGTTTTGATGTGCTCCATTTCTTTAAGCAGTTGTTTGGCTGTTACTTGTAAGAGAATGTTATTTACATTTTGTAGTTCTAGAACAGGACATTTTGCATAGTATAGTCTGTGCACAAGATTCTGTACAGCACAATGGTGTGTCGCTAACATTTAGATGTGATGGAGGGTGCATTTGCAAGCAGTTTTTAAAATGCAGGCAAAAGAATGTCCTCAAAGTCCAGAGGGCTGCACACTGGACAAGAGTATATGGTTTGTAGAGTGTTCATTTTGCTTTTGTCTCTTAGTTTCACTTAGTGATTGAGGAATTTTTGTGAAGATGTAAAGGATTGTTCGTGTTCATTACACATTGAGCGGCATGTCCATTTGGACAGTGGACAGTTTGTTTGGGTGAAATTAGTATTTGGTTGAAAGTGTGTTGGGGACTTTTTTCTAAGGATTTCATTTGCATAATGGTGTCTTCTATCATTTCATACCCTCAACCATTATTGTCTATGGCAAATGTTATAAGCTTCTTCATTGAAACATTGTTCTGTGCTGCTTGTGTGAATCTATTCACCATCACAGTTTGAAAAGGTCTCTATAATGACATTGCACATGTTTAGAAGTACTTTTTATAATGTATTGATTGATTTAGTTAGTGGTTTCATTCTGTTTAAAATCAATATAAACACTGTTCTCTTTAGTAGAAACATGCTGTCAATTAGAGCTTCCAGGATTAGTCTCCTGCAGCAGTTTTAAGGGTTGATTGTGACTTTTCAGCTGTTTTTATAAGATTGTGAACAAATCTACTTGGACCACTTTTTGTAGCATACATTTTTTTTATTGCTTTAACGTGACTTTGTTAAAGCTGGTAGATACAGTGTACAGTTTGTTAGTATGTCTGCTTTTCTTGCTACATATTTGTTTACTTTTAGTTTTTGCAAGAGGAGCATTACCGTTTTGAGTTCTGGCTGCTTTAGTTTTGTTGAGTCAAGTTACTAGGTCTTTTGTTTTAATGTTTTCTATAAATTGCTTTGGAGGTGGGTGACTATATGGTTTGGTTTTATTCTTATCTGCTCTATTTTTTCTTTCTTTTCTACTGAGTTGCATTTTAATAGGCAATTTTTTGTGGCTGTTAGGAAAAGAGAAAGTTTGGATTTCAAAGTTGTGCAATGTATATGCATGTATTGTGAATGGGTGTGTGGGTGTGTTTGGAGAGGTTAATACAGTGCTGTTTCATTGTGAGGTGGTATGTTAGGTGTGGTTGGTAAGGTTGTAAAAGTAATAGTCTGCAGAGGTGTGATGGTGTTGGGTTGGTGATTAAGGGAACAGTGGTGTGATTCAATCTGTAGGGACATTGTGCTGTTTTCAGGAAAAGAGTGGGTGTTTCAATGTTGGTTTTTGGAATAGGAAGAGTGTTAATGGTGCAATACAATGGGTTACAGTGAAAGACATGTTGGTTAGAAAATAATAGTCTAGGGTAATATATACTGGAACTCTGCTGCTGTAATTACATATACATGGTTCATTAAGGTACTTTGTAGGGTATGAAGGGTATTCTTTTTTTGTCTCTTCTATGCAGCATTGTGCCTCTTTCCTTTAATTGTAAAAGAAAGTTAGTGGGGATATGTGGTAATGGTGAAGTACTTTTCATAAGCAAGGTTGTTATTTTTGAAGGTTGGAGGAGTAGTTGGCAAAAGAGTTAATAAAATTGCTGGACATTAAACAATTTTGTTTTTAGGAGCATTTTCATGAAAGTTAAGAAATGCGTATGTGCATTTATAGAAGCTCTGTGTCTAACGATTTATAAAAAGGGAAGAACAGTTGATAGAAATAATTTGTAGTACACTTTTAAATGGCAGTTGGTGTGTGGACATTTAATATGTTAGAAGTACATCCATAGTTGCCACCATGATGCATTATCATCTGTAGGTGTTTTTGTAGTTGTAGATCTTTTGTTTGCTTGTAAGAATTCTAATTCCACTTTTCACATTTAAAAGTTGGAGTACCAGTCCCATATTGTAGAGAATAATGAGGACTGCGTAGCCAGCTAAATATTGGAATGGGTTATGTTAGGAAGGGTACATGTACTGTCAATATATTAAACTGGCACACTCTGATTGCCAATTAAAAACAAATCTATTTTATCTGCATTTACTTTATTTTATGAAAATGTGACACATTGCTGCTATAAATGCACATATGTATTTGTGTTACTTTAATCAAAATGCTTTAAAAAATAAATACTTTGAAATGCACAGCATTGTATATGTTTATTTGTTATACATGTCAGAGTTTCAAATCCTGTTTTATTTGCATTCTGGGACTAGTAGTTTGAGTTTTATAATGGGAAAGGTGGAATTGGAATGGGTGATGATGGGATGTGTGCATGTATGCATTTACGGCAACATATTAAGCTAGTACACACTAAGCAGCCGATTCATGGAACAAATGTGCCCCAAAATCGTGGCGCAAGCGTGAAAAAGCAAGCATGCGATTCATGGAAGGCCCTTCACGTGTTTCCCCTGGGAAGTGTGCCAAATCCGTTCGTGGCGCACATGGGCGCACACGTCATTGCAACATCCAGAACGCTGTACGCACAGCGAAAGTCCACAACGTTAGCACACACACCAAAAAGGGGGCGTAACACAGGGCGTAACGCGCAGAATGGGGAACAACGCATGAAAATAAGGACGTAACTGGAGATGTACTGCTGGGAAGTACACGGAACGCCCACAGGCAGGCAAACCACACGTATTCATGGAATCGAATAGGGGAAACCCGCACACGGCCAAAGACACGCAAAGGCCTAAACACGTCCACCACACGAAGGCAGGCGGTAGCGTCAATGCGTATTACAAAAGTGTGCGCAAACAAAAAACATGTATATGCAGCTACAATAAATGTCCCATCTGTGGCCCCCTAGGAGAAATGACGTGTCACAAAATGCACAGGCATCCCAGAAAAGCAAGAAAAAGAGATAAGCGACCCCTGTTGCCCATGTGCGTGTAAAAAAACACAGGCAGTATGCTGTGGCAGCCAGGATCCCAAAAAATATGTACGCGATCAACACGCAGGGTAGTATGCCCGTAAAAAAAGGGGAATGCAACAAACATGGACACCCGCAGAGGGAAAAATAGCGTGTGTGACTTACTGTCTGACTTGCGTGTAGAAGAAGAACGTGTAGGTGGGTGGATGAGTGGGGGACATGAGTCGGGGCATGCAGGCAGCTGCCCGTCAATATGGATGGGTGGGGGACATGAGTCGGGGCATGCTGGCAGATGCCCGTCAATGGTGGGTGGGTAGGACATGAGTCGGGGCTCACAAGTGCGATCACAAGTGCATGGTGCCATGTGGGCTGCCTGCAGGGCATGGTGAGGGTTGTAGGGTAGTCCCCTGTGGAGTGGGCTGCCTGCAGGGCATGGGGAGGGGGGGAACCACACACCCGGGAGGGCCCACAATGCCAAATTGCGTGTGTAACTCCCCGCGTACCCCCCAAATACACGTACCCCACTCTCCCAAGGCCTGTCACATGTGAAACTTCCTGCGCACCCCCAAAATGCACGCGCCCCGCTCGCCCAAGGCCTGTCGCATGTGAAACTCCCTGCGTACCCCAAAATACACGTACCCTGCTCTCGCCTGGGGTATCGCATGTGAAACTTCCCACGCACTCCCAAATACATGTACCCCACTCGCCCAACGCCTGTCGCCTGTGAAACTTCCCGCGTACCCCCCAAATACACATACCCCACTCGCACATAGCCTATTGCATGTGAAACTCCCTGCATACCCCCAAATACACATACCCCGCTCTCGCCTGGAGTATTCCGTGTGAAACTTCCTGCGCACCCCCGAAATACACGTACCCCGCTCGCACAAGGCCTATCGTGTGTGAGACTCCCTGCGTACCCCCCAAATACACGTCTCCCCACTCACACAGGGCCTATCACGTGTGAAACTTCCCCCACACCTCCGAAATACACATACCCCGCTCGCCCAAGGCCTATCGCGTGTGAAACTCCCTGTGTACGCCCAAAATACACATACCCCGTTCTCGCCAGGACTATCGCGTGTGAAACTTCTCGTGCACCCCCGAAATACGCACAGGCAACCTATCCACCCTCCACATGCCCCACAGGCAGCCCATTCATCCTCCCCAAGTCCTGTAGGCAGCCCATCCACCCTGGTACATGCCCCACAAGCAGCCCACACCACATGGGGGACTTTTTCCATGCAATTTACCTGGCGCGAGCGGTGTATGTGTATTCCGAGGGGTATGCGGGGAGTTTTACACGTGATAGGAAAGGCGCGAGCGGGGTATGTGTATTCCGAGGGGTGCGTGGGGAGTTTTACATGCATTTTCGCTGGCACGAGCGAGTACGTGTATTCCCAGGGGTGCGCAGGGAGTTTTACACACAATGGGCCTGATGCAAGCGGGGTACGTATATTCTGAGGCATGCGCAGGGAGTTTTACACACATTTTTGTGGTTGGGGGGGCTGTATGCTGGTCCACTGGCCTTGGTGCCATGTACTGGATTTGTGCAATGTTTTTGGCGCACGGGACGGGTTTGGGGGTGTAACTGGCACTGCTGCAGGGTCACTGCGCCACTCTGCGCCACGGCTGCTTATGGATGTATTAATCCATGAACACGCTGTGCGCCTAAATGGGTTTTGGCGCACACGGCTGACGCAGACTGCCATGCGCGCATTCTGTGCGCCAGCCACGTGCGCCACTTGTGCGCCAAATTCTATGAATTACGCCCTAAGTGTCACTTGAAAATGATCAACCAATCTATTTTATCTGATTTTCCTTTGTTTTATGAAACAGTGACACACAGTGCTGCTATAAATGCACATATGCATTTTTTTACTTACATCAAAATGCTTCTCAAAAGAAAACATTTGAAATGCAGAGCATTCTAAATGTATGCTGCTTCATGTCAGCAGGTGATGAATGCTGCAATGCATGGTATTAAATAGAGTGGTTAAAAAAGAGAATTTGCTTATTGAGAAGCTTATTAGAGGATAAGTAGCGGGAATCCTATACTCATACCTGTACAATGTCTTGTTTCATGCATCTGGAAATAGAAATCTTGGACATTTTTACAGTAGTTTTTGATGCAGATGCCTTAAATCAACAGGAGGTATGCATTCTCAGAGTTAAAGTGTACATCTGAACTGTTCAACTTAGATGACAGGTTAGTGTTATAGGTTTTGGATGAGATTGATGGATGGATTAGTGACTCTTTAAAAGCAGCCAATGAGGGCTACAAGGTAAGGTCCCTCTCTCAAAAAATAACGTTAAAAAATATGTACAAAGAAAAGCAGACCTACTAATGAACCGTACACTGTATCTACCAGTGTTAACGTAGTCACAGTAAAGCAATCCAAAGCATGTATGTTACAAAAAAATTCCTCTAAAGAGTTTGTCACAATCTTATAAAAACAGAAGAAACATCATGATCTACCCTTAAAATCATCTACAGCCGATTCAAAGCTCTAACTGACAGTGCTTTTCTACTAAAGAGAAAATTGTTTATATTAAACTTAGAATGAAATCATTAACTAAATTAATCATTAAATAACAAAACATACTTCGAAACATGTGCAGCATCAATATAGAGACCTTTTCAGACTTAATGGTGTACCAACAAAAGACAAACAAATTAGGCATCAACTAATCCACTTAGACAAATGATAAAATATCTAAAAGAAAACAGTGAATACTAAAAATATATAAACATAGAGGAAATATTAAGAGAAACCACCCAAATAATACAAAACTCACCAGCAGCTGGCCAATTTGAATGTGTAGATCCTGTTATTGCAGCCAACATTGTATACCGATATGCAATTCACCCACTACATTCCAAAGTTGACAGATCAACTAATAATTGGTCTACAAGCTCAGTAAGGGTAAGCTTGCAACTTGAAACATACTAGATTGGCCGTAAATGCAGTGACAGACACTGTGGACCTCAGGGAGCCAGAGACGCTGGGCTCACACACTGGGAAGTCTGTAAACGGATGCCTTGCCTATAGATCAATTAAAGGTGCATCATGTGAGACTGGACATCTTCGGACAGGTTGTGATGTCCGCAGACAGCCCACTAGGTGAACGGACCCCCGAACAGTTGGGCGGTCTGCGGGCTATTAATGGGGTTTTTAAAGAAAAAAAGTATTTATGACAGATATATATAGAAGATATTTATACTATGAAAAATAAATGTATGTATGAAATGGATGGGGAATCACAATATGAAACATAAATGTGAGAATTTGACATTTCTACAAAATCATCAGCGGGGGAGGATTGCGAGGAGGGAGAGAGATAACTTTCATCAAACATTCTTTGATTTATATATTGTGAATTTGATTGGGGTGATTGCTGGGGGCAAGGGAGAGGAGGTACAAGTAGGACAGTGCTAATTACCATTTTTAAGAACATGTTTAACTTAATTTAGCAGTTCCTTAAAGTAATTGCTAAGTTCATCCAATTTTGAAGAAAAGATCATGATTTTATTGTGTACAGTTGGGGATTGGGATTGTCTTTCTCCATAATTAATCGGTGGTGGAGTGGTGGAGTGAACGTTAGAGGTAGTTAGCTTATATCAACAGCTTACAGTCTACATTCATTAAATTACTGACATGGCTAGGTTAAATTATTACCTAGTCTTGTCGGGGCGAGTGGTTCTTTAAGAGGTATATTCCTGTATGAAGCATGGTATAGTCCTCTAGTTGGCATGTCAGATACATTTAATTTATCTAAAAGAATTAATAAGCACCTAAAGCTTACATTTTTTTTCATATCTTCCTGTTCTATATCAAAAGCTGCAGAAAGAACATTCAAGTTCGATATTAAACAATATCAACAAGAACCACCAACTCCAGAAGTATGCATTGATAGCACGCTCTATTGTTGTTGTTGTTTTTTACTGTTATACTATCAGATACAGTGACACCACTCCTGAAGAAAGTTCCGCAAAATGCCCAGAGAACTGAAACATGTTGAGTCTTCTCCATCTAGATAAACTACTAGACTAATGATATAGTTATCCAAACACAGGTTCCATGAACAGTGCAAGACAGCAATTGCTCCCTGCATTGGTCATCGAATCAAATACGTGTCAACTAGACAGATGTTACTAGATTGTTTCTAAGTCTAAGTGTCACAACTAATTTGTCTGTTTTTTAAGACAGCGTGCAATTGTTTTATGCAAAGTCAATGGGATTGGCCCATGGCTTTTTTAAGCTAAAAATGTGTTTTTCTATGAAATTGATTATTAAAAAATATTAAATATGTAATGTTTAAAGCACTAATTTAATGAATGTAGACTGTAAGATGTTGATATGAGCTAACTACCTCTAACGTTCAATACCATTATCCTCCCAATTAAAGGTAGAGCTACTAACTAGGTAGTAAAATTGGGTTTCCCCCCCTTATAGTGTATTGGCTATTAGAAAATACGACATTATTATTTTTGGCATTTTTAATCTGGCAATATTGGTGAGTACAGTAATAAATATAACCCTGTGAAAAAAACAGAGGGTATTTCACATTCTAGTCCCCTGGAATTCCGTACTCAGGAGGCCAGACCCAGAGCCCATCTAACCACTGTACCTACCTATTTTATGGGATACTACAGCTCCAATAATTGCTCTCTACTTTACACAGACAACACTACTGAGATGAGGAAGATGAGGAATAAGCCAGGAAGATTATCTCTAATGACTTGCAATGGCTCTGTCTCTTTAATGAGATCAGGCAGAGTCAGACAAGTAATCCTAACTACACACACCTACCACTTGTTAACATTCCCTGTCAGGATTAAAGGGGGTGTGCATAGGCACAATCTGAGTGAAGCTGGGTACAAGAAGGAGCAGCTCTTCCAGGGCTGATGCAAACCAATCCATTGAAGTTGGGAGGCCAAGGGGCTGATCAGCACTTGCGGAGAACGAGAAAGAGCCAGGCGTGAATTCTTTACATCAGAAAGCCAGAAGCGTTCCAAGACTGAAAGCAATTGAGAAGAAAGTATATACCTTCAAAGAGCTTCAAGGCGGCCTGCACCCCTTGTGGGTGAAGGATGAAGTCGGGAAGGAGCAGATAAGGTACAGGTAACAGCCTTAACTGCTACATGAAAGGCGCTTAAGAACAAAAACCAATTAACACAACCTGTGTGTTATCGAAGAAAACAAAGGCCGGTTTGTTTCAAAGGCAAAATAAACTGTAACAAGAGTCGAAGTTTGTGCATATGCCGATAAACGCAAAATGGAAAAGACAATTGCTGAACTGTGATGAGAGTATACAAAGTAACATAGTGGTCCTGCTAGGTAGAATCACACATTCAAAAGTCTCTGTAAAATGTTTGAAGCGGTGATAAAGCAGGTAATGAAGGCGAGAAAGTAACAGCAATTCTGAATGAAAGTTGATAGAGTGGTATATATGAACTTTAAATACACCAAGAGGGCAAGTTATGAACTTTAAGCAAGGGAAAGATGGCAAAGTAAAGATATGATAATTCCAAGGAACTACAAGTACCAAGAAGCAGTGTTGAGAGTTGATGAAGATTGTCAAATTGTTTAAAGAGCCGTCAAAGTGCTCATGCAGAGATCTGTATAAAATCCTTGCAGTTCGAAAATCATTTACAGTGAAAGTAAAGTGAGAAGAAAGTTGTATGAAATGAGACTTGTGGAAGGGAACCTGACAAAGAGAAAAGAGGCTTTGAGCCCGGCAGAAGGAGACCCACGTGAGAAGTGAAATTACAACAGTTGTGAAAAGAAATACAGGCTCGAGCCCAGCAGACAGAAGCCTGTGGTGAACTGTGGTAAAGGAAAATTCAAGTGTAAAAAGAAAGACAGGCTCGCTCAAGCCTGGCGGAGGGACACCTGTGTTGAATTGTGATAAAGTACAAGTTAAGAGTTGAACTGTGCATTTGTGGCAAGGCAGACACATCCTAAAGAAATTGTGAACTGTCAAAAGCACAAAGCCCAAGTCTGAACTGTTGAATTGTACCAGTAAGCCAATGTGTGCCAGATTGATAGAACTGTGCCAACCACCTATCCTTTTAAGAAACTCTTGAGACCCTATGCTTCTGAACGTGGGGAAGGGAGTTGTTACCTAAGCCTTTCTGTCATTTCTTTTGAGATACTATTTTTCCAATTTATATCCCCTCTACACATTTGTACTTTGAGAAGGTGGGCAAGGTTAGTTTGTTTTAGTTTAGGCCTTTTTATTTTGACTATACTAACTTGGACTCGTTTGTTATTTGTTTAATGGTTGAGATTACTAGATTTAAGACCAGTTAGGAATCCTCCTAACCTTACCAAATGCAAAATAAATGTGTTTGAAACGTGTATCTGATACCATGCCTTCCTTACAGCTATCAGAATGTTGACTAATGTTAACCTGTAGCCATAATGCCCTGTAACAAAAGCTTTTCATAGAATTGTATAGTTTTTTACTAGTGCAACTTAAACATAAAGTCCCTTTAACAATGTTTTTTGTCAGTGAATTTCATTGGTTTTTAGCAGGATACTCTTACTGTGTAAAAAAGAAGTGTGCAACATAGTGCAACTGCTGGCAGCATATTAAAGCAGACAGCAGTCACAGACTATACATCTCTTTGCTGAGATCGTGTAGCATCCAACCGGCTGAGTAAGGCAGGTGCCCTCCTACATAGTGGTACCAATCACCAAACACAAATAACATAGACTAACAGCAACCTGGGCAAACATTGGCAGGGGAAATAGAGTACATTTGCTAATTGTGCACTTATGAAGCAAACAGGACAAAGGCATAGGAAGTACACCATAACGGAATGCATCAACAAAAGAAGGGATGATTGCCTTCACCAATCTTACCGCACTGCTACTTTAAAGGGGAAGAAAGAACAAACTGTCAGGGTAACTACTGGAAAATGCAAAGGCCTGTACGTCAGTACAATGTAGTAAGGACCCTGAACTTTGTAAAATTATTGCACCGGTGCTGCAGTATGCAATAGTAAGGAAGAATAACGTGTCTTGGTGTAATGCAGCAATACCAAGCACCTTACAGTGGCAGGAACAACATTTCCCTCATGACGCAAGTACTTTCTATAGTAACCCCATTGGTACGCGCAGTGTTGTGAACCGTCAAAAATTGAATATATATTGCTGCATGTACATCAAACGCATTTTCTTTTTGGTAAGACAACATATTGGAAAGGAAAGCAAGGCAGCACAAGCGGCAAACCTTCCAAAACAGCATACAGGCATTGTAAACAAAAGAAACTCTGTGCATTGCGAAATGGAAAGCGTGGAAGTCAAAGTGGAGAAATTGGTGAACAATTGTGCTGCTTTAAATGTTGCATACAAGGATATCATTTGGACAAAATAACACAACATGAGCACACCTGCATGTGTACTCCTTCCCCATGTCAGAGCCCTCATTCCCTCAAAAACCGTGTCATGGGAGACGTTACAGTAATGTATCAATCTCTTCCTCCTCTCAAAACCAAATTGTGCAAATCCCCATTTCCCTACAATAGGTACTTCTGCTACCCCTTCCTGTACAAATGGGTGTATGCATGTGTACAAGGAAACAATAATAATGGAATGTTGCTGACTGTTTCAGTGGTAATTTATTTCTAACTGAAATGGGGTCCTGACTCAGTGGCACACAGTCCTCATTGCAATGACCGCAAGTAAGAAAAAGGTAGGTGTCCTAGGTACACTGCAGCTGTCCGGCCTATCCGAAATGACAATAGAGGTATCCGTACAATGCCATCATGCTCCACACGTCTGTTGTCCATCACCAATCAATGCGTGTACGTCCGAATGTTTATGCGTAGTGCAAGTTCACGCATGTGTGTCTGTTCCTCTTTGTCCTGCAGACATCGCCACTGTGCAGCATATGCGAAGGAACGTTAATTAGGTTGGGACGCCCACCCACATCCTCCAGGTAGCTATGCAGATAAACGTCCCACCTGCTGTACCTTATCATTACCCAGTGTCTCCCTAAATTGTTGGTGCACGTGTGGCACATTTTTAGTCAGTAAAGAAAAGGCAACGTTGTGCATAGGACACCCATGCACGTGCGCACCACGTATTACACCCAAAACACGTGTAGCATACAGCCGTCCCAAAGGAGAACAGTGGCAACGTCACCATGCGACTGCACCCAATCTGGGCATGAGCCCTTATTTCGGGGATAGAAGCCAGACCCACGAACAGCAGGAAAGTGCAGGGTTGTGCAAACTAAGGAGTGTTTATCGGAAAGTACACACTTACAGACACACCACAATGTGCCGTTGCACATTTTTGTATGGTTTGGAACAATGTAGGCCTAATTTCCGGATTAAAGTTGTCCACAGTAACCCTACAAAACGGCACATCCCAGAAGTGCTGAGCAATCAGTTTGCAGCTTTGCTGAACAGAGTAGCAGGCCGCATAGGCTTGCCCTGTAAGTAATGCTGCACCAAATCTGATGAACTAATAGCAACCATGTTAGTCCAGCTGAGTATGCATAGTAAAGGACAAAATTGTGAACAGACCTTTCTGTGCCACACGCAACCACAGTTGCGATATTCCACATTGTCCCAATCGCATGGGTAGCTTGCAGCAAAGGGAAGTAAGCGCACGTGCGTTTCCCCAAGGATGGCGAGGGCAGTGTCCCAATGAAGCAGAAATATTCCTTCTTCCATTTCCAGTTTCTTCTTTGCATCACGCCGTCATTGCATACTGTAAAAAAGTTCCACACACTTCCACCAATGACATTGAACAGCTCTCCATATAACAGTAACACTCCTCTGCGTACACACCCCGCCCAGAAATATTGTTGCATAATCCCTGTGGCTCCACAGTCCCATTTCCATCTCCACCATCCTGAAAATTCCCGGATGTGGCTTTCGTTCGGCATGCAAACATAGGGGCACAGCGTGCAACCAGGGTAGGCTACGTGTGTTATAAGAGGCGGCTCTTAAAAGATTTTTTTTGTATATGCTTCTAGAGGAACTTGCCAGCACATCCACTACAAATTTCAGTAATAGATTGCAAAATGCGTGCATCCACATTCATCCTCTTCCACATCCACTACCACAAATGTAAGGTACCTTTTTCTGCAATATGCGTATTACTGTGTTATTAGTGCCTGTGCGCACGGTATCTGCCACTGAGCGGCCCTTACGTTCTTTAAAAGTATACAGATTGTTTTCCCATCCCCTACAATGAAGTGGCACGTTATTGATATGTGCTTTCAACCTTCTCATTGCCCCATATCATACAGTGTAATATCGACACAGGAACTCCTTGCTTTCCTTCCGACAATGCTACAACATGTTTTCCCCACTAACCAACCTCCTACATAATTAATAGCAGCATTGAATGCATCGTACCAAGAGAAAGCAACTTTCCAAAAGATCATTCTCTGCACAGCTGTACTTCTGTGTAGGCTGAACTATTACAGCATGCTCTTTTGAAATCTGCCCCTTCTACTCTCCGCCCTCTGCAACGCATCCACAAGAGTAGTGCACAACTTGGGATGGTATCTCTCCTGCACAGAAATGTTGCCAAAAGCTCCCAGTAGCTGCAAGGAATAAAATGAGAAGACTCATTATGCCCTTGGGACCACAATACCTTCAAATGTAACTCTCTATATATCTGCGTGTGCGAGCTGTTCCCTCGTCCATCTCCAACTCCTTCAGGGTCACGTGCTTCTGCAAAAAACAGTGGTTGGTAGATGGGCTTTTTCACCTGCGACCTCCCTCTGCAATAGGCTCCCTGCCTCCCTGACACTTGAGGGTAAACATTGCTGGTTCCAAAAGCACCTCAAAGTCTTTCTCTTCGTGTCAGCTGTATCTGCTCATCTGTCCGGCTAACTGCATGACGTAAACTTAATCTGCACTACTCACCTGACGACTCTGATGTTGGACCCATGTCACCTCCTAGGTGAAACCCTACACTGGTTTTCTAGCAAACACTGCACTTGTGCACTGATACCTATATGCCTAACATTGCATCCACCATCTCGTGTGTACACATATCCGTGCACTTAGCACAATTGGACTGTATTTTTATTTATTGTAATTTCTTCATCTTCCCACTAATGTACCTTCCCCTCACTACACCCATTCACTTCTAAGTCACACCGGTTGTACTAGGTTTTTTGTCTCTGTCTCCCCTCTGTTTGCCTTCTTTTGTCTCATTGTGCTTTGTTAGACATGTGTGTAGGCACATTACGAATGCTGTAGCATACAAGCGCACATTATATGATATCATACACACAATGTATGCACAACAGTAGGGTGCCTGCCACTTACTGTGTACACTCCAAAGTAGTTTTTTTGTTTTCCGTACTACCCCACTTACTGCACACTTTAAAACATATATCTGACACACGCAGCACACCTTGCATGTTACTAACTGCAAAGAAATACAGTTGCCTGCTCCTTACATTGCTCACTTCCAACATAGCCTTCTGCACTTCTATGTGCAAATAGACCTTCTGGCATACTGTTTGAGTACACACCTGACCCACCAACCTCATAAATAGTGTCTTTCACTCCACAGTTTCCTTTCCATAGCTCCCATCCAGAAAATTTCTGGATGTGGCATGCAGAAGCGTGAAAGTACTGTGTAAACCGCTGAATTTTCATGGTAGGGAGGAAGGGTCAGGGGTGGTTTGCGGGGGTAAATGGAGTTGTGTCTGTAGTATTGTCTCAGAAAAGAAAAGTTTTTTTGGGGCTTTTTTGTCCTGTTTTTGTTATGTACATGCTTGCTTAAACATTATTTTTGGTTTTTGATGTCTTTCTATGTGTTTCTGTTCCCTTCTCCTCCTCACATCTGTGCGTACTGAACATCAATGCTTCTTTTACAGTTCTACAGGATTGTATTCAATGCTGCATGCAGAGTGGCAAACAAAACAGCATTGCCAATGGAGGTAAAACAAATTCCATTTTGCCCTTGGCCATGTACCCAATACTGTTGGCCTTACCTACACCCAGCAAAACATAACAGCCTCATGAAAGGGAACATTTCCCACATACCACAATCCACAAACATAACATATGATGGGTGGTACAAATGGAAACTCATTGCAACCGCAAATAGCGCCATTTGGCTCTCTAATGTCCAAGGTGGTGGCATAATGAGTACCATATGTACCAGACACATATCAGGTCACTTGTGCTGTTCAACCCCGTCGACAAGGTCCTGCACAACCATTTTTTCAACGTCACCACCTTCTGAGACATGGGGCCTCATTCCGAGTATGGCGGTAAGGGATAGCGGCCACCGCTAACGAGACCGGTGGCGGTAATCCCTTACCGCCATACTCCGAGTTCCCTTTGCGCCATGGAGGTTTTAACACCTGCTTTTAGCAGGTGTTAAAATCCATGGCGCTGAGGGACCTTGATGTTAATTATGCCTCCGTAATTTACGGTGGCGTAATTAACACCTTCCCCACTCCCATTATGCCCTATGGGGCAAAAATGGGAATGGGGAAGGGTAAATGGGGATTGGGGAATTACCGCCCCGCCAACCTTGGAATGGGGCGGTAATTCCGCCATCCACCAAGGCGCTGCCGGTCCGGGTACGGCGTCAACCAAGGCGTTAATAGCGCCATTGGTTAGCGCCGTACTCGGAATGAGGCCCATGCATACTTAAAAGTGCATGTATGCATTATGGTGACGTGCTATGGAGCAGGCCTAGCCTCTACCGTCACTGGCCTTCGAGCTACAGGCTTTTGCCATACACCCAACAGTTAAACCACAAGGGTCATGTATCTCCCCAACTTTATACAAAGCCACTCTTTGATATCCGTGACTATCTGGGTGTCACATATACAAACTATGCAGACGACATCCAGATACTTATCCCTATCACTGGTGACCACACTATACTTAACGAGGTTTACACAGTCATTCAGGCCTGGATGACGCATCACAGGCTCTGCTTAAATGTTGAAAAAAAATGAGTTACTCATCCTTGGTTCACTCCCTAGACTCAATAAACTTGACCCTGCCTTCAAATCTTTTATTATTGATGGGAACACCATCAAGGTCTCATCTGATACAAAAACACTGGGTATCGCCCTTGACTCCACATTGTCGCTCACAAGACAAACCAATGCTGTAGTATCTGCCTCAGCCTATACCTGCAAACTTATCACTGCTTGCAGACCCTTCCTCACTTCGGCCAACTGCATCACCCTGGCCAGAACCCTTATTATGGCTAAAATTGACTATTGCAATGCCCTCTACTTAGGGACTAGCCAAAAAAATATGAACAAGCTAAAGGTTACCAAGAATAACGCCATTAGGGCTGCCCTCAACCTATCAAGCAAATTCCACATATCTGACACTCGTCGGAATTTAAATTGGTTACCTGTGGCGCACAGAATCTCCCTTAAACACTTGCTCTAACTCACAAGTCACTGGCTAATGTGTCTCCGGCATACCTTGCCAACCGGTTCACAGCCCACATCTCTGCCAGACCGTTGAGATCTGCACAAGCCCACTCACTAACAATACCTAGGTTCTTGCTCAAGACAGCCGGTGGATCTAGCTTCCTCGTTCTTGCGGTTAAACTGTGGAACACTCTACCTGTCACACTCAGATGTGAACCTTCCTTCCATGCATTCAAGACAAATACTAAACTCTGGTTACATGACCTTGATTCTGCTGCATCTTACTCATAATGTATATCTCCATTGTAATTTTTACCGCATTCAGATGTAACTTGTACATAAAGCCCTCCTCTTACTGTAATTCACAGCATTCCATTCATTGTAATGTATGTACATTGTTATTAGCCTGTACCTGCTCAAGTAATATGTATGTACCTACTATGCAACTTTGTACTGTCTAAAAAAATGCACCCAGATGCGTCAGGGCCAGGTGCGCAATACACATCAAATAAATACAGTGTAGCCCTTGACCACACCCAGATCAACACAAAAGAGTTATACAGGTGAACAAGTCCAGGTACATGCAGGTCACCCCTAGCCACTTCTAAACATCCTCTACTTCACCACTTCTCCCACAGGACACACTGGAGAGATTGTCACTCCATCAGGTCCAAGCATATACTACACAGTGTAAGAATTGCAACCAATCCCCACAACCATAAAAGCAACATTGTAGCACATACAACACACCGTAATGCAGTGTATGTTGTTAGTTTCCTATGTTCTCCATTGTTCTCCCCTTCTGCTATTGCTCTACCATCACTGACCACTGGGCCTCAGCACACACTGCATACCCTAGTACAACCTATGGGGAGTACAATGGAGACCACATGAAGGGTGCAACATACACTGGAAGTGCTGGTGCGTATGTTGCCTTTGTGATTTTTCACACATGCATACCTGGTCGCCTGCATGGCTCTGTTATGTTGTGGTAAGTGTGACCCACAATCTCCACCATATCCACAATATAATGCAGCAATGCAGTTGTTACTGTGCATGCATTTGGATTTCGTGAGTAGCACACAATGGTTGCGGAGGGCATTGTGCACTTGGTGGAACAGCAGAAGTGAGCTGCTATGCTACTCACCTACTCCAAATGCATGCACATTAACAACTGCATCACACCATTATATTGTGGAGGCTATAATAGTACATGCTATGTTTAAATCCTCATGTGTCGTGGAATGCACTCCCCTTCTGCAAATGTGCCTGCCATCACTCATGACAGAAAAACATTGCTGCTGTAGTACGTATGCCATAATGCAGGGTGCCTACAATGACCACACAAGATAGTTGCCTGTTGAGGTATCTGCGCATTGGCGGAGCATACACAGATAGTGCTGGCAGACCTCTCTCTTCTTGTATAATGAAATATATCATGTGAAGTTCGTCTCACTCCCACTCCCTTTGCATCCCTTCTTCCCACCACCAGATGGCGTAAACTATGTTTTTCAGATCCTTTTGCCACTGCATTGTCCTCCGATGCAACATACTACCTGCATGGAACAAGTTTCACACATCCCGTCACCACACACTGCAGTTCAATGAAAGTTTTGACCACACTGCAAACACGGAAATGGGACGTCATAGTTGAGCCAGATATGACTAATATTAGTGCTCACACTGCTACGTACAAGAGACCCAGCCATGCACAAAATGGCTTACATCCTTGCCACGCACACTGCAACACTATCCTCTGATACACCATGGCAGCTTTTCCCAAAACCTTTATTGCACAGCACGCTTACCTCCAGCCAACTACCGCCCGCATCCACTGTTTGCGGACAGCACAGTGTACAGCAGGCAAATGCCACTTCGGTCCGCGGAGCAAACAGGGAAATTGGTCCATTCAGCAGACCCAGATATCACACATTTTTTGGGATGTACATTTCAGTATTTAGCAAAAACATTACTGGTTGGATTTCCACCAAATACACAAAAGCACGATTTGTGACCCAAACTCCCCACTGTTGCCGCAAATTTGATGAAAATCCTTCTAGCCGTTATTCCCCATTCAGTCTATTGAAAAAATAAATTGGGACCACCTCTATAACTTTGCCCCCCTGCACAAAACCTCACCCACCTTGAACATATTCAGAGCCAGTCAAATGCTAGTTTTGCAAAGTTTGGTGAGGATTCCTCCAGTGGGGGCGAAGTTAAACGCCGCTGAAAAAGTGGTCTTCCAATGGTTTTAACAACTTAACCATAACTACACGCCCACTACCGCGGGCAGTGTAATATGTATATATATTACATTCTGATAATATGAGTCCAGGTTCTATGCTAGGGAATGTACTAAACCTACACCTTCCTTGCTATTTTTAGTTTTGGCTAGCATGTGCCACTAAAGTGGGTATTGGGATGTGAGGAGGGACACACAGCCGGTGGGTGTTGTTTGTTTATTTTCACACCCCTAGACTGATCTTGCCCATGCTAATCCCTATAGCTTTTCCAATACCCTTCTGGCCTCATCCCAGTCACAACACACCCTTCTAAGGCTGTTTGAGTTAGCTTTATCAAGCAGTAACATCAACATTTGGCCTGCCATTGTTACTTCTAAACAGTCTTCTGAGAGTTGTTGTCTTCATTGAAGTTCAGAATGTGTTACTGATGCAATAAACACATCTTACCAAGTGTACATTCAGCCATGTAATGCATAAGTAACACAAATGTCCTTGCACTGAAAGCATATTAAAACCAAGCATTGGCAAGGCCAACAGTTTCGGCATGTGTATAGCATTTTCCAGACACTGGTATCATATGCAGAGGTACTTACACCATTTTCCAGCTGTTGTCATCTCATCTTCAATTGATGCCTTTGTGGCAGTGCTTGGCGCGTTCCTATCTCATGCAAATACAACAGCCAAAACTGTTTGCTTTACCAAGGCTTGTTAAAATGTTAAAATATATCCCTTCCCCTCGTTGTGGACTGTAATGTTACCCTTGAGATGCCACTTGTTTATTATTCTGATTCCAGCAAGTCTGCTATAGGGGCCTGGAAGGGAATACCCAATCATATAAGCATATTTTGATTGCCACAGAGCAGCATAACAAGTTATGGGTTGTGATCACATATTGAGTAGGGGGGCACAAGCAGCGATTCCGGATGACTTATTTTCTTTGATTTGGAGGCTGTGGGGTGGACAAAGGTGTCTGTGCCGTGGGTCCAAAAATTCTTTAAGATGGCCTTGATACCACTGGCAAGGAGTAGTGCCCGGTCAATCCAGTAGTAAACAGGCAAAAACAGGCTGTTATGCCTGCAGGGTTAAACAATATGATGCATGATCCTGCACGCTGAAGGGCTTGTGGGATTTGTAGGAACAATGACTGCCGGATGGCAGATGAGCTAGTGAGCGATCGTAAGCGCAAATGTACCAGAAGATCACACACTAGGGCATGCAAATGAATAAAGAATAAAATAGAAGATTTGTTGTTTGATGTCTTGGGTGCTAGTGTTAGCAGTGCACGAAGGTGGCTCAATTTATGGTTGCTTAGCATACCATAACTGGTGAATTTCAGGGGTTTTTTGGTTTCTTGTAACATGCCTTTAACAAAGTTTTTTCAGTAAATTTCATGGCTTTTTGTCAGTGCAACTTAATGTCCCTTTAATAATGTTTTTCAAGGAATTTCATAGTTTTTTACTAGTGCACCCTTAATCTGCTACAAGTGTCTTATTTTATCCTCCCCCTCAATATGGCACATATGGAGACCGCAGACAGCACGATGGTCTGCAGACCTGAGGCGGCATTTACAAGGCTCAGAGTCATAGGGGAGAACCAAATAAGATGTACCCAGCAACCAACAAATAGATGTACATAAATGACAACTAATGTTTACAACATGCAAATATACTTTTTTGTACACATGTTAAAAAAAAATACAATTTTTTTATTTAACACACATTACAATGGAATGCACCAATAACAAATCATAACTGAACACTTGATATAATCTCCTCATTACAACTCTGCATACAGATTGAGAAATACCATGTGCTTATTTGACAAGACATTCTCACTAAATAGTAAGTGCATTGTATTTATTTCTCTATTATTAGCTTTCATTATCTAAGGCAGACGCCCTTTTGTTCTCACATAAATGGCAAGCACACTTGACTGGTTAGAGGAGAACTTCTCAAAAAGAAGAATTGAGTGATGATAACATCTCCAATGGCATACAATAGATATTTTAATGTGAACAAATAATGTATTCTGTACACACCTTACTAAAATAATAATTTCTATTTTTCTTACAGTACATAGTGTTCATGAAGAAACCACACCCCAGTTTAATTATACCCAATCCCCCGAATCACAAACAGAAGTCCTATTCTCCAGCATTGGATCTTTCATGGATTCACATGCTTTGAATATTCCCCGTCGTCAGGCTGGGAATCCCAGCCTGACGACGGGGAATATTCAAAGCATGTGAATCCATGAAAGATACCAATGCTGGAGAAATGGAGTTACAGGTAAGAAACTATTCCCTTCTCCAGCATTGGATCTTTCATGGATTCACATGCTTTGAATATTCCCCGTCGTCAGGCTGGGATTCCCAGCCTGACGACGGGGAATATTCAAAGCATGTGAATCCATGAAAGATACCAATGCTGGAGAAATGGAGTTACAGGTAAGAAACTATTCCCTTCCCAATTGTAAATAAATAAATCATGAACTTGTCCAACAAATTAGATGAACTTAGTAATGATTTCAAAGAACTTATATAGTATGAGAAAAACCATTTGATTAAAAATGTTCCCTAGCACTGTCCTTCTTGCACCTGCCCCACTTATCCGCAGCAATCATCCTCAGCAAATGTTCAATGTTTTAATGAAAGTGCTTTGATGGAACCCCACTCCCTTCCTCCCCTCACAATTATTGTAAAAACGTTCCTGATTCTCCGATTTATGATTCCATTCCGATACCCCATCCCTTTCGTGAATAAATATATGTTTGTATTATTAATGTTTTGTTTATTGTTGTGTAATGTTTCCTACTTTTTTTTAAAACTCCCATTATGAGTCCATGGACATTATAACTGTCCGGAGAGACTGCACTCAAAATTGAGGTGCCCCCAGACAGGCGCGATGTCCGGACATTTCTACTATCACGTGATGCACTTGTAATTAGTGTCTGTGGACTTGTAAATAGTCCACGGACACCACGCATGTTATACTGATACCCGGCGCATGCGCCCAACGATTACGGTCAATCGGTGTCCACGGACGGCCATCAGGGCTGCGGACGTCCTCATGTGACTGGACCCATGCGGCTTGATGGGGGTGTCTGCAAATGGTGTCTGAGGCTGCAGACAGTTTCAAAGTGCATTTTCCCACCAAACTACAGTGTTTCAAGCTGAAACCTTACCCATCCACAGCTCCTGGGCCCATTCCACGTTGCTCTGGGAACTTATTTCAACTTTGCAAGGCCTTTTTGCAGCTTGGTTGTCCACGGACTTGGTTGTCCTCTAAGGTGACAGACACACATTTTCCTTAGTCTCAATCTGGCTGGAGATATTACCTGTTTCACTGATGGGCACATTTCTTCTGCAGAACTTGTTCTTAGGGACCATGGCATCGATTATGGCCATTGCTTACTCCCAGCCTCCCGCAACACCACCATCAACACCATCATCATCTGGAGGGCCTGGAGAGGGGAACAGGCATGATGATGTAGAGGAGGATCAAAATGAAGATGAGGTAGTGGAAGTGCCTAGCCCCAGCACCTACAATGAGTTTTGGATGTGGCGGTTCTTTAAGACCGTGGGTGTTGTCCCGAAGGTAAAGGCTGCCCGTGTTGAATGCATTGAGTGTCAGATGAAACTCAGTCATGGACAACAGGGGCTCTGTCCATTCTAACCACATGTTTGCACCGAGAAAGACGATGTTACTCTGCGCCATCTTCTTCACCGCTCCTGCCACCACACAGGGTACTCCTACAGGGCAGAGGGTCCCACTGGCCACCTCGCAGGTCATACTGGATGCTGTAAATACTTACCTTTGAAGGGTCACAGTGTTCGGCATGTACTTTGGCACACGCTCTGCTGGGGAGAGCAGTTTCCCAGTACTGTTGAGGCAGTTGTCAAAGAGCACACAAAACACTGCCCCCACCTTAAATTTAGGGCACTGCAAACATCTTCCCCATTCCATCTGCCCCTCCATCTCTGTGGTACATGCACATTCACTCCTTTCCCTCTCATCCATTCCCTCCCTTAACTTCCTCCTCCTGTGTAAAAAGCTGAAAAAGCCACACAATATAAATATGAAACCAAAAAAGCACACAAAAAAGGTTCCGTTAGGAGCCACCTTTTACAGTAAAAAATTAGAAGTCAGAAAAATAGTCACAGGCACCGTGCATCCTGCAAAGTTGGTGGGCAGCGTGGTAGTTGGCAGACTTCTAAATAATTCAAGGTGTGGGGAGTTGAAATCATTTTAATGGTTTTGCGTTCAAAAAGGGTGGCTCTTAAAAGACCTTTTTTGTGTTTTATGCTTTTATATTTTTTTTTAAATGTTTGGTTTTACAAACTGAAGTAATAAAACATTTTACTGAATTGAATTATTTCTTCTCACTTTCACAAAAACTACTTCAAAGCAATTTGAATTTTTTGCCAGAAAAATCATATTACCCACATCAGTTAGATGGACTTCATCTCGCCGAAAAATGTTGGCTCTATCAAATGTAATGTTCTCATTATGAAACAATGTCATACCAACATCGCAAACAAAAGCACACACAGCTTTGTTGATGTTGAGCCTCGCTTTTTTGATTTGCACACCAATTAACTGGAGCACATCCACATCTGTCTCTGGGCAGTGCCTGAAAAAATTATTTTCGAATTAGGGAACATTTCCTTCAACTTTCCCAATGTCTGCCTCATTGAAAACTGCAATGAAATTCCAGTCACGTTCCCCAAACTGTTCCCTCCACAATGAACCATAATGATGTCTGGATGATTCAATTCAACCATATTTGCACAACATGAGAGCAAGTCCACCCACTTCATGCTTCGAACTCCATACCAGTAAACGTCAAATTCAAGGAATCCAAGATTTTTGGCTATTCCACATGCTCATCATACAACTTGAACCAATGGACCCGAGTCCCCCAAAATCCAAATACTCTTGCTGCTAAAAGACATTGCCATGTCCATTTTCAATATGCTCACAACTCCTACTAACATTACTCCTGCTACCCTCTCTTCCTGTAACACCACACCGAGGAAACCTCATTGATTGATCCTGCTATGACATCATGACTGTCTGCGGTCTCCGCAGTCCCTCTTCTAAACCAGGCAACATTAAAAGGATGTGGCACATGCCGTATGTGGACAATCTGCCGATTAGAGGGAGTGGAGAGGTTTGCACTTAATTTAAACAATTTATTGTACAATGGTGTCTCTTAAAAGAACAGTTTTTTGTGATTTTCGGATTTTTATTTCATATGCACTGTACATCTTTTTCACATAATCTTCCTCAGTGTGTTTTGAATATTAACAAGAAACATCTGATTTCCAAAATCAGTAAAAGTGTTTGCACCATCCAACTCGATGTTTTCATTTTCAAAAGATGCCATGCCTACACCACTCAAAAAAACACATACACCTTTATTTACAATGTGCCTACTTTGTTCTAGTTGTGCACAAAACACATTTGGGCATCTACATACTTCCCTTTGATTCATTTCTGAAAAAAATATCTTTGCACAAAGAAATAGTTCCAATAAGCCTTGGAACATATATTTTAATGCAACCTACCAATATAGTGGAGTAACGTAGCCCAAACTATCTGCACCGAAATGATAGTATGCTCACCCAGTTTAGCCCAGACACTGTACACCACCAATCCTCCACTCCCTCCAAACCAAAATTAGACTTGCCACACAACTCAGTGTACCTTTTCAAATTATTCATTCAACAATCTCCCAACATTCAGAGAGTGAGCATTGTCTTAGCATAGCAACATCCATCTTCCCTACACACAACAATCAAAACACCTACTACCCTCTCTATCCTGTAAACCACAACCAGAACACCACATTGGCTAATCCCCAAAGTCCCCTTACCATGCCAGGCATCCTTGGAAGACCTGGATGCGGCACGTGACGTCTGCTGACTACCATGGTGTCCACGGACGTTGCTGCCACTCAAAAGGGTTGGGGCAAAACATTAAACACAATTTAAGTCATTTAATCTTTAGTGGAGGCTCTGAAAAGAGCCTTTTTTGGGGGGTTTATAAACACACAACTTTCTTTTCAATATTTTGCTTTTATGAACAGTAGTAATGTACACTCTGCATTCCTAAAATTGTAAAGGAAAATTGCATTTCTGACATCTGTGAAGTGAACTGCATCTTGACAAAAAAATTCACACCATCAGAACTTATACTGTCATTCTCAAAATATTACATTCCTGCAGCATATAAAAAAGCAGACACCACTTTTTTGACAAGCTTCCTTGATTTTTCAATTTGTGGACTGAAAAAGTATGTTGGACATCTCCATATTTGCCTCTGATTTAGTTCAGAAAAAAATATCTTAGCAGCAGGAAAGCATTAGGCTTTTAAAGAAATCCTGTTGGGCACCCTACAAAGACACTGGAGTCACAAACCCCAAACTGTCCACTCCACAATGCACACATATATGTATATATATATATACATTGAGAAAAAAAATAACATTTGTTCCTGCTACTTACCCTGTAATAAGCTTCTCAATTAGCATATTCTCTTGTTAACCACACTAGCAAATGCCATGCATTGCAGAATTCATCACCTGCTTACATGAAGCAGCAAACAAGTACAATGCTCTGCACTGCAAAATCTGATGAAAGTAAAAACATGCATATGTGAATGAATAGCAGCACTGTGTCACTGTTTCATAAAATAAAGGAAAACGGATAAAATAGATCTGTAGACCATTTTAAGCGTCTGCCAGTTTAATATGTTCGCAGCACATGCATGCATTCCCAACATCACCCATTCTAATATATAGGTGCTTATTAAGTCTTTCTTTTTTTCCTTTGCATTTTGTCACTTCCAATTCCACTTTTCCCATTATAACAGAATGCAAATAACAAAACATGACTGAACTTCAAGATTTCAAATTGTTACACGTATATCAAATAAACATATACAAATCTGTGCTTTTCAAAATATTTTTTGGGAAGCATTTTGTTTTATTTTTGTTTTTATTCAGTGTTTTATAGGTTCCAATGAAACTTGTTGTCACCGATCATCGTAAAATACAATATCCAAAGTAAGATAACATGTTCAATTCCTAAAATACAATTCACTACTAACAAAACAAAAATTAGAAAAAATATCAAATAAAACCACATTTTCATTTCAGTGTTAGCAGATTTGCTGCTACCAATCCTACCCAGATCAGTTTACTACTCAACGTTCATCTGTGTGTGTCAGTTCATCAATCGTCGATGATACATGCCTAATGAACCACATCCTAATACTTGTCATTGTTGCCATCCCAAAAATCTAGCCAATCAAGCTCCCCCTTGCTGAGCACCATTTTCAATTTCACAAGTATTATCACCAACATTGTTGTCATTGTTGTTGTCATTAGTCTCTCCAAAAATGCAGGATTAATTAATGAGTGGATGAAATGTACCCACGGCCCTAATATCCTGATTCTATCAATATCAAAATGTGGGCATTTCAGAACCAGATGTTCCAAAGTTTCCAAAGGGTCCTGGCCACACATACAACATAATCTTTCTCCTTTGGTATTTTGAGTTTGGGGCCAATCACCTGCAAGGTTGGAAGCACATTGAGGCAGAATTTCAAATAAAGATTCTTAGACTTGTGTGATGACAATTTGGCTAAATATCCCTCAACTTTATTCTTGGGCACTTAACAGACCTGCCAATCTTTGGATAACTTCAATCATTCTTAATCCTTCAGACCTGTACACCTATCCTACCTAAGGATCTTCTTTTCCATAATAAAGTCTAAGTCATTAGCAGTGATATCTGTATTTTCTCAAAATTCAGACAGCACTTATGAAAGATTTCTAAAAAGGGTATGGCTTTGTCTTTGTACCACAGACACTCATACAGAGAATTGGCCAGACCAGAGTTTCCTGCATGTTTTATGTTTCTTGCAGAGACAAGCATCGCTTAGCAAATTGAGCCCACCATGATGTGGTTCCCAATTCCAGCCGGAGAGCACTGATTGGAGTTCATCTGGGCAATTCCAGAACAGCTTTCGACAGCTTTTCTTCTAGAATGTCCATAATTTATCTTTTATTGAATTTCACAAATCAGTATATCATAGTGAGTGTGATTTTCAATTTGTAGAAGTCAATAAGGGGGCTTAAGGAGTATGCACACATGTTCCTTTTCAAAACATTCATCATAGAAATAAAATGTTGAATGTTGTCCTTCATTCTTTTTTTCTGAATCTCAAGTGGACCCTTTGAAGAAATGGAGTACCCCAGGTAGTTTATGTTAGTAACCTGTTTGATTGGTTTATCCTGGAGTTTCCATACAAATGGTCTTACTGTATGTCTATTTGTAAAGTTGATTACAAAGGATTTTTTAGCGTTTATTGTTAGCTGATTCTTCAGTAAATAACTCTCCAGCCCCACCAATAGTGTCTGTAGACCTAGCTCAGTGGCATCCATCAGAACTAAATCATCAGCATAGGCGATAATGCTAGCCCTAAGGTAACCACATTTGGGGGCGTAACATTTCCAGGATTTACTTTCCTACCATAAATGTGCAAGGTACAGGTTGAATAATGATGGTGCACATATGCATCCTTGTCTTGCTCCTTTAAAGGTTGGAATTGCTCTGGATGTGTATCCCTGCTTGTGAAGTCTTACTTTTTATTGTGTTATCTGTGTACAGCAGTTTAATCGTACAGAGAAGCCCCCTATCAATACCCCAATTAATCAACTTGTGTCACAGATGTTCAGTGTCTATGTTGTCAAAAGCTGCTTCCAGAACTATTACAGGAACATAGATTAATGTTCCTAATGTCCCTCCTATGTTTCAGATGCAAGTATGCTGGGCCAACGCACTCAGTGATGTACCAGCCCCTTTGTGGAAACCTGCATGCATGGAGCTCAGAATCCCCTCTTTGTCCACCCACCTAATTTGATCTTTTAGTACTAGTTTCAGAAATATTTCAGCAACCAAATCCAATAGGGAAATTGGCTGATAACCCTTTGGCTGGGCTTGATCTCCTCTTTTGAAGATAGGGACTAGTGCTGCACTCTTCCATGAAATTGGGCACTTTCCCCCTTCAGCAATATGAATAAAATGTTTATGTAGGATTTTTGCCCATAGAGGAGGGTTCTCGCTGTATATTAAATTTGAGGTCCAATCTGGCCCACATGCTCTGGAGCTGTTTAATGATTCAATGATCAGAATAATGTCCCAAGCCTGCTTATTAGTTGGGCTCACCTCCTCAAATGTGAGGTGCCCATATTCTCTCCCAAATTTCCTGGTTTTGTAGTCCACCCAATTGTCTTCTGAGACACAATATGATTGCAGATGTGCTTGTTGAGAATCAGCTCCATTCAAGGATCACCATATCATTTTCAAATCCATGGCAATGATATGCTTAAATAATGTCTGATTTTTTGTTATGTATGATTGTACCCTGAGTTCTTCAACCATATCCTCCTAACTGCTTTTTTATTGACTATCCTGTCCTTCTCACTAAGTCTGGTAGAAAGAAGTTCAAAAGGGATATCCTGGTCTCCAACCCAGGCCTCCCTATCGCTGATACCTACACCAGTGCTTCCTTCAGACAGACCTTTACCGACATCCTCTTTGTCGTTCCCTCTCAATGCCTATGGTCTCCCCATATGGTCTCTGTTCTCTCTCCTTTTTCCTCTTCACCCTCCTGCACCCCTTCCACTCCTACAAGAACATCATTAATGTTGACCTAAATGGCACTGTCTTGGTCCAAGGTGCTCAGGCCAACCTCATTTTTGATAGACGCTTTGCGGCCTTATCAACTTCCTTTCTTCTTCTGCTATCCCCTCTTTCCCCTCTATGGCTCCACTGCCTTCTCTATCCTCTGCCACCTCTATGACTGCCTATGATGCTTATACGGCCACCCTGTTCCCTCCTTCATCTGCCACCCCTCTGGCACCCACCTCATCTTCCTTTGCTGCCTTACCCTCTGCTCCTGCTTCCTCTGACCATCCTCAGGCACCTTCAAAACTTCCATAGGGCGTACCTCTGACCTTCACCCCTCCATGGAAGTCCTTCAAAGGGGGGAAACCTGTTCCACATTGCCACTCTCAACTCTTGATCAGCTGTCAAACACTCCTCTGACATTTGTTGTCTCCTGGAAGAATTCGATTTGGATGCTCTTGGTCTGACCGAGATGTGGTTCATGGCCAGCTCTGTCACGAGCGTTGGCACTCTCCTTCCTGAAGGCCTCGTCTGCAGGCTTTCTCTCTCTCCTGCCCTTTCTCTCACTTTGGACACCATCTACCAGCCGCCTGGCCAGGAAACCTCCTTCCTGTCTGAGTGGGTGGATCTCTCCTCCCTCCTTCCCTCTACCTCGGAATTTCTCCTCCTCTGCGACCTTACCATCCACCTGGATGCTTTCTGTCCAATCCTCCACCCCAATGCCAATGTCTTAGTTCGTCGGGAATGCACCAATGGAATTTCCGCCTCAGTCCCACCAATTGTTCCCACACCTCTGACCATGTAATGATGCGTCTAATTTATTGTCTTATTTGGTTTATTAAAGCTTTAAATACACCCAACACACAGACTCATTGACTGTGATTTATGATTTGCAGAAGTACCTTTGAAATTGTATGAAAAAGCAACCCATTTCTTTTGCTAAATAAACGCACTTGAAATTATTCTCACCAGATGCCTGTGACATTTGGTCATTTCTCTTCTGTCTGTAACCCCTTCATTCAAAAGGGTCACATAAAAAGAACGACCAGGCAATATAAAAAACCAATGGCACCAGTATGTGACAAAGCAAGCTTTTTTTGCGGAAGGCAGCAAAGGACTATACAGTGATATGAGGTGATTTGCCTAGGATCAC
Source organism: Ambystoma mexicanum (assembly GCF_040938575.1). NCBI lineage: Eukaryota > Metazoa > Chordata > Amphibia > Caudata > Ambystomatidae > Ambystoma > Ambystoma mexicanum. Next base: position 45,384,385 of record NC_090925.1, on the reverse strand, counting down.
CCTATCCTCCGCTGGTAAACAAGGGTATGTGCTTCAACACTTTGGTTCCACGCTCTTGAATTTGACTACCTAATCACCACCCAAGACTAACACGTTATGCTCTTTACTGGCGGGCTGCTAGTTTTTACAACCCTTGTTTGGAGGCATCAAGCTCTAGACCTGCATCATACAGATGCCATGTTACTTTCTGAATGTAGCGCTCTCTGGTGAAGTGCATAGTCTTCTAGTGCAGCAGTAGATGCAGACAGGAGTTTATCAACCTCATACATAGGCAAGTCTGACACAACCTTGCCAGTATTTGGTATTGTTATGTTACGTTAGCGGAATTTATTAAGCACAACTGTCACCAGCAAGGGCATCATGGCGCTGAAACTGAAAACCAGGCAGAAGAACAAAAACCAGAAACCTAAAACAAGAAAGTATTTAACAACCGACGAAAAGACACATGATTGACAGTAGCCCGAAGAGCCTGAGGAAGCTTATTCCACAGCACAGCGACCACCCCTTCTGGAAATCTTAAGATTAGAAGAGCATCTGCTGAATGAACTGCACGAGAAGGCACATAGGGGCGAAATGTAGCCTGCAAATATTTGGAGCCCATGCCATTGAAAGCGCGGTGGACAATGCTGAGTGCTTTAAAATCGATGCGCTTAGACACAAAGTTAGCTAGTGGAGAGATCGAAGAACCGGGCTAATATGAGAACAAAAAGGAGTAGAAGTGACTGCACGAGCAGCAGAAGTTTGGAGAATTTGAAGACAGTGACAAAGAAAAGAAGACACCAAAACAGCGCGTCAGTGAGGGGGCATGAAAGGAAGAATTTTGCACAACAGCGTCTGCTTAAAATGCACAGCCTGGCAAACAGCGCTCACCTGCGCTTCAACTGATAAAGAAGAGGAGACTTTAGCGCCAAGATTCTTAATCATAGCGGCCGCTTGGCAGAGGCCCAAGAGAGGAAGGCCAGAAGGCTGGGGTCCAAACTGCACCAGCTGAAGGGGGGATGTGATCTGGCCTATGAACTCAAGTCTATGCAGTGAGTGCTTAGCACTCTGAGCTATCTTCTGAAAAATATTGGCACTAAAATGTATCAGTATTTATTTCAACTTTCAAGGTTGCACGTGATCAATTTAGGAGGAGTTGTGCTATAGTGAATGATCAAACTGGGGCACATTCCAAAATGGAGTGCACATGAAAAAAGTGCAGATGATGTTTTTTTTTTTATATTTGCTCTCATTTCAGAAATACGCAGGTCACTTTATTCTCCAAGTTGACTCTTGCATTTCACGTGTGAACAGCGCCGCAAAGATGCACAGCCAAGCCTCTTTACATACATTGGTGTCAGGAGCGTGTACCCGACACTAATGCATCACAGGCTCCCAGCACCCACGTGTGTGATAGGCCCTTAAAAGGCACGCCACTGTTACCTGCAGTAAAACATATAAATGTATTTCTATCCTCAATTGAAGGATAGAAATGTAAGTGGGACAACATCGGTTAACAGCGCTGTTCACCCACTTCAAAAGAAATGCATGAGCGGTTCAGATAGGAACTTATCGTGCCCTGGGCTTCACCATGCGCCATTTGTGGATTTGGGATGTACTTATAAATGCGCAAAAAATCCCCCTTATTTGTGCAAATGCGCAAAGGGAGTGAACGAGGACATCTGAATGAGCCCATCTAATACGCACACATTCAGAGGCCCTTTGTGGATTTGGGTGACCCTTTTTTTTGGCAAAAATGATGAGGTCCGTTAGCGTAGTTCACCACTTGCCCCCCAAAAAAGGTTTTAGGATCTGGGCTACTGTGCTCTGGGCACTGAAAGCAGAACGCTTTACTGGATGAAGGGATCAGAACAGCATGTAGTTGAATCCACATTCAGGTAGCAATTTTAGAGCTTTAACAGAGCGCCATAAAAAGTCCTGGCAGGTGTGAAAATAATGGGCACTAACCTCCCTGAGTCAGGCAGCTCTGTGCCTCTCCCCAAGGTGGGGGCCGAGACCCTTTAACGCTCCCATAAAGACATCTCTGGGTCGCAACTCACATTAGGCATTTCTATTGGTTTTGAGTCTATTTTCTAGTGATATAATCTGTGTCCTATATCTGTAGCTGCCCTGCAGGAGATGTGACACTGTTGGTATTCTGCGTGGATACTGGGAATGGAGCAGCCATGTGCGCACTCGCTGGCGGCCTCCATTAATATGGGATATGGACTGGGAAAGACAGAACACTCTAAGGCTACTTGGGGTTTCACGATTGACCCTGCCCGTATGGGGATGATGGGGGACAGTGGACCACCTGGGAGGACTGATGGTACCATTCTTGTCATTGGCTCAGTTCAGCAGATTGGCAGCTGCCGCCTTCATCCGGGGACTTTAGAGGAAAATAAGGAGTCCATCAGTTACACTGATACTAAATAGGGCCAATTAAGCAAGGAGAAGGCCCTTTATAGGATTCCTTTATTGCACGGCTTAGGGGCCACTGCTTAGCCCAGCCCCCCAGCATTCACAGTGAGGCTCTTCCAATGTTTACCTCATCATGTACCCGCACCACAGCAGTTGCAGCTAAACTGAAATCTGTGTGACCATATCCAGGAAAGCTGGATGACATCTCAGCCTGGATGCACTCCAGCTGGCCAGATCCTAGCCAGGTGGAGTAGAAGCAGGTCCCGTGAACCCCAAGAAGGAACCTCTTCTCACACCCCATCTCCACCTGATTTTTTGGAAAACATGATACGTCATTCAATGCAACGATGTTACAGTGCATAAAAGGCCCTTGTCTTTTGCAAGGGGTGTTTTTTTTATATCGGTGGCTATGTGTGATCTGTCCATTGATGCCACTGGAAAATAGTGGGGTTGCACGGCAGATTTAGTGAGCAGTCATGTGGACTATCTATCCCATTGCATTCCTGGGGTGGGGGGGGGGTTCTTTAATCTATCTATCTATTCTATCTATTATAATTCTTATATAGTGCCTTATCGCCCATAGGCCTCAGTGCGCTCCCATTAAACAGACAACGTGGAACACAAAAGCAGCAAGAGAGAAAGTAGAGAATCTGTTAGATGTCCTCTCCATCAAACAGGTGAAGCTTATTAGCAGACTCACGGTGACTCAACACTGGCCTGCTCCTGGAGGTAGGGAGAGTGATGCTGCCCAGCTTCTCATATCCTGCTGTGGTTGCAGTAGAGAGTTCAGCTTCCAGTTCTCTGCCTCATCTTGAAATCCCTCTCCATGGCGCTGCACATGCCTGCCTGAAGGAGAGCACCAGACGGTCTGTTTCAGGACAGAATCTTCTCCCTAGTACTCTTTCATATCAGGCAAGAAAAGACTTTCATTCAAGAGGCTCATATTTTTGGAATAAATTACAGAATTCCATTCAAGAGAGTGTAAGTTGTTCCAGTTTCAGCCGATGTTGTATCTGGCAGCTGCTTTTTCCAATCAAAAAAATGTAAATATTTCTGTGTTACTTAATGAATGCTTTTCTAGCCAGAGGGCTTAATTATCAGAATTCCATCCATCTGGGGCTCTCAAAACAATCCGGTCTAAGCTCCAGTATATTCAGAATACAAAAGCATGTGTTGTCTAGTGGCCAAGATGATATCACTCTGGTACTTGGCACCCAGAATTGGCAACCTGCGGTCACAAGAGTGGAGTTTAAAGTATTATATGTGACACACGAAGCCTATTGTGGGGCAGGGTCGACACTGACCAATGACCGTTTTTAACATTAGGTGTCTGGGTGACATCTCAGAACTTCTTCCCCTGGCTTACTGTAGACCCCAAATTTAAACTGCACAAATTCTTAGTAGTCCAGCCATGGAAACTGTGGAGTTCATTACCATCTACCAGGTGGACGCTGGAAGACACTCGGGTGCAATTTAAAGACCTGGATTTTTCATAGATAATTTGAGCCTGGTTTATTGGCCGAGTCTGAGGAGTTTAGATCTTAGCGCCCTGATGCCTCTTTGGAGGCAAGCTGTTGCGCTATGCAAAACCTCAACCTACCTGCCTTCATACCACAAAAATACGCAATAAACTCTCGATAAACGCTTACATTCACCAATAATTGTCAAGACCGCATTGTCATTCATTTGAATACTGCATACCATTGGAACACTGCATTCCCTTGGAATACTGCATACCATTGGAAACTGCATACCCTTAGAATACTGCATATCCCTGGAACAATGCATACCCTTAGAACATTGCATTCCCTTGGAATACTGCATACTCTTGGAACACTGCATACCCTTGGAATACTGCATACTCTTGGAACACTGCATACCCTTAGAACACTGCATACCCTTGGAATACTGCATTCCCTTGGAACACTGCATACCCTTGGAGTAGTGCATACCCCCTATGCCTATATCTCAGATACACACATGGAAGACATATGAGTAGTTACATATTGGTCAGGGAATTGAGCAGACCACACAAACCATGTTTGCTTCGGTTCTTCCAGTTCCCTGTTTCTTTAGCATTCCAGAAAACACAAAGGCTACTGGGATATAACTCTCCCAGTGTAGGGCACTCCTTACCTGCTGAGCAACATGAAAGCAAGTAGAAGCAAGCAGCACCCCCTCCTGCAGAATGTTGCAAAGCTGACTATTGCTAGTACTCGGAGAACCTATGCGATGGGGTGTGGATGGCGGACCTCTGGCTCCAGTACACAACAACCAGCTCCAGAAAACAGAAAAGAGACTATAACAGCATACATGCTACTGTGCGCAGCAGCGTCAGGACCAGGGACATAGACACAATTAACTTGACACAATCTACGAGACAGCCCGGGATCAGGAATGCTGACCTGAGATGGCGCCCTTATATAATGCAGCAGAAGCTTCACATCAGCGCTGGGCTCCTGGGACAGGATTCTCTGGGGCTGGGAAATGGCACGTGTGCCACAGCTGCTGAACTGTGCAATTGAGAGCTACGTGCTTACTAGCATTGACCTTCTTGTCATTTTCTGATGGGAAACACCTGGTGATTTCAGAGTAGGATGCACAAATTGCCAGGGGAGCTGTGACCTGGAGATTCCCATTGCTGTGGCCTGAAGTGGATTGCTTAGGTGTTGCCTGCAGGGACGTCATTTAGGGGTCAGCAGAGGTCTTTTTTATTTTTTTGTAATGCAAGCACCTGGGCTGTGGCCAGCACCATGTGGCTCTTTACTTCTGGAGTGGCTGGCTTTCATGTTCAGGCCCCTTAAAAAAAATAAGACAAATAAGAACAGCAGTGCCACAAGTCTAACACTTTCAGCACTGACACTAAATAAGAAAGGAAAGGAATACCAAATAATGTGTCTTTTTGGAATTCTATACAATAATTGCTAGACTCGTTAAATGTTTATTTCAGGCACACTTCAGGGGTGAGTCACTGATTTAGTGTGTTCTTAAATGCCTCAACTCAGCCTTTCATCCTTCTGAGGTCGATAAATGAGTACCAACACAGGTTGGGGGATAATGGCTATATATTTTTTCTATACAAAGCGATTAAATGTAAGTGCTGTATAATAACACATCATTATCATTTGGCCATGGACGTCTGCTTGCATTCACAGTAATTTGGTAATATGAGCCTATACACACTGATCTTAACGATACATATGGCGATCCATTCTTGTATGACATGTACATCGTATTATGGTGATAGTAACCATATTTATGGTAGTGTACAATGCCATGTGATGCCACTTCCTGTTTCGTCAACGGGTGAAAGGTCGTGTTCCATCGCTTTCTGCGAAATCACTTCGGGTGGGGTCAAATGACATCACTTCATGTGATGTCATCACGGGGTCAAGGGTCGTTTGATGTCACTTCCGCTTCCCCTGGCATTTTGGTGAAACCACGTCCTTGGTTGCCTATGCAAAGAATATAGACGCATTACATGAAAAAACACAAGAGGAGCAGCAGAACAATAACAAAGAAAAGTGTTTTAGGTTTTATTAATGCAGTAATTATTTAGAATACCGCAAGATGCTTTTTAGCAGTAGTCATGGCATACAGGTAAGTATATAAAACCGATAAGGTATAAAACAGACTAACTTAGCATGCCTCATGCTAATGTTTAGCAGGCCTCATTTTAATGCTTAGCAGGCCTCATGCTAATGTTTAGCAGGCCTCATTTTAATGCTTAGCAGGCCTCATGCTAATGTTTAGCAGGCCTCATTTTAATGCTTAGCACGCCTCTTGTTAATGCTTAGCAGGCCTCATTTTAATGCTTAGCAGGCCTCATTTTCATATTAAGCAGGCCTGATGTTAATGCTTAGCAGACCTCATTTTAATGCAAACATTTTAATAAACCGTTGTGTGGGAAGGTGTTGTCACCCAATTGTAGTAAGCTTCATACATGTGTCTATATGTATTTGCCATGTGCACCAATCAGCATCATAGGAGGAGATTGTATGTTGCAAACAACTTCTCATGATATGTTGTTAGATGTCTATACATTTTGGGGTTTGATGGCAAATCTTTTGACAGCGCCTTTCATGCATTCTTGTTTGTGAACTGTTTGAATAAAGGCTGTCCCAGCGGCGACTACCGATTTGGGATACATAACTTTTTGATTACTTTTGCAGCTTTGTCAATTGTGAGATGGTACGACCCCACACTCACATGGATCAGAGTAGCAGGACAGCTTCAGACATGTCTGAAATATTATGCTGCCATGTTTAGAACAAGTAGACTGTTTGGAACTGCAAAACCACATCACCCCACGACAAAGCGACAGATTAAAATAGCCACACGGTGAGTGGGAGCTGAATTAAGTACCTATCTAAGGTACTGCGGCATCCGCAAGGCTGAAAAAATAGAGGGCCTGATTCATATAATTGGACGCATAAAAGGGGCAAGCACCGCGTGCCGAGAAATCTTTGTGCGGCATGCATCTTCACTGAATCCCAGAGGCATCAATTGCCATGGCGCAAGAAACAGCAAGCTGCGTGAGTAACGCACCCAACATGCCCCCATGCACAGTAAAAGCTAGTGAAATGCCTAACACGGTGCAAGCCCCTGCGCCATCCCTGGCCCAGCATACAGCCCCCATAGCGAAATCGCACTGAAATACCCTACGATCCTCGTACGCAATGCAGCGTAATCATGTGAAAACACCCCGCGATCCCTGTACACACCCCAGCGTAAACATGCGAAAACAGCTCACAACCCTTGTCTGCACCCCAGCGTAATCACGTGAAAACACTGCTCGATCCCCCTATGCAGCCCGCGTAATCTTGCAAAAACACCTTGCAACCCCTGTGTGTACCCTGAGTAATTGCGTGAAAACACCCTGGGATCCCCGTACGCACCCCATAGGAAACGCGTGCCCTCCCACGCAAGACCTGGCCCACCACCAGCCAAATGGTGCCCCAACACCTTACAATCCGTGGCATGCAGCCCCCTCCAGATTAGAGAACCCAGCCACCATCACCGTGACCCCACCCTGCAGGCAGCCCCCTACACATGGGAAAACCCAGCCCCATCACCTGTGACACCACTCTGCATGCAGCCCCCTCCAGATTGTAGAACCCAGCCAACCATCACCATGACCCCACCCTGCAGGCAGCCCCCTACACATAGCAGAACTCCACCCCATTACCCGTGACCCCACCCTGCAGACAGCCCCCTCCACATGTGACAACCCAGCCACCATCACCTGTGACACCACTCTGCATGCAGCCTCCTCCAGATTGGAGAACCCAGCCACCATCACTGTGATCCCACCCTGTAGGCAGCCGCCTACGCATAGTAGAACTCTGCTCCATTACCTGTGACCCCACCCTGCAGGCAGCCCCCTTCACATGGGACAACCCAGCCCCCATCACCTGTGACACCACCCTGCATGCAGCCCCCTCCACACGGGAGAACCCAGCCCCCATCACCGTGACCCCACCCTGCAGGCAGCCCCCTCCAGATGGGACACCCCATCCTCCATCACCTGTGACCCCACCCTGCAGGCAGCCCCCTCCAGACAGGACACCCCTACTGAAACCCCATCACCGTGACCATACCCTCCCTGCAGGCTGCCCCCCCAGACACGACAACCAAGCCCCATCACCTGTGACACCATCCTGTAGGCAGCCCCCTCCACATGGGAGAACCCAGTCCCCATCACCTGTGACACAACCCTGCAGGCATCCGCCTCCACATGGGACAACCCAGCCCTCATCACCTGTGACACCACCCTGCAGCCACCCCCCTCCACATGGGAGAACCCAGTGCCCATCACCTGTGACACCCCCCTGCAGGCAGCCCCTACACATGGCAGAACCTAGCCCCTTCACCCGTGACCCCATCCTGCAGGCAGCACCCTACACATGGCAGAACCCAGCCCCCATTGCCTGTGACAGTTCCTTGCAGGCATCCCCCTACCCATGGAACAACCCTGCCCCCATCACCTGTGACACCACCCTGCAGGCAGCCCCCTCCACATGAGAGAACCCAACCCCCAATCACACGTGACCCCACCCTGCAGGCAGCCCCCTCTAGATAGGACACTCCCACCCCAGCCCCATCACACATGTCCCCATCCTGCAGGCAGCCCCTTCCAGACAGGACAACACAGCCCCATCACCTATGACACCACCCTACAGGCAGCCCCCTCGACATGGGACATCACCTGCATGGTGAAGCCTGACATAGTGACACATCATCACTCCATCGATTGTGCGTCATGCACCTTGACTGCTGTGTAGTGACACCACTCAGAATATCCACTGGAACATGTATCCTACTAGCAAAAATGAATACATTCACCCGGGCCACAGCCATGAGTGTCTCAGCTGGGCAAACAGATTAGCTGGCCACAACCATCTCCCAACATACACATGAAACACGTGAATGAAAAAGTGAGTGCCTCCTGGCCATGTGACTATGTCAGGGCATCAAATACCCAGGGACAAATTGTTCACCAATGACAGAATCCCAAACGCCCTCAATGTGTGCTACATGAGCAAACACTGGCCGTGTTCCCCACAGACTGAGCTTCAATGAGCTGCCATTCATAGAAGAGAATCCCTAATAAACTCTTCACTGGTATGCCCATTTGTGAAGGACATGGCAATCAGACAGTGCAGCACGCACAGAGTCAGCTACAATGGCCAGCCAATGTGTAAATACCATGAAATGGCAATAGTGTATCTCAGTGAAAGAGGTTGACCAACACCAGAGATGATGACAACTCTAAAAACACATGCTGGTGAATCTGAAAAGCACTACCTGTGTGTTACAGAGCATCAAGCAAATCATGTGCAAATGTCCTAAACATGCAACACTCCCTCAGTCACCCCACCCTGCTCACTCACAAACACAGTGAGGGCAAATAGACAGAGATGCTGCACATGTGAAAGGAAATGCACACGCAAAACCCCACTCCACACACCACTCCTGGTCCGCCCATGTGTATACTCACCCTGCAAACAAAACCAAGAACATAACATATGAAAGTAAGCAAACACACACATGACTATCAATGGGCAAGATCTGGCCTACAAAATGGCCTACCAAACAGGCACACTGCAAACATAACTGTGACCGACAATGAGTGTGAGAGTAAAACAAATTATATTAAATAGTTGTATTTCCAGCATACATACTGTAAATAAAATAATAAATCATAATATTAAAAGAAGTCCATGTAAAAATGTCCATGTGTATAAAAATATTTCATCAACTTTTTAAACTCCTCCAAAAACTATGTACAATAAAAACTGGAGGTAAGTCCACAGTTCCCTCCAAAATAAAATGAATAAATAAAGGAAATTTACAGCTACACAACTATTTACAAACAAAATGGAGTAATGTCCGTGAAGCTAGCTCCAAATCATAATGAAAAATGAAAGAAAACTTATCTACAAAACTATGTGCACAGGCAGCGTGGTAGTCCACTTTAAAACAAACTCTCTCAATGTCTCGGCCAATGCATTCACTTCTCCTAGGCGGGCCTCCGCTCTCACCTCAAGGACTTGCAGGGATTCCAGCATGTGCCTCTCCATCCCCTCCCACTCCCTACAAGTATCCTCGAGGATGTCAGCCCGCCTCTCTGCCTGATGCAGTGCAATCTCTGCCCTGGCTATGGTGACTCTCGCCCCCAGAGCCCACTGCCTCTCTACCCGGATTTGCTGCCGTACTGCACTAACACGGAAGACATACTTGTTCTAAGGTCCACATTTACATCCTGCCTGATGCTGGATACCTGCCTCCCTGAGATGGGATGCCCTGAGTACAATAGCCTCCTACTTTGAGCCTGCTGCTGCCAAATTGCCCAGTGCCTGCTTTGTAAGAACCCCCTTTCGGGCTGATTACATCACCCAGGGGCGACATGCCCGTGCCTTGCTCCTGGGTGCCTGCTCTCCCTCTAATACCATTGCTCCTGTCGTTCCCTGGATTGGTGTGGTGACCACCTCGGCTGATCCACTGGCGACTCCCAACTCATGCAGGGATGTTATATCCACCAGACGGACCCGACATGGGTAAGACTGGTGCACAGGGGGCACTGGTGGTAGATGGGTTGGAAAGCACCCGGGAGTAAGACTGGTGCACAGAGTAGCAAGATGAGGAGGGGGTCGCATTAGTGGCCGGCACACAGAGCACATTCGAGACCAGGAATGCTACTAGCCAGTTCAGGAGATACCAGACGCCATTGTGATGATGTGCCACCTCACGAGTGCAAGCACGCACATCATCTTGAATGAGGCCTGCACGCTGCCCGATACCGACTACTAGGAGTACCATTTTTTTTTATCCCAAGGGCAACATCTGCAGGCAATGGGGTGTCGTTCTGGGTGGAAACAACCAACACCTGTGGATGGGTCCTGCCTGGGGCATGTCAGCAGGTGCATACCGCTGCAGGTGCTGACAGAGGGACAGGATTTTGCACAGGTACCTCCACAGTGACCTGCACATCCTCAGGCCCCTGGGGCAGGACTTCAGCAGTCACACCCACATCACCATCCCTGTTGGGCCCCATGGACTGGGCTAATACGGCCCCTCCTTCTCCCCACCAACATGGATTCCTCCCCAGCTTCTTCCACAATGGATGGCCCCTGTGTGTGCTCACCTGTCTCCCCGCTGCCAAGGAGTCCACATCCACCTTTGCCCTATCGGACCTCCCCTGAACAGCTGTGGCCGATGGTTCAGACGCGGCATGAGCCGCCACACTCTCTGATGATGTTGTTTCCAGGGGCATGACTGGGCCTTGCCTCTCGGCCCGGTGGAGGCATCCCTGCTGCCTTGCTCCACAGCACTTTGCCCGCCCTCTTCTTCCAACGCAGCTGTGGTTAATGAGACAGAGAACACAAACCTCAGGGTACTGTACCAATGTGTGTTTTGCACAAAACATATGCAATTGAAGCACACTGCTAAAGGTCACAACCATCATCACCCTCTACAACACACAGGTACATGAAATGTACATACATACACATACATGTCTGTCCCTCACAACAGACAATCACATCCGTGGACATGGCACTGACACCACCTAGAAATAGTGCATGCTACACTCAGATGCATCATGGGAAATACACATGTCATGCACACACATCACCTGACAGTCCTTAAGCAGTGCACTAGGCTATCACATCAGAGTCCCCTCAACAGCAATCAGGCAACAAGATTAGAGCACACATTGAAATGCACCAGTTACATCCACCAGGACTGATGGCTAGTCACACAGTCACATCTGAGACACAATCACATGAATACCATCCCTGTTCATGTTGTTGACAACACCACCCATCTGTCACACCTCTCACACAGGCACGTCTCAGACACATTTAAGAAACCACCTGCATGTTGTTATATGCTGCAGCACAACACCCATTGCAAAAGTAAGTTGATTCATGTGGAGCTGGTCCGAGGTGTGGGAAGCCTGCCACTTACGAGGAAACATCCAGTGAGTGATGAAGCATGTGCATCCTGAATATGTGTATGTAGATTGAATGAATTGATATGATTGTGTACCACTTCTGCCTATATTTCTATGACTGCCCTGGGTGAACTATGTCATGGTGTACTGACCAGTGCTTAGTGTCCAACAGACTGTATGCAACCGATGTGCTGCAGACTGCGATTCTCCTCATTGGCATGCCTGCTCCCTCCTTCCCTGTCACTCTCTGTCCAGCCTCACTTGGCCCTCTTCCTGCTCCCACCTGTGATGCTGAATACTTTGGGGTAATCTTCGACTCCATGCTGTTCTTCTCTCCTCACATCTCTGATGTCTGTAAGAGGTCACACTACCAGCTGCACCTCCTCAGAGGTATTCTTCCTTTCCTCTCCTTCCCCCAACAGCTCACTGTCTCCAGAGCACTAGGTCTCTCTAGGCTGGACTACTGCAACATCCAGAACAGGACTGCGAGACTTGTCCTTGTCCTCAAGGCCTTTTAGGGCCTGGGGCCACAATACCTTCAACTCTCTCTTCCTAAATATATTACTTCTCAAATTCTTCCATCATCCCCCTCCTCCTCCCTCAAGGTCAGTCGCTTCTCCCAGCAACGAGTTGGTGGTTGATCTCTTTCTTCGGCTGGGGCTTCCCTCTGGAACAGCCTCCCTGCCTCCCTGAACCTTCTCCGGTTCTGGAAGCACATCAAATACTTCCTCTTGGGATGTGCTTTCTCTCCTCCTCTCCCCTGCAGAACTCCTGGCTGAATCTGAAACTGCACATGTCACCAGGCCACCCTCTGATCTCGGGGCTAGATCATCTCCCTGCCAGTTGCACCCATGTACTGCCTCCCTGGCATGCCCCGTGCTTGGGGCCTGTTTTCTGTAGCCCAGCAGAAAACACTTGACACCTGATGTCTGCATTTACCCTTGCACTGCCACCATCTGGCCACACTTTACTTAGTGCTTATGTTGTTATAGTTATTTTACTGCCATTCCCATGTACTGCACTGCCCCCTCCCAATCCTCGCCCCAACTCTGCCCTTCCCCCTTCCCCTGCACTTGCACAATCTCGATGTCACCTGGCCTAGTAAAATCAGTGTCTGGCTTCTCTCCATTCCTGCTACCTTGCCTTGTTGCGCCTTGAAACACTTGTGTATATGCACTTCATAAATACCATATCATATCATGTCACATCCGTTGTACATGGCTTTGGGACAGTAGTCATCAAGAACTGTCTCATGCTAATAGACAGTTCTGGCAGGCCAACACAATGTGGCATCTGGGTATTTACATTAATGATTTTAGTGACTCAAGTAGGCAGTCAAGTGCTTCTGTCTGAAGTAGGTGCTATACACCATACACTGCATGTGGTGTTAAGTCCATCTACACATGTCCATGGGTGGTTTCATGCTACCCATGGACATGCTAATCTTTATTAGTTGACCTTGTTTTGGACACACTTGATTATCCGTTGAAAAATAAACCGAACAACTATGATGTTGAATAGCTGAGTGAATATTTTCTTTGTTGATGAAATGTATCTAAGTACTCTATACACTGATGGAATTCTATCAGAGAATATATGTGAACAGTATATATTTAACCATGAATGCCTTGGAGAACAAGTTACCATATGGATAATTATATGTTTTTTTTTAAATTTCCCTTTAGATGTGATAAATTTTGTTGAATATGCCCTTGAAGAAGAGTTGAATTTCTCGAAATGCGTTGGGCCATGTATGAATTATTGAAAATTAAAGAAACTGAAAATATCTTCAATTGATGTGTTGAGGTTCTTCATTGAATACAAAACAACCTTCTTGTGTTTTATACAAATTAATAAGTACTGAAAATGTCTATACACTCTCTGGGTGTATTCAGGTTATATTAACAGTTTGGCTCATCCTGAGCTTGTGAAAGTGTGCAGGGGACGGGAGTTCCTCCATTAGGAACTTACTTTGTTTTCATGGGTGGTTTCATGCTACCATACCGTCCATGAACACTGGCAGTGGGTGGAACATTGTTCCATGAGTGACATAGCATGTAAATGTGTTGCAGGACACCATTGAGATACCTATGTATATAGGTGATGCTATTTACATGACTCTTCATATCTTTTTCTGTCCATGTGAAGGTGATGAGCCACTGGATGCAGAGGAAGAGGTTGAGGAGGAACCAGTGGAGGACGTGTTGTGGCAGCCCATGAAAATCCACTTGTCCTACAGGCCATCCGGGGCATGACTCAGTATGAGTCTGAATCCTATGAAATCAGTAGCTCTGGTGGTGGAGCGGATGTCAATTCATCTATGCCGTCGCCGGTGAGTGCATCAAGTGTTGGACCTATTGTAACCCGTGCGTCTTCCGGGGTGTCACATCCCCTCACAGGGCCAGTCAGTGTTGTCACGTCCATCTGTGGTGGTTACAGCAGCAGGGTCACACTCCACAGGATTGGTTCCTGTTCCTGGGAGAGATGACCAAGGGAGAGATGAATAATGTTGCACAACAACAGAGTGCTTCCCATGAAATGTTGGCATGGATAGGGTGGCCAATTCCATGATCACCCCAGCAACACAGGTAGAGCACCAGCTGCAGGCATTGTGTGCATTCACACAGGCTGCAAATGGATGCCAGCAACATGAGCCGACTGGACAAACTGAGGTCCCTGCAGGCATCCCTGCTTGCAGAGGGTCGGGCCCACAGGGAAGCCCTTATGCAAGAGTTTCTGGCCCTCTGAGCTACACTTGAAGTGCTAGAGGCAGCCTGCAGTACACAGTACGAACAGCAGATGCAACTGTTGACTCCTACCATCTTGGTGGAACTCTGTGCATCCCGTAAGGTGTTACATGCAAACCTCTGAGGCTTCATGTTGCAGATGCATTAATGGCCGCTTCCATGGAGGACCAGGCTAGGGATCTACATGGTCAACCTCCTGTACCACTACCACCTTCGGATGCTACACAGGAAGGTGGCGACAGCAACAACAGCCCTCCCAACCCATCATAGCTGTGCGGTCCATGAACGCATGGAGGGATTTGTTTTTGTCAACATCCACCCATGTGGGGGTTGACGTGCACCCTGCCTCTCCCCCTCATGGGTGGATCCACCACCCCCATTTCAAGATGGACATTTTTCTTTTTATTTCGCAGCCCCCTGGCCAGATGTTGGTATGTCATATTTATTTTGATTGATTTAGTTGATTTATATCAACTTTGCAATAATTTAAGTCATACATTTCTAAAAGAAGAAGACAACATTTCAAACTAAACATAAATATAAAATGGTGTTGAAATATTTCATGAACTTATTATAAAATAGCAATAATTCAACTAAAAACATTAACCATCAGTTTGATCACAGTACATCACATTATAGGAAATTACAAAAATGAGGTTCCTTAGCAGTTCAATCGTGTGTATTTCACAATGACTAAGAGGATGTTTTCAGAGATATTAATCTCTTTACTTATACATCAAGCTATTCTACAAAACCTTCTACTATGGGCATGCACTTGTATTCAATTTGCACACCAGCTATGAGCCTATTAATGAATGCATGATCATCTTAGATTGTGTCACATATTATGCTAGGGAACTTCAGTTTAGAGCAAACAGCACTCAATATGATACCACTAGGTTTAATTTATTTTCAGAGCGTTCAAGAAACCAATCGTTCCTTTGGATTTTGATGCCACAGAAAATCAACTGCCATAATAAATCCGGCGTCAAGTCTCTATACACTTCTGTAACTAATTTCAGATAAGTGGATCTCATTGGCAATAAGGCACAACACTCAACTGCATTACCCTTGCCAGAATGCTAGTTATGTCGAAAATTGATTATTGCAGCTCTCTCTTTCTAGGGACCAGCCTTAGAAACATGAAAAAACTACAAGTGACACAGAATAACGCTATTAGGGCTGCCCTCAACATCCCGAAGAAGTCACACATATCTGACACAAGACACAACCTTAATTGGCTATCTGTCAAACACAGAATCGTCCTCAAAACACTTGCCTTAACACCCAAAGCCAGAGCCAACCTCGCCCCAGTATACCTTTCCAGCATACTTCTGCCACATACCTCATAAAGGCCCCTAAGATCGGCCCAAGTCCATACTATGTCTATCCCTAGATTCAAGCTACAGAATTCAGGGGGATCCAGCTTTCCTGTACAGGTGGCAAAGCTTTGGAACACGCTTCTGCCGTCCATTAGATCCGAACCCTCCTTCCCTATCTTCAAAAGAAAATCTACAGTATGGCTGCATGAACTTGACTGCCAGTATTCTCATGGCTCTCACTAGCTTCGCTGTGGCTGCAGTCACGCCCTTTTTTGGTACTTGTTTGCACTCAATACTGTGTTCTGCCTACTCTTTGTAACCTATTTAATTTTTAACTGAACTGTATAACATGTGTAACTGTACTGCCTTAAGAGCTTTAATAGCTGTAAGATATGCACCCAGCTGCCTCAGGGCCGGGAGCGCTCTACAAATAAATAAAATACAAAATACAAATACGACAATCAACCAACAGGTGTCGTAAGGTTTCTGTTAACAACAGACTTTTGCCAAAGCAACTAACATTCTTCACCTGGCTAATGATTTTACGTTTAGTAAGAACGTCATTTGCTTGCCAAATGTTAAACCTTAATCGTAAGAAGTCTGATCTATGCGTGACCGATGGAGACTTAATCATGTAAGATTCAGGGACACTAAATCTTTTGTGTTGGAATGGATTCTCCCTAAAGTCGCGATAGGACTGACACTTTGATCTGGTCTTAGTCTAGTCCCACTGCAGCAGTTTGGTCTGGGCTTGAGTTGGATCTTGTATCAGGACCACAAGCGTAAATGCCTGAATCACCAGGGCTCACCATCTTTTTTTAATCAGATCTTTGGATGAGAATATGTCATATTTAGCCATTTCCTGGTTGATTGCCCCGGAGGTGCCATTAACGCCTCGTGGACTATACATGTGCAGTGGTGTACATGCAGGCATACCTAGTTAAGGTGACTAGCATGTTTGCATTGGGGTGCCCAGGATTGCACGTGCATGTAATTGTAGGTTTGTTTTTCCATGGCATGTGTGTGCTGTGTCAATGATACTGCACAATGGGTGTTTTAATGTGTTCTCCCATGTTGTTCCAGTTATCCATGATGTGGCAGTGACTGCTGTCCCGGATGAGACATCCTGCACCATCTGAAGTCCACACTCCTTATGCCTTCCACCAGACACTGTCCTTCCTTTGATGAATTAGGAAACACAATAACTGGTGGAGGTCATGTGGGATTTACAACATGCAGACAGAGTTATTTGGTAAGCATTAGCACTGTCTTGCATGTGGTGCATGCTTCATTGTTGGGCATCTTTTCTGCATGTGTCGGCTGTCTTATATGTACCTTCCATGCTCACATGGTGTTGTGGTAATTCAATTAGAGCTCATGTCACTGTGCAAGCAACCTATGTGGTTTCATCAATGGGTGCACATACTGTCATTGTCATTGCAGCATGTCATTGTACATCGGTAAACCAGGCCTTGGACTCCTTCATCTGTATTTTCCATGTTATTCACTGTTTGTGTCACTCTCTCTCTCTCCCTGTCCCTGGTGTGATACACTGTACTCCTGTGCAAATCATAATCGATGGTCATTCACCCTGTGTCACCCTGTGTTGCGCCTGCACTCTGTGTTGTGTGCATATTTTTTTTACTGTTGGCGATTGTGAGCATGTATGTGCATGTACTTTGTGCTGTTACTCTGCATTGCATCCCATTTAGGTAAGGTGTCTGCTGATGGTGTGCATCATATGCAAGGCAGGTGAGTTCCACGTACAGGTGAGAGCATGGCATTTGCTGACACTTTAGCGGTATTTGCATGGGTGCAGCGCACTGTGTGTGTTCACTCTGCATTTACATACCTTTGCCTCAACCACCAGTGTTGGAGAGTGGCATTCATCAGCAGGGGGTGCTATCTTGCATGTGCTGCTGTACTCTCTATATTCTCAGATATTGACCACAAGCATTTTGCTTGAAGTCAAGGCCAGGCACCACATCTGTCTGCCACTGATTGTCCTCCACTAGCTAGCCATGTCAGACAGTGTCAAGTCATAGGAAGTATCCATTGTGCACTGTGATTTGAGATGCCTGCTTACTCCCTATCTCCTAATGTTCCTTCCTCATTGCAGTCGCTCCCGAGCCATTTCATCACGTTACTCCAACAGTCTTCAGGTGAGGCAGTTATTGATGGAGATTTTTGGAAGGGGATCTTTATCGTCAGCAGGGGCCAACCTCTGGGATACAGATCCAGCTGCCCTCTGTTTGGGGGTTCCATGTAATAATGTCGCCACAAAAATATCGCCATACAAAAATATCGCCGAAAAATGGTCATTTTTTGTGGCGACATTATTGCATGGAACATGCGGGGGACACCCCCGCAAGCCCCACATTTTTTTGCCCCTATCGCCACATATATGGTCACCCAAATAATATTGCCACGACATTTTCCCGGCGATATTATTTACGGCGACCATATATGTGGCGATATTAATACCTGATACCCTGTTTGGGGACTCATGTGTTTCATCTTCCACTCTTCCTTCTCTCTCCCTCTTCCCTGCTATGCATTCCCTCTGCTCTCTCTCTCCCTCTCTCTCTCTCTCTCCCTCTCTCTATTCCTTTTGTGCTTGATGACTGTCTGCTTGATGTACCTCAAGTCTCACATGCCCCTCTCAACCTCAGACATTTTTGGGGCTCTTGCCACCATGACCTGGAGTAGTGTCATCATCAGTGCACTTGCGGTTTGAGCCGAGAGAGTTGCATCTCTCTGCACTTACCCGGGCATCCACTGAACTGGTTGCACTTGACCAACCCCTGAACATTTTACCACCCTCGGAATACCACACTCCTCTAAACATCTGTACACTCGCTCCTTCTGATTGCACCATGCAGGTACGGTGTCTGTCTGATCCACCGTGTCCTCGACCCCTGCATGATGGCACATTGAGACACTTGTGAAAATATGATGAATCACTGTCCGACAGATCCACTGTTAGGTCCAGTGTTTATAATATAGTATACTGGGCTATTACTGTTCCTGTCAACATTATTATGGATATGTACGAGTGGGTGTTATTTTTTTACTTGTTCCCTACAACAGTGAGCACTTCGAGACAGTAGTGTTATGTACTGGCCATTTATCTGTTTCGTTTGACATTACATAGCACGGCACAGTGTGGTGATAATTTTACATGACGTATGGGAAAGTTTATGTGACATGCAGGAGATCAGATGTGTACTTTGGCAGGGTGCCAGCGGCATACCCCCTCTTCTTTGTGTTTCTTTTGTACACACCAGATTGAATTAGTTTAAGTCCTAAGGGATGCACACAATTTAGCTTTTCCAAGGACACATTCTCAGGGTGGTTTGGTGGGCACAGATGATTGTCCCTTTGTCATCATTGAATGGCACCTGGAATGTGCCAGGGCTATGGGAACTCTACAGGGGTAGGATTTTTTGGTGAAAAATATAGCCACAAGCTGGGTATGGGCAGCCTCGCCACATGCCCCTTCCCATACCATGTGCAAGGGACATGCATGTGGTTGGGGATGTGGGGGCACCACCATGTCCACCGGTACGCCACGCCATGTTGCAAATGATCCTGCACACTAGTGGTGGTGCATATAGCAGCTCACCACCAGAGTGGCCAAGGACGCGGGACCGTGACTTGAGCACTCCGAATGTGCACTCCACTATGGCCCGAGTTGCAATGTGGACTGCGTTGTATCTTACCTGGGGTGGTGTGGCAGGGTTCGGTATTGGCATCATCATCATGTAGGCGCTCAGGGAGTAGGCACTGTCCCCTGTAGAGGTGAAAATGTTTGTCATTGGTGTATATTTGTGTGTGACATACATGCATGTGCACAGGCATTTATACTCACCAATGAGCCATGTGTTGCCATACTACTCTCCGCCCTCTGCAACTTATCCAGAACAGAACTGCAAGACATGTCCTTGGCCTCAAAACCAGGGATCGTATCTCTCCAGGACTGAAATCTCTGCACTGGCTCCCAGTTGCTGCAAGGATTAAGTTCAAAACCCTCTGCATCGTCCACAAGGCCTTCTGGGGCCTGGGGCCTCAATACCTTCAACTCTCTCTTCCTAAATACCTTCCTTCTCGAGCTCTTCGCTCATCTGCCTCCAATTCCCTCAGGGTCAGTCGCTTCTCCAAGCAACAAGTTGGTGGTAGATCTCTCTCTTTGGCTGGGGTCTCCCTCTGGAACAGCCTCTCTGCCTCCCTAAAACTTGAGGAGAACCATCTTCGGTTCCGTAAACACCTCAAAACCTTTCTCTTTGTGTCTGCTTTTTCTCCTGATCTCCCTTGCTGATTTCCTGGCTGACACAGAAACTGCACTGGCTACCTGTCCTCCCTTGGATCTCGGGCCCTGGTCCACTCCCCCGCCAGTCGCACTCCTGCACTGCCTTTCTGGCAACCCCCACACTTGCTGACTGTTTTCTATATCCCTAAAGTCCCACATCCTGCACTCACTACCGGATGTCTGCACTTAATCTTTCACTAGCCACCCACCAGCCGTACTTCTATTTATTGTTTATTTATTTATTGTTCTTATCCCATGTACTGCACTGTCCTCATCCCTTCGACCCCGCACTTCTCCTCCTTCCCCTTCCCATGCACTTGCGCGATCTGTACGCCACCTGGCCTAGTAGGATCGTTGTCTGTCTTCCCCTTGTTCCCCCTCCCTTGCCTCGTCGCACCTTGAAACACTTGTGTATAGGCGCGTTATTCCATATCATACCATATCATGCCTCCCAGCTTCCAGGGCCCGGTGTAGGGGTGACTTTTTGAATATGAAACTATCATGAGTGGACCCTGGATAGTTTGCATATACAGAAGTAATGATACCCTTGGCATCACATACAACCTGCACGTTGATGGAATGCCAGTGCTTGCGATTGTAATAGATGTGCTCTGTGGTCCTAGGTGGACGTAGAGCCACATGGGTGCAATTGATGGCATCAAGCACTATAGGGAAGTGTGCCACCCCGTAAAGGTCCAGGACCACGGACTGCCTTTCTGTAGGCATTCACAACTATGGCAGTCATCTACCCAGGTGACTGTGTCAGAGAATATGCAGCTGGTGCTTCACTGGGTCTCAACATCTGGAAGATAAGAAGGTCAGGGGATGGAAACCAAGTAGCAGTTGGTTGATGAGATGACGCAGATCTTTGAAGAACCAGCACTTGGGGCCCCTGCAACTCTGAAGTCTAGGCTGGCTGAGTCAGGGTATGGCAGCTGCACCATTCACATGCTCACTCTGTCGTGGCTCCCCCAGGTGCCAGTAAAGATGCCAGGTGACAGGTTGAAGGGCAAGGTATCAGACAGGAGTGTCCATAAGCCTGAATTCAGTGAGGGGGAGCTGCAGGTGTTATCAGAGGAGGTGGTGGCCAATGCCGAGGAGCTGTGAGGTGCCATCAGCGTAAGACCTCCCCACAGCAGATGAACACGATCTGGAACAACAATATCAGGGAGGAGGTGGTGTTGGGGGAGGGCACAGTGACACATGATGCGGAAGACTGCAGGAAGCAATGGAATGACTTGAAGGCAAATATGGGCACTCTGCTTGCCAACATCCGATGATAGACAGCAGCCACAGTAGGTGCAGCTATGGAGCCATTACACCTCACACCCGAGAGGAGAAAGTGGCCAGCATCATTGACATGGCTGGCACAGAGGGAGTTGGCATGGCAAAGGCAGTCAAATAGACTCAGGTGAGTACAAAAGAGGATGCAGGATACATTGGAGAAGGGAGGTGCATGAGTGTCATGTGTAGCTGCACACGTGACAGGTATGTATGTAGGTCACAGAACAGACAGAATAATGAGGGAGAAGAAAATAGCAGTACAGCCGGAACCACCACAGATGTTTCCACAATGTATAATTGTATGATTGCACTGCATCACCGAAATATCAGGTATAGCCCCCACTTCAATGTAAAAATCCTGCCGAAACCCAATGTAGTGCAAAAGACCCATGAATGGCTTCAACACTGGCATGCTGCAACCCAAAGCTTGGAGAACGCATGGCCTATTTTGAGTGCTGACACATCAACCAAGTTTGTCAGTATTACTACAGAAATTCCACAGAAATACTTGTTAACTTGGAAACATACCATAAAGATGGAAGAGAGATTCCTGCAGAATTTCCAATAGACTTTCCACGGGAATGGTCAAGTCAACACCCGACACATTGCACAGAGCGCACATCAACATGATAGCGATCAATTGAATGTCTCCAGGCCTCTGTATAAGTGTCTCCTCATGCAATCATGGGAGCCGGTGCACCCCTAGTCCATAGCCTTACACCTCACTGTAATCGGGCACCTTGACATAAAGTCAGCAGGGCACATGACCCTAAAGCATGTTGGACCCATAGAGTTGGCAGCAAGTCTTCATGATTGCCACAGTGTGGAGCAGGCACTAATGGGCCATAGCAGTCCCGATATACATGATGGCAAAGTGGAATCCAGGCAGCGTGCTGAAGGATGCCGCTAGAATGACATAATAAGTCCCTGTGCCTTCATTATGAATGACTGACACTAGGTGGGGGAGCATGTGCACCCTGTGGCCACAAATGTGCCGGACAACACACTGCAAAGCAAATACACCGTAAACCCAGCAAAAGCAAATGCCTGGCAATGGGTATCATTGCACCAAAACATACTGCATGTTCACCATAAAAACCCTATGTGAGGCCTCTACAGGACTTTTGTGATGTAAAGCTCACTATCTCTATATCTCAATCTCAACATTAGCACTATACCTTCGGCTATGATATTGCGTGACCAAACTTGACATACTCAAAGGTCCCATAAGGCAACCAACATTTCCGTGGAGGTCTCAAGTAGTTCAGCATCCATGTTCTACTACATGAAGTAGATATGTGCCGAGGACAACTCCCTACATCCGCCGGCAGGCGGATGTGCCGGCGGCCCTACGAAGGCCATACAAAGGCCTGTTGAGAGCCTGTTCGGAGCCATAGGAGCCAGGGGCCAGGAACTCTGCCCTCACCGCTCCAGGTAAGCTAACGCTGCCACCTGCCACCTGTTTCTGTGCCTGTTTATGCCCGACTCTACCCTCTGCCATACCCTATGCCCATCTTATTCCAGGTAACTTTCGGCCAACAATACTGCACTACTCCCAGCTACCTATTGTCTCCAGCACTATGTGTGTCTGTGACACCCCAGGAAATGGCAAACCAAAGTGCATATCCCATGTGCACCACAGGACTGTTAGGTGTTACCCCATTGCATTTTTGCCAAACTGTGCTATTTGAAGCTAGGTGTTACCCCCACTGCATTTTTGCCAAATTGTGCTATTTGAAGTTAGGTGTTACCCCATTGCATTTTGCCAAATTGTGCTATTTGAAGCTAGGTGTTACCCCACTGCATTTTTGCCAAACTGTGCTATTTGAAGCTAGGTGTTACCCCACTGCATTTTTGCCAAACTGTGCTATTTGAAGCTAGGTGTTACCCCACTGCATTTTTGCCAAACTGTGCTATTTGAAGCTAGGTGTTACCCCACTGCATTTTTGCCAAACTGTGCTATTTGAAGCTAGGTGTTACCCCACTGCATTTTTGCCAAACTGTGCTATTTGAAGCTAGGTGTTACCCCACTGCATTTTTGCCAAATTGTGCTATTTGAAGTTAGCTGTTACCCCATTGCATATTTGCTGCCTACCACTATTCCTGCGCATATTCCGTTTACAAAGCCACCTTTTTCAGATAACACCCACATTGCTACTCCCACTCTGCTCACACAACGCCAGCGCAGTACTGCAGAAAATGCTAACTATATTACTCATCTTCTGTGCAATGGCCACACCCGCATCCCTAGACATTCCCATCCAGGATACTGACTCAGGAGCCCCCCTCCCCAGCCAGGCACTAGTCTCACCTACACAACTAGGTACTATCCTGACCCTTCCTACCCAAGATATCATTGCAAGTCAGGTCCTACAACTTTTGCCTCCCACCCTTGCACTACCACCGAAAGAAACAACAAACTTCGCGCTAGACTCTCTAAACTTCATGAGCCGCCCCGAAGATTCTTGTCTGATTCCAAATGCGGAGCCAAAGTTCTACCAAAGGCACCACTATCCCCACAACCAAGTCCAAACCTATCATTCATACAAATATCTCGGCAAAAACGGATGTACATTCTTACAAAGGAGCTCTCCTCAATACCAGATCACTGGGTGCACATGCCCTTGATATTGCAGACCTAATTATCAAAGACAAATTAGACTTTATTGCTCTAACTGAAACGTGGCTCCACAATGCAGCAGGCCCATCTCTAATGCTAGCCATCCCAGACGGCTACACTATATCTAGGCAGGACCGGGTAGGTAACCGGGGCGGTGGCATCGCCATCATATCGAAAGTAAGTTTAGCTCTCAGACTAGCCCCGACCCAAACTCTGCAATCGTGTGAATCCCTCACCGCCAAACTCCCCATAAACAATACCCAATCCCTCACTATCCACCTGATCTACAGACCACCAGGTCCACTTGGAACCTTCGAGGAAGATCTACACAACCTAATTTCTAACAATGCGAAAACCACTTCACAACTACTGCTACTAGGGGACCTTAACTTAGGGTTCAACGACCCAGCAGACATACATGCCTCTACCATAGCCAATACGATCTCATCACTCAGACTCTCACAAAAAGTCAACCTACCCACCCACCTGAAGGGTAGAACCCTAGACTGGGTTGCTGATGCCAATTGCTCAGCGATCATCTCCGCCACCACACCACTTCCTTGGACCGACCATTCGCTGGTCTCATTTAACCTATTGACCTCTAGATCACCTACCACAACTGTGTCACTGGCACCACCCTGCCTCACAAGAAACAAGAAAAATATCTCAATAGAAAAAATCATCCCAGCTATCCTTCCAACCCTAAACGCATTGCCAGACAATCTAGATCCCAACACACTAGTTCACGAATATAATAAAATTATGTTAACTACCATGGACAAAATTGCCCCACTCAAACTTCGCTCCAGTAAGAATAAAACCCATTTAAACAAATGGTACACACCCAAACTCAAAGTCCTCCGTCTAAAAAAGCGCAAATGTGAAGCTGATTGGAAATTATGGCCCTCCAGTGAAAAGAAAGCCATCCTGGACACGATTTCTCGTCATTACAAAGCTGAAATCTGCTTAGCTAAACGGAATTCCTATAACATCCGCATTGCCAACTCCAACTCAAGTATGAAGGAGCTCTTCTCGATACTAAAGGAACTTGAGTCACCCATAGCCACACCCGACACCTGCACCATGAACCAGACCTGGTGCACAGACATCCAACAAGCACTAGCAAATAAAATAAACACCCTACAAAATAAAATTCATCTAAAAAAAGATTCCCTAAACCTCACTAACCCTCCCACATCTCCGCCCAAAGCCTCACCAAGTACACACACTAACTCATTCACCTTCTCTAAAACTACCACCCTTGAGGTTGAGAAAATCATCCTCTCTCTTAAACCATCAAACTGTAAAGGCGATATCTGCCCTGCACACATAATAAAGGACGCAGCCAGAGACCTGTCACCCTTTATCTCTAAACTTATAAACGCCTCCTTCTCCTCAGGCAGTATCCCCTCCAACTTAAAACAATCTTGGGTACTCCCCCTCCTCAAAAAACAGACGTTCGATCCCCTCATCCCCACCAACTACCGACCCATCACAACGGTACCCTTCCTACTGAAAATCTTGGACAAAGTTGCCTCTGTCCAGATTCAAAAATACCTAGAACTACACAAGCTACTACGCGCCAGACAATCAGGTTTCCGCCCACTACACGGCACGAAAACAGCCCTCATCGATCTGAAAACCCAAATTGATGATCTGAGGGACAAGGGCAAGACAGCACTCCTCCTCTTACTTGACCTCTCCGCGGCTTTCGACCTCGTCGACCACAAGGTCCTCTGCAGACACCTTGACTCAGCTGCTCATTTCTCCCCAGAAGCTATCACA
The DNA here is from genome assembly GCF_040938575.1 of Ambystoma mexicanum. Taxonomy (NCBI): domain Eukaryota; kingdom Metazoa; phylum Chordata; class Amphibia; order Caudata; family Ambystomatidae; genus Ambystoma; species Ambystoma mexicanum. Next base: position 45,358,461 of record NC_090925.1, on the reverse strand, counting down.
TGGATTGAATCCTTTCTGAGTGAGAGAACTATGAGAGTCTTCTCCCCTTCAGCAGCAGCAGACCCCTCTCCTATCACTTGCGGAGTCCCGCAGGGCTCATGCGTCTCCCCCACCCTTTATAACATCTTCACCAAACCTCTGTTCGACGATCTGGACCATCTGGGTGTCACCTACACTAATTATGCTGATGACACTCAGATTCTCCTCCCACTTTCAGGGGATCACAGTAAGGACAGCGAGTTGGTGAATAGGGTATATCTCATCATTCAGGCATGGATGGCATCTCATGGTCTATGCTTGAATGATGACAAGACAGAGCTCATCATCTTAGGTACCCCTGCTAATATCAACAAACTAGGCCTTGAATATGCCGAATTCAACATAGATGGTAATCTCATCAGAGTATCCAGGGAAGTAAAAACCCTTGGCTTTTATCTGGATGCCACTATGTCATTCACTAAACAGGTTAACTCACTAGCATCTACCACTGCCTACACTTGCAAATTAATAAGAGCAGGCAGACCATTCCTATCCAATGACAGCTGCCTGATCCTGGCAAGAGCACTCATACTATCTAGGCTTGATTATTGTAATGCCCTCTATAGCGGTGCCAACAAAGCCATTATCCACAGGCTCCAAATCCTACAAAACAATGCCTTGAGAGCTGCCCTCGGCATTAATAAGAGAGATCATATCTCAACCACTAGACGCCAACAGAAATGGCTCTCTACAGACAACAAAATCAAACTAAAGTTGGCCTCCCTAACCCATAAAGCCCTCAACAATGCCGCCCCCAGTTATCTGATGGACAAGGTAAAGAGAAAGTCCTCCATCCGACAAACAAGAACTATCAATTCCAACCGTCTGATAATCCCCAGATTCAAACTCTCCACCATTGGTGGGAACAGTTTCCCGGTGAAAGCTGCCACGCTCTGGAACTCTCTGCCTCACAACCTTAGAGCTGACCAACCATACTCGCACTCTAGAAGACACCTCATCAGTCACCTTAACTCCAATAACCCTTGTATTTAGCTGCACTTTCCTACACCTATGTATAGATAGTGATACTCTTGTTCGTGTTTCTGCCTTCGCCTCTAACAGCCCTGCACAATTCTGTACACTTACCTCCTGTATAGATATTGACTTTTAATGTTTGAAGACTTGCATACCTCTTATTCCTTATTACCTCTGTAATCCTGAACATTCTTTTAGGTTTACCCGCCTCTAACAGCCCTGTACATACGTATATTTACCCCTGCATAGATATTGACTTTGTATGTATGAAGATTTGTATATTTTTTATTCCTGTAATTCTGATTATTTTTGACTACCTCAAAGTGTATATTTCTGCAACATTGTAAGCTTCGAATTATCTTTTGCCTGCGCCCTGTTGCCCCTGGGTAAGGTGTGCCATACAAATAAATAAACAAACAAACAAACAAACAAACAAACAACCAATATCAAATGAGGGAGGAGGGAGGGCATGGGTGTTGGGGAACAAGGGTGTGACAAATGTAACACATGTAGTTTGAAGAAAAGTAAATATCTGGAGGTATTTTGGTTTGTGGCATAGATTTTACTGCAGTGAATTCTCTATTTACATTGTGCAGTGCTCATATTATTATTCAGAATAAAATGTCTGTCAGATCCTGACACCGCAAGCAGCCATCCCTTCCTTCTCCATGTCCATCCTCTGATAGTCTGCCAGCTCATTTCTCATCATCCTTCTCCAGATGCACATATTATACAGCATTAGACACATAAGGACAATCTTCCCAACCTTCTTTGGACAGATCCCCTCCTCACAGCATTCATTAATGCCTCATTTACCACATGTACTGTCCCATCCAGCCTAAAAGAAGCATGGGTCTGCACCCTTCTCAAAAAACCCTCCTTACACCCATCATCCCCCAGCCACTCTTTTTCACCACTTAGCAAGCCCCGCCCACCTGGTGCCTTCCTGTTTGCTGCTCTTTTTCACCACTTAGCAAGCCCCGCCCACCTGGTGCCTTCCTGTTTGCCGCTCCTTTTCCCTACTTAAGGAGCCCTCCAGCCTCTTTTCCTTTGCAGATGGGGAGCAGGTGCAAGTGGATCTAGGTCACCTGGCCTAAGACCCGCCTACCTAGTACCTTCCTGTTTGCTGCTCGTTTTCCCTACTTAAGGAGCCCTCCAGCCTCTTTTCCTTTGCAGATGGGGAGCAGGTGCAAGTGGATCTAGGTCACCTGGCCTAAGCCCTGCCCACCTGGTGCCTTCCTGTTTGCCTCTCTTTTCACCACTTATCAAGCCCCGCCCACCTGGTGCCTTCCTGTTTGTTGCTCCTTTTCACCACTTAGCAAGCCCCGCCCACATGGTGCCTTCCTGCTTGCCGCTCTTTTTCACCACTTAGCAAGTCCCACCCACCTGGTGCCTTCCTGTTTGCCGCTCCTTTTCCCTACTTAAGGAGCCCTCCAGCCTCGTTTCCTTTGCAGATGGGGAGCAGGTGCAAGTGGATCTAGGTCACCTGGCCTAAGCCCAGCCCACCTGGTGCCTTCCTGTTTGCTGCACTTTTTCACCACTTAGCAAGCCCCACCCACCTGGTGCATTCCTGTTTGCCGCTCTTTTTCACCACTTAGCAAGCCCCGCCCACCTGGTGCCTTCCTGTTTGCTGCTCATTTTCACCATTTAGCAAGCCCCGCCCACCTGGTGCCTTCCTGTTTGCTGCTCCTTTTCCCTACTTAAGGAGCCCTCCAGCCTCTTTTCATTTGCAGATGGGTAACAGGTGCAAGTGGATCTAGGTCACCTGGCCTAAGCCTCGCCCACCTGGTGCCTTCCTGCCTGCCGCTCTTTTTCACCACTTAGCAAGCCCCGCCCACCTGGTGCCTTCCTGTTTGCAGCTGTTTTCCCTACTTAAGGAGCCCTCCAGCCTCTTTTCTTTTGCAGATGGAGAGCAGGTGCAAGTGGATCTAGGTCACCTGCCTAAGCCCCGCCCACCTGGTGCCTTCCTGTTTGCCGCTCTTTTTCACCACTTAGCAAGCCCCGCCCACCTGGTGCCTTCCTGTTTGCCACTCCTTTTCACCACTTAGCAAGCACCACCCACCTTCTTAGCCCTGCCTCTTCCTTCCTGCTCTTAAATATTAGATCAAGGGCGTCTCTCACCCGGGCGTCCTAAGCGAAGGGCAGACGAAGAAAAGGGGAATTCTTGTTTGGACCTGGAGGAAGCAGGGCCCGACCCCCTGCTCAGAAGGCAGGTAGGCATGTACCAACATGTGTTACTCCCTCTGGTCCCCCCGTTATGTTCCCTTGTGCCCCCCATTCTCGCACACAGGTGTTGCCTGTTTTACTTGATTCTTCTACCCTGCTACCCCTGACCCCACTCAAGCCTACTTCTGCAGGAGTCTGTACTTATATATTCTGGTTTCATCATCACCGTCTTGTGGACAATGCTGGATTTGACTTTTATGTACCACTGGATCGATAGAACCAAAGAGAAGCTGACAGAAGCGGATCTCTACCATGACAGAACCTCCCAGTGAAGCCCTGCTGCGGGTCCCAATCTCCAAACTTCGATGACAGGTTAGATCTGTAAGGAATCTTCTCCCCTTGAGCTGGTGGGACCAACCAGTTTGCCAAACTACAAGACAGGCCTCCCACCTCTGGTCGAATTTGCTGTGCACAGCTACACTGAACCGGTTAGCCAGGAGGACCGGACCCTGCTTGGGTTTTAAGGAGCACACCTTTTGTTTGTTGCTTTGCCCTGCTGCTGGTTTGTTCCCTGGGCAGTGCAGGACCCTCCAGTTTTCCTACTTCGTGTCAGTTCGACAGTCGCTTCAGGAACTGTGAGCAGGCACGACCTGCCAGGAACTTCTGCCTCAGCTACAGCTTTCATCTTCATTCCAGGTACTGTTCTAACCCGGTTGTTCGTGCTGTCCGACCGCAGTGAATGTTTTTGAAATCTTTCGCCAATCCGAGGCTTGTCCTTCTCTATTCTTTTAAATAACTTTTCTTCCAACCAACATTGTTCCGAACGCTTGGCAAAGACTTATCCGCAAACTACTCTGAACTGTGTGATCCTCTGCAAAGACTGTGGTCCATTGACTTTGGCTCAGGCCTCTTGATTTGATTTCCTCACCTTAGTAGCCTTTTCTAGATTACCCAGCTTACTTACTTGTTGGTGCTGCTTAATTTTTTTATTTTGCTGGAGTGCCATTTTGCTCACACTTCATTTTGAGCTTAACTTGTCCAGAATCTATTGGGTGGTGTGTAGTGTATTAAGATTGTGATTTTCTGCTGCTTTATATTAGTGGACTGTTCTATAACTGATGGTGTAAATAAACGTATATTCTTTTACTCAGAAACCTTGAGTCAGTGTTTATTTGAACCATAGTAATTACTGTCCTTTGTGTAACTTCTGATACTGCTCACTTTACTCCTGAGATAAGTCTGGCTGCTCAGCCATCGCTACCACTTTACTGTGTAGTACAGGATTGTACCAAAGGTGAATTTGTACTGTCACTTGTAGTCTTAATTGTGTGTGGTGTTCCCAAAGGGTACTGCATATACTTCTGCCTAACATCCAGTATGGAGTTCCCCAGGGCTCTAGCACAGTGCCTACCTTCTACAACCTGTTTACAAACACCTCTTTGACAAACTGGACTCCCTCAACATAGCTTACACCAACCATGCCGATGATACACAAGTACTCCTCCCTCTCACTGGTTCGTACAACTTAGACTCTACAGCACTTCTCCAAATATACTCAACCATCCAAGCCTGGATGGCAGAAAATGGAATGTGACTCAATGGAGACAAAACAGAGATTATCCTCATAGGCCCCAAAGACATGCTGTCCAAACTCAAGCATAAATACAGCAACTTCACCATTGACAATACCATCATCCCTGTCTCCTCCTAGGTGAATACCATTGGGGTTTACCTTGACTCCACCCTGTCTATGACCCGACAGGTCAGTGCCATTACTTCCGCATCTGCCCACACCACCAAAAGATTAAATGCTATAAAACCATTCCTTTTCAACCAGAACTGCCCTCCATCGCTCGAGCCACCATAGGAGCTAAACTAGACTATTGCAATGCTCTCCTCGCAGGCACCTCAGCTAAAAACTTAAATTGGCTCCAAATAGTTCAGAATAACACACTTAGAGCAGCACTCAACATCCCCAAAAGAGAACCATATCACACAGGCTAGACAGGCTGTCCACTGGCTACCGGTAAAGAGGAGAATCACATTTAAGACACTCACATTAATGATAATGATTTGTTATTTATATAGTGCCTTAATCCAAACTGCTTTACAGAGCACATATTTTCATAAAATATCACCCAACCAAAATTGGTACTCATTTATTGACCTCAGAAGGATGAAAGGCTGAGTTGGCCTTGCCAGGATTCAAACCTGCGACCTGCAGATCACGCTCAGATTGCAGCAGCGAGCGCTCAACCCACTGAGCTTCTTACCGGCTACATTACCACATAAATGCTTAACCATCATCAGAGATACCTCTTTGCATCCCAAGATAACTCACTACGTCAACCAATTGCGCATCCCGCCCATCAAAAGGGCCAAAGCAGGGGGGTTGAGCTTTCCTCGTCTGGCACCCAAACTTTGGAATGCCTTTCCCAACGCACTCCAAGCTGAGATATCCCTCGCAGCTTTCCACAAAGGCTTCAAAACTACACTATTCAACTAAAACACTCCACCTCATGCCTGTTGGAACCCTACATGTCTTATGTAATGCCTGTAACTAAGTATGTAACTAAATATGTATTCCCAAACAGACTGTCATGACCTATGTAATGCCTGTAACTAAGTATGTATATCCAAAAACACTGTTATGTAACTAAGTATGCCTTCTTCTGTAACCAGTTATGATTTTATGTAACAGCGCCACAATGCCTCAGAGCTGCTGAGCGCTATGTACATTTTAATTAATAAATAAATAAGTAAGTACCCCTGCAGTACAGTAAGGCTTATCTATTCAGGAGTCGACATGTTTGCTCTAGGCATAATCTATTCCTTGTGTGTGCCTCATTATAGGCAATCTCCTGGGGTGTCCCTGCTTTCCACATTGGAATTATAAAGCCATGGTAGTTGTGGGAGCCAGAGTCACCATCAAAGGTAGTGAGATTGGGTCACCTGCATATAGGTAATAGTCACACTCATCCATCCTGACTGAGTGGTGATGGTGTTTCACTTCCGTAAAGTAATGGGGGTCGACTTAAATGCGTCTGTGTTTTTCCGAATATCCCTCTTCTTCCTAGTCTGGTTCTGAGGCCTATAGCTTCCATAGTGTCCCTTATGGCTTCCTTACATTAGTGGCAGTCAAGCGTGTGCAAGCTAAGTGTACGAATCCTTGGCATCTTGCCATTTCAAGCGTTGCGAAACTGTGAATAAAAACGTATATAAATGTGTTTCTGTCCGCTATCTACATGGGTCATCAGCATGTGATTCATGCCTATATGCAAAACTAGTGTAGGTTCATGTAACTTTGTGCATGGATGGGTATGTACTTCGTGTATATGTGCAGCTTTGTGGTGATATGTAATGGCGTCCTTTGGTTCTGTTCTTCTGGTCAGTCAACTTGTTTGATTGACGTTGTTTCTGTATTGTCCACATCATTGACTGGGTATGGTCTGAATGGTTGCATACGTGAATATTGTTTCTCACCCCTGTGAAACACCTATGACGGGGGAGAGGGCTTGTAAACAAGGCACATCTCTCACTCTTCTGTCTTAATGCTGAAGGCTTTATGGGGGGTATGAGGGTCAGGTTTGACCCCATTTCTACAATCCTCCCTCTGGTGGAGAAATCAACCACACCTCTTCCACCAACTTGCTGCTTTTGGATCCGGACCTTTGTTATTCTTCAAAGGTGTCCATAATACTTTGCATGCACAGCTAAACTCCCCTCCCAGTGAGAGAGAGCTACATGCTCAATAAGGGGGTACACCAATCACATTTTCCTCAATAATCTCGAGTGCAGAATGGATATTTGAACAGTGTTCTTTTGGGAAACAGAGGACGCTGTGTCAGTTTTCTTTTCAGTATGTTTCTGTTATCAGTCTCTTTATCTTCCTCACATTCATCATCTATGAGCACCTTCATCCATAGCGTCTTCTTTGTTGTTTTCCTTCATTGATATGATATGGCATTTATAACGCGCCTGTACACAAGTGTTTCAAGTTGTGATGAGGCAAGGGAGGGGAAACAGATGGAGGACAAAGACAACGATCTTACTAGACCTAGTGACATTGAGATCGCACAAGTGCAGGCACACCTGCATCATATCAATATAGTTGATGTGAAGATGTTGAAATGGACCAATTGGGTGCGGTATGGCTCATCTCACGACAAGTAAGGTGTGTCATGCTGTACACGTCTTGCACACCACACAGCCTTGTGTTAATGCAGAAATAATATGTTCCGCCATATTAGGACAAAACCAATCTTCCATTATGTGTGCAGTAATGACCTACTTACCCATGTGGGTGGCATAGCAAAATTAAAAAGTACAACATGCAATAGCTCCACTGGGAGTATTAACTTACCTGTGCTCTCTTGTCGTCTTAACGCATCTAATGGGGATAACATACACCCCCTTTCATCTATATCTGCTTCTCTTCTGCCAGATCCCTTCTCTGACGCTCCATTATCTGTGTGGCTGGCAGTGTGTCATAGCCTTCCCTTAACACCATATTGCATACTCCGATGCATGTGTTCAATGACATATCAAACTCAGTTATTACTGGCAGATATGCTGCGCTTTTTGCTTCTGCGTCTACCACTTCGTTGCCCCAGGAGAGTTGGTTTCCTCCTCTCGTATGGGCCAGGCACTTCACAACTGCTATTGTTGCCGGAGGTTGGAGTGTGCCTATTATTCCACCCAATAAGGGTGCTTTCTACACATGGGTGCCGTCAGCATGTCAAAAGCCCATCCCATGCCAACGTGACAGTCCAGAGTGTACGTCACATCCACCGGGCCTGAATACACATTTATGTCTTGATCCCTACGTGCTTCCAATGCTGCTATGAGAGCTACTAACTCAGCCGCTTGTGCTGAAAGAAGTGAGGGTAATCTCGCATTTGCCACCACCTCTCCTGTACCACCCTCTTTTACTGTCACTGTTGCCATCCCAATGTGTCTCTCTCCCGAAGTCTGATCTAATGTCGATAACCCATCAATGTAAAGTGTCTCTCCCCCTCAAGAGGCTTTTCCCCCACCATGGGTATCTCGTCATATGGTTCCATGTATGTGGTACAGTCATGCACATAGTCGTCTTCCTCTACTGGCTCAGCTACGAATGCTGCTGGATTTACCATCCTGCACCTAACTACCTTGATTGACAGATTTGAAATGATCACTTCATATCATGAAACTCTTTGAGTTGTCAGGGTGCTCTTGGGTTTCTCGAGTATCACAAAAACAGCATGCTCCATGTAAAGCGTAGTTCTACAGCCCATCGTGACACTTGCCGACTTCAACACTGCGAAAGCAGAAGCAGCCAATTCCGGTTTGCAAGGGTAGTCTCCTCTCATTACTGGGTGTAACCGGCCAATGTAATATGCTAAAGGCTTCTGGGTAAGTACTACTGTCATACCTACTCCATTATAGTTTGAGAACAAGAAGAATGTGTCCTTATAATCTGGAGTCCCTAATACTGGAGCTGCGACTATGGCTTCTTTCAGCTCCTCAAAAGATTCTGTCATCTCGCTTGTCCATGATAACTTGTTATTCCCTTTCTGTGCCTCCTTCAGTCCACTTAATAATGGTCTTGTATAGGAATTGTAGTCAAACACCCATGCCCTGCAATAATTGCAGAGGCCTAGGAACTGCTGCATTTATCTCACTGTTCTCGGCTTTGCCGTTCTGCGGATTGCCTCCACCCTTTCTGGCATCTCTTTTCTTCCGTCTTGGGACACTAACTGTCCTATGTATAGCACTTCCTTCTGGCAATATTATTGTTTTGCCTTGTCCACCTTGTAGCCTTTGTCAGCTAGTACTGTCAATAAATATACAGAGTCATGTTTACACTGTTCCTCAGTCCTACTATGGATCAAAATGGCATCTACGTACTGTATAACGGTACTCTCCATTTGTAAATTGCCTAGATCCATCTGTAGTACCCTTTTAAAAACAGAAGGGGACTCACGGTACTCCTGTGGGAGTCTTGTATGTTTCCACTTCCAGTTTCTATAGAGATGGGACGTCACATCCTGTGACTCTTAATGCAGTGGTATAGAAAAGAATGCGTTCTTTGAATCTATCACTATGAAATGCGCAACTTCCATTGGAATGTTCTGCAACATTGTCACTGTGTTGGGAACTAGTTGAAATTCTGCCTCTTCTATCTGGTTTAGGGGACACACGTTTTGGATAAAATGCCACAACCCTCGTCGCCTTTTTCACATGGTACACGGCAGTGTTACACTGCGATTCTGATGGTACTAGAATGCATTGTTTCTCAAATGCAGTGATTGTCTCATAAATGCCCTCACCTGCTTCTCTGTATATGATATACTGTTTTTTCTAGGCAAGATAGCTCCGGGTTTCAGTATTATTTTAACTGCCCCTATTTGCTTGAGCCGCCCCACATCATAGGGACCAGTAGTTCATAGGATGCTGGGCACCCGTCTCAAATCTTCTTCAAGGAAAGGTGGAGGTGGCTTGCACACCATCACCATCCTCTGGGGTACTTCTCGATAATATTTTTCCACCCAGTGTGTAATATGTATCTCGAAAATCATCTGATGGTCTGATCGATTGTCTCCAAACAATTTCCCATCAGTGACATCTTTCAGCCTATATCTTTCCCCTACTGCAATGACTTGTTCCATGATTGTCCTGTTCGTCAGTCCTGAGAAAATGGTCTCCACAACACCTTGCCCTGAATTCTTGGGAGCCATGCAATTAATAGCTACACCCCATATGAGAATAATTCCTCATCTCTGGGCACCCCTCTCTCTACTGTCTGGCCACAATATGCTTTCAAAAAGTTTCCTCACGTTCATATAATGAATACCTGGTATCAGACAAATTATGCCCTTCTCCATAAATGATATGGTCATGTTCAGTCAGCTCATCATGTCTCTGCCCATTATATTTACTGGTGTTTGTCTGGAGTTTAATAGTGGCATAGTCATATTGTGTTCCCCCACAGAAAGTGCTAGTTCATCAGTAAATGGAACCAAGTCTGACCCCACAGAGAATCCATGCGTGTTCACGGAAATGCCTGACATCCCTAATACAGATTCTAGTCATCGCTGTATCCACAAGAAAGGAAAAATGTTTTGTCACCTACGGTCATCCTGATATGTGGTTCCTCTGCTGGATTGGGTGTAACAGATAGGATTGAATAGTTATGTCTGTGGGCTGTCCTATTGTAGGTACAGTGACATTCCTGTCCCTGTGAATTGGTTACCCCCTACAATAGTCAAACCTTCTAGTTTCCAAACTGGAGTTTGTATGTGCATTACAGAATCTACGTGTGACATAGCTGTGCAATTCTGTTGGTCTTGTATCTGCTGCATATTTTTGTGTCTGTACTGTGTGCATTATATGTTGATAGTGCTGTATCTGCATATTTGCTGTGCGCATCTGCTGAGGTGCATATGTTTGTGCTTGCGTCTCGCCTTGGGTATATTGTCCAGTATGGTCTGTCTAATACATGTGTTTTATTGTCATCTTCGTCCAGATATTCCTGTCCCCTCTCTCTGCATACTCGGGTTATATGTCCTGACATCCTGCAGTTCCAACATTTGATGGGGTACGACGTCCTTTCATTGCGGGATGTTTTTTCGCTGGATTTTTTACTGCAAATTTTTTTCTGAAAAAAAGCATCACATTTTTTAGAAAATGGGGGGTTGGGAGAAACGCATCTTTCAAATCAGGCATTATCCCCCCCAAATATAATGAAAGCAAATTTGAAGGGTTTTTTCGAGAAATAAAATTGTGGTAAAAAACCCTGCAAAAAACATCCCACGATGAAATGACATGGACACTTTTAAAGATCCCCCCTTGATCTTGGATGTCCATCTGGAAACCCTCCTCCACATTGCTGCATCTGATATCCATATCCTCTTCCCCTCTGCAACCCTCTGCATGCTCTCGCCCATTGATTCATAATCGTCACCCCACAAACCCTCCTCCTGTTATTTGCTGCCTATTCTGAACCTGCTGTGTTACTATTCCTTCCCCACTAGTTAACATTGCCCCTTCCATTGTGTATTTGGTCAATTTCTTCTGTACCAATTGTGCTTCCTCTTGCTTCCTCTCACTTCTGTTTCTTTCTTGCCCTCTCTTGCATGAGACTAGAATAATGTACTATGGTCTATTGAATTTTGGACCATGGTTTAGCTTCAATCACCACCAATTTCGTACGCTGCTTTTGCACTTGGTCTGGAAGTCCCTGACATAATATATAATAAAATAAACCCACTGTTTTATTCCATGGTTATTCCATGGTTCACGCATCTCAAGGCACCATTTCTCTTGAATCTGTGGAAAATGTTGAAGCATTTCTTAGTCTTCACGCATTTTGCGTGCCATAATTTCACTTATGTCTTATGTCTCTGGGTACTGTAGTCTAAGAACCCTCCTGATCTCCAACAGGGTACCTCTTAACTTGTGATTCCTCGTCTGTAGCGTTGCCTTACAGGATTACATTCTCATCATAAAAACACAGTACATGGCCTTCAGCAATATAAGATAGCCTTTCCCTGACCAATATATCCAGGTAACCTTAACTTAGTTTCATCTCTTTTTTTTTATTTTATATATTTTTTCTTAAACCTTTTTTTCTTCCCCAAAATAAGCCAACTCTCTACACAAAGTGCTCATGGCAGTTGCTCCACAATAAAATAACCTTTTCTCGGTTCAAAACTTCTCCTTTCAAAATTTCCCCTTATCACCAACCCCCAACCCCCGAAAGAGCTGTCCACCAACCCCAACATTTGCTGTATAGCTGAGTCTATACTTATATTCCATGATCCACTGAGGACTCTCAGCTACTGGGTCTCCCCCAACCTGCCTCTATGCCTTCAGGTCTGATGAGCGTCCCACGGTAAGCGAACAGGAATTTCCTCGAAGGGTGGCTCCTGTTGACCTCTCTCAATCCACGCGTGGTTTTGGATGTAGGTTTCCGCAGGCCGCCACACAGCCCTTTCGGCATGCAGCGGGACAAGACGGCTTCCTTGCAGACATTCCTCTGCTATCAATTTGTAGAGGTGAGGCTGGGCTTCCTTATCAGTCACCCTCTATAGCTGCCGAGATCACTTAGGACCATTAAACTCCCAGCCCAAGAATGGGAAACTCAGCCATGAAGTAAAGGACACTGCTGTTTATTAGCAAAGGGATCATGCTAGACAAATACAATTACATCCATAGCTCTCAGCTCCCCAACCTACGTCACCCGCTTTTATTCCAGTATGACATCATAGATCTAACATCCTGCTCATTCACCTAGCTGGCAGTTGGATTGGACATTGGTACGATACTACATATATTAGCTATAGGGGTTAGTGATGTCATTAGTGTGCCTTATCTGGGGGCTGCTCCTAACAATAACATTGACCTACTAGCCATCACAGAAACATGGTTACATGAAGCATCAGCCCCAGCTGTCACACTTGCACTACCACCTGGCCTCACCATACTCAGACAAGACAGACCTGAACGAACAGGAGGAGGAGTAGCCTCCATCTACAAGAAGAACCTCCAGCTCCGACCTGTTAGCCACTCCTCGACCAACAACTCTGACCTCTTATCGACCAAACTCACACTGTCACCCAACAGCACTATCAACATTCACCTACTATATCGTCCCACAGGCTCCACCCCTGACTCTCAGGAAAACATCATCCACATCCTCAGCAATAATATCAAAAGCTCCACCAAAAACCTTCTCCCAGGAGACTTCAACCTGGGATTTAATGATGCTAAAGACAAATCTGCAGTCGCCATCTCCAAGGATCATGGTGACCTAGGCTTCACCCAAAAAGTAGAAAGTCCCACTCACGCTAAAGGCCGTATCCTTGACTGGATCGCAGACCATAATTGTCTCTCCACAATCACCTAGATCTCATCACTGCCATGGACCGACCACAACTGCATAGAATTCTCAATTCCTATCACCAAAAATCAAAAAACTCTGACCCCTGCTGTCGCTGCAGAAGTTCAGAAGTTCAGAAGTTCCAAAAAAACTCAAAGAAGACAACCTGCGCCCCATCCTCAACACCCCCAGACTTGCACTACCTTTCGCTAATGACCCCAACATTCTGGCAGACATCTACACAGATGTTGTCACTAAAGCTATCAATAAAATAGCACCACTCGAATGGAAAAAAGAAAATAAATCATTAAACACCAACTCCTGGTTCACTGAGGAACTGCACTCAATGCGATCCCTCAAAAGAGCAGCTTTAGAAAACTGGCAATCTAACCCATGCTGCAGCACCAAAAATGATTTCAATTTAATCTCCAAGCAATACAAAACAGCTATCACTGCTGCCAAAGCCAACGCCTTCAACACACGAATCTCCAATGCCAAATCGCATTCTAAAGAGATCTTCGCCATCTTCAACGAGCTCATCTCCCCCCCAATACACCGGATGAAATAATTAAAGGTGAAGCTTGGTGTACCAGCATTCAAGCTGCCATGCTACACAAAATTGACCTCCTCCAAAAGAAAAGAAAATCAAAGACCATTGGAAAGCATTACCTCAACAGAGAGTACCAAGCCTTCTAACGCCTCACCCTCCACCTCCAAGCCCACCATACCTTACTTCCCCTTCAGGGAAGTCACTGAGACAGAAGTTGTCAATCTACTAAAAAATCTCAAACCCTCCCCTTGTAAAGGCGATATCTGCCCACCAAAACTCATCAAGGACTGCACAGACTGCTTTGCGCTGCTCTTTACGGCTTTCATTAACGTGTCTTTCAATTCAGGCATTATCCCTGCTAGCCTCAAAGAGGCCCGGGTCCGGCCCCTCCTAAAAATACCACCCTGAACCCCCTACAACCTAACAGCTACAGACCAATTACCACAGTGCCATTCCTCCTGAAATTACTGGCCAAAGCCGCACATTGCCAAATCCAGCACTTTCTGGGAACCCACTCCATCCTTGGGTCGAGGCATTGAGGCTTCCGGAAAGGACACGGCACAGAAACAGCTCTGGTGGATCTGAAAATCATGGACAAGGGCAAGCCAGCTCTCCTGCTCCTCCTAGATCTCTCGGCCGCGTTTGATTTAGTTGACCACAAGACCCTCACCTCACACCTCACACTCTCTGCTAACTTTTCCAAAGAATCAGCACGATGGGTCACCTCCTTCCTAGAAGGTAGATCCATGAAAGTCTTCTCGGACATAGCCAATGCCACTCCTACGACAATCCACTGCGGGGTCCCTCAAGGATCCTGCACTGCACCCACACTCTACAACCTGTTCACTAAACCCCTTTTTGACAAACTCGACTCATACGGCATTACATACACTAACTACGCGGATGACACACAAGTACTTCTACCCCTCTCAGGTTCATACTACGACGACGCTAAGGCACTCCACTCGATCTACGCCATCATCCAGGCCTGGATGGCAACAAATGGCCTCTGCCTTAATGGAGACAAGACTGAAATCATGATATTAGGTCAACAGAACCCCCTAGACAAACTGGACATACTGTACGCTAACTTCTCCATTGACAACTCTATCATCCCCGTCTCCACAGCAGTAAAGACACTGGGAGTATACATAGACTCCTCTCTATCCATGAACAGACAAGTCAGCGCAATCACCTCCTCTTCTGCACACACCACTAAACTCATAAACGCCATCAAGCCATACCTCTCCAAACCCAACTGCCTCTCCATAGCCAGAGCAACCATTGGAGCCAAACTGGACTATTGCAATGCCCTCCCAGCGGGCACATCAGCAAAAAACCTAAACAGGCTCCAAGTCACGCAGAACAATGCTCTCCGTGCCGCTCTTAGCATCCCAAGAAGAGAGCACATCTCACATGCCAGACACTCAGCCCAATGGCTCCCGGTCAAAGAACAGATTACACTCAAAATCCTCACCCTCACGCACAAATGCCTCTCCCTCTCCGCCCCATCCTATCTATCAGAGACCATCTCCAAACCTTCTTCCGTCCGACCCACTAGGACGCAATACACCAACTTACTCTGCATCCCACGCATCAAAAAAGCCAAAGCCGGTGGCCTAAGCTTCCCCTATATTGCAGCCAAGACCTGGAACGCTCTTCCTGCAGACATTAGAGCGGAACACTCGCTCCCAATTTTTCATAGGAAACTGAAGACCTCTTTCCTTGCTCAATAATTTGTGACCCCCACCTTGCCATGTAAATACACTGCATTGCTATTTGTACAAATATCATATTGCCATTGTAAATAATGTATTCTTTGTTAATATTGTATTATTATAACTAAGATATGTCTGTAACAAGTGCCACGATGCCTCCGGGCTGACATGCACTCTACAAATTTGAATAAAATAAATAAAAAAATAAAATGAAAACACCACCTCTAACGTCCCTGTCTACAATGTTGCAGGGTTTGTCGAAACACCATTGTTCTGTGCAACAAGTTATCCTCTCCTGAGACTGTGGACAATGCCCATCCTCCCAACCCTGGGACCTGCACCATTCCCAGGCCGAATGTACCTCTTCAAGGTAGTGGGAAAGCACATGGAGGTACAATGTGCTTCCAAATGTTGCTAACTTTTATTCACCCAAAACTGTGAGAATGTGGTTACTGACGGTGCGTAGGAAACACTGATAACAGTTGGTGCCTGCGTCCCTGGGAACAGGCCTTCTTCTTCTAGGTGACTGCATTGAGACCACAAACTGAAGCTCTCTCTGTCCTAATTATGAGGATTTTAGTCTGAATTTCTGCTAGCAGTCCACTATCTCGGCGGCTGTATTTTCCTGCTTTCACTTTGTCCTTGGTTGGGTGTCTTGTTTCTGTTTGCCTCGAGCTGTGTCGATCATGTCAACGCATCTGTGTTTTTCCGAATGTCCCTCTTCTTCCTAGTCTGGTTCTGAGGCCTATAGCTTCCATAAAGTCCCATATGGCTTCCTTACATTAGTAGCAGTCAAGCAGGTGCAAGCTAAGCGTACGAATCCTTGGCATCTTGCCATTTCAAGCGTTGCGAAACTGTGAATAAAAACGTATATAAATGTGTTTCTGTCTGCTATCTACATGGGTCACCAGCATGTGCTTCATGCCTATATACAAATCTAGTGTAGGTTCATGTAACATCGTGCCTGGATGGGTATGTGCTTCATGTATACGTGCAGCTATGTCAGGATGTCAGTAATGGCATCCTTTGCTTCTGTTCTTTTGGTCAGTCACCTTGATCAGTTGATGTTGTTTCTGTAGCATCTAAATCATTGACTGGGTATGGTCTGAATGGTTGCCTAAGTGACGACTGTTTCTCACCCTTGTGAAACATTGATGATGGGGTCACGGGCTTGGAAATGAGGCGCAACTCTCAGTCTTCTGTCTTCGTGTGGAAGACCTCGTGGAGGTATGAGGGTCAGGCTTGACCCTATGTCTGCAATCCCAAATTTAGTCACTATAGTATAGCATAACAAACAGTTAGAATACACCAACCAGTATTTAACTACATCTGTAATATTACAGCAGTACTTTTTAAACCCAAGACAGTTAGAATATGCCAACGGGTATCTAAATACCTTTTGTTGCAATACTCTTCAAATATGCCCTCACAGTTCTTGCAATACTTCCTGTAAAATCCAATATAATTACAATACACCAAACGTTACCACGAAATCTAACAAATTCCTACTAAATATTCCTTCACCCCAAATGCAATCACTCATGTCTATGAGTATAGTACAATAAACAGTTAGAATAAGCCAACTGGTATCTAACTACATAAAATACTATAATAGTACTTTAAAATCCAAGACAGTTAGAATACGCCACCAGGTATCTAACTACATTAAAAATACCCTTCATTGTAATACACTTAAAATATGCCATCACAGTTATTCTTACTGCAAACCTTCTTGTAAAGTCCAGCATAGTTACAATACGTCAACGGGTATCTAACTACTGTCAACATTCCCTTAATTACAACACACTTCAAGCAAACATACTATCACACTTACACTCACATAATATATCCATGCTACCATACACGACTATTTTGTAATATGTACATTCTTTAAAACTATGTAAATGCCAAAAACTGTATTTAATTACAGTATTTTTTTTTATCCGCTATGGATTTTGTTCCCAATGACCCAACAATTATTTCATGTCAATACAACAATAGTGTAGCACACACTCATTTTGTACCAAACATAGTGCATAGTGTGTACCATTTATGAGGGTCAAAAAAGTAAATCTGTATGTAAAATTGTCTGCAATTAAAGGTTTTAAACTATCTTGCTTAACAAATTATGCAGTTTGTTTTTGTTCACAGCAAAAGAACCAGAGATTCAGTGTTATTACGATTTGCAAATAAGTAACCATACAATCTATTATGCTAATTATTATCTTCATAAATAAAAACAAATCGATATTCAATAAACACTATCCTAATTTGTACTACAGTCATAAATACCATATACACTTCAATTATATCATTCCACCATATTACAAACACTGTATATTCCCCCAACAGTACCTAGAATTAGCCAGTGGCTAAATTCTTGGGGTCATGTCCTAAGGCAATGCCCCCAAACAATCTGGCTACTAGGCACAACCACCACAATATAATCAAACCATATAACAAGTGTATACAATGCACCTGCTAATAATAAGACTCACCCAGAACCCCCCAATTCAAATGATGTCAGCGGACAGCAAAATTGACTGCAGACTCAGTGCCACCTGCACACCTTTTTTCAGCTATAAAAACAGCTCCATATCAACTTTATTCCAATCCCCCATGCTTTTCACACCCTCTTTCGGCCACCAAACTACCCCAAATGTGTTTTCCCGACTTTTTCTTCACCGCGCTGTCTGCGAACAACGGCTTGTGTCCATGGATCCAATATAGGGACCGTTTAAAAAAATATGACGCAGCTCACCATCCAATCAGCTTGCGGACTCCAAATCAGGAGCTGAGTTTGTGGACTGGACCCAGATATCACTAATTTCTTTATGCCTTCCTTTTGGCCATTTTTTAAAAAACAACTGGACGGATTTACACCAAATTTGCAAAAGCTCGCTTTTGGAACCAATCACCACTCCTGAGCATCTTAAACATAACTACATGGCCGCTATTGCAGGCGGTGTAATATATACAACAAATCCGTCCCCATCTCGGTCCACACCACCATAATAAAAACACCGGGAAAACCTGACAGGCCCTCTTATTTTATGGGGACTATACCCTTATTCATCTTTTGTTTTTTATTTGTAGAGTGCTATCTTCTCCCCAAGCAAAGAGGATCCCATTAGTCCTTTATCCTTTCACCTTATATAATAACACCCCAAAATATACAATTCCCATTCCATATTCCATTCACACTCATCATACTCAAATACAAGCCCAACACTCATATTGTTTTCTTCCACAAAAGGTGCACTTACATCTACGTGCTCTCCCAGGTTCCTCCGTTATGGGATCTGATCAACGGCCTGCATAGTCCAGGAGCAGTGCCTCACTCCAAAGTGCAGACAGAAATCCAGGCAACATAGCTCCTGTAAACCTCTCCAGTTTGTGCAGGGGACCGGTCACTGCAGGTGGGCACAGCCCCTCTGGATGTGTTGTCAGGAATCCTTTATCACTGTGGAGGGTATGGGATCATGTTGGGGTCACCAAATTTGTAGGGCAGATCTTCAGACAACCAGGCAGTAAAAAATGCTCCTCTAAGGAGAAACGCTTGGTGCACCTCTTTGCAAGGAAATCAACGTTTTATTTTGTATACAAAAAGGAAAAAGGTGACAGAAGGTCCAGTAGAACCAAACTGCCACAGAGCTCTCATTTAGTTCAAAACAATCACAAGCATTTACGGGAAGAAAGCGCCACTTGCTGCGTAACCAATATACAGTGTTAATACCTCACTGTCATTGGCTACCATCAATATAAAAACTACCAGTCTCCTTTAGTCCCTCTGCCAATTGCCCACATCCTAATCTGCTGCTTAGAATAATGGTACACTTCTCTTGATATCAGACATGTGGATACCCCACCAAGCCTCTCAGTTGCTGAACTAAATGTGTTCGCATCACCTTCTGCTCCTCATATCACACATCAATGGATGTATTACTCTCTGTGCCCCCGTTATCAGTTGTCCCCTCGGATTTTGGGATTCTGTTTTATGGGCATCTGGCAGTTCTAATGGGATGGCCATTCTCCAGTAGGGTGCAAGTGTCTTACATCTAGGCCAGGCATTTTGGAAGCTTGAGACATCTACCCCAGCTCCCATGGGTTTGTCCTTAAGGACAGATGGAGCCCTGCCTGTGATTGGCTATTTACATTAATTTCTGGTTTCACAGGTCTGTCGCTTGATACAATTAGACTCTTTGTTTGTTTGCCCTGAAGGAACCTGAGCACAATTATACTGCTGGAGCTTGGGAAAGGGAGATTACTCTGTCTATTCTTCACATTGCTTCAGTATTTCTTGCACATGGGATTAGTGTATATGTTGTCATTGCTATATACCACATTTTGACTGCTGTGCTCAATGCCACTTGTGCCCTATACCTGGGGCTATCTACTCATCCATGGCTATTACAAAACATTTATATCTACTATTCGCACCTTGCAAGTTTCACCCACCTGCAGCTGTGCATGTTCACTTTTGTGTGCACTAAGCTCTTTTCTGAAGCCTTAATCGATTTGGAGGGTATGGGAGCCAGACATGCATCCCAACCAGAGTTTTAACATTGCACATCTTACTGAAGAAGGTTACAACTCCAGCCCAAAAACACATGCAAGCCGAAAACTACATGCAGACACATTAAAAGCTGTTCATGCATCCATAGATTGACAGTAACACACGCAAATAGATGAAAAACCCACACACAGAAGTGAACATAAAACTGCATACATAGCTGTATTCAGCTTCTTAGATGCCATCACACACCCACACACCCACAAACATATATAGACTGAAAGTAACACTTTTTAGTGAAAGTTTCAGACACTTGTTTAGAGAAAGATGCACTCACGTATTTCGATAACAGAACACAGTTGAGTTCAGAATAGACTAATGAGATCCATGAGAGCATTACTTTGAATTGAAACCTAGAAATGCAAGCTGACCTTTGTCTATATTGAAATGACCTGCACATAGCCAATAGATTGTAAAGATGGTCTGGAAAACCCCAGTTTAAGTGGAAATGGTAGGCTGGGAAATCCTGCACCCATAAACGGAAATAGTCAAAGTAAATGGCAAAATCTGCTTTATTAACAATCCACATAACGCCGGGACAGCATATAAGCATGCAAGTCTCAGAGCTCTCAGCGCTCCTCGTGCAAAACTATGTATTAAAAGTTGAAAACACGTCAGAACTGGTGTCATATCACAATCGTGGTTGCAAATGCCTACGGGCATGAGGGATTGGTTAGGGGAATACATATATAATATATAGGGATTAGTTTTTCTTTGCTTTTACTCTATCTGATGGCTCCACCTGAGACCACCTCTAAACTGATAATAGAAAATACATATCATCTTTACACAAGTTCATTGGTTAATGCAACATGTATTGTGTGGCATAGCACTGAGAGTTTCTATTGGTTGGCATGTGATTTACCAACCTTGAGCAATTGACAGGTCATCAACACATGAGCCAAAGCGGGAGTAGGGGGAGAGATGCCAAGGAACTGTTTCCTTTCAATTAAATAAGCAATTATCCCTCATTTCTAGGCCGTAAGTCAGAGCAATCCCTTTGTACTCGATCTTGAATGGCTTCTTGGTTCTATGAATATATGAAGAGTCCCAGCAGCATGTTTCTATGGCTGCAAGTGATATACTTTGTGTATAAATGCACACTTGATCTAGTGCCTGTGTTTTTTCATGGTGAGTGCATATTTTCTTCATGTCTAGTGCATGCCCAATACTTTTGCTTATTCTGGCCATCTTTAGTTACTTCAGCTACATTTCCTCCTGTATTTGTCTGAGATAAGGCGGCATGATTGCCTTTGTGAGTTGCCTTTATCAACAGGGTGATATTGAGGTGGGGAAGGGGCAGTAGCTATGAATGATGCCTCCATTTTCCTTCAACAACATTCACAATCCCACACTTATACAGGGGAGTCCAGTTGATTGTAAATATACATTTTAGTGATTCAAGCGGTTTTCTCTGCTACCATACTTTTTATGATACTGAAGGAAAACAAATGTTTTGAAGACACTTGTATCACTGTGGAATGTTATCATTGAAGAAAGTATTATTCAGAAGCAAATTTAGAATATAATTGTTTAATGTGACTAGTATCTTTTAAAGTACAATATATATTTCGAATTGAGAGTGAATGTCTGAATGACTACCAATAATGAGATTTAAATAGGCAGGACATTTTGTTTTTGGTTGGTACACAGAACCATGGTCCAACGCTTGAGAGTAACTTAGTTGAAGTAACATTATTGTTTTGAATACATTTAGAGTTTTGAAAATAACACTGTATTGCATTGCCTAGAATTTTGGGGTGAGACTTTATGAATGTGGAAGTCAGACTGGTATGCCACGTTAACCTGAGGATCCTGTAAAAATATTCACAATTGTTTGTGGATACTTTTTTGGAAGGTCTAGTAAGTGATTGTATGATGCCATTGGTTACGATACAAAGTTTAATAAGTTAAGTAAAGTTCAGGTAAGTAACTCATTCAATCCCAGACACTAGGATATGCCTAGGAAGGGATCCTTGACCAGGACTCCACCGACCAAAGTCAGGAAAGAGTCAGATAGGGACAGGACTTTATGCTGACATAGCCCTACAGACAATAATGGGGAACAGGTGCATTCCAGATTCCTTTCAGGGCACAGTCCTCTGTGCTTACTCCCTTTGAGGAAGGCCCAGGCGCCATGGGTGCTGAGGTCCTGTTTGGCATCAGGATTTAGTTTCAGTCAATCGATTTGCTTGAATCGCGGTTCAGTCACATTCCAGCTGAACACCTTTCTGAAGAAAGAATGAACAATCCTGTGGAGCAGGTGAGCGCAGGACACCTCCATGGAGCGTAGATGATGGATTACAATTAGAAATGCCATGGTCAATTGGCGATAGGCATTCTTCACTGGACAAACAAATGAGCAAGTACTGCACAACTTCAGTTGATGCAAGAAGGCTCAGAATGCAGGAGCAGACATCTTGCAGTACAAGCTGAAGAGCCACCAATCCAATAATGAACTTGGAATGGCAATGTTTGCAGCAAGGTAGCCCAGGAGACATCTGGTCAGTCCACTAATTGGTCCAGCAGCACTTGCAAAGGCTCAGAGGTCATGGAACCTGAAGCAGGGTTTAAGACTGCTTGCTCCCACTGGTCCATGGGTCGAAGCACCGATAAAGGCCTTCTCCAGATCAGGACAGAGAATCAGGGCTTTACCGGGACTTCACAGGAGTTGGTGCTGGTCAGCTCCAGGAGTCATCGTTGGGTCGTCAACAGGCTGCATCATACAGGTCTTGGCTCCAATGATGATCTGTTGAATGGCTGCAGGAGTCCTCATTTATCGACGATTTGGACTGGGAGCCCACCCAGGTCCACCAATGGGAAGGATCTCTGCTATTTTAAACTGTCAGTGGCTAATCATGGATATTCACTGGCCATAGCATCTTCCCTGGGAAAGGGCATCCCATACATGGCAATGTCTGGATTTTAGCAAGGGGAAAGAAAGCTATTTCCAAAGGACTGGCAGTAATCGCATGAATCAAGTTCTGTTATTTATTCAAATCTCCAAAGGTGTAGATATGCAAGGTAACTTATGGACCTAATATCAGGGCAGGCCCTGATAGCTTTGTGATGACACAGTCGGTACAGAATTATTGCTCTTCATTTTTTTAAACTATTTTTATTAATATTATAGTGTGTTATAGTTACAAAATAAACTTTTCACACCTACACATTAAAATTCAAGTTGACATTTAACAGTAAAAATAACTCTACGATTCTTTAGAGACCAATTACATAAAAAAAATCAGAACAATCAGAATAAAAAACATAATGAAACATAGATAAAGAAAAAACAAAGCATTCAATGCAGCCTCGTTCTTATAATAATTTGATTTACAGAACTTATTCCAACTAACAACACAAAAAACACCAAAATCTTAAAGTTAATAACACGCCTAATCTAGGCCTCATAAGAACAAATAGGATGGTTCCATTCTCAGGTTTTTACTATGCTTGATGTTCAAATTACATCATTTTCATAACCCCTCATTTTCTGCACAAGTTCGTCTTTGATTTTAACTAATAGTCCAGCCAAAGCACACATGAAGGCAATGTGAGGATTACTCATACATTTCTGCCATAGCGTTTCACGATAAGAAACAGAATTCCCCACATTTTTATCTCCCAAACACATAATTTTCAAAATATCTGCAATAGACAACCAAATGTTTTATGGTTTCCTTTTGTGGATCTATATTGCCAAAGTGACAGGTATCTGATTCAAAATGCAACTGACTAATAGGGTCCTTAGAATGTAATTGATTTAAGCGAAAACGCATATAGATTTCTCGTACTTTGATGTCTGGAAAACACTCTATGTACATCAGCCTTGGAGCCTTTTTGTGTGCATGTGATGCAAACTCTTTCTACAACTGATATGAGCCAATTCTATCTTGTGACTTGACCCAGTCCATTTGATACAACATTTTTTTACAGTAACCCACTCTTGTTGTTATGTCTTCTTTAGTGATGTTAATTCGAAGAAGAGCAATTTCCATTCTTTTTTAAATAATACAATGGATGCAGGATTATCTAATGCCAACATTTTAGCAAACTCAACATAAATGCAATGGCCCTCATTACAAGTCAGGCGTTAAGGGTTTAACGGTGCCGTCGGCGCCGTTAACCCTTAACGCCTGATTCACACTTTAACACCTGCTTTTTGCAGGTGTTAAAGTCCAAGGCGCTAAGCGACATTGGTGCTAATTACGGCACCGTAATTTACGGTGCCGTAATTAGCGCCTTCCCCATCCCCATTATGCCCTATGGGGCAAAAATGGGAATGGGGAAGAGCAGATGGTGAATGGGGAATTACCGCACCACTCACCTTGGAATGGGGCGGTAATTCCGCCATCCACCATGGCGGAATCCGGCATGGACCATGGTGCTAACAGCACCATGGTCCACCGCCTGAGTTTTAATGAGGGCCAATGTCTGGGAGGACTTAACATTTTGACATACACATTCAGTTGTCGCCACAAAAAGCACGAGGATAAACTTGACAAACCCAATTCTATGCGTATACGCGCATTGGGAACTGAATTGGCCAAGCCCAACACTTGTTTCCACATGTGGCCTTGAGCAGAGTTTAGCAAATGGTCAATGTTATGCAGACACAGATCTAAGTTGTACAAAATTATCGATTCAATCTTTAACACGTAGAACTGAAGAGCAGGATTTAACGAAAATTTACAATAATTTCGATAGATTATTTTTAGAAGTGAAACCAAGGGTCTGACTTTGTCTGTTATCAGTTTACTCCAAAGTTTTTGGGAGAAATCATTTGAAATGTCAAAACCTAGGTATTTAATCATGGAAGTTCTCTCCAGTTTGTGACTGTTCAAGGTCCATGAATAACAAGGAACCTTTTTTGATCCTGATAAAATGAGAGTCTTAGATTTGGCTACGTTGGCACATAGGTTGTGTTTATTTGCAAAGATAGAAAAGGCTTCCAATTTATTTTGTAGCCCCAGAGGAGTTTTGTTAAAAATTATAATATCATGAGCATATACTAACCAGTGAATCCTGAGATGCCCAAGCTTCACTGGATAGCATAGAATTGTTTCCCAAATGTCCTCAATATCCACCAAATAAAGATTAAAGCGAGTAGCAGCTTACAGGTGAGAATCTCGTGTGTAACATCACCCTGCCTGTTTATTCTTATCTTGAAGTATGTTTCAGAATGTAAAAGGGCCAGTAATTGCATGATGTTTTCAGGGATGCCATATAGATGTTACCTGCCTGATTTTTTTTTGCAGGAATATAACATATGCGATAAGATAATCGCATTAATGGATGTTTCCATTTGTTTCTGAAAACCAGTTTGATTCTGCGATAAGATGTCATGAGATTTTATAAATTGTTCCAATTCATTCTAAAGCAAAATTGTAAAAACTTTATACGAACAATCCATTAAGGCAATAGGCCTGTAATTTTTGGGCTCGCCAGATTTCCCTTTTCATAAATGGGCACAATCATAGCTATGTGCCAGGAATGAGGAATGGACCCCATCGTAAAGATGTTTTCAAACTTTAAAAAAGATGGCTCTTCTAAAATAGATGTTCCCATCATCTCACTGCACTGTCTATTCAAACACTCCCAGTTTCTAATGTCACAAAACATTATTTCAATGGTCTATCTCTGATGCTCTGAACATGACATATTTGTAGAACCTCACCACAACAGGCCAGCAGTTATAATATTTACAAATGCCTGTTACACATTGTGGCAGGCTTCTCCCACACCACACTTTCTATAGCCCACAGCTGCTCCCCATATTTTTGGTTCATTGTTAGTGATGGATGCAATGCCCAAGACATATGTGTGTGCTTTCCAGATCCAAATCAACATAACTTATCAAACTAGTTTTGTCTATAAGTAGGAGACATGTTTAAATACTTCTGCACCATATCATCATTAATAGTCGGCACATGTGGCACTGATTCTATAAGTGGCAAGTGGCACATGTGAATCGTCTATCCACAGAAAAAAAGAGAAAACATGTTTTCCTCCTATAGAAAATGAATGAAGAAATTCATGGAGCACAATCATTGAACTAATTATCTTATTCTCAAACACTGCAATGAGATCTTCTTGTATAAGCTGGAACACGTGACAGGGACTCCTCTTTGGCATTGGCCTCTTCCCTGGCCTTGTGCCTGTGTTGGTGCTGCTTCTTACTGGTGACAGTCCTTTTGTTGTCAATCCATACTGCTCTAGTTGTGTAGCTGTATATTGCAATAGGGCAGCTGCACAAATGTCATGTAGCCTGCCTAGAGAATGGATAGCACAAGCACAGAGGATTCGTGGCCACCTTCCAATTGATGGTTACCCATGAATATAGATAACTAGCATTGCTTTGCCCACCTGGGTCATCAGAGTCATCAATAATGTGTCTCTTCCTTCCGCTCCTTCCAACTCCTAGCCCCCCTGCACTGGAACTCCCTACCTCTCTCAATCCGTTCTATTCCTTCCTTTTCCTCATTCCGCTCATCCCTTAAATCTCTCCTTCTCCATTCTCCTCCTTGAAACCCCTCCCCATCTCGCTCCTCTCTCCCTCCCTCCCCTTCCCTCCCCTTGATCACCTCCCTCCACTTCCCCCCTCCCCATTCTCTCCCATTTATCCCTTCTGTTTTCCTCCCCCTCCTCTCACCTTTCGCTCCCACCTCCTCCCAGTCTTACTGCACTACACTCCCTCTTCCCTTCTGTATAATTGCTTTACATACTGTTTTGTTTGTCTGATTCAAATTGTAATGTGCTTCTTCTGCTACTGTTAATTTGTATATGTATTCTGTTGTTATAATGGTGTAAAGCGCTATATAAACTTAATAAATACAAATACCAATGGGTCACTTCAGGATGGAACGTCCCTGGCTAGTGCACATGGTTGCTGCTTGCTGTGGGACAGTGGCTGACTGCCAAATAAATAGTAAAGTTGCCAAACCACTGAACCATTATCAAAATGAGTCTAAGACAATAAGGGCCAGGCCTCCGAAATAAGTGCTGGAGCTGAGACCTAGAAAACACATGTTAAGTACTGGTACGGCCAGTCAAGAATGATGTCTCCAGACATAGGTGGACCTTCTTGAATTGAATGCCTCCTTAGCAAAAATTAAGTTCTCTTTCCCACTGTCAGGATTTCAGATAACCTCCCACTTGTCCAACTGTTCAATGGGTGCTGCTATATGGTCAGCACGGTAGAAAGATTTGATTGTTACAACAAGGAGAAGAGACATAAAAGGATGCTATGGATGGGGCCAATTTTCATGCTGCAGCGTGGAACGATTTGGGTGCCAATTACAAGGACAGAAGTTAGGCAAAATAGAAATTGCAGTTTGGAAATGTTATTCTACGCTAATAACAGTGAAATGTACTTCTCATGACTTCTTGATTTATCCTCCTCAAGTAGATGAAAGGCTGAGTCAGCCCTCCACCGAGCTCGACCTTGTTATCTATTGGCTGCGGTCATATCAAAGACCAACACTTTACCCATGTAGCTAGCCATCGTTGGCATTTGCCAACCACTCACGTACTCCTCCTGTTGTTTAATAACCAAACTCAATGATATCCATGAGAGCAAAATCAAAAGTTTCAAAGACGGCATGAAGACCACCTTACATGTGACTTGACTATGTCCAAGCCTTATGGCTATTTCAATGATATAAATCCTGTAGAATTAGGCTATAGGAGAACTTTGCTAGTCCTGAGAAGCAACACAAATCTCACCTGGAGATGTGCAAAGACCTGAAAACCTCGTTTTAGGACACCTGGCCTCATTGTAAATTGGGCGGTGCAGTCAAATGTGGCGGTAATACTGTATACTGCTGAATTACTCCCCACTATCATTGCCCAACTATGAGTTTGGCGATAAGTTGGAGGATTCTGCACCAGATATGACCTGAAGGTAAATCCACCACCTTTCCGCATAATTCTGGTGGAATTACTGCTGCAGTCATTTTGCCATAAGCCACCATGGAGTCCTATGGACTCCAATAAAATAAGGTCTAACAGTGCCACCACGCACCACTTGTAATCTAGCAGTAATACGGCCGGACCAATTGGCTTTAATGGTTTTACAGTTAAGTAGTATCTCAGCAGATTTACCACTAAGATAGCACCAGACTCATAATGAGCCCCATTGTTTAGACCTGAAATTAATTTATTATGCATTCCACGAAATCAAACTAGTACAGAAGTTTTGCCTTTAACTTTCCACATTTGTACGTCAGACTACAAAAAAGATTTAAATCACGCCGGATATCAGAAGCAGTTTTCGAAATAGTTGTTTGTTGGAAAGTAAAACACATTTTGCCCCCATTAAAGCAATAAGAGCTTTCTGAGGCCTTTTATAACTTCTGTGTTCTTGAGACTGTAAATTAAGGGGTTACACATTGGAGTGAGAGCAATGTATGACAAGGACACCATCTTATTCTCCTTCATTGAATATGTTGACGTTGGACGAATGTATGAAGAGGCAGCAGATCCATAAAATATCACTACCACTGTGAGGTGGGAGGCACACGTTAAGAAGGCCTTCTGTCTTCCTCCACTAGATTTGATTTTCAGGATGCAGGAGGCAATGTTGATGTAAGAAGTGATGATTAAAGTAAAGGACACAAGTGTTATTATAACACTCAAAACATAGGTAAGCACCTCAATTCGATGAGTGCTGCTGCAGGAAAGCTTCATCAAGGCTGCAAAATCACAGAAGAAGTGGTTGATGGTGTGGGACCCACAAAAGATGAGCTCTGATATGAATAAAATGTACAACAGTGCAAACATGAGACTAAAAGCCCAGATCCCAACAGCCAGCTGCACGCACACTTCCTTATTCATGATAGTCATGTATCGCAAGGGGTTGCAGATGGCCACATATCGATCATAAGCCATGACTGTGAGTACAAGGACTTCTGTACCCAATGTACATATAAACAAATACACCTGCATCAGGCACTCGGTTATAGACATGTGTGACCCGTCCTGGAAGAAGTGGGCCAGCATCTGAGGGAAAATGTTTGAAGTGTGACAGATGTCGATGAAGGACAGGTTTGAGAGGAAGAAATACATGGGTGTGTGGAGATGTGAATTACAGTAAATTGTTGCCATAATAAGAAAGTTTCCCGACAAAGTAATCAGATAAATCAGTAGCAATGCAACAAAAAGTAGAACTTGCAGCTGTGGAAGATCCGAGAAGCCCACAATCAGGAAGCCTTCAGCAGAGCTCTGATTTTCTCCTCCCATTTGTGCAGAGATATGAAGCTGAGACTGGGTTGAAAGATGAGCTGAAAGTAAAGGCACATATAATGTTACTATTATTGCTGGCTGCCACATTAATTCCATGCATGGGGGTGCTAGGGTGCATTCACTGGAGTTCACACGCATTATCTATTGAGAGAAACGCACAGGTGCAAATCATGTTTTCACAATTCTTTCAATGGCCGCATGACCTTCATATCTGTCTCTGAAAGTGGCAGAAACAGTGGAATCTGATTGGATGGGGCCCCAGTGTACTGACTCTCCTTGAGAGGTTTAAAGCCAGCGAAGGGATTTGGACCCTAAGGTTTACGTAAGTGAGTAGCTTGAGGTTGAACTCTGCGAAGACTGAGGCGGTAAAAGACACCAATGCATGCAATGCAGATAAACAAAGCACTCAATAATGGCAGGCCCAAATATTCAAAAAGTCAATTACAAAATTCAACAGCTCAAATCTATATCATGAAAAAAATATTTACACATATTTTTAAATTATGATGCAATCAATGATTGACTTTGTTTTACAGTTTCACAGTTCAAAAATACTTTATCCTACTCTGTATTACCTCAAGTAACGTCTAGTTATTCCCTCTGCAGAGGTAACAAGCTTTTCCGTCTAACTGATTTAAAGGACAGGCATTGAGTAGGCATTGGAGGGATATATGGCATTAATTCATTATAATTTTAAAAGCAGCCAACAAAATGGGTGCAAATGCAGATGACAGTGGTTTCAATGGAAGCAGCCAGCAAAATGGGTGCAGATGACAGTCATTTTAAAAGCAAATGGGTGCTAGTGGGGGCAGCAGATTAGGGATGCAGGTCAGCATTTTAGTGGGATGAGTCTAAATGCAGAAAAGAGATGGGAAATTATATGAAGCAGGTGAAATGCCACATGGAGTCATTATAACAGTGAATTAGGCCTGCAATGGCAAAGCAGAGTGTTTGCAAAAGGACAGTGGGTTCTATGTGTATTATACACATACACAATTATGAGAATTCCCGTCTGTGTAAAGTTGCATTAAGAAAATAACCCATACTAAGTTCCCTATTAATAATACCCAATAACTAATTAGTTCTCCTGATTAACATTACAATGCTATGTTAGTGAACACGGATGGAAATTCTGTTTTAGTGTTTTTCCATGGAAGAGGAATTAGCACTAACAATAAAAAAACACACAGAGAAGTGAATAGCTATCTTTTGTACATTGTGAAGCCTCTTTGTGTGTGCAGGAAATACGTCGATACATGCTCTCTTGAGTGATTGGTCAGTTGAAACAGGAGCATAGGAGGTTCAGATATATCAGAAAGGGAGGCAGTTTTGTGGTTATTGACAGGCAAGTTAAATAAATAGGGGTGCTGAGAAAAGGAGGGGGCTTTTTTCCTTTCTGGTGCTGCAGTCTGTAGAAGAGTTCAGCGAGAGGTGACTGCTCTGGCATTGACATTTGCTGGGGGCGCGAACAGGCAGTGCGGGGGTTGTAACACTTCAGCACAGATAAATCACGGCAGAAAGAGATTGTTCCAGACGAAGCTCAGCAGTCCCATAACTCATTGTAAGTGAAGTTAAAACATGAGGGGCATGGACGGTTGCATGCGGTTCTTATCAGATTAGCACAAGAGGTTATTTTTAAAACAAAATGTTCAATGTTATCCTTTACATGCGCAAAATGACAAAGGGACAGAATGCCACCTTTACAATGTTTTTCATGTACTGCAATACCTGTTTATATTTCTTCTCTTAAGTAACCTCAGCAATGTTGATGTGTGTACGATTTGGGGAATTAAAGTTGCCAATTGAATTATGCTTTCATTGTAAATGACATGGGGGTAATTCATGGAACAAATGTGCACTGAAATTTGGGGCGCAAGCGTGAAAAAGCTAGCGCACGCATGCAAATCGCATGCGTGCGCTTCATGGAAGGCCATGCTCGTGTGTGTCACAGGATGTGCGCCAAATCCACGCGTGGCGCACATGGGTGCACACGTCACTTCGACATCCCAAACGCAGTGCACGACGTGCACAGCGAAATCGCAGAACATGTAGCGCACATACCAAAAAGGGGGCAGAACACGTGGAATGGAGAACAACATGTGAAAATGAGGGCGTAGATGGGGAAGTACAGCTGGGAAATACACGCAACGTCAACACGCTAGTGAACAACACGTATTCATGGAATCGAATATGGATAATCTGCGCAAGTCAAAACACACGCACATGCACAAATACGTCCGCCACACGAAAGCAGGCGGAAGTGCCCCTGCGCAGCTTAAAAGTGCGCACAAACAAAAAACAAGCATATGCAGCTATGATGAATGTACCATTCCTCGCAGCAGTGATCGCGGGACACCGCATTGGAGGAGAAAAGCCAGGCCCCGCTTTTTGTTGACCAGGACCAGCCTTTTTGGGATGCCTGATGCCCAGGTCTATGGCAGGTATAGGTGTCCACCTCATATCATCCTAGACCTGGTCACTGAGTGGGAGAATGAACTCACATCACCCACCCTCTGCTCCCAAGCATTGAGCCCCTTGGAGAAGGGGCTCTTGTACTGCATTTTTTGTCCACTGGGTCATTTCAGCGGACAACCACCATAGTGGGGGGCAGCACACAGCCCACACAGTAACGTTGCCTACACCAGGTGTTGGCAATCATCACTGCGCACCCCTCAGTCCACAGGCACATATACATGCCCAGAACACCCGCAGAAAGGCAGGCCGTGGTCCTGGACTTCTACAGGGTGGCACACTTCTCCAATGTGCTTGATGCCATAGATTGCACCCATGTGGCCCTACGTCCGCCTAGGGCCACTGAAAACATATACCGCAACTGCAAGCACTGGCATTCCATGAACGTGCAGGTTGCATGCAATGCCAAGGGAATCATCACCTCTATCTATGCAAACTATCCAGGGTCCACCCATGACAGTTTCATATACAGAATGTCTGCCGTGATCCGACCCAGGAACTGGGAAGCATGGCGACACATGGCTCATAGGTTAGTACAAATGCCTGTACACATGCATGCATGTCACACACAGACAAATACACAAACCCAACTAATGACAACCATCATCACCTCTCCAGGGGACAGCGCCTACCCTCTGAGCACCCACATGATGATGCCAATACAGAACCCCAACCACCCTCCCAGGTAAGATGCAACGCAGCCCATATTGCAACTCAGACCATGGTTCAGAGTGCTCAAGTCACGCCTATGCTCCCTTGACCACTCTGGCAGCAGCTACTATATGCATCCCCAGTAGTGTGCAGGATCATTGTGGCAGCATGTGCCCTGCACAACTTCGCAACACCGCACAAAGTACTGGTGGACAAGTTGGTGCCCCAACATCCCCAACCACATGCAAAGGCGCTGCTCATGGGAGGGGAAAGGGTACGTGGCGAGGCCGCCCGGACCCAGCTTGTGGCCACATTTTACACCTAAACTCCCACCCCTGCAGAGTGCACAGAGGCCTGGAACATACCAGGTAATAATCGATGATGACAAAGAAACAGTCAACCGTGACAACGTTAACACACTGAGAATGTTTTCCTGGAAGTGCTACATTGTGTGCATCCCTAGCTACTTAAACATAACCAAAAGGAACAGATGCAAGGTGCATGTCCCACAACTCCCCTCTAAAACAGGTCATGTAAATCACTGGTATGCCACCCAAACCCTCCCAACACCCATGACCCCTGTACTCCATGAGATGACATGCAACAGCTGAACAGCCAACCAAATGCACAACACATGACACAATCGTCATTAAGTGCAACGTGAGAAATGTAAACAGGCATGAGACATTCACACCTGACATGAGACCTGATGAACTCACTTGGCAAAAATCTCACACACATACAAAGGGGGTCATAATGAGTATAGCGGTACACCATAGACGGTGCCAGTACTTCATTGGCACTGCCCATACCGTACCGCCATATTATGAGTAAACCTGGCGGGTGGCGGGCTGTGTGGTGGTCGCCACAGCTGCATGCAGCTGCCACTACCAGTGGTCCCGTGTCAGCACATGTTACTTACTGTCGGGTCACAAGGGTGCCAGGGTCAGATGCAACAGCAGCATCACCTGGAGCTGCAGGGGGTGGTGGCATGGCTGCACCATCATGTGCAGCTCCACAGGGGCAGGCTGTACATCCTGCCCCTGTGGAGCACCCCTGCCTCTTCCCCCTCTACAGCCACCCTGGCCACGCTGGACTCCACTTACTCCCTAGTCACCCCGGCCACACCCCCAACCACTCCCAACACTGGCAGGATACCGAGCTGAGCCCCCCATAACCTTTGGTGGGGTGTGGGGTTTCTATGGTACTTACAAAATGCACAATACTGTTCATGCGCACTGGTTACCACTCCTCTAGCACACCCTCTAGAATTTGCAGCATGTGGTTTCCTGTGGATAGTTGCAATCAGTCACATATTTGGCACTGCCATAGAGTGTTCAGTTACTGGCATCACATGTGTCTAAGCATCTGTTGTTGTCGATCACCACCAGGGTGCATACAGTGCTCTTCTGATATAATGATATGATGTCCAATGGTTGGTGGCTTTCGTTGTAACCTAAATGAAATATTGACACACTTGGCATGCAGTGCTGTTCCCACCTTCCCTTGTCCATGCCCTTAGCCATGGAAGTCTAATCCCCAAATGACTAGTGCAGCCAGGAAGAGTAGGATACAGCGTTCATCCCTGATGGGAGCACCTCTGTGGATCCCTTGCCATATAATTCAAGACATCTGATTGGATTAATCCACAAAAACACAACTTTCAATGCCTGCAGGAAACCCATTAGTTGGATGTAGGCACAAAGACACCTTATTGCACGCACCCATAACAGGAAGTGAGAACTGAGGCAAGGAAAGCACTGTGGACAAAATGCACAATTAAATACATGTCTTTGTAACAAATACAAAACATGCAGATTGTGCCTGTTACCACTGCAATGATCACATGAGAGCAGTGATGTGGTGGGGTGCAAGGTGCTCTGGGACCCATGGAATGCCACACTATTCTCAATGCTGCACCTGGAGGATGCATATGAGGATTCCTCTCATGCATTCCAAGCAAATCACTTGGACTCTGTGCAAACCCAGAGATGTTGGGTAAAGGAAAGATGGACTCTGAAAACCACTGGGCACAGGAGGGATCTACAAGCAAGGAACATGACCTTAGTAAGAACCATGTGAGGGACCAGGCTTATGAGTGTGCAATCATTGAGAGGATCACATAAGCCCTCATGACTAACCTGCTTGAATGAGAGGAGAGTAAAGGAGGGAGCCACTCACAAGTGGGACCATTAGGGAGATGTTAGCGAGATTGGTGGGGATTCCATAGGCAAAAAAAGAGAAGCCATTGTTTAGACAGGCAGTTACCGTGACAAGGCTGCCTGACTCAAAAATGGCAGGTCCCATTTTTCTTGCTTCAGGCCACCGCAATGAGTCTGTATTGGATCTATAACACAAAATTCAGTAATTCTGATACTCAGGGTCCCAAGGAACACATCATATGCTTCCTGTGGCCCCGGGAAAGCCATCTATGTCACAATTTCCATTGGCCATAGTGTCAAAAGGTCCCAGTCAGGACAAAAGTAAGGACGTTTTTCAAAAAGTCACAGAAGCAGAATTTTGCAGAGGAAGTGAGCAAGGAGAGGATGAAGCAACAAGGGCGAAACATGTTTTGGGATGCTTGTGATCTCGTGCAGAAGGGATGTGACCTAGCAGTTCGGGCTGGACTGCCCCTTTTGAGGTGGGGCCAAGCCTGATTGCATATGGTCTTTCCCCTTCTGTAATGGCTTGGCAGGTGAAGAACAGTGGTCTGGAGGGTTGCCCAGAGCGATGCCAGTGGTTAAGATTCATTCTAAACCTTCCAGCCATCACCTCTTTGTTTTTGATAAGTAAAGAGTTGCCTGCTAGTAAATAGGTCTGAGTTCTGACCTAGATCCTGGCTATCTGAAGAGGCAACAGATTAATCAAGTAGAAACCCTTGTTCACCACCCTTGGCCTGTGGCCTGACAATAACCACTGCAGTCTGGGAATTCACCCAGGGCAAAAGTGCAGGATATCAGTTGCCAAATGGATGTTGAGATACACAGGAAAAGTTGAGGACTTACTTCAGCTTGATGCTGGAGGTAAATCCTCCACTTTACTTCAAACATTGTCTAAAATGCCACTTGGTAATTACATCGGTGGTAATTACACTTCATGTGTAATTTGACGGTGCAGGCAAAAAGGCGGTAATGGAATTACTGCCACTTGTTTCCCCACACCGCCAACCTCGTGTGTGGCTCAAACTGTTGCATATTAGGAAAGTTTACTTAGGAACAGGTTCAACTTTAAAATAAGATCAGCATGTTCATCCTTCCATTATTTGTGCTTTCTTTGGGTCCCTGTACTGTCAGACTGAGATGTACCCCTGTTCTACAAATACCTCTTCTCTAGACCTTAACCTATCCTATTTGTTTTGTATAATAAAGTAAATGTATATCCCATTCAGTCATCTTGAATCTTCTGTTGATCCTGCGGCTCTGATACCATACACACATTATGAATGCAGGGTGATTCAAAAGAATAATGCATCACACACAATATACACCTGCTCAATGATTCACAAATAAATAGGCTGGGAACTTGAAAAGTTAACAATGTTTTTTTACAAGTGGGTTCACATTTTATAGAATATAATAGTTAATGTTAAAAAACCTTTGCCAATATAGCAAAACTGACTTAGGCCAAGTTGGAACAGTGGCAAATGGCCAGAGGAGCAGTTTCTCTTGATTTGTGAATCATGTTGTGTGACAACCTGAAAAACCTGAGCCACGCGTGGGGAAATGCAGACGTCAGCAATGAAAAC